>NC_089504.1:160337302-160955939 GCF_036850995.1 Saccopteryx leptura
CAAGAGAAGTGAAGGCAAAGATAAATGAATGAGACTACATCAGAATAAAAAGTTTTTGCTCAGCAAGAGAAACTGATATCAAAATAAACAGACAGCCAACTAAATGGGAAATGGTATTTTCAAACAACAGCTCAGATAAGGGCCTAATATCCAAAATATACAAAGAACTCATAAAACTCAACAACAAACAAACAAACAATCCAATAAAACAATGGGAAGAAGACATGAACAGACACTTCTTCCAGGAAGAAATACAAATGGCCAACAGATATATGAAAAGATGCTCAGCTTCATTAGTTATTAGAGAAATGCAAATCAAAACTACAATGAGATACCACCTCACACCTGTTAGATTAGCTATTATCAACAAGACGGGTAATAGCAAATGTTGGAGAGGCTGCGGAGAAAAGGGAACTCTCATCCACTGTTGGTGGGAATGTAAAGTAGTACGACCATTATGGAGGAAAGTATGGTGGTTCCTCAAAAAACTGAAAATAGAACTACCATATGACCCAGCAATCCCTCTACTGGGTATATACCCCAAAACCTCAGAAACATTGATACGTAAAGACACATGTAGCCCCATGTTCATTGCAGCACTGTTCACAGTGGCCAAGACATGGAAACAACCAAAAAGCCTTTCAATAGATGACTGGATAAAGAAGATGTGGCACATATACACTATGGAATACTACTCAGCCATAAGAAATGATGACATCAGATCATTTACAGCAAAATGGTGGGATCTTGATAACATTATATGGAGTGAAATAAATAAATCAGAAAAAAACAAGAACTACATGATGCCATACATTGGTGGAACATAAAAATGAGACTGAGAGACATGGTCAAAAGTGTGGTGGTTACCAGGGGTGGGGGGAGGCAGGATGCAGGAGGGAAGGAGGGAGAGAGTTAGGGGGAGGGGGAGGGGCACAGAGAAAACTAGATAGAGGGTGACGGAGGACAATCTGACTCTGGGCAAGGGGTATGCAACATAATTTAATGACAAGATAACCTAGACATTTTCTTTGAATATATGTACCCTGATTTATTAATGTCATCCCATTAACATTAATAAAAATTTATTAAAAAAAAAACCACAAATGGTTGTCATGAACTCTGAATGTTTCCTGACATACCACATAAGAGGTTCTTCTCTAGGACACCATTTTCAAATTGTGGGTCATGATCCATTAGTATGACATGAAAACAAATTTAGTAGGCTGTGCGGGATAGGGGGAAGTTCAGGAAGAGACACAGTGGCATGCAGACTACTTTGAGCTAAATGCAACTTCTCTAGCTAGAATAGTGATTTTCACACTTTTTCATTTCATGGCACACACAAACTAGTTACTAAAATTCTGCAGAACACCATTAGTATTTTTTTGTTGATCTGACAAAAAATAGATATAAATTTGATTCATTTACACTAGATGGCTATTGTTGTGTTGGCTGTTGTCACTTAGATTTGCAGTCTATGGGGAAAAAGGTCAGTATCCCTGACTAAATAAGTATTGCATGTTTTAAAAATTCTTGTAGCACACCAGTGTGCTTCTTGAGGCACATCGGTAACAAATCACTGACCTAGAAGAACTTGAGTTAGAGATCTTGCCCATAATAAGCTATCATAACTTCTTTTGATAAGTCTATAGGGCAGGGCAAACTTTGTCTACTAAAGATTTGCTCTTTTTTTATCTTGCAATGCCTCTATGAAGCCCCCAAGGTGCATCACCTTATCCCTAGCTCAGGATGTCTTATGTACCTCAATCCCTCTTTCTGTCTCTGAACCTCTCAGGCATGTGAGGTCTCTGATGCTCTCATGAATGCCAGTTGCTTATATATTGTATGTACTAAATTTGGTCATTTTCTCTTACTAATTTCTACCATGTGTATTTGATTATTAGACAAGCCCAAATGATCTTGAGGGTAGAAGAAAGTTTGCTATTTCCTCCAAATGGCCAACAGCATCTACAAATTTAACCAGAACTGAAATGTTAGTAATCACAAGAATAATGAAGAGAAAGGGAAAAAAAGGAGGGACTTTGTAATGGTCCCTAGGCCTTGTTGAAAACATGGAATTGTTCCTTTGTCCACATACATAGAAATCCACAAGAAAGCTGATATTGTAGATATCAAGAGAATATATCTGGCCCTGGCTGGATAGCTCAGTTGGCCAGAGCATTGTCCTAAAGAGCAGAGGTACCAGTTCAATTCCCTGGTCAGGATACATACAGGAATAGATCTATGTTCCTGCCTCTATCTCTCTCCCCCTCCCTTTGACTCTCTTTAAAATCAATCAATAAAAAATGAAGAGAATATATATACTCTAAATGGAAGGCCAGACCTCACAAACGTTACCATAACAAAGTTGGGAAGAATCTAGAATGTCAAATACCCTGCTTGGAATTTTTTGCATCAAAGAAGATATTTGCCAAGAGAATTAATGGTTGTTTGTGTGTGTTAGACACTCTAATGTACTGAAGGCGCTTCCTGACCAAAAAAATAAAAATAAAAATAAAAAAAGAAAGAAAGAAAGAAAGAGAAAGAAAGAAAAATGTGAAAAAAAATGATTAGACTAATGGATGTCAAGAGAGGAAAATGCCTGGGTTCAGCTGGAACACCAGCCTGTTCTACCTTAAAAACTCCCTGTATGAAGGTTCAAGGTATGAAATTTATGCTGGTGGAACTGACTCTATATAAATTCATGGCAAGGTTGGTAGAGAAGCAATAAAGACTTTTGTTTGAAAAAAAAAGAAAAGATCAGGGCACACAGCACATAGTGAGAGCAAGTATTGTTTTCTTAAACTAATTTCACTTGAGTGTTGCTGTACTGCTTTAAGATATAAACTATTACTGTGGTTGATAGTAAAAAAAATTAAAGCCAGTCCTCTATAAAGTATTTACATATGCAGATGTTCAAATTGTTTATCATGGGAGTTGTATAAATTTACATACCCACCAGCAGTGTTTGTGAGTCCTTGTTCTCCACCCTCACGCATTAGTAATGAGAAATTTTTTATTTTTTTATTTTTCTGAAGTTAGAAGCGGGGAGGCAGTCAGACAGACTCCTGCATGTGCCCGACCGGATCCACCCTGCATGCCCACCAGAAGCGTGCACTGCCCATCTGGGGCATTGCTCGGTTGGTGTTGGAGCCATTCTAGTGCCTGAGGTGGAGGCCAGGGAGCCGTCTTCAGTGCCCAGGCCAATTTGCTCCAATGGAACCTTAGCTGAGGGAGGGGAAGAGAGAGACAGAGAAGAAGGAGAGAGGGAAGGGTGGAGAAGCCAATGGGTGCTTCTCCTGTGTGCCCTGGCCGGGAATCGAACCCGGGACTTTCACATGCTGGGTCGACACTTTACTGCTGAGCCAACTGGTCAGGGCCAGTAATGAGAGATTTCTTAATTTTTGCCACTCTACCTGGTATTAAATGTTATCTCCTGGTGGTTATAATTTTTTGTTACTAAATAAGATTAAAAATATATTAATATATTTATGGGCCATTCATGTTTTTTTCTTTTTTTTTTAATGGTTGGCACTGATTAAATTTATTTAAAAAAATTTTTTTTAAAGACTTTATTCATTATAAAGAGAAGAGAAGAGAACAGAGGGGGTGGGAAGGAGCAGGAAGTATCAACTCCCATATGTGCCTTGACCAGGCAAGCCCAGGGTTCCAAACTGGCAAACTCAGCATTCCAGATTGATGCTTTGTCCACTGTGCCACCACAGGCCAGGCATTTATTCATGTTTTCTTTTTAGTTAATAACTGTGATATCTTTTGCCCATTTATTGTATTGGATTATTTATCTTTTTCTTATTAACACAGAAATTCTAGCTGCTCATCCTTTGTTGGTTATATATGTTGCAAGTATTTAGTTACAGTTTGTGGCTTGTCTTTTCCATCTATGTTGTTGTCTTTTGATAAGCAGATGTTCTTAGTTTCTTTTTAAATTATCTTTTATTTTTCATTTATGTGAGAGTAGGAGAGATAGAGAGACTCCCACATGTACCTTGACTAAGATCCACCCAGTGACTCCTGTCTGGGGCTGATGCTCTGCCCATCTGGGGCCATGCTCACAACCAAGCTATTTTTAGCACCTGAAGTGGAGGCTCTATAGAACCTTCCTCAGCGCCCAGGGCCAATGCACTCAAATCAATTGAGCCATGACTGCAGGAGGGGAAGAGAAAGAGGGAAGGGAGAGGGGGAGAAGAAGAGAAGCAGATGGTCGCTTCTCCTGTGTGCCCTGACCGGGAATTGAACCTGGGACTCTCACATGCTAGGTTGATGCTATACCATTCAGCCAACCACCCAGGGCCTAGTGGATAGGCATTCTTTATGTCCGTGTTCTTAATTACTTTCCAGAAAGCATCACACAATGGGAATGAGGAAGGCCAATCATATGTAGGATATAAGACTAGGGATTTTGCTTTTTGTGATAGGACCTAACATCATGGCCAGTATACCAACTGATGCCCACAAACACATTTTATCTTTGAAGTCAAAATGTGTTGAGAAACACTTCAAGAAGTTTTGCTGTTGCATCATTTTTATGTTGACACCATTCATCTCCACAGGGCATTTTTTAAATAACAATATGTTCCAAATAAATTTGATGACAAAGGTGGGAAGAGTTGCAGATAGGATTGTATCAATCAGTAATATTTTGGTTGCAACTGATACAAACCTAAATAGCATTAGCTTCTAGGAATGGCTAGGAGGAAGTTTAGTTTCCTGTCCCTACTAATCTTCATAATCCTGCCAAAAATCTATAAGTAAAGGCAGTGTTTGCAGCTTCAAGATTTGTTCGTTCACTCTTTTCTTCTCTAAGTCTTTGCTATGTAGTAATTCTAGGGTTGCACATTGTCTTAAGTACAAAGGGAATTGTTTCAACCATGTTCAATGAAGGGCCTGGGCTTCAGAAAAGGCTGGATTGATCAGAGCAAATGATATTATATGAAAATTAATTTCAGTCTTGCCTACCTAGTCAGGGTTTCTCCATAGTGCCAAGAGGGCTTCTAAAAGCCCCAAATTTACATCCTTCTTGTTAGGCCAGGTAGTGATGTAGGTTGTGAAAGAATTCACAAAGAGTGGAAATGCTGAAGCAGATGAATTTATTGGCTATGCAAGAAGAAATCCGAGAAAAAGGGACCTTGGAGACAGGTTTGGGGGGTTGGCCCAGGGTGAGCTGCCGCTGCCTTCTGCTCCCCTGGTTACAAGTCTCATGGGTTCCTTAGAGTTTAGGAGAAAAACGGGCAAGGAAAACGCACCTGGGGGGGGGGAGGAGGAAGAGGAGGAGAGGGAAGGGAAAGGCACAGGTGTGCGTCCGGAAGAGAGAGCACCACTGGATTCTATCCTAAGGTCTTTTAAAGTCAGGGTTGGGGGGAGGGGGTCTTAGGGGAGGTCCCAGGAGAGAATCTCAGTAGCATATTCATCAGCTCTCACGGTGTGCCCTTTAAAGGTCGTGATCTCCACCAATGGTCAGTGCCAGAGCAGGGGGCCATTAGTCAATGCAGCTAGTCCTAAGGTCAGCTGTGGCACCGCTTATCTGGTTTTGCTGCTTTTCTGGGCCTGGATGTTATCTCTGGGGGGCTAATGCTTAAGCTGTATTCTCTGGCTTCCTTGTTTGTTTCTTCTCTAAGGGGGTCTAAAACCCCATACGAGCTATATGCCAGGGGAGAAAAGGTCAGGGGAGGGTACAAATCCCCTGACCAGTAATATGAAATTAGAGGGTCTACTGTATATATGACCAGCTAAGGGAGGAAAGGTCACTCTGAGGGGAGAGGTCCTTGTTTTGCCAGTTTGCCCATTGCTAGGCACCCGGGCCTTTCCTCCGTGGTGGCCTCCTGTGGCTGGCCTGTAGTCCTTGCTCTGCTCACGTCTGTCTTAACTGCCTACCACACTCAGTATCTCTTTATTTCTGTAAAACAAACTTAAAACTTTGTCAGGAAACTAGGTTAAGGGGTGAACGATAGGTATTTGGTCTTTTTACTTCTTACAGCTCAAGATCCTCTGTCTTCAACTGTATCTCTCTCTGTAAAACCCTCTGGATTTTCCCGCTCAGATCTGGTTTTTCCTTTTCACCTGGAGATAAAGCATGGTTTCCAGGGAAACTTAGTCTGATTGGTCAGCATGGTTTTATGGTCACTCCAGTAGTAGGGGAGGTGGAGCTATGATGATATTGTTCTCTCTCCCCCTCCAAATCACTTGCAGTTGAGAGAACAGTTCATAAAATATGACAAAGCAACAGATGACTGTCTGCTAGAATTTAGTACCTTTGTTAGTCTTTGGTCAGCAGATATGAAAGAAAATACAGATGCTTGATTAAAGTCTTTCGGTCTGTTTATGTAAAAGTATGCTTTTTGGTTTGTGCTATTATAACTGTCTAGAAATCCTTTCTTTTTCCTTTACTTCTACTTCTCTGTTGAAAGATGTAGGTGAATACAATAATTATGAGCGTGGCCACTAGGCAGACTGACAAAAGCTCACAGTCTGGCTCCATTTACGACCTGCCTATGTGATCTTGGGCAAATCATTGAACTTCTCTAACCTTGAGTTTTCTCATTCACACAACAGAGCTAGTGGCTTATCTCCCTGCATTGTTTAGAAAGTTAAATGAGAATAGGCAAGGAAAGCATTTAGCTTATTGCCTGACAGAGTGTAAGCACTTAAAAATGTTAGTTATTATTATTGTTATTATAAAACTAGTGCATCTGCTTTTAGACTTGTTGATTTGTCCTCAAGTAGCTCTGCTGGCTGCTGAATTTCCCAATACTCTGCAGCTGAGTTGCATTTCCTGAAGAGGGTCTTTGCTCAGTTGTTATGACATTCCTTCTGTTCCCCATGTTCAACTTGGCAACCAATAAATACTTGCTTTGATCACTTTCCAATATCCATCCTTTGCACATGTTCAAACAAGTGCAATTAAAGCAAAAACTCTGGGCTGATGGACTCACAATATTCCTACAATTCATTTAAGAAGGCACTTTTTCTTGTTGTATTGTAAAAATTTTTGAAAGATACCAAGAACCATAAGAAGGAAATAAAAATCACCATGCACAGATAATTACAGGTAACATTTTAGTGCTTCTCTGTCTAGATATGGGCATATAATTTATATATTTATGTTAAAAATAGATCACATTCTATATATAATTTTGTATTTCTCCTTTGTTCATTTAACGTTATATTTTAAATAGTTTCTCAAACCATTAGTAGCCTTCAAAATTTTTATTTTTAAATACAATCATTTTTTAAGAAACATTTAGCTTATTTGTTCCTTCTTTCATCATTGGGCTTTTCATATGTTTGCTATTATAAATGACATTATTATGAGTAACCTAATGGAAACATTCCCTTCCTTTATTAGTATTTTTAAAGTTAAGGTATAAGTCTTAATTGTATAGTTTGATAAGTTTTGAAAAATGCACACATCCCATATCTACTTCTTTATTTAAAAAGACCAGAACTTTTTTTTTTATCACCCCAGGATGTTTCTTTTAGTCCCTTCTCTACAAATCTCTACAATCTGACCCCTAGAGGGTTTTTTTTGTCTTTCTTATACTTTATTTGAATGGAGTTTTTAAAACTTCCCGCAGAAAATTTACAGATCAATGTACTAGAACAGGTAGGCTTTAATTCAGTGATTCATGGATTGGATAGCATCTAATCTAGCAGGTAGGAGGGAGCTCCAAAGAGCTGTTCAAGGCAAGAGATTTTTCAAAAATTGGGATATAATTGACATAACGTTAGTTTCAGATGGATGACATATGATTTGATATCTGTATGTATTGCAAAATGATCACCATAAGTCTGATTAACATCCATTACCACGTATAGTTATAATTTTTTTGCTTGTGATATGAACTTTCAAGATGTACTCCCATAGCAGCTTTCAAATATGTGATACAGTGTTAATAACTATAGCCATCATGCTGTATATTACATCCCCCAAACTTATTTTATAACTGGAAGTTTGTACCTTTTGACCCCTTCATCTATGTCACATACCCCCACCCCCACTCCCCAAGTCTCTGGCCATCACCAATCTGTTCTCTGTATCTGTGAGTTCAGTTTATTTTAGATTCCACATATAAGTGAGATCATATAGTCTTTCTCCATTTCACTTCTTTCTTTCTTTTTTTTTAAATTAAGCAAGAGGCAAGGAGGCAGAAAGACATGTGCCCCAACTGGGATCCACCTATCGAGTCCCCTACTGGGAGATGCTTTGCGCATATGGGGCCACTTCAGCAACTGAGTTATTTTAGTGCCTGAGGTGAGGCCATGAAGCCATCCTCAGTGCTTAGGGCCAACATGCTCAAACCAATTGAGCCATGGATGCAGGAAGGGAAGAAAGAGAGAGAGAAGGGGGAGGGGGAGGGGAGGAGAAACAGATGGTCACTTCTCCTGTGTGCCCTGACTGGGAATTGCACCTGGGACTTCCACACGCCAGGCCAACATTCTACCACTGAACCAACAAACCAGGGACTTGTTTAACTTATTTCAGTTAACACAATACTATCAAGGTCCATCCATGTTGTTCCAAATGTCAAGATTTCATTCTTTGTTATAGCTGAGTAGTATTCCACTGTACGTATGTACCGCATTTTCTGTATCTATTCATTTCCTGATGGATACTTTGGTTGCTTTCATGTTCTGGCTATTGTAAATAATGCTGCAATGAACATGGAGATGAAGATATTTTTTCAAGTTAGTGTGTTCATTTTCTTCAAATAAATATCCAGAAGTGGAACTGCTGGATCATACAGTAGTCCTATTTTAAAATTTTGAGGGCCCTCCATACTGTTTTTTATAGTGGCTGAATCAGTTTACATTCCCACTTAATGGTGTAGAACATCCTTTTCTCCACATCCTCATCAACATTTATTTTTTAATTTTTTGATAATAGTCATTCTAGCATGTATGATATAACTCATTGTGGTTTTGGTTTGCATTTCTCTTCTGATTAGTGACATTGAGCATCTTGCAAGAAATAGGCCAAAGTGAGCAGAAATACAAAAGTTATACTGGGCATTTGCTGATAGGTTAAAGCATGGTTACTTCCCTTATATGGAGCAAAGGGAAGATTTGGAGCTGGGTCAGGTAATTTTTGATGGACACACACAAGTGCTGAATGGTTGACCTAGGCTTCCTTTTCTGGGACAGTCAAGAACACAAAGCATAGTATAGTAACTTAGTTAAGTTCTGGTTTGCTGATGTGGGGCTTAGCATGAGAGACTCCACCTTGGGCCTAATCTGGTTACTTTAACAGAATCATTCTGTATCTCCCTTTCTCTGTCCTGCTTTCACTCAGCATACTTGATAATTTATTCCTTTTTATTGATGAGATATAGCCCATTATATGAATATACTGCAATATTTTATCCACTTTTTTTTTTGTATTTTTCTGAAGCTGGAAATGGGGAGAGACAGTCAGACAGACTCCCGCATGCGCCCGACCGGGATCCACCCGGCACGCCCACCAGGGGGCGACGCTCTGCCCACCAGGGGGTGATGCTCTGCCCCTCTGGGGCGTCGCTCTGCCGCAACCAGAGCCACTCTAGCGCCTGGGGCAGAGGCCAAGGAGCCATCCCCAGTGCCCGGGCCATCTTTGCTCCAATGGAGCCTTGGCTGCGGGAGGGGAAGAGAGAGACAGAGAGGAAGGGGGGGGGTGGAGAAGCAAATGGGCGCTTCTCTTATGTGCCCTGGCCGGGAATCGAACCCGGGTCCCTTGCACGCCAGGCCGACTCTCTACCGCTGAGCCAACCGGCCAGGGCTATTTTATCCATTTACCTATTGATGGATATTTGGATTATTTCCAGCTTGACTATTATGATTAAAGCTTATATATATATATATATATATATATATATATTTTTTTTTTTTTTTTTTTTTTTTTTTTAAGTGAGAGGAGGGGAGATAGTGAGATAGACTCTTGCATGCTCCCCAACTGTGATCCACCTAGCACTCTGCCCTGGTCTGGGCCCAATTCTTGAATCAATTGAGCTATTTTAGCACCTGAGGTTGTTGCTCTCTGACCAGATAAGCTATATTTAGTGCCTGAGGCTAATGTTTGAACCAGTTGAGCCACTGGCTGTGAGACGGGAAGAGGGAGAGAAGGGGGAGAGAGAAGGGGAGAGAAGCAGATGGCCACTTCTTTTGTGTACCCTGACCAGGGAGCAAACCTAGGACATCCATAGGCTGAGCCAATGCTCCATCCACACTGAGCCAATGGGCCAGCACCACTATTAATATGTTATATACAGGTATATATATGTTAATATATATATATGTTAGTGAGAGAGACAGACAAGAAGAGAGAGATGAGAAGCATTAACTTGCAGTTGCTGCATTTAGTTGTTCATTGATTGCTTTCTCATATGTGCCTTGACTGAGGGGGTCAAGCTGAGCCAGTGACCCCTTGCTCAAACCAGTGCCCTTGGGCTCAAAACAGCAACCTTGGGCTTCAAGTCAGAACCCTTTGGGCTCAAGCCAGTGAAAATGGGGTCATGTCTATGATAACATGCTCAAGCTGGTGACCCTGCACTCAAGTTGGTGAGCCCACACTCAAGCTGGATGAGCCTATGCTCAAATTAGTGACCTCAGGATCCTTAGCATCCTAGAGTTGAAGCTCTATCCACTGTGCCACCACCTGATCAGGCACTATTAATATTTTAATGTCTTTTTATAAATATGTGTTCATTTCTCTTCAGTAAATACCTAGAATTGGAATTTCTAATTTATAGGGAAGGTGTACATCTAACTTTATGAGAATCTACCTGTTTACACTCCTACTAGCAACACATGAATTATTCTACATCCTCTATTTGGAGTTGTTAATCTTTATTTCAACATCCTGGTGAGTGTACAGTGGAATGTCATTGTGTTTTAATTCACATTTTCCTGATGATTAACAAATTAGATTTGTCTTTTTAGTATTATACTGTAAGAGTTACTTGGCCCTGGCTGGTTGGCTCAGCGGTAGAGCGTTGGCCTAGCGTGCGGAGGACCCGGGTTCGATTCCCGGCCAGGGCACACAGGAGAAGCGCCCATTTGCTTCTCCACCCCTCCGCCGCGCTTTCCTCTCTGTCTCTCTCTTCCCCTCCCGCAGCCAAGGCTCCATTGGAGCAAAGATGGCCCGGGCGCTGGGGATGGCTCTGTGGCCTCTGCCTCAGGCGCTAGAGTGGCTCTGGTCGCAACATGGCGACGCCCAGGATGGGCAGAGCATTGACCCCTGGTGGGCAGAGCGTCGCCCCTGGTGGGCGTGCCGGGTGGATCCCGGTCGGGCGCATGCGGGAGTCTGTCTGACTGTCTCTCCCTGTTTCCAGCTTTTTTAAAAAAAAAAAAAAAAAAAGAGTTACTTATACATCCTAGATACCAGTTCTTTGTCAGATGTATGCACTGTAAAAGTCTCCACCCAGTCTGTGGCTTGCCTATTCATTTTCTTGGTAGTATTTTCTGATGAGCAGAAGGTTTATTTTTTATTATGTTCACTTTATAAGTTTTCCCCTTATGGTTAGTGTTTTCTATGTCCTGTGTAAGAGGTATTTTTAGAACCATGTTTTCTACAAGCTTTATAAGTTTACTTTTTTTTACATATAAGTCCTTGATCCATTTAGAGTTAATTATTGTATATGGTTAAGGGGCCAAGGCTTATTTTTTTCCATATAAACATCAAGTTTTTACAGCACTATTTATTGAAAAGACTATATTATATGCCTGTCCAGTGGTGGTGCAGTGGATAAAGCGTTGAGCTGGAATGCTGAGGTTGCCGGTTTGAAACTCTGGGCTTGCCTGGTCAAGGCACATACAAGAAGCAACTATGAGTTGATACTTCTCGCTCCTCTTCCCCCACCTTTCTTTTTCTCTCTCATCTCTAAAAAAATCAATAAATGAAAAGACTATTTTCAGGATGTGGCCACAGTAGCTGAGAAAGGGGGGAGAAAGAAGGGGAAGAGTGATCTGAGGAAGAAGGGAATGGGGAGAAAGAGAAGGGGAGGGAGAGGAGGAGGGGGAGGGAAAGAGAAAGGAAGGAGAAAGATGCTAACGAAGGGGAGGGAGAGGAGGAGGGGGAGGGAAAGAGAAAGGAAGGAGAAAGATGCTAACGCTCCAGCAGGTCCTAAGACAGAAGAAGGGGACAGGAACCAAAGAATTTAGGTGGGAAAGGAGTCAAAACCTTCAACTGAGGACTTGGGGTATCAGAAGGAAGGGGAATACATTAAACACAAAGTCTTTGGACTGAACAGCAGTGAGAGTCACTTCAAAGTGAAAATAATAACACATCTCAAGAAACTCAAAGAATCATACTGCCAGAGATGGAATTCCAATGAATTCACTCCAGCTTCCCTTTGAAGGTCAGAGAATTGCTGATAATCACTGGGCACGAGGGTTTCCTCTATCCCTGTCTCTTCAGAGATTGACCTGAAGCAGGGCTGCAACATTGTCTTAGCTGTGGTGGTCAAGGAGACTCAAAACAGAGAACTTTGTCTCATAGGTATCTTCTGGGTCGCTCCACGACCCCGTGAGCATTTTCTTCTCTTTTCTTCTTGCATACCTTAGACTTGTCTGTCTTGGTTCTTTTCTTTCTCTTGGTGTTGTCCATCAATTCCATCTCTTCCTAAAGGTGAACATACAATATAAGTAAAGGGACAATGATACATGTAGGAAATGAAAAAAAATCAAAGGAAGATTATGTTGATCATGACAGAATGGCTTTGAATGGAATTAGTGTGAGTTCCAGATGAAGCAGAAGAGCACGTCTTAGAGCGTGGAGCTGGTGGGGAGAGCCACGATCTCCCCCCTTTTTTAATGCTAAACCACAGTCTACAGAGCCAGATCAGAGTGAAGGAGTTTTCACCTTTGATAGACTGCTGTTGCCAAGATTAAGTAGTTTAAATCAAAGACAGCTTTATTCACTGTTGTGTTGTTTGCTAACCTTGAGGAGACCTTAAGCAGATGACTGCAGCCAGGTCAGTCTTTGCCTTTCCCTGTGGCTGGGACTAGATTGAGGTGCCTTCTAAGAAAGGACGGCAGAGCAGGGTCATGGCTACCCACTCAGTTCCTGTGATGTTGTGGCGTAATAAGAAATACACATTTGTTGTTCCATCTTCAGTTCCTGGCACAAAGCCCCTAAAACCCTTGTAATTTCTGAGTCTAAAAGGAGTATGCTTTGTTATTCATAACAGGCTCCTTTCAGCATCTGAGATTACCTTAATGAGGTAACTTTTGGAAAGCCCTTATAGAGGGGAAACAGGTTGCCAGGGGAGCCAACCAGGAGATTAGAAGTTTGGACCTTTGAGCCCCACTAATCCAACATCAAAGAGGCAGAGCAGGACTGGAATTTAATCAGCACTTGCTGATGATGTAATCAACTGTACCTGTGTAATAAAGACTCCTTAAAAATCCAAACCAAAGGAGTTTAGAGAGCTTCCATGTTGGTGAACATAGTCATAACTTGGAAGGGTGGCACACCCCAAACTCTACAGGGACAGATGCTCCTGCGGTTGGAACTTTTCTGGACTTTACCTTATGTATTTTTCTTCATCTGGCTATTCATTTGTGTCCTTTATCATTAATTTTGTAATAAATCAGTAATAGTAAAAAAAACCAAAACACTATACTTTTCCTATTGAATTACTCCATTGCTTTTATCAAAAGTATTTAACCATATGTGCATGAATCTATTTCTGGATTCTCTGTTTCAATGATCTGTTTGTCTCCCTATACCACATTGTCTTGAATAGTATTACTACTATAGTAAAACTTGAGATCTGGCCCTGGCCGGTTGGCTCAGTGGTAGAGCGTCAGCCTGGTGTGCAGGAGTCCCAGGTTCGATTCCCGGCCAGGGCACAAAGGAGAGGTGCCCATCTGCTTCTCCACCCCACCCCACTCCTCCTTCCTCTCTGTCTCTCTCTTCCCCTCCTGCGGCCGAGGCTCCATTGGAGCAAGGTTGGCCCGGGTGCTGAGGATGGCTCTGTGGCCTCTGCCTCAGGTGCTAGAATGGCTCTGGTTGCAGTGGAGAGGTGCCCCAGATGGGCAGAGCATCACCCCTGGTGGGCGTGCTGGGTGGATCCCGGTCGGGCGCATGCGGGAGTCTGTCTGACTGCCTCCTCCTTTCCAACTTCAGAAAAATACAAAAAAACAAACAAACAAACAAACAATATAAAACAAACAAAAAAAAAAACAAAAAAACTTGAGATCTGGTAAATACTCCAATTTTGTTCTGTGGGAGCCCAAATACTTTGCTTTTAGCATGAAGGTCTTTCACATCTTTCATTAATTCCCCATACATATTATATGCTTTTGGTGCAATTATAATTTATTGAAATCAAAATTGCTAATTGCTAGTTCTGGTGGATTATATTTCCAGGCATGGCTGCCACAGTGTTTCCAATCCTCATGTTCTTCCAGAATTTTGCCATGTTACCATCAAGTAATGGAGTCTATTTCCTGTCCCCTTGGACTGACTGGACCTTTGTGACTGCCTTAACAAACAGGATGTGATGGAAGTGACACTACATGATTTCCAAGACCAGGTTAGAAGGTGACATAGCCTCCACTTGGCTCTCTCTCCTGCAGGGACCCTTTGAATCTAACAAATATCTTGTGAGGAAGCCCAGGGTACCTACAGGATCCATGTGTTAGATGTACAAGATGACAGCCCCTGCTAAAATTCCAGGTGTAGCCAGCATCACATTCCAGGCATAAATGTTAGTAAATGAATGAATAATTGTGGGGGATGGGTGGGAAGTGATAGGTCATTAGGAAGATTTATATTGACAGTTCTACTGATCATTTCTTCTATGTCCATTTGGGACACTGCTGCCTAAAAACAATGTGTAAGAATGAGGTGAATTTGAACACATGTTAGGAGAGTCATCAAAATGAATTTACAAAGTGTTGAATAAGACCACCATAGAAGAATAATGATTTCCACGAAATGAGCTTTCTCCCTGCATCCTTTAGCCACTACTGTCAGAGATGCTTTTTAGTTTGTATATAACAGGGAAAGAGGTAAGGGACCCTCTGAAGAAAGCCTGAAAGAAAATGGTCTGGGGACAGAGGGAAATGAAAGGGATTAGGGCTTAGTGGCTTCCACTGTTTCTATATTGTTTTTTTTTTTTTCCTAAACTGGAAAGTATGTACATGGTTGATAGCCATATACTTATCCATATGTTTTTACATGCCCTATATATGTCACTTCCTTTGAAGAAATGTTTACATATGTATAGACATGTATTCATATGTAAAAGAGAATGTATGGATATTTCAAAAAGGAAATGGGGTTTTAGCTGAGGAAAAGAAGTGTTTAAGAAATGGCTTAAAATCTTCAGTTGTATGAACAAACTTCTTGAAAAGGGTGCAAGCTGGTTGTGCTATAGAACCATGATGACTAAGAAAGAATGAGTTTCAATTAAAATAGAGAAATTGAAGATGGTTATAGGAAGAACTGCTTGAAAACCCTACTTCCTGAACACTGAAGTGTGAGGTCAAGAGAAGTTGTGCAGGTCTCTTTCCTTGGTAATCTTGGGAGACAAGTAGAGTACGCTTTTTTGCGGTCCCAGCACTGGGGGGCATAGGCCCTCTCTCTGGGAAACTGTATCTGGGCTGATCTCATTGCCTAGGGAAAGGGGCACACAGGATGGTAAGAGTGGATGGAGACAGTTGGCTTTCAGCGAAAGAAAACCTGAACCCCTTGTTTGCCTCCATGTCCTCCATAAGGAAGAAAAGGGCTGCTCTGACTTCTTAGCTCAACCATACGCATCATGACAGGGTACAATAAATCAGGGTAGCACACTGCATCAGTCTGTGGTGGCAGGCGAATGTTCTATATTTAACATATTTGACTTCTTTCTTAAAAATTAAAAATAACATCTACTTTTTCTGTTCCCATCCAGTTATGGAAAACAATTTTTTTTTTTTTAATTTACCTTGAACTTGGGGTTTCACTCAAATCCCTTTCAGTTCTGCTTAGGTCCTCAAGGGATTATTATCAGTAAGAAAATTTACTGACTCATTAGTGATGAAGTTTTCGAAAAACTCATAGCAGTAAGATCACCCTAAGCAGCTATGAAGTTCACTGAGAAAACATCTCCCACCCGGGAGTTCAGCTCAACCATTCAGAAAATTTTTTTCTTTCTCAACTCCCTGCTAAAGACTCTTCTCTTATCGGAAACATCTTTTTTTTAAGGGCCCAGAATATACAGGTAGGGAATCCTACTTGAAGCTAAGATTGCCAGCCTACAGTTCCCAAAGCAAGTTCTCCCTCCTGCATCGTCCTAAGGAAGCCCTCACTAGACTGCCTTCCCTAGACTGCCTTCCCGGTGCCAATGCCCTCTGGGCTCTGGTTTCCTCAGGACCTGAAGTTTATGTGAAATGAGGCGTAATGATCACATTGGTAAATTGCAGGGTCAGACTCATACCTGAACCTTTTTTTAAAAAAAACTCTGAGGCCTGACCTGTGGTGGTGCAGTGGATAAAGCGTCAACCTGGAACGCTGAGGTTGCTGGTTCAAAACCCTGGGCTTGCCCGGTCAAGGCACATATGGGAGTTGAAGCTTCCTGCTCCTCCCCCCTTCTCTCTCTCTCTCTCTCTCTCTCTCTCCCTCTCCCTCTCCCTCTCCTCTAAAATGAATAAATAAATAAAAATAATTTAAAAAAATTAAAAAAATAAAAATAAAAAAATAAAAAAACTCTGAGGTCAGAATTTCTTCAGATAGTAAAAAGATTGAGGTGTTCTCCCCCCCCCCCCCGAACTGTGCTCAGAAGGAGAAGCACAGTTTGAACATTAACTGACAAGTAAAAACAAAAATAGATCAAATGACCTTGGACAAGTCACCTCACCTTTCAATGATTTTGTTTCTATGGAATAAGGTGTGAGTGTATATGTATGTACATGTGTTAGTGTGTATTAAGAGCTCCCTAGGATATTTTTTACAATGTTAGCATGCCACTAGCACACATCTTAGGCAGGCTGTTGGGGCTGGGAGTGAGGAGTCTCTGGACCTCAGCCTTTTCTGAGTTCCAGGCCATATATCAGACACCTGAGAAATAATATTCCTGTGAAGAACCAAAACAAATCCCACCAAACTAGACACGGAAGAACAGAACCAGTGAAAAGAAGGAAGTTATGAGTTCTGTACTTTTATCTATAGGAGACACTTGTGCCCCATGACAAGTGACAAGCAGGTAAAATAGGCACCACAGACAGGCATAGATATAAGACGGTAACTCGAGGGGAGCCCACTCTCCTACACCGCCCATCCATACCTTCAATCCCAACAATTCCACCCCACCTGCTTCTCCACCGCTTAAAGCCCTTAGTCTTGAGAAACATCTCAGATTTTTCCTGAGCAACGTTGCAGGTAATTTCCAACCCCGCTCCTTCCACCCCAACCGGTGCCCTGAGGAGGCCGGACCATCCCCAGCCACACCCGGCCCGCAGCGGCAGCGGAGCGAGCGCGAGCACCGCCGCATTGGGCTGCAGCGGCGGCACCCACGCGCAGTCCGGCGGCCGCGGCCCCGGCGCCTGCGCTCCCAACTGCTCCCACAGCACGGCCGTTACCGCAGTGCGCCCGGCACGCGTCGGTCAGCGATCCTCGGGTCGCCGGCCCTGCGCCCAACCAAGCTGCGCGCTGCCTCCGCTGCTCGCGCGGTGCAGCGCCGCCTCTGCGGAGAGGTGTCCAACGGCTCCCGCCTGGACAAAGCCCTGAACATGTCCGTGCCGGGAAGGTCCAGGATTCGCGCCTCCGTTGGTGAGAGGGGAGGGTGGGCTGGGCGGGCTTGGGTTAGGTGACACCGCCCCCCGTCTGGCCTCCCCCGCAGTTGGGTCCTTGAGTCCCAGGACCCGCCCGAGCGCAGTGCCGCCACTACACTGCGGAGCCTGAAATGCCCAATGGCCGGCGGGGTGGGAGGCGGTGACCCGGTGGGCGCCTAGTACAGGTGCGCGGGTGCGCGCCTGCCCCTGCGCGGGAGGCGGCGGCTGGTGGCCGCGACCCAGGAAGCAGTACGCGGACGGCCGCGCCCGGCTGTCCCCCGGGGTGGCGCGCACTGTGGGAGGGCGCAGAAACCATCTCGCCTTTCCCTTTGGTGTGCAATGTTTGCCGCAGAACTCAAAGGGAGCCAGGAAGGTCACACGAACGTTTGTAGCACCCGGGGCTCTGGGGCCTCCGCGAGCCCACCCCGGCACAGCACGCACCCCACACCCTGCAGCTGGCCGCCGCGGGTTCCTAAGCCACGCGGTGCTCCAGACAGCATCTCCCACCGCTCGCATCTGGATTTTGTTCTTCTTCTTCTTCTTCTTCTTTCTTTCTTTCTTTTTTTTAAATTTATTTTTATTTTTATTTTTTACATATTTAGAAACTGAAGTCTTGTTGAGTTGAGTGCTATGTGATTATGATACAGGACGCGTTCTCCAGACCTTTGAGCTTCAAAAACCATTAGATTTCTTACCCTTTCAGGACTCCCGCAAAGTTAGTAGGTAGATGTTTGATGTGAGAAGGAAAGTACAAGGTTTGCAGTTTGGAGCTGGGATCTCTTGTGTTTTTCATTATCCTTATTTGGAGAAAACAGGAGTATAAAGACCAGTAACTTTATTTTTGTGGCTGGGTACTGTGAGAAGGAAACGGCTTATCAGGTAATTTAGGGCAGAGTGTTTCTTAAATTTGAGTCACGTAAGGTCACCTTCAAATTCATTAAGAGGGAACTCCTAGTGTAAAAGGATCATGGGCCTGATGCTTTGAGACTGGACTAGGGAGCAAGGGCTGAGCCCCGTGGGACGGGGCAGCAGTAATCCAGGTGCCAGATGGTTCCTGTGGCAGATTTAAGGAGGAAGAAGGGGGAGTGTGCACGTCCGCCATATGTTTGAAAGTAGAGCCAACAGCATTTGCCCGTGACTTGGATGTGAGGCTTAAATAAAAGAGGAGAATCTAAGATAGCACAGAGGTTTTTGGTCTGAAAACTGGAAGAGTGTACCATTTCCCAGGATGGGGAAGGCAGCAGAGAGAACAGGGTTCTCTTTTGCGGAGAGAGGAGGGTAGTCGTCAGGAAATTGGTTTTGAAGACATGGAGTACATACTAGAGAACCAGATGAAGGTGTGTGGTAGAGAATTGCATTTATAAGCCTAGCGTTCAGGGGACTGTTGTTCTAGACCCGAGAGATAAATTCAGGAGTCTTCAGCAGGATGGCTCCATGGGGGTGTGACGGTGCAGTTGCACAGGGCCAGGCTGCTGTAGGATGCCCATATTTGCTTTAATGATTGGCTGTTGCTGTCTTGGAAGTCTTAATAAGTTTTGGAGAAGGGGCCACACTTTCATTTTGACTTGGCTGTACAAATAATGCAGTCACTGTGTACAGATGTGCCTGAAAGGACAGGGTTTCTTGGACGAGATCCTGGGCTCTCCATCGTTTTAAGGTCAGAGATTAGAGCAGCCCTCAAGGAGGCTGAGAGAATGGCCAGTGAGGTTGGCGGAGCCCGCAAGAGGGAAGCTCCTCATCTCAGGAATTGGGCAGATATGCAGGAAGTGAGGATTGTTTAGTTGTGCCCAGTGCTGCTGAGAGCTCAAGAAGGGTGAGGCCTGAGAATCAACCGTTAGACTTAGCAATGTGGAGGTCATTGGAGACCTTGAAAGGAGCTGTTTTTGTTATCATCATTGGGAAGAATGTCTATAGAGCAGTTTCCAGACAGACTAAGAGGACAGATACGGGAACGGCATGTCCAGAAAACTCTTTTGGATGAATTTTGTAGAAAAGGGGGAGAGCAAATGGAGCGGTAGCTGGACAGAATATGAGTTTCAGAGATTGTTTTGTTTTAAGACTAATATTGCAGTTGTAAAGTTGATGGCATGGATGTGAAAGTCAGGGGGTTTTAGGGAGAAGGGAGGGATAGTGATCTGAGATCAATGAGAAGCAGGGTTATCAGGGCAGAGCAATGAAGGGCAGAGGTCCAGAGGTAGAGGATATAGGGGATCTTGCTGATGACAGGCTGCAAGTTCCAAAAGACAAAAAGGATGGTTTTAAGAGATGGGGTCTGTTAGAATATTTACATCCTGTATGAGAAAGAGGGAGGACCTGGATAGTGTGAGTTTCCTGGGGTGACTCAGTGAACTTGAGTGTATACAGTATAGGGCTTCATAGGGCTGGTTTGGAGGATGACCCAGGCAGAGAGAGGTGGTGAGGCTTGTAAGTATTGCAAGAGGAGGGTTGGTTGGATGCTGGAAGGTTGGCTCAGGAGTGTCCTGATCTCTGAAACTTCTTTTCTCTTTTTTACAGCTGATAGGGGTGTGGAGCCAGGCGTGGAGCCTTGCAATGGGCAGAAGTAACACTCAGAGCTTTGGGCAGCTCTTTTTTTTTTTTTTTTTTTTTTAAATAAAGCACGAGAGGAGGGGGGGTGGAAGAGAGAGATGAGAAACATCAACTCCTGGTTGCTTCACTTTAGTTGTTTTCATTGATTGCTTCTCATTGGGCAGCTTCTTTATCTATTATACAGAAATGTCTTGGTTCTTTTTGGTCCCATACTTTTGTATATGTATTTTTTTTAAAGGAAGTAGGATTTGTGGGTGAGTATGACCAAGGAGGGGCAGCACTGAGGCTCTCATGAGTGCAGGGCCCACCATTTGTCCTGGGGCTCGTGGATATATGATCCCCTAGCCACTGGGATGAGTCACTTTTTCAGATGTATTTTTAAAAGAGCCTTTTCTGAAAACAAAAATAAAAACATCCTGTTAGGATATTGGTTAAATTTGCTTTAAGCTTATAAATTAATCTGGGGAGAGTAGATATTTAAAAAATATTGTGTCTTCTTAAGTACAAAAATGGTATTTCTCATTGTTTAATGTCTTTTATGTTTTTTTAAAGTGTCATAATTTTTTTCCATGAAACTTTCTATGCATTTTAAAAGGTTGATTTCAAGATACTCATGTTTCTAGAAGGAATGGGATTATTCAAAACTTACATTTTTAAATTGTTTTTTTGCTGGTGTCTAGAAAACTAACAGGGTTTTTCTAATGATTGTGTATCCAACAATCTGGTGAACTATCTATAAATTTTTATAGTTTATAGATTCACTTAATTTTGTTTGTATAATGGACAATCTCATCTGCAAGAAATTTTGTTTTCTCATCATTATTATAACTCTTACCTTTTTCTTATTTGATTATATTTGCTAACACTGTCAATAAAGTTTGATCAGAAGTGCTATGCTTGCTCTGCTCTTTAGAACACTGAAAATAATGCTTCCAGGATTTCATGTGGAGTATGATATTGCCTGGCAGAATTTAGTAGCTATTCTGTATTACAGTATGAAGTACTCTACTGTTCCTTCTCAGTACTTCAGTGAGGCAGAGGCTCATTGACTGTGTGCCTTGATATAATCACACAGTCAATGTGAAATTGGAAAATACCTTATGGTTCCCAGATGGTTGTGGGATCTCTCCCTTTTGTCTCTGCATCTTTGTGTGCATTAATATTGAATCATGGCATACCTAATAGAATGGTTATAATAAAAAGTGATGACCATTAAATCCTGGCAAGAATGCAGAAAAACTGGATCATTGATATATTGTTGCTGGGGCTGTAAAATGGCACAGCCACTCAGGAAAATGTTTGGCAGTTCCTTATTTTATTTATTTATTTTATTGATTGATTTTAGAGAGACAAAGAAGAGGGGAAGAGTGAGAGAGAAGCATTCATTTGTTGTTCCCCTTAGTTGTGTCCTTATTGGCTATTGCCTGTATGTGCCCTGATTGGGATCGAACCTGCAACCTTGGTGTTTTGGGATGACACTCTGACTGAGTTAACCAGTTTCTTATAAAGCTGAACCTGCAACTACCATTAACTACAGCAATTGTACTCTTGAGCATTTATTCCCGAGAAATGGAAACATATTCACACAAAAACCTGTACATCAATATTCATGGCAGCCATAATTATATTAGCCAAGACCAGATGTCCTTCAATGGCTGGATGACTAAACAAACTGTGGTACATCCATACCGTGGAGTACTATTCAGCAAGAAAAAGGAACTGACTACTGGTACATGCAACAACTTGGATGGATCTCTAGGGAATTGCACTGAGTGGAAAAAAAGCCGAGTCCCAAAAAGTTACATGATGGCTGATTCTATTTCTGTATTATTCACAAAATGACACAGTTATAGAAATGGACGATGAATTAGTGGTTGTCAAAGGTGAAGGCAGGTGTAGGGGTGGGAGGGATAAAAGGCAGCCTGATAAAAGGGACCGTTGTGGTGATGGAAATGTCCTGTATCTTGACTTATCCAACATCAGTTTTGCAAGATGTTACCATTGTGGGAAACTGGAGAAAGGGTACCAAAAGAAAAAAGAAATTCTATTATTTCCTATAACTCATGTGAAATCTTAAATAACCTCAAAAAGTTTAATTAAAAAAAGTAAACCATAGTAATTTTCCATCAAAAGAGAATAATTGTCATATCATATACTATCATTCAAGATATTTAAGTTTTATTATTATAATTTTATTGTACATTACCTATTTCTATAGCACAGCAGAGCCTGTGTGTTTAAGAAGCTTAGTGCCTGCCTCATTACGTTGTGCTTAATAAATCTGGTAAGGTCTAGAGCAGGGTGAACTTGAACAGTAGTTACTTTCTTAAATTGTGCTTCTCATTTTTTACAAACTAGTACTGAAAGGATCAAAGATCACAGCCTGCTTCAAGATTATAGGCTGAGCTGCATACTATTTAGTGAAAGACTTCTGGGATTATTCTTTCTTGCCTATGAGATGTATTTGACCTCTCTCTTAACCTGGATGTTCATTTGTACTTTTGTCAATTATAACATTCCTCATGGCTATATTTTGTGCCTCTGTGTCTCAGACATTTTACCAGGAGATGGGAATTCAAAGACTAATGGTGGGGGGGAAGAGGTCCTCCTGCCGTTATGGAGCTTCTGGTCTGGTCAAGGTGGAGCATTTTAGTAGTAAAGGAGACAGAGTAGAAACAGAGTTGGGGATTTTAACAAATATGTACTGAATGCCCACTGTCTACCAGGCACTGCTCCTGGGGATAGAGACAGAGAAGAGAGCAAGTGTGCTGTCCCAGAACACTGTCTTGTGGTTGGTTCCGGCGCATGGGGTGAGTGCTCTTAACTCTCTCATCCAGCTTTGTGTTGACTCATGGATGGTGCACATGCATGAATAGGGAAATGAAGTGGGTGAGTGTGTGTATGGGTGTGTGGCGTGGGGATGAATAGCAAGGACAGAAAGGAAGGGATAGCTGTTTTCTGTGGACTACAACATCAGCAGTATCTAGGGCAGAAGCTCCTAGTGCCTGTCTTACTGACTTTGTGGATTTGGCTAAATGATAAAAGTTTAGCGATGAAGAGCAGGCAGGCAGTAATTGCACAGACCAAATCGAGAAACCTCTCTCGAGTCCTCTTCTGAATCCCACATTCATTCATTCATTTCTTCTGCTCTCTCCTGGTCATCAAGGGTGTTTTGTTTTGTTTTGTTTCCATAAGATTCCTGCATGGACTTAGTTTTCCAGTAACAACCTGTCCTATGTTTCAAGGGGAGGATTAGAAGAATCAGGGCAGCTGAGGTGTGCAGAGTGGTGATATTACAATGTAAGGGCCAGGTGGTTCCTCAGAGATAGTCAAATCCTCTCCTTTCACAGGTGAGAAAAACAATTCCGAAATGTCCTTTGCTTGCTGATTAAGTTCCGGCAGGAGCCACTAGTTCCCAAAGCCACTGTGCTTTCTATCATCTCCAGCTTGCTGAGTTCAATAATTAGACTTAAGTTGAACAGAACAGTTTGTTCATTCTTTATTGTTTTCTGTTCGTCAAATGGAGATAAATAAAGAACTGGATCTAATTTCTCTTCCTCCCATTATCTGTAAAATAAATATTTGAGCTCTCTCATGAATTATTCTGGGACTTGGTCTAATGGTCTAGATTATGTTAGAAAGTTTCTTTAAGGTAGTTGTATAAATAGGGGTAGAAACACTAGGCTTTAGAGTTAGAGAGCATTGGATTAAAAAAATTTTTTTATGGTGACAGAAAGAGACAGAGAGAGGGACAGATAAGGACAGACAGACAGGAAGGGAAAGAAATGAGAAGCATCAGTTCTTCATTGCAGCACCTTAGTTGTTCATTGATTGCTTTCTCATTTATGCCTTAACTGGGGGGCTACAGCAGAGCGAGTGACCCCTTGCTCAAGCCAGTGACCTTGGGCTCAAGCTGGTGAGCCTTGCTCAAACCAGATGAGCCAGCGCTGAAACCAGTGACCTTGGGGTTTTGAACCTGGGTCCTCTGCATCCCAGTTCGAAGCTCTATCCACTGCGCCACCGCCTAGTCACACTGGATTCAAATTTTGACATTGCCATTTGCCACCTGTATGACATGAAAAAGCTTTCTTTACTTGTTACAGATGAGGATGAAAATAAATTTTCTTCCTCATGGTGTGGTTGTGATTAGTGAGTAATAATATACATAAAAGTGCATGCCTTAGTTATTAAGTACTACACTGACAGAACTTCATGATGTAATCAAGCTTCTATTGACAATATGACAGATATTTCTCATGTTGCCTGTCATCAACCCAGGTCAACTCCTCCACCTTGCTACCTATTCTGCATAAAAGAAGAATTGACAACAGCTTTAGTTTTCATCATTTTCCCCTCTAAATCTAACAATGGAGGTCTATTTAGGGGATGACTAGTAGAGTCATTATTAGAGAATTTAAGTGTTCTTTTTGTGTCATTATCTAGGTGTGTTATTACCCACTGAGCACTCTGATTATAGAGTGTTCATTCTTTAATGTCTCTGAAGGTTCTGTCCTTCTGTTAAAAGTAGTCACACCTTCAAGGCCATTTTCTACCCTGAAGGTAGCCAATAGACACCTCAGTGGATGGCTTCAGTTATTTAATAATTGATTTTATTTTTCTAGTGGATGTTTTATCTCAGACCTTGATCTGAGAGAAGTGCCAGTTAGACAAATTAAAATTACTCTCTAAAAAGTTGTCAAATATTTATGGGAGAATGTGTACAGAGTTCCTTTTAAAGATTGGTGTCTAACTTTCCTCCTTGTATCTCTGCATGTACTAAATATAACCTCTGTTCAATATTGCACTGAATACAATAGGTTATTTACATCCATTTAGGCCGGTAAAAGTACTCAGAACAAATATTAACAACCATTAAGAAAGGCTAAAAATAAAAGTGATCTCATATCCATGCCTGAGGAGTATCTCTTCATCATCCTCAAGGGCAAACACAGAAACAGGACGTAGGAGAGGGCCTGGACAGAGCAGAGCTGAAGTGGGGATAGTCAGTTGCTCCTGCAAAATACCCTGACAGCACAAAAGGACAGTCATACCTGCATGGCCACCTGGGTCTGCCTGCACAGATGTGTTCATAAGAGTGCATGAGTAACATTTTATTTATCAGCAATGATCATGGAAGGCTCACACCACCAACATATTACCACAGATGTGTGTGTGTGATGTGCAGACATATCTGCATATGATGTGTGCCTTTTGCTCTGACAGTTCACATCTTACCTTGTGCACTGCCTCTCTATAAGTTCTAGAATCTGATACATCATCACGTCATCCTAAAAACTGATGTAATCCTGATTAACTTTAATTTAGAGGTTTTATATTTGCAAGGGAGTTTTTTACTCTTTTGTACTCGTACACCAAATAATCAGCAAATGTCACATTTCACACATTCAGTGAAGCGTTCGGAGCTCCTTTCCCCTTCTCTGTCTTTGGAGATGCTCTGTGAGCTGCAAGCAGCACTGAGGTCCCAGGATTACCGTAAATGTTTTAAGCACATTACTAAGACTGATCCTGTAGGAAACTAGGGTAAGCAAACTACTGCATGGGATAAGCACTTCTTTCTTCTGACCTTTGGAATCTCATTCCAGACACTGAGTTCAGAGATGGTTGCTTTAACCCCAGGCCTTAAATAATATCATGGAAAAGTTCATTCACATTCCAGAGAAGAAACAATGCCCTGGCTGATGATATATTCGGGTTAGCACAGAACAGGATCAGGCCTCTTATCAACTATTTTTAGCTATATAATGATTATTCATATTTAAGATGCTTTTCTATTTTCTTTTCTTTATTCTAATGTACTGCAGAAACATAACTTTGGTTTTGAAATTACAGAATTTTTATTTTTGAATTCCCAAAGAGTCATAGTAGCAGACAAACTTAATGCTCTCTTTGGCCCTGGCATCTCAAGACTCACTTGGCAGCTGAATCTAACCTGCCCAGATCGCTAAGAGTTTAAGGTGACATGCTATTTGTGCTGAGTTCCTTGCTCCCCCTCCTCCACACCCCTTCATTTGTGATGGCAAGAGTAATAGAAATAGACTATCTGGGTTCACTCTAAATTCATGTTCATGTTGACCCTTCCTGATGTTTGGAAATACATTTATTGAAGTCTAACTCTTCTATCATCTGATTTTCTGATGTTAGGGTTCAGGCAGATTTTTCTGGAAGGGAAGACACCAGTGTGGGCAGGTGACTGAGAAAGCACCACAGGTAAAAGCAGGTGGGGTCGGCTGTAAGCGATTACGATCAGTGAAGATTGTAGATGGGGTGTACACGTAGGGTCTGTTACAGTATTCCAGCTAAGATAAAAGGAGGGCAGAGAGACGGGCTGAGCTGGACCCAAGTGCTGTAGACATGGAAACCAGGAAAGTGGAGGTTGAGGTAGAAACTCTTTCAGGTGAGTGGCAAGTAGAAAAGTTGTATTTCCTTCCTGCCTGTCCGATATTTGCCCTTCAGAGAGTCCAAGACACTGTCTAGAGTCTGACAGTATCAAAGTTGAAGGTGACTGTCTAGCTCTATCTTTCCAGTCTGGTGGCCTCTAGCTGCATGTATGATGTGTGAGAATTGAACTGTGCTGTGTCATAATGCAAACTGGATTTTGATGACTTATTATAAAAAAGGAATGTAAAACATCTCATTACTATTTTATGCTTAGTATATATTAAATTATATTTTGGCTGTGTTGGGTTAAGTAAACTACATTTAAAGATTATTTAATCTTT
Source organism: Saccopteryx leptura (assembly GCF_036850995.1). Taxonomy (NCBI): domain Eukaryota; kingdom Metazoa; phylum Chordata; class Mammalia; order Chiroptera; family Emballonuridae; genus Saccopteryx; species Saccopteryx leptura. The sequence goes on from NC_089504.1 coordinate 160,364,338, forward strand.
AGAACATCAATTTAGAACACTGAGGCCACCAGCGTTTCTAGTGTGGCTACTAGAAAAGTTAAAACTGTGTATGTGGCTTGTATTATATTTCTGTTGGACAACACTTTTATGTATCATCTTGTCCAAACATTTTTGATTGACTATTTATGGAATGGCAGACTTTCAGAAATAAAAATTACCCGATAGCTCAACAACCTCATTTCTAGGTGAGAAACCAAGGCCAGGGAAGGTCAAGTTCCAGGACTTACCCAATGTTCCAGGGACTGAAACAGAGATGAGAGCCATTTCTTTAGATTCCTCCAGTATTCTTTTCAGGGTTATTTTGTCTTCTTTTTACTGTGAGTGAAAATCTTCCTTGGGCGCAACCTAATTGTGGGGCAGCTGTGTTCGGCTTGCTTGCTGGTTTACTGGCTGCATGCCCTTTGCCTGACTGGTATGTGAGCATGTGGCAACGCCATGTATGTGTGGCATATGTAAGGCTAAGGGTGCTTGTGCTTGGGGCATTATGGATGGCAGATTACCTGCCCGCCACTGTGAGGGGCCATTTTGCTGTTTGTTTGCCTGAGAAACAGTTTTCTCTGCCTGTGTGCTTGTTGCCATTGTGACAGTCTATTAAAACAGGAATGGCCCAACACTTTCTGGCTCTGCAGTTTCTCTACTGTCCACCCGAATTCAGTGTGGACCTGCCTGGCCTTGGCCACCAGCCTTACACTAATATATCCACCTAAAATGAATTTTTAAAATGAACTGGGTACTGTGAACTTATATTTCTTTGAACCTAACTTCTAATAAAGTCTACTGGTTTGAGTTTTTGGCTGTTTTCAATATTGTCAGTCAGTATTTGCAGGGTGGATCTTCAAATAGCATGCTCTTGTGATTTGTGATTATATGAACTATCAACCATGTGTTGTGTGGTCCGGGGAAGCAGCTGGCAAGTCTTAGCCTGTAGAGTAACCTCCTTCACAACCAATTGGTGTCTCAGTAGCAGTTTTCTTTCCCCAGAGGCCAGTCATTAATTGGAGTTGAGTTTTTTGGGTTTTTGTTAGTTTTTTTTTTAGGTTTTTTTTTTTTTTGTATTTTTCCGAAGCTGGAAACGGGGAGAGACAGCCAGACAGACTCCCGCATGCGCCCGACTGGGATCCACCTGGCACGCCCACCAGGGGTGACGCTTTGCCCACCAGGGGGCGATGCTCTGCCCCTCCGGGGCGTCGCTCTGCCACAACCAGAGCCACTCTAGCACCTGGGGCAGAGGCCAAGGAGCCATCCCCAGCGCCCGGGCCATCTTTGCTCCAATGGAGCCTTGGCTGCGGGAGGGGAAGAGAGAGACAGAGAGGAAGAAGGGGGGGTGGAGAAGGAAATGGGCGCTTCTCCTATGTGCCCTGGCCAGGAATCGAACCCGGGTCCCCCGCACACCAGGCCGACCCTCTACCACTGAGCAAACCGGCCAGGGCTTTGTTAGTTTTTTTTAAGCAACATTTAAAAAAAATTATTTATTTTTATTTAGACAATTAAATTTAACAGGGTGGCAATTGGTCAACTAGAGTACATAGATTTAGAGAAAACATCTCCATTTCATTTGGACAGTTGATTATGTTGTATACCCATCACCCAAAGTCAAATCATCCTCCATCACCGTATATTTGTTTCCCTTTATGCCCTTCCCCCTCTATTCATCCCTTTTCTTGCTTCCCTTCCCCTCCCCCTGGTAACCACTGCACTCTTATCTATGTCCATGATTCTCAATTTTGTGTACCACCTATGTATGGAATCATGCAGTTCTTAGTTTTTTCTGATTTACTTATTTCACTCACTATAATGTTATCAAGATCCAACTATTTTGTTGTAAATGATACTATGTCATCATTTCTTATGGCTGAGTAGTATTCCATAGTATATATGTACCACATCTTCTTTATTCAATCCTCTATTGAAGGGCATTTTGATTGTTTCTATGTCTTGGCCACCATGAACAATGCTGCAATGAACATGGGGTGCATGTGTCATGTGTCTTTACATACATACCATGTTTTCAAGTTTTGGGGGTATATACCCAGTAGAGGGATTGCTGGGTCATACGGTAGTTCTACTTTTAATTTTTTGAGGAACCACCATACTTTCTTCCATAATGGTTGTACTACTTTACATTCCCACCAACAGTGGATGAGGGTTCTTTTTTCTCCACAGCCTCTCCAACACTTGTTATTACCTGTCTTGTTGATTATAGCTAATCTAGTTTTGATTTGCATTTCTTTAATAGATAGTGAAGATGAGCATCTTGTAATATATCTGTTGGCCATTAGTATTTCTTCCTGGGAGAAGTGTCTGTACATGTCCTCTTCCCATTTTTTTTATTGTATTGTTTGCTTGTTAGTTGCTGAGTTTTGTGAATTCTTTGTATATTTTTGATATTAGCCCCTTATCTGAACTGTTGTTTGAAAATATCATCGCCCATTTAGTTGGCTGTCTGTTTTGTTGCCAGTTTCTTTTGCTGTGCAGAAGCTTCTTAATCTGATGTGGTCCCATTCAATTATCTTTGCCTTCACTTCCCTTGCCTTTGGAGTCAAATTTATAAAATGTTCTCTATGGCCAATGTCCATGAGTTTAGGACCTATGTTTTCTTCTATGTAATTTATTGTTTCAGATCTTATATTCAGGTCTTTGATTCATTTTGAATTAATTTTTGTGCAAGGTGACAAACTAGTCAAATTTCATTCTTTTGCATGTCGCTTTCCAATTTTCCCAGCACCATTTGTTGAAGAGGCTTTCTTTTCTCCATTGTTTGTTTTTGTCTCCTTTATCAAAGATGATTTGAACATAGATATGTGGTTTTATTCTGGGCTCTCTATTCTGTTCCATTAATCTGTGTGTCTGTTGTTCTACCAGCACCATGTTGTGCACTTTGGTTTTTTTTTGTATTTTTCTGAAGCTGGAAACGGGGAGAGACAGTCAGACAGACTCCCGCATGCGCCTGACCGGGATCCACCCACTGGTCAACCTGGTCCCTACCACCCACTAGTGGGCGGTCCAGCTTTCATGGTGGGCCAATCGCAGCACTGATTGGTTGCGTGGTAGGGACCAGGTTGACCAGCACTGCAAAAGTGGGGTGTTTTTATAAAAAGTTTGAAGACCCCTGCATGCCTCCAGCTTTGTTTTTTTTCCATAGGATTACTTTGGCTATTCAGGGGTTTTTATGGTTCCATATAAACTTGCTGATTTTTTGTTCCATTTCTTTAGAAAATGATACTGGAATTTTGATGGGAATTGCATTAAGTTTGTATATGCCCGGTAATATGGTCATTTCAACTATATTTATTCTTCCTATCCAAGAACAAGAAATATTTTTCCATTTCATTGTGTCTTTTTTGATTTCCTTTAATAATCCTTTTATATTTAAAACACTCAACAAAATGGGTATAGAAGGAAAATATCTCAATATAATAAAGACCATTTATGACAAACCATCAGCTAACATCATACTAAATGGTAAAAAAATGAAAACTTTTCCTCTCAAATCAGAAACAAGACAGGTTGCCTACTCTCTCCACTATTATTCAACATAGTGCTGGAAGTTCTAGCCAGAACAATCAGACAAGAGAAAGAAATAAAATGCTTTCATATTGGGGAAGAAGGAGTAAAAGTTTCTCTTTTTGCAGATGATATGATCCTGTATATAGAAAACCCCAAAGACTCCACAGAAAGGCTATTAGAAACAATAAACGAACATAGTAAGGCCGCAGGAAACAAAATTAATATACAGAAGTCTATTGCTTTCTTATACGCCAACAATGAAACTTTAGAAAATGAACTAAAAAAATAATCCCTTTTACAGTTACAACAAAAAAAATAAAATACCTAGGAATAAACATAGCAAAGACTGTAAAGGACCTATATAAGCAACATTTAAATAATGTTCCCCTCTTAGTGTATATTTTCTCCATAATATGTTACATTCTTCAAATATGCATCCCAAAAAAACAGAGGAAGTAAATATAAAAGAAAAGAATCCAAGGAGGCAGTGTTTAAACCTCACCAGGCTGGTAGTGCCACTGATGAAAAGATAAAGAAGGTTTTTTGTTTTGTTTTGTTTTGTCAGTTGAAGTTAGACTTTTTAGATTGTTTATGACTATGAGTTTTTAGGAATGTCTTTTAAACTACATTGATGAAATTATGGGCTATGATGATAAATACAGTGGTACCTTGAGATAAGAGTTTATTTGTTCTGTAACCGAGCTCGTAAGTCAGTCAACTCATATAGTATATCAAATTTCTCCCATTTAAAATAACTGAAATAGATTTAATCCATTCCAGCCCTGTGAAACATCTGCAAACCATCCTAAATTATGAAAAAGACATGTTTTTAATTAAGAAACACATGTATACTTTACCAATGCATAACAAAATATATGAAATAAAAGAAAAAAGTGTTATTTAGTACTGTATTCTTACCTTGGAGACAGACGATTGCAGCTAACGGAGAAAACTGCACTTTCTTAACACTAAATGTGAATGAAAATTGCATTTTCTTTACTTTAAACAGAACTAAAACTGCATTTTCTTTACTTAAAGTAAAACCACAAAAACTTAATTGTACAAAAAATGCACTTTCTTAACTTTAAACTAAACCTAAGCTTAACATTACATATTTTTCATTTACTCATCACCTGTTTTTGCCTTTTTGGCTGCAGTTTCAGCACTTTTACTTGCAGGACTTTTGAATAAAAATTTACCCAAAGAGGTTTGCTTTTGCCTGCCTTTAAAAATGTTACGGAAATATGACAAGTGTCATTAAAAAGTGCTGAAGCACGACCAATTGAAACTTTTTCTGGGTGTTTCTTTTCAATGAACCTTGAAAACTCCTCCTACATTGCCAGCATGTCTTTAATTTCACTTGTAGAAATCATTTTCTCTGACTCTACCTCCTCCTCACTACTAATCTCTTGCAGAAACTCCATATGTTGCATCATCTGTAGCTCCTTCAACTCCTCAATTGAGAGTTCCTCTTCATGTTCCTCAATGAGCTCATTTACATCACCCTCAGCTACCTCCAGACCCATCGACTTTCCGAGGGACACAGTCTCCTCCAACACTTCTACCTTGGTCTTGGTCTCTGGTTCAAATCCTTCAAAGTCCCTGTCTGCAACAACATCAGGCCATAACATTTTCCATGCTGAGTTCAAGGTTCTTCTTGTAACCTCTTGCCATGCCAAGTCAATAATATGTAAACAAATCACAATGTTGTAGTGATCTTTCCAAAACTCTCGAAGGGTTAGATTTGTATTCTTAGTCACCTCAAAGCAGCGGTGGAACAAGTGCTTTGTGTAAAGTTTTTTAAAGTTGGAAATGACCTGCTGATCCATAGGTTGCAAGATTGAAGTCGTGTTGGGTGGAAGGTAGAGGACTTTCACAAATTTGAACTCATCGAGAATGTCATCTTCAAGACCAGGTGGGTGGGCTGGAGCATTTTCAAGGATTAGTAATGCTTTCATCAGGAATTTATTTTCTTGAAGATATTTCTTCACTGCAAGACCAAAGATGAGATTTACCCATTCAGTAAAAAACTGCCGCATAACCCATGCCCTAGCATTGGCGCGCCACATAACCTGCAGTTTTTCTTTAAGAATCTTGTGAGTCTTAAAGGCTCAAGGTTTTTCAACATGATACACTAGCAGTGGCTTTACCTTACAGTCACCACTAGCATTTGCACACAATGCGAGGGTCAGACAGTTCTTCATGGGTTTATGGCCTGGCAGCTTTTTCTCCTCTGCTGTGATGAAAGTCTTCTGGGGCATTTTTTTTCCCAAAACAATCCTGTTTTGTCAGAGTTGAACACTTGTTGGGGGATGGAGCCTTCCTTCGTGATATGCGCAGCAAAACGTGTGATGTACTCCTCAGCTGCTTTAATGTCAGCACTAGCAGCTTCACCGAGCGGATGCCAGATCTCTTCTTGAAATTTTCAAACCAGCCATGACTTGCCTTAAACGTATCTTCTGTGGCCTCTTTTAAGCTTGATGGTTCTTTCTTCTTCAATTCACAGTAAATAATACGTGCCTTTTCGCATTTATAGTCTCTGTCCCTGTATCTCCTGCCAGCTCTTTCTCTTTCACCCACACCAGCAGAAGCTTCTCCGTTTACTTTTTTTTAAATTTTTTTTTCCATTATCACAGGAAGTTTTATTGGACAGACAGAAGAAATTATTTCTAGTTTTCTAGGCTTGCTGGTACCATCTTTCATCACTCTGGGTCTTTTTACAGGGAACACATATTGTCTCTGCTAAGATCAAATGCATCTTTTTTTAAAAAAATTAATTTTTATGGGGTGACATTGATAAATCAGGGTGCATATGATGTTCAGAGAAAACATCTCTAGGTTATTTTGACATTTGATTATGCTGCATACCCATCACCCAAAGTCCAATTGTCTTCTGTCACCTTCTAACTGGTTTTCTTTGAGCCCCTCCACTCCCCCAACCCCCTCTCTCTCCTCACCCCACCCCATAGCCCCCACACTCTTGTCCTTGTCTCTGAGTCTCATTTTTATGTCCCACCTATCTATGGAATCATATAGTTCTTAGTTTTTTCTGATTTACTTATTTTGCTCAGTATAATGTTATCAAGGTCCATCCATGTTGTTGTAAATGATCTGATGTCATCATTTCTTATGGCTGAGTAGTATTCCATAGTATATATGTACCAAAGCTTTTTATTTTTTTTTTTAATTTTTTTTTTTTTTTTAATTTTTTTTTTTTTTTTTTTTTTTTAATTTTATTTTTTTTTAATGGGGTGACATCAATAAATCAGGATACATATATTCAAAGATAACAAGTCCAGGTTATCTTGTCGTTCAATTATGTTGCATACCCACCACCCAAAGTCAGATTGTCCTCTGTCACCTTCTATCTTGTTTTCTTTGTGCCCCTCCCCACCCCCTATCCCTCTCCCATTCCCCCCTCCCCCCCCCCCCCCCCCGTAACCACCACACTCTTATAAATGTCTCTTAGTTTCACTATTATGTCCCACCTACGTATGGAATAATACAGTTCCTGTTTTTTTCTGATTTACTTATTTCGCTTCGTATCATGTTATCAAGATCCCACCATTTTGCTGTAAATGTTCCGATGTCATCATTTCTTATGGCTGAGTAGTATTCCATAATGTATATGTGCCACATCTTCTTTATCCAGTCATCTATTGACGGGCTTTTTTGTACCAAAGCTTTTTAATTCACTCATTTACTGACGGACACTTGGGCTGTTTCCAGATCTTTGCTATTGTGCACAATGCTGCCATAAACATGGAGGTACATTTCTTCTTTTCAAACAGTGCTATGATGTTCTTGGGGTATATTCCTAAAAGTGGGATAGCTGGATCAAAAGGCAGTTTGATTTTTAATTTCTTGAGGAATCTCTATACTGTTTTCCACAGTGGCTGCACCAGTCTGCATTCCCACCAGCAGTGCAGGAGGGTTCCCTTTTCTCCACATCCTCACCAGCACTTATTCTGTGTTGTTTTGTTGATGAATGCCATTCAGACTAGTGTGAAGTGATATCTCATTGTGGTTTTAATTTGCATTTCTCTAATGATTAGTGATGTTGAGCATTTTTTCATATGCCTACTGGCCATCTGTATGTCCTCTTTGGAAAAGTGTCTATTCATTTCTTTTGCCCATTTTTGGATTGGATTGTTTGTCTTCCTGGTATTGAGTTTTACATGTTCTTTATAAATTTTGGTTATTAACCCCTTATCAGATGTATTGTCAAATATATTCTTCCATTGTGTAGTTTGTCTTTTTATTCTGTTCTTATTGTCTTTGGTTGTGCAAAAACTTTTTAGTTAGATATAGTCCCATTTGTTTATCCTGTCTTTCATTTCACTTGCCCGTGGAGATAAATCGGCAAATATATTGCTGCGAGAGATGTCAGAGAGCTTACTGCCTATGTTTTCTTCTAAGATGCTTATGGTTTCACGCCTTACATTTAAGTCTTTTATCCATTTTGAGTTTATTTTTGTGAATGGTGTAAGTTGGTGGTCTAGTCTCATTTTTTTTGCAGGTAGCTGTCCAATTTTCCCAACACCATTTATTAAAGAGGCTGTCTTTTCTCCATTGTATGCTCTTACCTCCTTTGTTAAATATCAGATGTTCATAGAGCTGTGGGTTTATTTCTGGGTTCTCTGTTCTGTTCCATTGATCTATATGCCTGTTCTTATGCCAGTACCAGGCTGTTTTGAGTACAATGGCCTTGTAGTATAACTTGATATCAGGAAGTGTGAGACTTTTTTTTTTTTTTTTTACAGAGACAGAGAGAGAGTCAGAGAGAGGGATAGACAGGGACAGTCAGACAGGAACGGAGAGAGATGAGAAACATCAATCATTAGTTTTTTGTTGCGCATTGTGACTTCTTAGTTGTTCATTGATTGCTTTCTCATATGTGCCTTGATTGTGGGCCTTAAGCAGACTGAGTAACCCCTTGCTAGAGCCAGTGACCGTGGGTCCAAGCTGGTGAGCTTTTGCTCAGGCCAGATGAGCCCACACTCAAGCTGGCAACCTCGGGGTCTCGAACCTGGGTCCTTCCACATCCCAGTCTAAGGCTCTATTCACTGTGCCACCGCCTAGTTAGGCAAATATAGACATTTTTTTTTGTATTTTTCTGAAGCTGGAAACTGAAAGGCAGTCAGACAGACTCCCGCATGCGCCCGATTGGGATCCACCCGACATGCCCACCAGGGGGCGATGCTCTGCCCATCTGGGGCATCGCTGTGTTGTGACCAGAGCCAGTCTAGCACCTGCGGCAGAGGCCATGGAGCCATCCCCAGCACCCGGGCCATCTATTGCTCCAATGGAGCCTTGGCTGCGGGAGGGGAAGAGAGAGACAGAGAGGAAAGAGAGGGGGAGGGCTGGAGAAGCAGATGGGCGCCCCTCTTGTGTGCCCTGGCCGGGAATCGAACCCAGGACTTCCGCATGCCAGGTTGACGCTCTACCACTGAGCCAACCGGCCAGGGCCAAGACATTTAATGATGTTTATTCTTCCTAACCATGAGCACGTTATATACTTCCACTTGTTTGTATCTTTTCTGATTTCTTTTATCAATGTTTTATAATTTTCTGAGTACAAGTCTTTAATCTCCCTGGTTAAATTTATTCCTAGGTACTTTATTATTTTTTTGGTTGCAATGGTAAAGGGGATTGCTTCCTTAATTTCTCTTTCTGACAGTTCATTGTTAGTGTATAAAAATGCCTCTGATTTCTGAGTATTAATTTTATATCCTGCCACCTTCCTGAATTCGTTTATCAGGTCTAGTAGTTTTTTGACTGAGACTTTAGGGTTTTCTATATACAATATTATATCATCTGCAAATAATGATAGTTTTACTTCTTCTTTTCCAATTTGGATGCCTTTTATTTCTTTTTCTTGTCTGCTTGCTGTGGCTAGGACTTCCAGAACTATGGTAAATAAGAGTGGTGAAAGGGGGCACCCCTGCATTGTTCCTGATCTTAAGGGGATTGCTTTTAATTTTTGCCCATTGAGTATGATGTTGGCTGTGGGTTTGTCATAGATGGCTTTTATCATATTGAGGTATGTTCCCTATATTCCCACTTGGCTGAGAGTTTTGATCATGAATGGGTGCTGCATTTTTTCAAATGCTTTTTTTGCATCTATTAAAATTATGTGGTTTTTCTCCTTCCTTTTTGTTTATGTGATGAATCACATTGATTGATTTGCGAATATTGTACCAGCCTTGCCTCCCCAGAATAAATCCCACTTGATCATGGTGTATGATTTTTTTCATATATTGCTGGATCTGGTTTGCTAATATTTTGTTGAGGATTTTAGCATCTATATTCATCAGGGATGTTGGCCTATAATTTTCTTTCTTTGTGTTGTCTTTGCCTGGTTTTGGAATCAAAATTATACTCGCCTCATAAAAGGAGCTTGCAAGTCTTCCTTCCTCTTGAATTTTTTGAAATAGCTTGAGAAGGATAGGCGTTCTTCTTTGAATATTTGGTAGAATTCACTTGTGAAGCCATCAGGCCCAGGACTTTTCTTTGTTGGGAGTTTTTTGATAACTGTTTCAATCTCATTTGTTGTAATCGGTCTGTTTAGGTTTTCTGATTCTTCCAGATTGTTTTTTGGAAGATTATATGTTTCAAGGAATTTGTCCATTTCATCTAGGTTGTCTAGTTTTTTGGCATACAGTTCTTCATAGTATTTTCTTACAATATTTTGTATTTCTGTTGTATCACTTGTTATTTCTCCACTCTCATTTCTAATTTTATTTATTTGAGTCCTCTCTCTTTTTTTCTTGGTGAGTCTGGTTAAAGGTTCATCAATCTTGTTTATCTTTTCAAAGAACCAGCTCCTGGTTTCATTAATTCTTTGTATTGTTTCTTTAGCCTCTATGTCATTTATTTCCACTCTGATCTTTATTATTTTCTTCCTTCTACTAGCTCTGGGCTTTACTTGCTGTTCTTTTTCTAGTTCTTTTAGATGCAGGGTCAAGTTGTTTATTTGAGCTTTTTCTACCTTTTTGAGGAATGCTTGTAATGCTATGAACTTCCCTCTCAGGACTGCTTTTGCTGTGTCTCATAAATATTGAGTTGATGTATACTCGTTATGTTTGTTTCTAGGAATTTTTTAATTTTTTCTTTGATCTCATTGTCAACCCTTTCATTATTTAATAACATGCTATTTAGTTTCCAAGTGTTTGAGTATTTTTCAGTTTTTCTGTTGTGGTTGATTTTAGTTTCATGCCATTGTGATCAGAGGAAGTGCTCAATATGATTTCAATCTTCTTCAATTTGTTGAGACCACTTTTGTGCTCTAACATGTGGTCTATCCTAGAGAATGTACCATGAGCACTTGAAAAGAATGTATACTCTGCTGCTTTAGAGTGAAAGGTTTTGAAGTTATCTATTAAATCCAGTTGAGTGTGTCCTTTAAGTTTGCTGTTTCTTTGTTAATTTTCTTTTTTGAGGATCTATCTAGTGATGTTAGTGGGGTATTGAAATTCTCTACTATTATAGTATTGCTTTTGATCTCACCCTTTAAATCCATCAAAGTCTGCTTTATATATTTAGGTGCTCCTATGTTAGATGTGTAGATATTTATAACAGTTATATCTTCCTGTTGGATTGCTCCCTTTATCATTATGTAGTAGCCTTCTTTATCTCTTACTATATTCTTTGCTTTAAAGTCCATTTTGTCTGATATAAGTATTGCTACCCCAGTTTTTATTTCATTTCCATTTGCGTGAAATATTTTTTTCCATTCTTTTATCTTCAGTCTGTGTGCATCTTTTTGTTTTAAGGTGTGTCTCTTGTAGACAGGATATGTATGGGTCCTGTTTTCTTTTTTTTTTTTTTTAAAGCTTAGTTTATTTATTTATTTATTCATTTTTAGAGAGGAGAGGGAGAGACAGAGAGAGAGAGGAGAGACAGAGAGAAGGGGGGAGGAGCTGGAAGCATCAACTCCCATATGTGCCTTGACCAGGCAAGCCCAGGGTTTCGAACCGGCGACCTCAGCATTTCCAGGTCGACGCTTTATCCACTGCGCCACCACAGGTCAGGCCTGGGTCCTGTTTTCTTATCCACACAGCTACCCTATGTCTTTTGATAGGATCATTTAATTTATTTACATTTAAGGTTATTATTGATATGTAATTGTTTATTACCATTTTATTTTTTAAAACTGTATTCCTCTTTTGCTATATTCTTTTTCTCCTTTGATCTGTTTACAACAGGCCCCTTAGTATTTCTTGCAGCCTTGGTTTGGTTGTAGTGAATTCCTTGAGGGTTTTTTTTGGTCTGGAAAGCTTTTTATTTCTCCTTCAATTTTAAACAATAGCCTTGCTGGATAAAGTAGTCTTGGTTGTAGGCTCTTGTTCTGCATTACTTTGAATATTTCTTGCCATTCCCTTCTGGCCTCAAGTGTTTCTGTTGAGAAGTCAGAAGTCATCCTTATGGGGGCTCCTTTGTAGGTGATAGTCTTTTTTCTCTAGCAGCTTTTAATATTTTCTCCTTATCACTTAGCTTTGGTATTTTAATTATGATGTGTCTTGGTGTAGATTTCTTTGGGTTTCTCTTTAATGAAGTTCTCTGTGCTTCTTGAACTTGTGAGATGTTTTCCTGCCTTAATTGAGGGGAAGTTTTCAGCAATGATATGTTTGAACAAAGTCTCTATCCCTTGTTCTTTCTCTTCTTCTTCATGAACCCCTATGATGCGGATGTTATTTCTCTTCCTGTTGTCACGAGCTCTCTTAGTTTCCTCAGACTTTTTGAGTCTCTTTTTTTTTCTGCTCTGCTTCCGTGCCTTCATTTATCCTGTCCTCTAACTTGCTGATTCGTTTCTTTGCTTCATCCATCCTGCTTTTAATTCCTTCCATTGTGTTTGTCATTTGATATTGTATTTGTCATTTCTGACTGATTCTTTTTTATTATTTTAATGTCCTTTTTTATATTTGCTATCTCTTTATTTTGGTGTTCATAATGACCATCTATTGTTGTTCTAATATCTTTGAGCTTCCTAACAATCATTATTTTGAACTCTGCATCTGGTTATTTGGTTATATCTGACTCATTCAGGTCCTTTTCTGGGGATTTCTCTTGATTCATTTGTGTTGCATTTCTTTGCTTTCTCATTTTGTCTGTGTAAAAGAAGGTTTTGGCCACTGGATTCCACTGGGTGTGGCCTCTGTATTCCCTAGGTATGGTCTGTCTGCAAGTCCGCCACCCCCTCTGCTGTTGCTGCTGCCTAGGGCGTTCGGGTATGGGCGTTGCCAATGCCTGCCCACTGAGGCTGTTGCTGTGGTTTCTGCCTCTCCTTCACAGGAGTGGCTGTGATCACGTGCTCGGGTGTACAAGCCTCAGTGGTCTTGGCCTTCTCCCCACCCCCATGGGTGGCGTTATGCTTTGCCCTGAGGACAGGGGTGAGCACCTTTGCTCAGCTGTGGGTCTCTGCCTGATTCTGGGCTTTTGCCCCACCTTTGCATGAGGAGCCTGCTTGTGGGATGGCTGCAAGCCTTGGCTCCACAGGTCAGGTGGGACTGCGTGCCCATGCTCAGTAGCAGGACTCCACCTATTTGGGGCTTTTGGCTCCACCCCTGTGGGAGGAGCCAGCTTCAAAATCAGGCCACAAGCCTAGGTTCTGTGGGTGGGGCAGGGCTGTGCTCCTGTGCCCTTGCTGAAGGGCAGGTCTCCGCCCCCTCTGGGGTTCCCACCCTTCCCCCTGCAGGCTGGATTGCAGGAGGCCCACAGCTGGGCTTGACCAGTTTTGCATGTCCCCAACCAGGCAAGACTGAGCTCACACCTGGGCCTCAGTGGTGGCCAGCTGGCTTCCGCCCTTGCCGACAGAACTGTGCTTCCATGTCCTTCCACCACCCGCCCTTGGGCGAGCCCTCAGCTGTGTAGGTAGGGGCGATGCAGCTCAGACCATAACACCCACTACTCTAGTCCCGAAAGCTTCCTCCTTTTAAGCAACTCTGCTCTGAGTGCCGTGGGGGAACTTGTTTGGCTGGTGTCCTGCTTCCCTTTGCTGGTATTGCTGTTTCCAGGGGAAATATTCACTTCAGATTTGGAGAGGGACTCGTCCCAGAGGTTAGGGTGGCTGTCTCTCAAAGTGTTTCTCCCTGTGCCTCCTAGATTACACTCTCTTCCTGCTACTCCAGTCCTCTCCTCTCTCCCTGTCCCCTGGAGCCCCAGGTTAGTGGTTGTGGGAGAGGTTTTCTGCACGATCCCTTTAAGAAGGATCCTGGGTCTGAGGAATCAGTCTCTTTCTCACAAACAGTATCGTGTCTTGTTTCCAGCTAAATAGTGTCCGTACACCTCTTCTAGGCTCTGGGGCTGCAGGCTGGATATTTGTTCCTGGGACTCAGGACCCTCCCCTCTCTGCTAAACTCACTTCCTGCCATGTGAGTCTCTCCTGGCCTCCACATTTCTGCTTTTCCTACCAGTCTCAGTGTGCCTTCTTCAGTGTTCCTTGGTTGAAGAGTCCTCATAGTTTAGTCCAAAGTTGGGTTTTCCAGATGATGGTTCTTAAAATTAGTTTGTAATCCACTTTGATTCTGGGAGGTGGAAGTTGGTACGTCTGCCTACTCCATTGCCAACTTGTCTCTCTCCTCCATTTCTTTATGGATATTTGTCCTTAATTGGAACAGAATTGTAGTTCCTTTCACTGGATTTGTGCTTTTGATGGCATCCTTTTGTTTAAGGATGGTACAAATTGTAGATGTATTGCAGTTGTACAGCCTTGCCACTTCAATCACTCATACACCATGTGCTCATGTTTTTCTATTATTTCTTGCTTTACTTCTATCAACATCATTCTCTTCTTCTCACCGCTGTCCTTTCCACTCCCTTTCTTAGGCCCCATGATAGCACACAAAAAAGCTAGTAAAAAATGCAAAAATGATGCAAGAACAAGTACAACGCATGAGATTTGACTTGATTCTGTGGGTAACATGTGAGAAAGAATGAGATGCTGGTGTTGTGCTGCTGATGTGCCAACACGCCAACTAGTGGCAGCTTCCCGAATCACAACTTGTATCTCGGAATTTTGCTCAGATCTTGAACAAAAATTCGGAGAGAGTCACAGCTTGTATCTTAAAATATTTGTATGTTTGTCTGCTTGTATCTCAAGGTACCACTGGTAACTAGGATGGTACTTGTGGTGCTAGCGGTCTGATCTGTTGGGTCAGTGGTGTGTGGTTACTGTGCTTAGGGGTAAGATTTGGCTCTCAGTCCGTGAGTCTGTGTAACAAAGAACTGTGTTGACTATAGTCTGTGATATAGTTCATTGGAGATTCTGGCTTTATGAGCATGGCTATAGAGCATGACTAAAGGACCCAGGGTCAGAGAGGTATTTTGTAATTCTGAGTCCATCATGATACATGATATGTTGACAAGATGCCCCAGGGCAATGCCAGCAGTATTACACTGAGGTGCTGGAGATGATGTCTTAGATGTGATGATGTCTATGTTAACTCTGAATTTAGTGCTGTGGTGTGACACTAAGGTCAGCACTATAGTGTGTTGCGTTGTGATGAATGTCACAACATAATGACATATATCTAGCATTACAGTGTCATACAGAGTATTTTCACTGCCCTAACAATTCTCTGTGCTCTAGTCTATTCATCACCACTGCCCACCCCCAGTTCCTGATCTCTTTACTTTCTGTATAGTTTTGCCTCTTCCATAATATCAGTTGGTTGAAATCATACAGAATGTAGCCTTTTTAGATTGGCTTTTTTTGCTTAGTGATATGCATTTAAGGTTCCTCCATGTCTTTCTGTGGATTGAAGGCTCATTAAAAAAAGAACCAAAACTCCGCATAATAATGTTCTGTTGTCTGGCTAGACCACAGTTTATTTATTCATTAACCTGTTGAAAGAAATCTTGGTTGAGTTCAAGTTTTGGAAATTATGAGTACAGCTTCTGTAAACATTTATGTATAGGTTTTTGTATGAATGTTAGTTTTCAATTCCTTTGGGTAAATAACAAGAAGCATGATTTCTGGATCATATAGTAAGGGTATTTTTAGTTTCACATGAAACTGCCAAACTGTCTTCCCAAGTGGTTGTACCATTTTGATTGATGACCAGCAGTGAATGAGAGTTCCTGTTGCTCCACATCCTCCCCTGTGGGTGGTAGTGTCAGTGTTTTGGATTTTATCCATTCTAATAGGTATATAGTGGTATCTCATTGTTATTCTAATTGCAATTACCTAATGATATGTGATGTGGAGCATCTTTTTATATGTTTATTTTCCATACACATATCTTCTTCTTTTTTTTTTTTAGAGTGAAATTGATTTTAATGGATCAAATTACTCCAACTCTTTCAACAATTTTTACTTAATTAGAAAGAACTCAAAAGGCTGTAAACTGCTGAGCTTTAATGAAACTTGTTCCATCAGTTTTCTGAAGTTTTTTTTTTTTTTTTTTTAATAATTTTATTTTTTTAATGGGGTGACATCAATAAATCAGGATACATATATTCAAAGATAACAAGTCCAGGTTATCTTGTCATTCAATTATGTTGCATACCCACCACCCAAAGTCAGATTGTCCTCTGTCACCTTCTATCTTGTTTTCTTTGTGCCCCTCCCCACCCCCTATCCCTCTCCCATTCCCCCCTCCCCCCTGTAACCACCACACTCTTATCAATGTCTCTTAGTTTCACTTTTATGTCCCACCTACGTATGGAATAATGCAGTTCCTGGTTTTTTCTGATTTACTTATTTCGCTTCGTATTATGTTATCAAGATCCCACCATTTTGCTGTAAATGTTCCGATGTCATCATTTCTTATGGCTGAGTAGTATTCCATAGTGTATATGTGCCACATCTTCTTTATCCAGTCATCTATTGATGGGATTTTTGGTTGTTTCCATGTCCTGGCCACTGTGAACAATGCTGCAATAAACATGGGGCTGCATGTGTCTTTACGTATCAATGTTTCTGAGTTTTTGGGGTATATACCCAGTAGAGGGATTGCTGGGTCATAAGGTAGTTCTATTTTCAGTTTTTTGAGGAACCACCATACTTTCTTCCATAATGGTTGTACTACTTTACATTCCCACCAACAGTGGATGAGGGTTCCTTTTTCTCCACAGCCTCTCCAACATTTCCTATTACCTGTCTTGCTAATAATAGCTAATCTAACAGGTGTGAGGTGGTATCTCATTGCCGTTTTGATTTGCATTTCTCTAATAGCTAAAGAAGATGAGCATCTTTTCATATATCTGTTGGCCATTTGCATTTCTTCCTGGGAGAAGTGTCTATTCATATCCTCTTCCCATTATTTTATTGGATTGTTTGTTTGTTGTTGAGTTTTATGAGTTCTTTGTATATTTTGGATATTAGGCCCTTATCTGAGCTGTTGTTTGAAAATATCATTTCCCATTTAGTTGGCTTTCTGTTTATTTTGTTATCAGTTTCTCTTGCTGAGCAAAAACTTCTTAGTCTGATGTAGTGTCATTCATTAATTTTTGCCTTCACTTCTCTTGCCTTTGGAGTCAAATTCATAAAATGCTCTTTAAAACCCAGGTCCATGAGTTGAGTACCTATGTCTTCTTCTATGTACTTAATTGTTTCAGGTCTTATGTTTAGATCTTTGATCCATTTTGAGTTAATTTTTGTACAGGGCGAGAGACTGTAGTCCAGTTTCATTCTTTTGCATGTGGCTTTTCAGTTTTCCCAGCACCATTTATTGAAGAGGCTTTCTTTTCTCCATTGTGTGTTGTTGGCCCCTTTATCAAAAATTATTTGACTATATATATGTAGTTTTATTTCTGGACTTTCTATTCTGTTCCATTGGTCTGAGTGTCTATTTTTCTGCCAATGCCATGCTGTTTTGATTGTCATGGCCCTATAATATAGTTTGAAGTCAGGTATTGTAATGCCCCCAGCTTCATTATTTTTCTTTAGGATTGCTTTGGCTATTCGGGGTTTTTTATAGTTCCATATAAATCTGATGATTTTTTGCTCTATTTCTTTAAAAAATGTCATTGGAAGTTTGATGGGAATTGCATTAAATTTGTATATTGCTTTGGGTAATATGGCCATCTTGATTATATTTATTCTTCCTAACCAAGAACAAGGTATATCCTTCCATCTCATTATATCTTTTTCGATTTCCCTTAACAATGGTTTATATTAATAGTTTTCATTATATAAGTCCTTTACATTCTTTGTTATGTTTATTCCTAAGTATTTTTTTTTTTTTTGTTGCAATCATGAAGGGGATTATTCTTTTGAGTTTGTTCTCAATTGTTTCATTGTTGGCATATAGAAAGGCTATTGACTTCTGTATGTTAATTTTGTATCCTGCAACCTTACTGTATTGGCTTATTGTTTCTAGTAGTCTTTTTGTGGATTCTTTGGGGTTTTCGATGTATAGGATCATATCATCTGCAAAAAGTGATACCTTTACTTCTTCTTTTCCGATATGGATGCCTTTAATTTCTTTGTCTTGTCTGATTGCTCTGGCTAGAACCTCTAGTACCACATTAAATAAGAGTGGAGAGAGTGGACAACCCTGTCTTGTTCCTGATTTAAGGGGGAAAGCCTTCAGTTTAGTGCCATTTAATATGATGTTAGCTGATGGTTTATCATATATGGCCTTTATCATGTTGAGATATTTTCCTTCTATACCCATTTTGTTGAGAGTCTTAAACATAAAATTGTGTTGTATTTTATCGAAAGCCTTTTCTGCGTCTATTGATAAGATCAAGTGGTTTTTGTTCTTTGTTTTGTTGATATGGTGTATTACGTTAACCGTTTTACGTATGTTGAACCGTCCTTGAGATTCTGGGATGAATCCCACTTGATCATGATGTATTATCTTTTTAATATGTTGTTGTATTTGATTTGCTAGTATTTTGTTTAGTATTTTAGCATCTGTATTCATTAGACATATTGGTCTGTAGTTTTCTTTTTTTGTGCCATCCTTGCCTGGTTTTGGTATGAGGGTTATGTTGGCCTCATAAAATGTGTTTGGAAGTATTGCTTCTTCTTCAATTTTTTGGAAAACTTTGTGTAGAATAGGAACCAAGTCTTCTTTGAATGTTTGATAAAATTCGCTGGTATAGCCGTCAGGGCCTGGACTTTTATTTTTGGGGAGGTTTTTAATGGTTTATTCTATTTCTTTTGTACTGATAGCTCTGTTTAGGCTTTCTGCTTCTTCTTGACTCAGTCTAGGAAGGTTGTATTGTTCTAGGAATTTATCCATTTCTTCTAGGTTGTTGATTTAGTGGCATAAAGTTTTTCATAGTATTCTACAATAATTCTTTGTATATCTACGGTGTCCGTGGTGATTTCTCCTCTTTCATTTTGGATTTTGTTTATATGAGTTCTTTCTCTTTTTTCCTTGGTAAGTCTTGTCAAGGGTTTGTCAATTTTGTTGATCTTTTCAAAGAACCAGCTCCTTGTTCTATTAATTTTTTCTATAGTTTTTCTGTTCTCTAATTCATTTATTTCTGCTCTGATTTTTATTATCTCCTTTCTTCGGCGGTTTTGGGTTTTCTTTGTTCTTCTTTTTGTAGTTCCTTAAGGTGGGAAGTTAAGTGGTTCACTTGGGCTCTCTCTTGTTTGTTCATATATGCCTGAAGTGATATGAACTTCCCTCTTATCACTGCTTTTGCTGCATCCCATAGATTCTGATATGTCTTATTGTCATTTTCATTAGTCTGTATATATCTTTTGATCTCTGCACTTATTTCTTCTTTGATCCATTCATTTTTTAAAAGTATGTTGTTTAGTTTCCACATTTTTGTGGGATTTTTTTTCTCTTTTTTGCAGTTGAATTCTAGTTTTAAGGCTTTATGATCAGAAAATATGCTTGGTACAACTTCAATTTTTCTGAATTTGCTGATGTTGTTTTTGTGGACCAACATATGGTCGATTCTTGAGAATGATCCATGTACACTGGAGAAAAATGTATACTCAGTCACTTTGGGATGAAATGTCCTGTAGATGTCTATCATATCCAGGTGCTCTAGTGTTTTGTTTAAGGTCACTATATATTTGTTGATTCTCTGTTTGGATGACCGATCTGGAGCCGTCAGCGGTGTATTGAGGTCTCCAAGTATGACTGTATTTTTGTTAGTTTTTGTTTTAAGGTCAATAAGTAGCTGTCTTATATATTTTGGTGCTCCTTGGTTTGGTGCATATATATTAAGAACTGTTATGTCTTCTTGATTCAGTGTCCCCTTAGCCATTATGAAATGGCCATTTTTGTCTCTGAGTACTTTTCCTGTCTTGTAGTCAGCATTATCCGATATGAGTATTGCTATGCCTCCTTTTTTGGGATGTTATTTGCTTGGAGTATTGTTTTCCAGCCTTTCACTTTGAATTTGTTTTTATCCTTGTTACTTAGATGAGTTTCCTGTGGGCAGCATACAGTTGGATTTTCTTTTTTAATCCATTCTGCTACTCTGTGCCTTTTTATTGGTGAGTTTAATCCATTTACATTTAGTGTAATTATTGATACTTGTGAGTTCCCTATTGCCATTTTATATCTTGCTTTCTGTTAGTTTTTTGTCTTGTTTGATCCTTCTCTTTCATTTTTCTATCTTTTGTTTTTATTTGGTTGTATTCCATACATCTTTCCTCTGTTGCTATCTTTTTTATCTCATGTGCTTCTGTGGTGGTTTTTTCAATGGTGGTTACCTTTTAGAAATGAAAAGGGTCCCTACCCTGTTCATTGTATCGAACTATTTTGTTAGTACTTTTGCACTCCATCATCCTTTGCTACTGTTAATCTCCATCTTCTCCCCCTCTTTCTTTTTGTTGTTGTCACAGTTTAAATTTGGTTTTATTGTGTTCTTCTTGGAGCTTTTACTTGTGGCTCTGTTTTTTTTTGTTCTTTGTATCTGATTGGAGAACCCGCTTTAGTAATTCCTGGAGTGGGGGTTTTCTGATGATAAATTCCCTCATCTTTTCTGTATCTGTGAATGTTTTTATTTCTCCTTCATATTTGAAGGATAGCTTTGATGGGTATAGTATCCATGGCTGAAAGTTCCTCTCTTTCAGGACTTTAAATATTGGGGTCCACTCTCTTCTAGCTTGTAGAGTTTCTGCTGAGAAATCTGATGATAATCTAATGGGCCTTCCTTTATATGTTGTATTCTTCTTTTCCCTGGCTGCTTTGAGAATTTTTTCTTTGCTGTTGGTTTGTGTCAATTTCATTATGATATGCCTTGGAGTAGGTTTGTTGGGGTTAAGAAAACTCGGAGTTCTGTTTGCTTCTTGAACTTGAGGCTTTAGTTCTTTCCACAGGCTTGGGAAGTTCTCTTCTATTATTTGTTTGAGTATGTTCTCCATTCCATTTTCTCTCTCTTCTCCCTCTGATATACCTATTATTCTTATGTTATTCTTTTTGATAGAGTCAGATAATTCTTGTAGGGCTATCTCATTTTTTAAAATTTTTGAGTCTCTTTCTTCTTCTCTCTGTTGTGCCTCAAGTTGCTTGTCTTCTATTTCACTAATCCTCTCTTCTATCTGACCTGTACTATTAGCTAAGCTTGTTACTTTGTTTTTCAGCTCGTGAATTGAGTTTTTCATCTTTGTTTGATTTGTTTTTATAGTTTCAATTTCCTTAGACATATATTCTTTGTGTTCATTGAGTTGTTTTCTGAGCTCCCTAAATTGCCTTTCTGTGTTTTCTTGTATATCTCAGAGGATTTTTAGGATTTCTATCTTGAATTCTCTGTCATTTAGCTCCAAGGTTTCCAATATATTAAATTTTTTCTCCATAGATTTTTCCTAATCTAGCTTTGTTACCTCTCTTTCTTTTGCATCCATGATATTCGATTTTCTCTTCCTTAATGGCATCTGAGGGTGGTTTTGTTGATAGTATTAATGAGATTTAATAAAGAATAAAAAGTTAAAAAAAGTAAAAAAATAATAAAAAATCAAAAATCGAAAAGAGTTGTTTTTTTTCTAAAAAAATTAATAATGAAATAAAGAAAAATAAAATAAAATAAAAATTTAAAAAAAAGGAAATTATTTCCCCCCTCCTTTTTTCCTCTCTCCTCTCCTCTCTTTCTTGAGAAAATCTTGTGGTGAACTGTGAATTATAACAAACAATGCCTGTGATGGAGGGCCTGAATTGGGGAAAAGTAATAAAGGGGCAAAAAAAAAAAAAAAAGAAAAAAAAAGATAAAAGAAAAAAAAAGAGGGTATGGACCCACAAAAAGCAAATAAGGAAAAAATTTGGGTCAAGAATAAAATGATTTGCTTTTAGGTGTTGGTTGTGTAAGAGTTATGATGAGAGGAATAAGAGGAAAACAGAAAAATGGGGGGGACAAATTAAAAAATTACTATTGTATTTAGTGGAACAAGAACTAGATAAAATGGAGAGCCAGGGATGGGAGCACTGCTAGTGAGTTAAAAAGGTGAAGTAAAAACCCCCCAAAATGCCACAAACATAAGTTTGAGTCCCAGATAAGATAATTTGTTTGTTATTGAGGTTTGAATGAGAGGAGATATAAAGGAAAAAGGAAGAAACTAATATAGAGGGAGAAAAGAAAGAGAGAGAGAGAGAAAGAAAAAAAAAAGGGAGCCACTAAAAGGAGAAAAAAGAAAGGAGAGAGAGAAAGAGAGAGAGAGAGAGAGAGAGAGAGAGAGAGTTAAGGGTTTTGGAGTGCAACCCTCATAGAGAGAAATGAAGAGGAGAGAAAAGATAATGGGAGATGTAACACTTATGGGTAGTATAGTTCAAGGAGAGGAGAGAATAAGACCGGCAGAGAGTTAATCGGCCAAATTGGAGGAAGAAAAAAAAGTATCAAGAATGAAGATAAGAGAAACAAACGAACAAATATAAGAAAATGGGATAGGTTATAAAGTCTGCAGATTATTCTTGATTGTGAGAGGTTATCTTCTTGCTTTTTTTTTTCTCTCCCTCTTCCTGGTCGGTGACTCTGTACCCCGGGTTCTGCCCCTTTGGCACGCTCAGGTAGAGGTTTGCAGTTGATAAGTCTCTATGGCAATGTCATGTATTGTGCTTTAGTCTCGTTGGCAGTCGAGGCTCATTAGCATTTATAGGCTCCGACAGTGAGAGAGTCCATGTTCCTGGAGCCTTTCTCCTAGTCTTTCCTTCCTCAATTAGTAGCCTGATAATCCAGCTATGGGGTTGCTGCTGCCTCTGCCTGGATAGTAAGAGGCTCAAAGAGCTGGCAACTCCCCACTCTATTTCCACTCAGCACAGGGCTCTGGGTAAGGCTCAGTCAGTCAGAGTTGCTAGCATAATCAGGCGGGCTTTCCGCCCACTCAAAGACCTCTGGCTCTGCCACTCTGTCCGGTAACACAGGCGGGCGCCCCCTTCCGGGGCGCTTGGAGGAAACTCTCATTCACTATCTGAGTGCGCATACCAGGATATCCGGCCAGCAGTCGCACGCTCTGAGTGAGACCCCCAACCGCATGGAAAAGTTGCAGCGTTGGAATTGAGTCCTGCTCCGTCCCTGTGCGTGGCTTTTGCAAGGCGCTGGGGCGGCCCGAGATTCCGCTTTGGCCCACACAAAGGCCCCTGACTCTGCCCCTCTGTGCGATAACACGGGCGCGCACTGCCGAGGCACTCGGAGGAATCTCTCACTCCCTATCTGCGCGCGCAGACCAGGATATGAGGCCGGCCGCGTTTCCCTCTGAGTGAAACCCCCACCAGCACGGAAAATTTCCACCGTTGGAATTAGTTCTCGCTCCCTCCCGTGCGCGGCTTTCCCAGGGCGCTGGGGCTGCCCAGAGATTCTGCTTTCGGCCCACAGAAAGGCCTCTGACTCTGCCTCTCTGTGGGGTAACACGGGCACCCACTTCCGGGGCTTAGGAAGAAATCTCTCATCCACTAACTGCGCACCGACCAGGAGATCGGGTAAAATGGCTACCCCGCTTGTCTTTCTCTGTTTGGGTTTGGCGCGAGTGTTAGCTTGTATTGCCCGGGTTGCCACAGGATCAGTTTTTCCTCGGCTTGGATCTCCGTGCCACAGCCTGGTTCGGGCGCTTGTGCCACAGCCTGGATCTATTCACCCCCTTTGCCCGCCTCAGTTTCTATATTCACAGTTACCAGAGAAAGCCGCCCTGTTTAGGTTAGTGAGGAAGGCGGAGCATTTCTTACTCCCTATTTCCTTCAGGGTTTGGTTATATATTTAGCCAATTTTTCACTCGACCATACCTTTGAGTGTATTGCGAAGCATCTGGAGGCTCCAAGTATAGGTTTTTCTGTTTCTGGTTGAAGATCTTGTTGAGTTTTGGGGGAGATTTATCAGTATCGCTTCCTACCCCGCCATTACTCTGACGTCATCTTCACATATCTTCTTTAATGGAACATCTATTCATATCTTTTGCTTGTTTGTAAATCAAAATGTTTGTTTTCTTATTGTTGAGTTCTAAGAGTTATTTGTATTTTTTAGATACAAGTCCTTTATCAGATATTTGTTTTGCTAGTTTTTTCTCCCTGTCTATGGCTTTTTATTCTCTAAGTGTCTTTTGCAGAGCACACATTTTTAATTTGCTTTTAAAGATTTTATTTATTGATTTTAGAGAGAGGGTTAAAGAGAGGGAAAAAGATCATACTTATTTTACTTCAGTTGTCCATTGATTGCTTCTTCTATGTGCCTTGACCAGGCAAACCCAGGATTTCAAACTGGTGTCGTTAGCATTCCAGGTTTGATGCTCTACCAGGGGTCCCCAAACTTTTTACACAGAGGGCCAGTTCACTGTCCCTCAGACCGTTGGAGGGCCACCACATACAGTGCTCCTCTCACTGACCACCAATGAAAGAGGTGGCCCTTCCAGAAGTGCAGTGGGGGGGCCGGATAAATGGCCTCAGGGGGCTGCATGCGGCCCACAGGCCGTAGTTTGGGGACGCCTGCATCTATCCACTGTGCCAACACAGGTCAGGCATGTTTTTAATTTTAACAAAGTCTGATTTATCAATATTAGGTGTGCCAAGTTTTTATTGGTAACATTTTTCCTTAGCGTTTTGAAATTTGTACATACAAACTTATTCTTTTAGAGAGCACTCTTAAATCTTTGAGTAGTACAAACATTCATGTATGTCCTCGTGCCTCCTGACCATCCAGAGTAACAAACTAATTTCATTTTTTGGAAAAAAACCCCTCACTCCCAGGGGTCAGCGAGCATGAGAAAAACTCACTACTCAAAGGGTTAAGTTATAAATACACATAATTCCTTATTTTCCCCTAACAATGACTAGAATTAAGCATTATAAATATCCTTTTCTTCTCCATAGTGAGTTCCCCCACTGAGAAGAAAGAGACCTGGACACAGTTTGACTCCCTCCCACCCCTCTCTTCCTTGAAATGGTCTGAGTTGGTTCCAGAAAGTCATGAATAGGTGTTTACAAACTTCTTGTTGGAATAGGTCCCCTGGGGTCTCTTAGTGACCATCTGTGAGTGGTGAACTAATTCTTTGTGTCCCTGAACATGCTTTTATGTCATTCTCACAATTAAATGATATAGTTTTGCTGACTACAGGGTTCTAGACTTAAAATTCTTTTTCTTCAGCACTTTAAAGATTCTGCTTCATTATTTTCTTGTACTCATATTTGCTGATAAGAATCACTGTCACTCTGATTCTTGTTCCTTGGCAGCTAAGCTATTTTTCTTTTTGATAAGTTTTTAATGATATTCTCAAATTTCAATGTGATGATCTAAGTGTTCTACCCCCCCCCCCCCCCGGTTAAATGCTCAGCAGTGGAAGACTCTTTTAATCTGAGAGCTGTGTCTTTCTTTTTGGGTGGAAATTCCCATATCTTGCATTGCCAAGTATTGCCTCCATGTGTTCTCCATCTTCCTGCCAATCCTTGCAGTTAGACTGCAGTTGACATCTCAGTCTCTGCCCCCAGGTGTCTTAATTTCCCTTCTGTACTCTTTATCTCCCAAAGCGATTCTTTGGGAGAATCGCTTGGTATTGTCTTCCAGTTTAGGAATTCACTCTTCAGCTTTGATTTTCTTTTCATTTCTCCTTAGTTTTTAGTATCTATTGACGTTTTATTTCAACAATTACAGGTTCTATTTCCAAAGTTTCTAATTGATTTTTTTTTCATTACCATCTAGCATTACTTTATGTATTAAATCTTCCCTCATCTTCTGGAGGAGACTTATTTCCAAGTCCTTTTCTGATCATTTTATTATTTGAGTGTGAGCTTTGTTTGCTTTCTACTTTTCCTGGTGTTCATGTATCTTGAGTTCTTTGTTACTTCAAAACTCATTTTTTTTTTCAGTTGGGAGTCCCTGGAGAGGACTAAGCAAAGCTTCAGGGACCATGCTTATTGTCTTCACTGAGTACAGGGATGGTGGATGCTAGTCAGCAGCCCACTCGGTGGCTGCTCTATAGAGCTGGACTGCTTGCCCTTCATTCCTTCCACACAAACAACTCTGTGTTTCATGAACAGGGAGCTCTCTCTAAATGAAAACTATTGGTCTTTCATTTTCCAAAGGGCTGGCGTTTTAGTGGCTAAGCCCTCACAAGATGTTGTAGAGAAGCATTTTAGCCCTGGGAGTTGTTTATCCTGCTGTTTCCTTCCTTGGCTTGAATGGCATCCTTGCTGGTTGACGAGGGGAGTTCAATCAGAGCCAATACTCCATCTTCATTTGACTTGTGCTAAACTTTAGGCTGACTGCAGACCTGTGTTTAGTCTGGGTATAGCTCAGATGACTCTAGTCAAGCCTGCTCTGGAGCTCTGACTCTGGCACTTCTGAGCTGGGTGTGCTTGGGGAGTCTCTCAGCTCTTCTTTCCTTATGGGTAAAATGTAGGTGAGAATACTGCCTACCTCACCAATTATTGAGAGGCCCAAAAAAGATAACCTACAAGTGAGACAAAAGTAGGTTTATAGGGTGTGAGTGCATGAAAAAGAGTTTATTCTTGTATTATTAATTATTATATCACTTTTCATACAAACAACTGCCATAACCTGTATATGAGGCACTTAACACTTACTTGAATTATTTATGATTTATTATAAAATTAATAATTAAAACAATGATGTTCATATGCTGCAGTTATTTTTTTTATTTTTTTTTTATTTTATTTTTTTTAATGGGGCAACATCAATAAATCAGGATACATATATTCAAAGATAACAAGACCAGGTTATCTTGTCATTCAATTATGTTGCATACCCATCACCCACAGTCAGATTGTCCTCTGTCACCTTCTATCTAGTTTTCTTTGAGCCCTTCCCCCTCCCCCTTTCCCTCTCCTTTTCCCCCCTTCTCCCGTAACCACCACACTCTTATCAATGTCTCTTAGTTTCACTTTTATGTCCCACCTACGTATGGAATAATGCAGTTCCTGTTTTTTTCTGATTTACTTATTTTACTTCGTATCATGTTATCAAGATCCCACCATTTTGCTGTAAATGATCCAATGTCATCATTTCTTATGGCTGAGTAGTATTCCATAGTGTATATGTGCCACATCTTCTTTATCCAGTCATCTATTGACGGGCTTTTTGGTTGTTTCCATGGCCTGGCCACTGTGAACAATGCTGCAATGAACATGGGGCTGCATGTGTCTTTACGTATCAATGTTTCTGAGTTTTGGGGGTATATACCCAGTAGAAGGATTGCTGGGTCATAAGGTAGTTCTATTTTCAGTTTTTTGAGGAACCACCATACTTTCTTCCATAATGGTTGTACTACTTTACATTCCCACCAACAGTGGATGAGGGTTCCTTTTTCTCCACAGCCTCTCTAACATTTGCTATTACCTGTCTTGTTAATAATAGCTACTCTAACAGGTGTGAGGTGGTATCTCATTGCAGTTTTGATTTGCATTTCTCTAATAGCTAATGAAGATGAGCATCTTTTCATATATCTGTTGGCCATTTGTATTTCTTCCTGGGAGAAGTGTCTGTTCATGTCCTCTTGCCATTTTTTTATTGGATTGTTTGTTTGTTGTTGAGTTTTATGAGTTCTTTGTATATTTTGGATATTAGGCCCTTATCTGAGCTGTTGTTTGAAAATATCATTTCCCATTTAGTTGGCTTTCTGTTTATTTTGTTATCAGTTTCTCTTGCTGAGCAAAAACTTCTTAGTCTGATGTAGTGTCATTCATTAATTTTTGCCTTCACTTCTCTTGCCTTTGGAGTCAAATTCATAAAATGCTCTTTAAAACCCAGGTCCATGAGTTGAGTACCTATGTCTTCTTCTATGTACTTAATTGTTTCAGGTCTTATGTTTAGATCTTTGATCCATTTTGAGTTAATTTTTGTACAGGGCGAGAGACTGTAGTCCAGTTTCATTCTTTTGCATGTGGCTTTTCAGTTTTCCCAGCACCATTTATTGAAGAGGCTTTCTTTTCTCCATTGTGTGTTGTTGGCCCCTTTATCAAAAATTATTTGACTATATATATGTAGTTTTATTTCTGGACTTTCTATTCTGTTCCATTGGTCTGAGTGTCTATTTTTCTGCCAATGCCATGCTGTTTTGATTGTCATGGCCCTATAATATAGTTTGAAGTCAGGTATTGTAATGCCCCCAGCTTCATTATTTTTCTTTAGGATTGCTTTGGCTATTCGGGGTTTTTTATAGTTCCATATAAATCTGATGATTTTTTGCTCTATTTCTTTAAAAAATGTCATTGGAAGTTTGATGGGAATTGCATTAAATTTGTATATTGCTTTGGGTAATATGGCCATCTTGATTATATTTATTCTTCCTAACCAAGAACAAGGTATATCCTTCCATCTCATTATATCTTTTTCGATTTCCCTTAACAATGGTTTATATTAATAGTTTTCATTATATAAGTCCTTTACATTCTTTGTTATGTTTATTCCTAAGTATTTTATTTTTTTTTGTTGCAATCATGAAGGGGATTATTCTTTTGAGTTTGTTCTCAATTGTTTCATTGTTGGCATATAGAAAGGCTATTGACTTCTGTATGTTAATTTTGTATCCTGCGACCTTACTGTATTGGCTTATTGTTTCTAGTAGTCTTTTTGTGGGTTCTTTGGGGTTTTCGATGTATAGGATCATATCATCTGCAAAAAATGATACCTTTACTTCTTCTTTTCCGATATGGATGCATTTAATTTCTTTGTCTTGTCTGATTGCTCTGGCTAGAACCTCTAGTACCACATTAAATAAGAGTGGAGAGAGTGGACAACCCTGTCTTGTTCCTGATTTAAGGGGAAAAGCCTTCAGTTTAGTGCCATTTAATATGATGTTAGCTGATGGTTTATCATATATGGCCTTTATCATGTTGAGATATTTTCCTTCTATACCCATTTTGTTGAGAGTCTTAAACATAAAATTGTGTTGTATTTTATCGAAAGCCTTTTCTGCGTCTATTGATAAGATCATGTGGTTTTTGTTCTTTGTTTTGTTGATATGGTGTATTACGTTAACCGTTTTACGTATATTGAACCGTCCTTGAGATTCTGGGATGAATCCCACTTGATTCTGATGTATTATGTTTTTAATATGTTGTTGTATTTGATTTGCTAGTATTTTGTTTAGTATTTTAGCATCTGTATTCATTAGACATATTGGTCTGTAGTTTTCTTTTTTTGTGCCATCCTTGCCTGGTTTTGGTATGAGGGTTATGTTGGCCTCATAAAATGTGTTTGGAAGTATTGCTTCTTCTTCAATTTTTTGGAAGACTTTCAGTAGAATAGGAACCCAGTCTTCTTTGAATGTTTGGTAAAATTTGCTGGTATAGCCGTCAGGGCCTGAACTTTTATTTTTGGGGAGGTTTTTAATGGTTTTTTCTATTTCTTCTCTACTAATAGCTCTGTTTAGGCTTTCTGCTTCTTCTTGACTCAGTATAGGAAGGTTGTATTGTTCTAGGAATTTATCCATTTCTTCTAGGTTGTTGAATTTAGTGTCATAAAATTTTTCATAGTATTCTACAATAATTCTTTGTATATCTACAGTGTCTGTGGTGATTTCTCCTCTTTTATTTTGGATTTTGTTTATATGAGTTCTTTCTCTTTTTTCCTTGGTAAGTCTTGCCAAGGGTTTGTCAATTTTGTTGATCTTTCCAAAGAACCAGCTCCTTGTTCTATTAATTTTTTCTATAGTTTTTCTGTTCTCTATTTCATTTATTTCTGCTCTGATTTTTATTATCTCCTTTCTTCGGCTGGATTTGGGTTGTCTTTGTTCTTCTTTTTGTAGTTCCTTAAGGTGGGAAGTTAAGTGGTTCACTTGGGCTCTCTCTTGTTTGTTCATATATGCCTGAAGTGATATGAATTTCCCTCTTATCACTGCTTTTGCTGCATTCCATAGATTCTAATATGTCGTATTGTCATTTTCATTAGTCTGTATATATCTTTTGATCTCTGGACTTATATCTTCTTTGACCCATTCATTTTTTAGAAGTATGTTGTTTAGTTTCCACATTTTTGTGGGATATTTTCCCTCTTTTTTGCAGTTGAATTCTAGTTCCAAGGTTTTATGATCAGAAAATATGCTTGGTACAACTTCGATTTTTCTGAATTTGCTGATGTTGTTTTTGTGGCCCAACATATGGTCGATTCTTGAGAATGATCCATGTACACTGGAGAAAAAAGTATACTCAGTCACTTTGGGATGAAATGTCCTGTAGATGTCTATCATATCCAGGTGCTCTAGTGTTTTGTTTAAGGTCACTATATATTTGTTGATTCTCTGTTTGGATGACCGATCTGGAGCCGTCAGCGGTGTATTGAGGTCTCCAAGTATGACTGTATTTTTGTTAGTTTTTGTTTTAAGGTCAATAAGTAGCTGTCTTATATATTTTGGTGCTCCTTGGTTTGGTGCATATATATTAAGAACTGTTATGTCTTCTTGATTCAGTGTCCCCTTAGCCATTATGAAATGGCCATTTTTGTCTCTGAGTACTTTTGCTGTCTTGTCATCAGCATTATCAGATATGAGTATTGCTATGCCTCCTTTTTTTGGATGTTATTTGCTTGGAGTATTGTTATCCAGCCTTTCACTTTGATTTTATTTTTATACTTGTTACTTAGATGAGTTTCCTGTGGGCAGCATATAGTTGGATTTTCTTTTTTAATCCATTCTGCTACTCTGTGTCTTTTTATTGGTGAGTTTAATCTGTTTACATTTAGTGTAATTATTGACACTTGTGAGTTCCCTATTGACATTTTATATATTGCTTTCTGTTAGTTTTGTGTCTTGTTTGATCCTTCTCTTTTGTTTTTCTATCTTTTGTTTTTATTTGGTTGTATTCCATACATCTTTCCTCTGTTGCTCTCTTTTTTATCTCATGTGCTTCTGTGGTGGTTTTTTCAATGGTGGTTACCTTTAAGTAATGAAAAGGGTTCCTACCCTGTTCATTGTAGTGCACTATTTTGTGAGTACTTTTGCACTCCATCGTCCTTTGCTACTGTTAATCTTCATCCTCTCCCCCCCTTTCTTTTTGTTGTTGTCACAGTTTAAATTTGGTTTTATTGTGTTCTTTTTGGAGCTTTTACTTATGGTTTTGTTTTTTTTTTTTTTCTTTGTATCTGATTGGAGAACCCCCTTTAGTAATTCCTGGAGTGGGAGTTTTCTGATGATAAATTCCCTCATCTTTTCTGTATCTGTGAATGTTTTTATTTCTCCTTCATATTTGAAGGTTAGCTTTGATGGGTATAGTATTCATGGCTGAAAGTTCCTCCCTTGCAGGACTTTAAATATTGGGGTCCACTCTCTTCTAGCTTGTAGAGTTTCTGCTGAGAAATCTGATGATAATCTAATGGGCCTTCCTTTATATGTTGTATTCTTCTTTTACCTGGCTGCCTTGAGAATTTTTTCTTTGCCGTTGGTTTGTGCCAATTTCATTATTGTGTGCCTTGGACTAGGTTTGTTGGGATTAAGAAAACTCGGAGTTCTGTTTGCTTCTTGAATTTGAGGCTTTAGTTCTTTCCCCAGGCTTGGGAAGTTCTCATCTATTATTTGTTTGAGTATGTTCTCCATTCCATTTTCTCTTTCTTCTCCCTCTGATATACCTATTATTCTTATGTTACTCTTTTTGATGGAGTCAGATAATTCTTGTAGGGCTTTCTCATTTTTTTAAATTTTTGAGTCTCTTTCTTCTTCTCTCTGTTGTGCCTGAAGTTGCTTGTCTTCTATTTCACTAATCCTCTCTTCTATCTGGCCTGTTCTATTAGCTCAGCTTGTTACCTTGTTTTTCAGCTCGTGAATGAGTTTTTCATCTCTGTTTGATTTGTTTTTATCATTTCAATTTCCTTGGACATATATTCTTTGTGTTCATTGAGTTGTTTTCTGAGCTCCCTAAATTGCCTTTCTGTGTTTTCTTGTATATCTCGGAGGACTTTTAGGATTTCTATCTTGAATTTTCTGTCATTTAGCTCCAAGGTTACCAATATATTAAATTTTTTCTCCATAGATTTTTCCTCATCTAGCTTTGTTACCTCTCTTTCTTTTGTATCCATGATATTCGATTTTCTCTTCCTTAATGGCATCTGAGGGTGGTTTTGTTGATAGTATTAATGAGATTTAGTAAAGAATAAAGATTAAAAAAATCGAAGAGTTGTTTTTTAAAAAAAATTAATAATGAAAAAAAGAAAAATAAAGTAAAAATTTTAAAAAAAGGAAATTATTCCCCCCTCTTTTTTTTTTTTCTCCTCTCCTCTCCACTCTTTCTTGAGAAAATCTTGTGGTGAACTGTGAATTATATTGTATTAAATAGAACAAACAATGCCTGTGATGGAGGGCCTGAATTTGGGAAAAGTAATAAAGGGGCAAACAAAAAAAAAAGAAAAGAAAAGAAAAAAAAAGAAGGGGGTATGGACCCACAAAAAGCAGATAAGGAAAAAATTTGGGTCAAGAATAAAATGATTTGCTTTTAGGTGTTGGTTGACTAAGAGTTATGATGAGAGGAATAAGAGGGAAACAGGAAAATGGGGGGACAAATTAAAAAAATTACTATTGTATTTAGTGGAACAAGAACTGGATAAAATGGAGAGCCAGGGATGGGAGCACTGCTAGTGAGTTAAAAAGGTGAAGTAAAACCCCCCCAAAATGCCACAAACATAAGTTTGAGTCCCAGATAAGATAATTTGTTTGTTATTGAGTTTGAATGAGAGGAGACGTAAGGGAGAAAGGAAGAAAGTAATATAGAGGGAGAAAAGAAAGAGAGAGAGAGAGAAAGAAAAAAAAAGAGGGAGCCACTAAAAGAAGAAAAAAGAAAAAAGAGGAGAGAGAGAGAGAGAGTTAGAGAGAGTTAAGGGTTTTAGAGTGCAACCCTCATAGAGAGAAAGGAAGAGGAAAGAAAAGATAATAGGAGATGTAACAGTTATGGGTAGTGTAGTTCAAGGAGAGGAGAGAGTAAGACTGGCAGGGAGTTAATCGACCAAATTGGAGGAGGGAAAAAAAAATCAAGAGTGAAGATAAGAGAAACAAACGAACAAATATAATAAAATGGAATAGGTTATAAAGTCTGCGGATTATTCTTGATTTTGAGAGGTTATCTTCTTGCTTTTTCTTTTCTCTCCCTCTTCCTGGTTGGTGACTCTGTACCCCAGGTTCTGCCCCTTTGGCACGCTCAGGTAGAGGTTTGCAGTTGATAAGTCTCTATGGCAATGTCATGTATTGTGCTTCAGTCTCTTTGGCAGTTGAGGCTCATTAGCATTTATAGGCTCCACCAGTGAGAGAGTCCATGTTCCTGGAGCCTCTGTCCTGGTCTTTCCTTCCTCAATTAGTAGCCTGATAATCCAGCTATGGGGTTGCTGCTGCCTCTGCCTGGATAGTAAGAGTCTCAAAGAGCTGGCAACTCCCCACTCTATTCCCACTCAGCACAGGGCTCTGGGTAAGGCTCAATCAGTCAGAGCTGCTAGCATAATCAGGCGGGTCTTCCACCCACTCAAAGACCTCTGGCTTTGCCACTCTGTCCATTAACACGGGCGGGCACCCAATCCTGGGGCGCTTGTAGGAAACTCTCGCTCACTATCTGCGCACGCAGACCAGGATATCAGGCCAGCAGTTTCACACTCTGAGTGAAACCCCCAACCACATGGAAAAGTTCTAGCGTTAGAATTGGCTCTCCTCCGTCCCGTGCATGGCTTTTGCAAGGCGCTGGGGTGGCCCGAGAGTCCACCCCTGGCCCACACAAAGGTCCCTGACTCTGCCCTTCCATGGGATAACATGGGTGCACACTGCCGAGGCACTGGGAGGAATCTCTCGCTCACTATCTGCGCGTGCCAACTAGGATATCAGGCCGGTTGCCTCACCCTCTGAGTGAAACCCCCACCAGCACGGAAAAGTTCCAGCATTGGAATTAGTTCTCGCTCCCCCATGCGTGGCTTTTTAAGGGTGCTGGGGCGGCCCGGAGAGTCCGCTTTCGGCCCACACCAAGGCCTCTGACTCTGCCTCTCTGTGGGATAACAGGGGCGCCCACTCCCGGGGCTTTGGAAGGAATCTCTCACCCACTATCTGCACATGCCGACCCGGAGATCGAGGAAAATGGCTGCCCCGCTTGTCTTTCTTTGTCTGGGTTTGGCGCGAGTGTTAGCTTGTATTGCGTGGGTTGCCACAGGAACAGTTTTTTCTCAGCTTGGATCTCTGTGCCACAGCCTGGTTCGGCTGTTTGTGCCGCGGCCTGGATCTATTCACCCCCTTTGCCTGCCTTAGTTTCTATATTCTCAGTTCCCAGTGAAAACCGCCGTTTAGGTTAGTGAGGAAGGCGAAGCATTTCTTACTCCCTATTTCCTTCGGGGTTTGATTATATATTTAGCCAATTTTTCGCTCAACCATACCTTCGGGTGTATTGCGAAACATCTGGAGGCTCCAAGGATAGGTTTTTCTGTTTCTGGTTGAAGATCTTGTTGAGTTTTGGGGGAGATTTATTGGTATTGCTTTCTACCCTGCCATTACTCTGATGTCATCTCGCTGCAGTTATTTTAAGAATACTATGCAAGGGATATCAGATCCTGACTATCCTCCATTTTATTTTGTGTATAAGTAGATGGTTAAATTCTCCCCATATAAAATGAACTCTAACTATATGGATGTAAATGTCTTTGGAAAGTCAAACAACAATTTTGTAGGCTTAATTTTTTCTATTGATTTTTGAGAGAAAGCAAGGGAGAGAGAGAGAGAGAGAGAGAGAGAATCATCAACTTGTTGTTCCACTTAGTTGTGCACCCACTGATTGCCCTTCATTTGTGCCCCAATTGGAGCTTGAACTGGCAACCTTGGGCTTGAGCCAGTGACCCCCAGATCGAGTCAGAAACCTTGGTGCTCTAGAACAATGTTCTATTTCTGCGCCACTGGCACTGGCCAGGGCTAGGCTTAATTTTTAAAGAGCATTACAAAATTCTGCATACATCAGCAAATGCTTGGGAGAATTTGCCTCTTCCAGTGAACCAAAAACATCTTCTACCTCAGGGGTCGGGAACCTTTTTGGCTGAGAGAGTCATGAACGCCAGATATTTTAAAATGTAATTCCGTGAGAGCCATACAATATGTTTAACACTAAATGCAAGAATAAAAGTAAATGTGTGCATTTTATGTAAGATCAACATTTTTAAAGTACAATAAGTCTCTGAATTCTTTTTAATAACATTGTTATGCTGTTGCTAACCAATGATGAATAAAGTACTTCTTCCCATTAATGTGACTTCTGGTGCTGCATGGTTTTATTGATGGCTTCGTAGTCTGGATGATACGT
This sequence comes from Saccopteryx leptura, assembly GCF_036850995.1. Taxonomy (NCBI): domain Eukaryota; kingdom Metazoa; phylum Chordata; class Mammalia; order Chiroptera; family Emballonuridae; genus Saccopteryx; species Saccopteryx leptura. The sequence goes on from NC_089504.1 coordinate 160,399,464, forward strand.
GGTAAGGTTAAGCTTCATGCAGGTGTTGAGACTTCCATCCGTTAAACGTGATCGTAGGTTGGTCTTAATGTTCTTTAGATGTGAGAAAGACTGCTCACATGCATACGTAGAGCCAAACATTGTCAGTACAGCAATACTCACAGGCTGCAGTGTGTGGTATGTGACGGGAAGCACGTTCCAAGTTTTGACAATCAGCTCGTCCGCGGGTTGAAGTTTTTTCATTTCTCCCCACTTGTGTTTGCTCACCAGCTCTGCTTGCTGTCATGCAAGTCTTTCCAAATCTTCATTCAGTGACTTGAACTTATTCACCCACATGTCTGAGGCCTTCAGGTCAGCAGCATGTAGCTCAAAATCTCTGATGGAGACACCGGGAATGTAACTCAGGTCAGCGCTGTCCACTGCACACTCGTGTGGATGGGTGATGAATTTAAAAAGATGAGTGCACTCACAAAATTCTCCAAAGTGCACTTTGAATAACTGCAGGAGATTAGATGTGAAGTCCACTAGCTGCTGGAGATCAAGATGTTGAGCAGGGTCACTTCCTGTGCATGCATCTTTAAAACTCTCCCAGTTTTTCAAAGTGTAGTAAATGACCTGTTTCAATGTTGGCGATGAAGAGTTCCAGCTTGTTTTCAAAGGCACAGTGCTTGTTTAAAGGGTAAGACACTATTTCCAATGCCTTGCATTCTCACATTGAGCTGGTTCAGATGTTCTGTCATGTCCACGAGATAGTAGAACTTCAGGAGCCACTCAGTGTTAGCTAACTCAGGATGCTCAATGTTTTTCATTTCAAGGAAAGTTCAGATTTCACTCAGACAAGCTGTGAAATGGCTGAGCACCTTCCCTCTTGACAACCAATGCACATTGCTGTGCAGAAGCAGACCAGGATAATTATTCCCAACTTCATCCAGCAGTGTTTTAAACTGGTGATCATTTAAAGCTCGGCCAACAATAAAGTTGACCACCGAATGTCCAGCGACATCACCTCACCAAGCTGCTCATCACACATCTGAGCACAAAGTGTCTCCTGATGTAGGATGCAGTGAAAACTTAGGATGGGTCTCTTTTCATGTTCATGAAGAAGCACTACGAATCCTCTGTTTTTCCCCACCATGCACAGAGCACCATCAGTACACAGTGAAATAAGTTTATCCATCTGTAGATTTTTTTTCTTTAACGAACTCAGTGAGAGACTTGAATAAATCCTCCCCTCTTGTTATCTCTTTCATAGGCAAAACAGCAAGACTTTCCTCATGTAGTGTGTCACCAACAGCATACCTTGCAATCACGCTGAACTGGGATAAATGGCTTACGTCTGTTGACTCATCCAAAGCGAGAGAAAAGAATGGTGCTGCATTTATGTTCTTCACTTTTGTTACCTCAATTTGATTTGCCATCATGATGGTACAATTGTGAACAGTTCTTGCTGACAGAGGCATGGTCTTGTATTCATTTGATTATCTTGTCTTTATCTGAAAAGTCGTCAAAAAGTTCACTGGTAACATCAAACATGAATGTTTTGGCATACTCCCCATCTGTGAATGGCTTTTCATTTCTCACAATTGCTAAAGCACCAGCAAAGCTAGCTGAATTCCAGTCACCTTGTTGGGTCCAAACATGGAGTTGCTGCTGACTAGCTTGCACTCTGCACAGTAGCTCTTGACATGCTTTCTTCCTGCTGTCCCCCACTGGATATTTCAATGCAAATGTAGTATGGCTTGTGTCAAAGTGCCACTTTATATTTACTGTTTCATCGATGCAATTTTATCATTGCATATTAGACACACTGCAGAACCTGCTCTCTCCACAAAGGCAAATTCCTCTGTCCATTCCTGCTGAAAAGTACGATATTCTTCATCTTTTTTTCTTTTAGCCATCTTCTTCGTCAAAAGGGTTTCTGCATTAGCTAGCTGACTACTTGATTAAAAGGAGGGAAGTTTACTTCCTGACCTCACACGACCCCTGTACATTAAGCATTATCCAATAAAAATTTGATGTTGCCCTGGAGGACAGCTGTGATTGGCTCCAGCCACCCACAACCATGAACATGAGCAGTAGGAAATGAATGGATTGTAATACATGAGAATGTTTTTTATTTTTTAACATTTTTTAAATTAAAGATATGTCTGCAAGCCAGATGCAGCCATCAAAAGAGCCACATCTGGCTTGTGAGCCATAGGTTCCGGACCCCTGTTCTACCTGATTATGTATGTGTTTTGGGAAACTTAGAGGAATACAGTGATTATGCAGAGTGCTGCCCCACCCTGCTCACCAGAGGAGATAGGGGGCAGGCTGAGGTGGCACCCATCACAGGCTTGCACTTCTTAACCAAAGTATACTAAGCCTAGTAGTAATTTGAGCATTAATAGGGACCGTATTTTCCTTATGGAATCCAAGTTGTCACTTTTCTGTCATCACTAGCATGAAAGATAGGACTGCCTCATAAACTTCAGATTCTGAAACAATTTAATGTTTCAGAATGTTCAATGTGTCTCTCTTCTTTTTCTTCTTTGATTTCCTTCAAAGCACATTTTTCAGCACCTCAAGACTTCTCAGCTGATCCTGTAAATACAGAATTCAATCAATCACTCTCTGTCTGGACCTTTAGGGAAATTTCTCCCACTCCATTAGCATTAGGAAAAAAGAACAGGCAGGCTCATTCTATGCTTGGATCTAAGGCACTAAATAACCAGAGAAAACCTTGCTCAGGTGGTTATGCTTAGAAAACCATTGAGGATTTCTCAGGGCAGCAGTGAACAACCATGAGCTTCCAACTGTGTGTTTTAGCAGGAATTAAAATAGTGCAAACAGGTCTGAGTGGCAAGGTCTCAGTGGACATGGTTTCATGTCCTAACTTTTTCTCTTTTTTTGTTTTTATAGAAAACAAACTGGTACTTGCTAGAGGGTTAGTTGGTGGGGGGATGAGTAAAAAAGATGAATGGGATTAAAGGTTGAAAGGTGAAGATACAAACTTTTAAGTCATAGGGATATGAGGTATAGCTTAGGGAATAGTCAATAACTTCACAATAACTTTGTATGATCACTGATGGTTACTGGACTTCTTCTGGTAATCACTTTGTAAGGTGTGTAAATATTAAAGCACTACACTGTGCACCTGAAGTTAATATAATGTATTCCAACAATACTTTAATTAAAAAGAGCTTTACATTCTAGAATGGAAAAAAATAGAGAAGAAGATAGGTAAGTTTGGAAATCAGAAATCCTTGCATTTTAGTTGTAAGGAGAACAAAATAGAAATGGTTGGATTTTGTGATGTTACAATTAGAAAGTGATTTTGTTGAGTCTGATAAATTATTTATGTCACATTTTCCTCTCTAAAGTACTAAAACTCTAGGCATAATGAGGCCCATTAACTATGAGCAAAGGAAATAGAATGCAATACTGGGAAAGGAGGCATCAGCACACATTGTGGACGCTTTCTGCCTGGCGTCTTCAACTTGGCCTGGGTTTGCTCAGAAATCTGCAGTCTCTTATCTTTTGTCAGAGATGAATCAACTAGCATGCTGCCCTGGGGGTGAAAAGTGTGAGTGGCTGGTGTACACAATTGGAGAGGCAGCAAGGAAAGGTTCATTTGGTGATTAACAGAGAAGGGCATTTGTATGCCTCTTTATCATTCTCAACTTCAAATTGAAGAAATGCCCAACATATCTTCTCTTAGCTGGTTTTTACTCAAATCAACACATTTATTGAACATTGTCTTATGTCTGGTGTGTCAGGAAGTGGCCTGGGTTGTGGATAAAGCATGCATAAAACTACACAGTTCCTGTTTCCAAGGATTTAGCATCTGGTTGAGGAGATAAGACCTAGATATGCAAAAAAATAAAAATAAAAAAGTGCCAATACATATTTTAAGACAATAATAGAAGAGGTGCCCACAGGCACAATTAATTGGTGAATGAATTAGGATGATGAAACAGAGATTGGTTTGGGTGAGCTTTTAAGAGGAGAATTTAGGTTAGTAACTTTTTGAATGATCTATCTGAATGGCAGGACAAATATGTAATTACCAAATATCTGCTCTTCTTAACATCCTGTGAATTACCCTTTTCCCCCTTGAAGCAAGCCCCAGGTCACTGTTCTATTCCTTAGCTCAGGATAGGATATAAGCCCCAAGTGCCTGTATGGTCCTAGAGTCTTATTGTCTTTGACCAGCAAAAAAACCTAGAAGGACAGAAGGAAAAAAATTCTCCCCCATAGGCTATTTTAAAAGTCAGAATTATTAAAGTATAATTGGCACACAGTAAAATTCACCCTTTTTAGGTGTAGAGTACTGCTTGATGATTTTGGCAAATGTATACAGTCTTATATTATAATCAAGTCATAGAATTATTTCATTACTCCAAAAGTTCATGTCATTTGGTAACCACTTCTCTCTCCACCTCTTCCAGCTCCTGATGACCACTGATCTCATTTCTGTCCCTGAAGTTTTGCCTATTTCAGAATGTCACACTCCTGGAACCATGTGTACGCAGTCTTTTGTGTCTAGCTTCTTTCACTGACTGCTTTTGAGGCTCATCCATGTTTATAGTTTCATTCCTTTGTACTGCTGACAAGTATTTTATTTTATAGATGGACCACATTTAAAAAAATCAATTAACTGTTTTCTTAATTTTGAAGGATGTATAGACTTAGATGAAGGTGGCAATGGTGGGGAGAAGATGGGGCAATTTGGAAGCAAAGAGGCACAAGGTCAAATAGAATGAGTTTCTGAGATGTATCCTGACTTTGAGAAGTCAGGATGAATCAGAGAGGAAGACTCCAGAGTATGAGGATTTACCTGCATTTTTATTATTGATAAATTCAGCTCATGCCTTTATTCCCACTTTATACTCCAAATCATATTTTTTTCTACCCTGGACTCCTGTTAATCTATCCATTCTTCACCCATCTATCCATTTCTCCATCCATCCATTATCTATCTATCTATCTATCTATCTATCTATCTATCTATCTATCAGTTTTTCCTTATCTATTTACTTATCCTATATATTTATCTTTTAGCAACATTTGTTGAATGTTGAAGGCCTTCAAAGTGGCAGACACTGAGGCTGTGATCAAGTTAAACAAATTAAAAATCATAATCCCTAGAAGTTTGCAGTCTAGTGGAGCAGTAGTCCCCAACCTTTTTTGGGCCACGGACCGGTTTAATGTCAGAAAATATTTTCACGGACTGGCCTTTAGGGTGAGATGGATAAATGTAACACGTAACCGAGACAAGCGTCAAGAGTGAATCTTAGACGGATGCAACAGAGAGAATCTGGTCATTTTTTAAAAATAAAACATCATTCAGATTTAAATATAAATAAAATGGAAATAATGTAAGTTATTTATTCTTTCTTTGCAGACCAGTACCAAATGGCCCACGGGCCGGTGCCAGCCTGCGGCTTGGGGGTTGGGGACCACTGTAGTGGAGGACAAAGCAGAAAAGTTAATAATTAACAGAAAAAGTTATCATGTAATGACTTAAATTGTTATTTATTTAAGTTGTTATTTCTATGTGGGTCCTGGAAGGTAGTAAGCTCACTTTGCCCTCTATTTCAGTTCCTTGACTATCTTAAGAGTTCGACAAGTATAAAAGATAATTTAAGTTGTAATTCGTAAGAATAGTTTTGGTCTTTGGGAAAGACAAGAAACTTTCTTGTGTGGATGTTTGTGTTTTTTCCCTTGTAGGATGCCATACAGAAGACATTTTGGTGGGGACCCTTGAACAGGCTGTCTTAAGTGATGTTGGGCTCAGGGGAAGGCATAGCATACAGATAATACATTTTCTTAATACCTATTTGTGGTTGAGAAAATGGTTTGAAAAGTGCTGGTAAGCAATAATCTAGTCTAATGTGCAACATGTATAATTTCATGTATTAGAAAATAAAGTTATGTAATTCCATTTCATGGCAATAGATGGACAAAAGCAGCCAGGATATCCCTGAGTGCTGAGCTGAGCCTATGCAGTGTGAAGTGTAGTCAGGTGCAGGCCTCTCACCTGGTGAACAGAAACACTAGCTATTTGGTGTCCTGAGCTGGTGGTTGAAGTTAATGGTGTGAGCTGGTGACCTGTCATAATCTCTCCACTGGCAAGTGTCTGATACTTGAGTCAGTAGAAATTGCTGTTGTTTTTACACACGTTGTGTCTTTCTTTCGCACATCTGCGAATGTCCATCCAGTCCCAAATGTTTCCTCCTTCATGGAGTCCTTAATGGTTGATCAAGATTGAGGAGCTTTTCTTTCTCTGAGCCACTGTGGCTTCTACTCTGTATCACTTTTTAATTTTTGTATGTGTGTGTGTGTGTGTGTGTGTGTGTGCGCGCATATCTTAGAACTATTTACAGGGGGCTCTTGGATTATAGCACAGTTCCGTTCCACAATAGTGATGTAACCCGATTTTTGGTATAAGTCAAAACACACCCTAGCCTAAGTCACTTTTCTATTCTAACACAGTTGTAAAATCATAATCTAGAACATAAAAACACAACTAAGACAAAGAAAAAGAAAAAAGACATAAATATACTGCACTGTACACAATATTGTGTATTCTTCTGACACAGGCAACCAAACTAGTTCACCCACGTAGTCCATAGGTACGATACTAACGGCATAAGCCAAAACACTCATGTCTCAATTTTTTAAAGATTTTATGGGAGTGAACATCATAAACTTGAAACATCATATGTCGAGACTGTCGTAACCTAAGGACCGCCTGCCTGTATATACTTTTTGAGTGTTCTATTTGGTTTTCATCATCTTGATGGAAGAATTGTGGATTCATTCATTTTGTATGTGCCTTGATTGTGATAGATACTGAGTACACATTTATTGAAAATTTACTTAAATCTAATTCATTGAAAATCTCATCTAAAAATTTTTTTTCTTGTACTCTTCTAGATTGTTGGCTGAGGACCCCCTCTTCCCCTTTTAATAAAAAGCAGATACACAAGAGAAAAAATTTAATTACATATCTATGTATGTTCATATAGGAGCCCCACAAAGGAGACTTAAAAGGCAGACAGCTGATGAGATACTGAGCCAAGGAGAGGGGTAGGTCTGGGACTCCAGAGGGGGAGGCAATTCATGGGAAGGAGAAAAAGGGAAAGTCACTCTGCTATGTGGGTACATCTCCTGCATGAAGAAGTGATCTCTGCCAATAGTTCTCTTCCTTGTACAGACCCCCCTTCTAATGTAAATCTACCTTACAAAAGGGTAATGTCTATTCAATTTTCAGAGCTTGTCCTGTATCTGCAGCTTTTCAAAATTACCAGCTCAAAGTAATCCTTCTGCCAAAGAGGCATGTTTTGGGGTGGTGTATTCTACTGTCTCTCACCAGCATAAGACAGTGAGGTGACTGGGAAGAGCCGAGGTGTCTACATCAGGCAGGTTGAAATCCCACACACTGGTCATGAGATCTTGGGAAAAATGACAAAACTTTTCAGACTAAGTCTACCAACTTATAAAAGATAAGTACTATCTCACAGTCACTGAGAGGAACTAGACAATATACATAGTGCATAACTTTTGATAGTTATTTTATAACTACAATTTTTTATTGTTTTGGTTGTTGTCAAATAATTAGATGAATGATCAGTTTAAATGTCATCGCCTGATAAGTGGATCTTAAAAATAGGTTGGAAGGATTCTAACAGATTGTTTGGAGTGTCTGGGTCTCCTTTATGGGTAGCATGTGGGTGGGCTTGTCCTCTACAGTATGATTAGACATGCCTGTCTGGTCACAGGCAGGCTGAGAGTGAGAGGGGACCAGTCCAAGGGGAGGGCAGCTTTTTATAGATAAAGTGGTGATGCTGGGAGGTGACGCTGGGAGGTTAGTGACGCAGGCAGGCATTAACAGGGGTGTTGCAGTAGGATAATTTATTAAGCTGTACATTTGCTTTGTGTAGTTTTCAGTATCTGTTTTATTTTACAATAGAAAACAAAATCCCCCACCAACAAAGAAATTAAAGAAAAAAAATTAGCAGTATGGAAACAATGTAGGTGTCCATCAATGGATGGATGAATAAAGAAGTGGTACATGTATACAATGGAATATTACATAGTCTTGAAAAAGATTGAAATCTTGCTGTTTGTGACAACATAGGGAGTATTATGTTAAGTGAAATAAGTCAGATAGAGAAAGACAAATACTATATGATTTTACTTATAGTGGAATCTAAAAATAAAAGATGAACAAACAAAACAAACAAGCATAGATACAGAGAGCAAATTGATGATTGCCAGAGGGGAGGGGGAAATGAGTATAAAAAGGGAAGGGATTAAGAGGTACAAACTTCCAAGTGTAAAATAAATAATGGAGATGTAATGTACAGCATAGGGAAGAGAATCAATAAGATCGTAATAACCATGATTGGTGACTAATGTTTACTAGACTTATGCAGTGGTCACTATGTAAAGTATATAAATGTTGAATCACTATGTTGTTGTACACCATACATTTCAGGAACTATTTTAGCTCCTGAAACTAATATAATATTAGAAAAATAAAAAAGAAGCAAACTAAAAAGCAAGACAAAAGAAAATTCCAAGTCTGACCAGGATGCAGCAGGCTCATCTAGTTCTGAGCTGTGGCCCGTGGGCCTGAGGGGAACCCACGCAGAACAGGCAGAGGACAGAAAGCAGGAGGTTACAGAATTCTGTTGTTGGCTAGGTGGGTGACATAGGTCAGATCTAAGCTTGCGAGGCTTGACAGTTCTTTTGGCCACTTTCAGTGGACTGCTGGTGTCTATGGACATGATCTGTCCACTTCAGAGTTTGTTACCCGAGATCTTGTCCCCAATCAGAGGGAGGCAGTCTTTTAGAAAAAGGCCATGGTGCTTTGTCACCTTCACCTTTGCCTCTGTGACTTCTGTGTTGGTCTGGACATCTATAGTAACATGAGGCCAGTTTCTTCTTAACCACAGCTGGTCTGTAACCATGAGGGTGCTCTTTGGAAATACTGTTATCTTCATGTTCCTAATCTTTGTTTTAACTGACTTTATCTTAGGGCTGTAAATATGGATTTTTTTTTTATTAAGTGAGAAGCAAGAAGGCAGAGACAGACTCCTGCATGTGTCCCGACAAGGATCCACCCAGCAAACACCCTAACAGGTGATGCTCTGCCCATCTGGTCCACTGCTCCATTGCTCGGCAATCGAACTATTTTAGCTCCTGAGGCAAGGCCATCAAGCCATCCTCAGCACCCAGAGCCAACTTTGCTAGAACCATTCGAGCCATGGCTGTGAGAGGAGAAGAGAGAGAGAGAGATGGGGAAGGGGCGGAGAAGCAGATGGTCGCTTCTCTTGTGTGCCCTGACTGGAAATTGGAACCAGGACTTCCACATGCTGGGCTGATGCTCTACCACTGAGTCAACCAGCCAGGGCCTTTTTTTTTTTTTTTTTTTTTTTTTTTTTTAAATCACCGACTTTGAGCCATAGTTGAAAAGCCTGCCTCACATAGGTCTGCATTTCCTTTCCTTTCTGCCTTCAGACTAGGCAGTGAGAGAAAAGAGGATGTATTTCTTATAGGATCTTACTAAAGTTCACTAGAAGACTTCACCACCAACATCCTGATATTTTCTTAAATCAAATTTTAAAGTGCTAGCCTCTGTGAGCATCTGGCCGAAATCCTAAGATGCACCAGCACCTTTCAGCTTCCTTGCTATGCTGCCAGGGAGTGAGGACAGTTTCCTGACTGAGCATGTGTGAGGGGTCCTCACTGCTCCTCATCCACCTCAACTCAGTCATAGTTCCCATTTTAGGACTGGCAACATGCAGTATCCCACTTCTAAGAACCACTTTCTGTCTTCAGTGGTGTTCATTAGTCAACTTGGGCTGCCATGAGAACATTCCATGGACTGTGTGGATTAAACAATAGATCTTTATTTTTCACAGTTCTGGAAGCTGTGAAGGGAAGACCAAGATACTAATTGATTTGGTTCCACAGTAAGAACCCATATCCTGTCTTGCAGGGAGCCAGCTTCTCACTGTGTCCTCACATGGTGGAAAGAGACAGCGCTGGTCTCTTTTCTTACAAGGACATTAATCCCATCATCTGGGTCCCATCCACATGACCTCATCTAAACCCAATTGTGAATCACCTCCCAAAGGACCTTGCCTCCAAATACAATCACATGGTGGGGTGGTGATGGTGGTGGTATAGGGCTAGACATGAATATTGCAGGGTGGGGGGCACAAAACATTTTTTAAAATTAATTTTAATGAGGTGACATTGATCAATCAGTACATAAGTTTAGAGAAAACATCTCCAGGTTATTTTGACATTTGATTACGTTGCATACCCATCACCAAAGTCAAATTGTCTTCCGTCACTTTCTATCTGGTTTTCTTTGTGTCCCTCCACTCCCTTCACCCCTCCCACTCCCCCCCTCCCGTAACCACCACACTTTTGTCCATGTCCCTGAGTCTCATTTTTATGTCCCATCTATGTATGGAATCATATAGTTCATAGTTTTTTCTGATTTACTTATTTCATTCAGTATAATGTTATCAAGGTCCATCCATGTTGTCATAAATACTATGTCATTTCTTATGGCTGAGTAGTATTCCATACTATATATGTACTACATCTTCTTTATCCAATCATCTATTAAAGGGCAATTTTGTTGTTTCCATGTCTTGGCCACTGTGAACAATGTTGCAATGAAAATGGGGTTGCATGTGTCTTTACGTAGCAATGTTTTTGAGTTTTGGGGCTATATACCCAGAAGAGCAGCGGTTCTCAACCTGTGGGTCATGACCCCGGTGAGGGTCGAATGACCAAAACACAGGGGTCTCGTTCGACCTCCGCCGGGGTCGCGACCCACAGGTTGAGAACTGCTGCAGTAGAGGGATTGCTGGGTCATATGGTAGTTTTACTTTTAATTTTTTGAGGAACCACCATACTTTCTTCCATAATGGTTGTACTACTTTACATTCCCACCAACAATGTATGAGGGTTTCTTTTTCTCCACAGGCTCTCCAACACTTATTATTACCTGTCTTGTTGATAATAGCTAATGTAACAGGCATGAGGTGGTATCTCATTGTAGTTTTGATTTGCATTTCTCTAATAGCTAATGAAGATGAGCATCTTTTCATATATCTGTTGGCCATTTGTATTTCCTCCTGGGAGAAGTGTCTGTCTGTTCATGTCCTCTTCCTATTTTTTTATTGGATTGTTTGTTTGTTGTTGAGTTTTATGAGTTCTTTGTATATTTTGGATATTAGGCCCTTATCTGAACTGTTGTTTGAAAATATCAATTCCCATTTAGTTGGCTGTCTGTTTATTTTGTTGTCAGTTTCTCTTGCCATGCAAAAACTTCTTAGTCTGATGTGGTCCCATTCATTTATCTTTGCCTTCATTTCCCTTGCCTTTGGAGTCAAATTCATAAAGTTCTCTTTATATCCAAGGTCCATGAGTTTAGTACCTATGTTTTCGTCTATGTAATTTATTGTTTCAGGTCTTATATTTAGGTATTTGATCCCTTTTGAATTAATTTTAGTACAAGGGAACAAGCTGTAGTCGAATTTCATTCTATTGCATGTGCTTTTCCAGTTTTCCCAGCACCAATTGTTGAAGAGGCTTTCTTTTCTCCATTGTGTGTTGTTGGCCCCTTTATCGAAAATTATTTGACCATATACATGTGATTTTATTTCTGGTCTTTCTATTCTGTTCCATTGGTCTGAGTGTCTATTTTTCTGCCAATACCATGCAGTTTTGATTGTCGTGGCTTTATAATATAATTTGAAGTCAGGTATTGTAATGCCCCCAGCTTCGTTCTTTTTCCTTAGGATTGTTTTGGCTATTCAGTGTTTTTTATAGTTCCATATAAACCTGATAATTTTTTATTCCATTTCTTTAAAAAATGACATTGAGATTTTGATGGGAATTGCATTAAATTTGTATATTGCTTTGGGTGTTATGGCCATTTTGACTATATTTATTTTTCCCATCCAAGAACAAGGAATATTTTTCCATTTCAGTCTATCTTTTTCGATTTACCTTAACAAAGCTTTGTAGTTTTCATTATATAGGTCCTTTACATTCTTTGATATGTTTATTACTAGGTATTTTATATTTTGTTGCAACCATGAAGGGGATTATTTGAGCTCGTTTTTTGATGTTTCATTGTTGGCATATAGGAAAGCAATGGACTTTTGTATATTAATTTTGTATCCTGTGACCTTACTGTATTGGTTCATTGTTTCTAGTAGTCTTTCTGTGGAGTCTTTGGGGTTTTTGATGTATAGGATCATATCATCTGGAAAAAGTGAAACCTTTACTTTTTTCCCAATATGAATGCCTTTTATTTATTTCTTTTGTCTGATTGCTCTGTCTAGAACTTCCAGCACTACATTGAATAAGAGTGGAGAGAGTGGACAACTTTGTCTTGTTCCTGATTTTAGGAGAAAAGTCCTCAGTTTTATGCCATTTAGCTGACAGTTTATCATAAATGGCCTTTATTATGTTGACGTATTTTCCTTCTATACCCATTTTGTTGAGTGTTTTAAACATGAAATAATGTTGTATTTTATTGAATGCCTTTTCTGCATCTATTGACAGGATTATAGGTTTTTTGTTCTTTGTTTTGTTGATATGGTGTATTATGTTAACTGTTTTACATATGTTGAACTGTCCTTGTGATTCTGGGATGAATCCCACTTGATCATGATGAATTATTTTTTTGATGTGTTGTATTCGATTTGCTAGTATTTTGTTTAGTATTTTAGCATCTATATTCATTAGAGATATTGTTCTGTAGTTTTCTTTTTATTGTGTTGTCCTTGCCAGGTTTCAGTATGAGGGTTATATTTGCCTCATAAAATGTGTTTGGCAGTATTGCTTCTTCTTCAATTTTTTGAAAGACTTTGAGTAGGATAAGAACAAAGTCTTCTTTGTATGTTTGATAGAATTCACTACTGTAGCCATCTGAACCTGGAATTTTATTTGGGGGGGGGTTATAGTTGTTTCTATTTCCTCCCTGTTTATAGGTCTGTTTAGGATTTCTGCTTCTTCATGACTCAGTCTGAGTCCTTTCTCTTTTTTCCTTAGTGAGTCTTGCCAAGGGTTTGCCAATTTTGCTGATCTTTTCAAAGAACCAGCTCCTTATTTTGTTAATTTTTTTCTATAGTTTTTCTGTACTTTATTTTGTTTATTTCTGCTCTGATTTTTTTTTTTTTACAGAGACAGAGAGAGAGAGTCACAGAGATGGATAGATAGGGACAGACAGACAGGAACGGAGAGACATGAGAAGCATCAATCATCAGTTTTTCGTTGCAACACCTTAGTTGTTCATTGATTGCTTTCTCATATGTGCCTTGACCATGGGCCTTCAACAGACCAAGCAACCCCTTGCTCGAGCCAGTGACCTTGGGTCCAAGCTGGTGAGCTTTGCTCAAACCAGATGAGACCGCACTCAAGCTGGCGACCTCGAGGTCTGGAACCTGGGTCCTCCTCATCCCAGTCCGATGCTCTATCTACTGCGCTACCACCTGGCTGCTCTGATTTTTATTAATTCCTTTCTCCTGCTGGTTTTGGGTTCTTTGTTCTTCTTTTTCTAGTTCCTTAAGATGTAAAGTTAAGTGGTTTACTTGGGCTCTCTCTTGTTTGTTCATATAGGCCTGTAATGATATGAACTTCCCTCTTATTACTGCTTTTGCTGCATCCCAGAGATTCTGAAATGTCGTATTGTTATTTTTGTTTGTCTGTATGTATCTTTTGATCTCTGCTTTTATTTCTTCTTTGACACACTCATTTTTTAGAAGTATGTTGTTTAGTTTCCACATTTTTGTGGATTTGTTTACCTCTTTTTTGCAGTTGAATTCTAGTTTCAAGGCTTTATGATCAGAAAATGTGCTTGGTATAATTTCAATCTTTCTGAATTTGTTGTTGCTATTTTTGTGGCCCAACATATGGTCGATTCTTGAGAATGTTCCATGTTCATTAGAGAAAAATGTATACTCTGGCACGTTGGGATGAAATGTCCTGTAAATGTCTATCATATCCAATTGTTCTAGTGTTTCATTTATTTATTATTTTTATAAATTTTTATTAATTTTAATGGCTGACATCAATAAATCAGGGTACATATGTTCAAAGAAAACATGTCCAGGTTATTTTATCATTCAATTATGTTGCATAACCATCATCCAAAGTCAAATTGTCCTCCGTCACCTTCTATCTGTTTTTCTTTGTGCCCCTCTCCCTTCCCCTTCCCCTCTCCCTCCCTCTCCTCCCTCACCCTGGTAACCACCATACTCTTGTCCATGTTGCTTAGTCTCATTTGTATGTCCCACCTATGTATGGAATCATGAAGTTCTTAGTTTTTTCTGATTTACTTATTTCACTCCATATAATGTTATCAAGATCCAACTATTTTATTGTAAATGATCCAATGTCATCATTTCTTATGCTTTAGTATTTCATAATGTATATGTGCCACATCTTCTTTATCCAGTCTTCTATTGAAGGGCTTTTTGGTTGTTTTCATGTCTTGGCCACTGTGAACAATGCTGCAATGAACATGGGGCTATATGTGTCTTTATGTATCAGTGTCTCTGAGTTTTGGGGGTATATACCCAGTAGAAGGATTGCTGGTCATAAGGTAGTAGTTCTATTTTCAGTTTTTTGAGGAAGCACCATACTTTCTTCCATAATGGTTGTACTACTTTACATTCCACCAACAGTGAATAAGGGTTCCTTTTTCTCCACAGCCTCTCCAACACTTGCTATTACCTAATCTAACAGGTGTGAGGTAGTATCTCATTATAGTTTTGATTTGCATTTTTCTAATAATAATGAAGATGAGCATCTTTTCATATGTCTGTTGGCCATTAGTATTTCTTCCTGGGAGAAGTGTCTGTTCATGTCCTCTTCCCATTTTTTTTATTGGATTGTTTGTTTGTTTGTTGTTGAGTTTTATGAGTTCTTTGTATATTTTGGATATTAGGCACTTACCTGAGCTGTTGTTTGAAAATATCAACTCCCTTTTAGTTGGCTGTCTGTTTATTTTGTTGTCAGTTTCTCTTGCCATGCAAAAACTTCTTAGTCTGATGTGGTCCCATTCATTTATCTTTGCCTTTATTTCTCTTGCCTTTGGAGTCAAATTCATGAAATGCTCTTTAAAACCAAGGTTCATGAGTTTAGTACTTATATTTTCGTCTATGTACTTTATTGTTTCAGATCTTATATTTAGATTTGTGATTCATTTTGAATTAATTTTCGTACAAGGGGACAAACTGTAGTCGAGTTTCATTCTTTTGCATGTGGCTTTCCAGTTTTCCCAGCACCATTTGTTGAAGAGGCTTTCTTTTCTCCATTGTGTGTTGTTGGCACCTTTATCAAAAATTATTTGACTATATATATGTGGTTTTATTTCTGGTCTTTCTATTCTGTTCCATTGTTCTGAGTGTTTATTTTTCTGCCAATACCATGCTGTTTTGATTGTCGTGGCTCTATAATAAAATTTGAAGTCAGGTATTGTAATGCCCCCAGCTTCACTCTTTTTCCTTAGGATTGCTTTGACTATTCGTGGTTTTTTATAGTTTTATATACAGCTGATGATTTTTTGTTCCATTTCTTTAAAAAATGTCATTGGAATTTTGATGGGAATTGCATTAAATTTGTATATTGCTTTGGGTGTTATGGCCATTTTGATTATATTTATTCTTCCTATCTAAAAGCAAGGAATATTTTTCTGTTTCATTGTATCTTTTTCAGTTTCCCTTAACAATGCTTTGTAGTTTTTGTTATATAGGTTCTTTACATTCTTTGTTATGTTTATTTCTAGGTATTTTTGTTGTTGTTGCTGCAATCGTGAAGGGGACTATTTTTTTGAGTTTGTTTTCTAATGTTTCATTGTTGACATATAAAAAGGCTATGGAATTTTGTATATTAATTTTGTATTCTGCGACCTTACTGTATTGGTTTATTGTTTCTAGTAATCTTTTTGTGGAGTCTTTGGGGTTTTCAATGTATAGGATCAGATCAGCTGCAAAAAAGCAACACCTTTACTTCTTCTTTTCTGATATGGATGCCTTTTATTTCTTTCTCTTGTCTGATTGCTCTGGCCACAACTTCTAGCACCATGTTAAATAAGAGTGGA
Source organism: Saccopteryx leptura (assembly GCF_036850995.1). NCBI lineage: Eukaryota > Metazoa > Chordata > Mammalia > Chiroptera > Emballonuridae > Saccopteryx > Saccopteryx leptura. The sequence continues at coordinate 160,415,569 of NC_089504.1, forward strand.
GAGAGTGGACAACCCTGTCTTATTCCTGATTTAAGGGGGAAAGTCCTCAGTTAATATGCCACTTAATATGATATTAGCTGATGGGTTATCATATATGGCCTGTATCATGTTGAGATATTTTTCTTCTATACCCATTTTGTTGAGTGTCTTAAACATAAAATTGTGTTGTGTTTTATCGAATGCCTTTTCTGCATCTATTGATAAGATCATGTGGTTTTTGTTCTTTGTTTTGTTGATATGGTGTATTACATTAACCGTTTTACATATGTTGAACTGTCCTTGAGATTCTGGGATGAATCCCACTTGATCATGATGTATTATTTTTTTAATATGTTGTTGTATTCGAATTGCCAGTATTTTGTTTAGTATTTTAGCAACTGTATTCATTAGAGATATTGGTCTGTAGTTTTCTTTTTGTGTGCTGTCCTTGCCAGGTTTCGGTATGAAGGTTATGTTGGCCTCATAAAATGTGTTTGGCAGTATTGCTTCTTCTTTAATTTTTTGGAAGGCTTTGAATAGGGACCAAGTCTTCTGTGAATGTTTGATAGAATTCACTAGTATAACCATCTGGACCTGGACTTTTATTTTGGGGGAGGTTTTTAATAGTTCTTTCTATTTTCTCCCTGTTTATGGGTCTGTTTAGGCTTTCTGTTTCTTCATGACTCAGTCTAGGAAGGTCGTATTGTTCTAGAAATTTATCCATTTCTCTAGAATGTTGAATTTGGTGGCATATAGTTTTCCATAGTATTCTACAATAATTCTTTGTATATCTATGATGTCTGTGGTGATTTCTCCTCTTACATTTTTTCCCCCTTGGTTAGTCTTGCCAAGGGTTTGTCAATTTTGTTGATTTTTCAAAGAACCAGCTCATTGTTTTTTTTTTTTTTTTGTATTTTTCTGAAGCTGGAAACGGGGAGAGACAGTCAGATAGACTCCCGCATGCGCCCGACCGGGATCCACCTGGCACGCCCACCAGGGGCAACGCTCTGCCCACCAGGGGGCAATGCTCTGCCCCTCCAGGGCATCGCTCTGCCGCGACCAGAGCTACTCTAGCACCTGGGGCAGAGGCCAAGGAGCCATCCCCAGCGCCCGGGCCATCTTTGCTCCAATGGATCCTTGGCTGCGGGAGGGGAAGAGAGAGACAGAGAGGAAGGAGGGGGGTGTGGAGAAGCAAATGGGCGCTTCTCCTGTGTGCCCTGGCCGGGAATCGAACCCGGGTTCCCCGCACACCAGGTGGACGCTCTACCGCTGAGCCAACCAGCCAGGGCCAGCTCCTTGTTTTATTAATATTTTCTATAGTTTTTCTGTTCTCTATTTCATTCATTTCTGCTCAGATTTTTATTATTTTCTTTATTTGGCTGGTCTTGGGTTGTCTTTGTTCTTCTTTTTTAGTTTCTTAAGGTGTGAAGTTAAGTAGTTTACTTGGGCTCTCTCTTGATTTTTCATATAGGCCTGAAGTGATATGAACTTCTCTCTTATTACTGCTTTTGCTGCATCCCAGAAATTCTGATATGTTGTATTGTCATTTTTATTTGTCCGTATATATCTTTTGTTCTCTGTGCTTATTTCATCTTTGATCAATTAATTTTTTTTTATTGTATTTTTCTGAAGCTGGAAATGGGGAGGCAGTCAGACAGACTCCCGCATGCGCCCGACCGGGATCCACCTGGCACGCCCACCAGGGGCGATGCTCTGCCCATCTGGGGCATTGCTCTGTCACAACCAGAGCCACTCTAGCGCCTGGGGCAGAGGCCAAGGAGCCATCCCCAGTGCCCGGGCTATCTTTTGCTCCAATGGAGCCTCAGCTGTGGGAGGGGAAGAGAGAGACAGAGAGGAAGGAGAGGGGGAGGGCTGGAGAAGCAGATGGGCGCCTCTCCTGTGTGCCCTGGCCGGGAATCGAACTTGGGACTTCCACACGCCAGGCCAACGCTCTACCACTGAGCCAACCAGCCAGGGCCTGACCAATTCATTTTTTAAAAGTCGGTTGTTTAGTTTCCACATTTTTTGGGTTTCTTTACCTCTTTTTTGCAGTTGAATTCTAGTTTCAAGGCTTTATGATAAGAAAATATGCTTGGTACAATTTCAATTTTTCTGAATTTGCTGATGTTATTTTTGTGGCCCAACATATGGTCAATTCTTGAGAATGTTTTATGTACACTAGAGAAAAAATGTATATTCTGTCACTTTGGATGAAATGTCCTGTAGATGTCTATCATATTTAATTGCTCTAGTGTTTCATTTAAGGCAAATATATCTTTATTGATTTTCTGTTTGGATGAACGATTTAGAGACATCAGTGGTGTATTAAGGTCTCCAATATGATTGTATTTTTGTTGGTTTTTGTTTTTAGGTCAGTCAGTAGCTGTCTTATATATTTTGGTGCTCCTTGGTTTGGTGCATATATATTAAGAATTGTTATGTCTTCTTGATTCAGTGTCCCCTTAGCCATTATGAAATGGCCATTTTTGTCTCTGAGTACTTTTGCTGTCTTATAGTCAGCATTATCAGATATGAGTATTACTACGCCTGCTTTTTTTTTGGATGTTATTTGCTTGGCATATTGTTTTCCAGCCTTTCACTTTGAATTTGTTTTTATCCTTGTTGCTTAGATGTGTTTCTTATAGGCAGCATACAGTTGAATTTTCTTATTTTTTAAATTTTTATTATTTATTTATTTATTTATTTTTACAGGGACAGAGAGAGAGTCAGAGAGTGGGATAGATGGGGACAGACAGGAACAGAGATGAGAAGCATCACAACATCTTAGTTGTTCATTGATTGCTTTCTCATATGTGCCTTGACCATGGGCCTTCAACAGAATGAGTAATCCCTTGCTTGAGCCAGCAACCTTGGGTTCAAGCTGGTGAGCTTTTTTTTTTTTTTTTTTTTTTTGTTTAAGCCAGATGAGCCTGCGCTCCAGCTGTCAACCTCAGGGTCTCGAACCTGGGTCCTTCCGCATCCCAGTTGATGCTCTATCTCAGTGTTTCCCAATCCTTTTTGTGCCATGCCCCACCTTAACCTTTCTAAAATTTTTATGTCCCCCCATGTAACATACATAATTTTTAACATTAAAAAATTGATTTGTTCACTTAATAAACATAAATGATAGGTTCTAGGAAGAAATCACTATGAAATTGTTAACAAAACACAGTAAGTAAAATTTCAAAACATATAATGAAAAACAGAAATTTAAATTCCAAATAATTTTAATACAGATTTTTCTATATTAATTTATTATTTTAATTTAGTGTGATCCTTGCGCTTGATGCTTGCTGCACAGAGATTTTATATTAGGTTCCAATTTGGTTAGCTTTAGTCTCAAGTCTCCACGTTGTGTTAAATCCAGCCGATTTCTTTTTTTTACCAGTAAATCATTTACAGCACTAAATCCACATTCAGCTAAAAATGAAGATGGAAACAGTAGCAATAATTTTCTTGCACATTTGGTTGAATTTGGGTATTTGATTTCTGTTTCCTCACAAAGCCATGCCATCGCTGCTTTGATATTAAATAAAGCTTTAACTGACTCATCATTTTGCAATTCTGCGAGTTCTTCTTGATACTGCATATTTGATATATCAGACAAATCCACCAACATTGGCTGCATCATCCATGTTGGGAAATCAATTTGTTTTAAATCAGAAAATCTTTCTTTTAAATCAGCCGATAGAATATTCAAATGATTGACAATAACAAGTAAAGCGGTATCAGTTACTTCACATTTTTGGAGCCAATGAAACTGTTTAAAGTTTTTATTGTTCATATGTTTCTGACATAACTCAATATTGGTAATGAAAGCAAATATCTTTGCTTTTGCATCGACAAGAGTTTTATTTGTTCCTTGAAGTTGCTTATTTAATAGATTTAGTTTTTCAAAGATATCGGCTAAATAACTCACAAATGCTTTACCATCTATTTGTAATAGATACTTCATTTCAGGTTTGTCGCTTAAAAAATCACTAAGAGTATCAAACAGTTCCATAAATCTTTTCAAACAGTTTCCTTTAGATAGCCATCTTACTTCAGTATGAAGTAAAAGTCTCACATGGTCTTCATTTTGTTCTTCACAAAATAGCTTGAAAAGACGCTCACATTTGGCACTAGCTTTAATAGCATTAACAAACTTTATTACTGTATGTAATATCAATACTTCATTCAGAACAGGCAAGATGTTTTTAGCTACCAAGTTTTCCCTATGAATAACACAATGCACAAGAATCATTTCTGGATTCGCATCTTTCATCAATTTTAAGCAGCCATTTTTCTTGCCCATCATATTGGGAGCACCATCTGCAGCACAAGATGTTATATTTTTCATTGGTATATCATTGACATCTAAGTAGTTTTTTAGCTTGTTATATATATCTTTGGAGGTAGTGGTGCTTTCTAATCTTTTACAGAACAACATTTCTTCAGCAAAATGTCCTTTATCAATATATCTTATGTAAGTTATCAATACTGCCTCACTGTCTCTCAAAGTTGATTCATCCATTTGCAAGGAGAATTTTCTTGTTTTCAGATTTTCAATAAGTTGTTTTTCAATATCCTCACTCATTTCGTCTATTCTCCTGCTAACAGTATTGTCACTGAGTTGCATAGCTTTTACATCTTTGTCATCTTTTTCAAGAACCGTTTTAAGAAATGCTGATATTGACGGTTTTATTAAATTCTCTCCTATAGTGTGATTTTCTCCAGTTTTAGCGATGAATAAAGAAATTTGATAACTAGCCTCAAGAACACGATTATTAGTTGAAGTATGAGCAGTAAATAGAGACTTTAATGTTGTTCTTTTTTCAAAATTTTTCTTTAAAGTTTTAAAGTAACTCAAATCTGAATTAATATGAGCACTATGTTTCGTCTTCAAGTGCGCCTCAAGACAACCTCGTTTCATTGATTCGTTGGTCAAGCATTGCTGGCATAAAAGACAAAAAGGAATCCGCTCATCGTGAACAGCGGGTATGAACCCAAATTTTAAATATTCCTCTGAATATTGACGAGTTTTTTTCTTGTTTGCACCACTCATTTTACTATGGGCTATAAGAAAGAAAAATAAGATCAATTAAAAACTAATATTAAAATATGTGTTAAAATATATTCAATGTGACATAGAGTAAACGTATACTAAAAATTCGTATTTATTTAAATGTATATAACACATTTACTACACTACCACCGCAAATCAAAAGGTATCTATATTTTTCCACTTGACAAAATTTTCTGGAAAGTTATGCTTCTAAAATTAAAATTGTCGTGCATGCACTATTATAGCTCCAATAATATTTATAAAATATTAGTCCTTTCTAGCTCCGATGCAAGAAGTACTTAATAAAGAGTTTAATATTGATAAAAATAAAATCAAATACATACCAATTATATCTATACAATATATATATGTATATTTATTAAATCAACGAGCTTTTACAACAGTTTTGACTGACACTTATTTCAAATTAACACCAACTGAATGATGTGAAACACTACAGAAGTTGCGATGGGCCAATTAGGTGAGAATTACTGCGTTGTTTAGCGAGTTTTTAAAATGTCCGGGGTTCCCTGCGGCAGACGGCATGCTTTGCAGTGAACCCAGGACGAAGTTTACTTGACGACGCCAATCACCCAGTTGATATTTTGGTCTCGTCAAACGAAATTATACTTAATAATTATTTACCGCAATTATTTAAGAATTGCATTTTTTGTTAAATTTGGCACCGATATCTAGCATTGCATTTAAATGGCCCGGGGCAAAAGACTTAAAGTCGTGTTGAGTCCATTTTCAAATTGCCCCCCTTAACTATCGAATTGCCCCCCTGTGGGACGTGGGCCCCACGTTGGGAAACACCACTCTATCCACTGCGCCACTGCCTGATCAGGCTAGATTTTCTTTTTTAATTTATTCTGCTATGCTGTGTCTTTTTATTGGTGAGTTTAATCCATTTACATTTAGTGTAATTATTGATATTTGTGGGTTCCTTATTGCCATTTTATAAATTTCTTTCTGTTAGCTTTGTATCTTGTTTGATTGTTCTCTTTTGTTTTTCTATCATTTGTTTTTGTTTGGTTGTAATCCATACTTCTTTCCTCTGTTGCTAACTTTTTTAAGTCATGTGCTTCTGTGGTGTTTTTTTCAGGGGTGATTACCATTAAGTAATGAAATGAGTACCTACCATGTTCATTGTAGTACACTATCTTATGAGTGCTTCCATACTCCATCATCCTTTGCTACTGTTAATCTCCATCCTCTCCCCTTTTTTCTTGTTTTTGTTGTTACAGTTTAAATTTGGTTTTATTGTGTTCTTTTTTTTTTTTCTGAGACAGAGAGAAGGATAGACAGGGACAGACAGGAACGGAGAGATGAGAAGCATCAATCATTAGTTTTTCATTGCGCATTGTGACACCTTAGTTGTTCATTGATTGCTTTCTCATATGTGCCTTGACCATGGGCCTTCAGCAGACCGAGTAACCCCTTGGTCGAGCCAGTAACCTTGGGTCCAAGCTGGTGAGCTTTGCTCAAACCAGATGAGCCCATGCTCAACCTGTCGACCTTGGGGTCTCGAGCCTGAGTCCTCTGCATCCCAATCTGACGCTCTATCTACTGTGCCACTGCCTGGTCAGGCTTTATTGTGTTCTTGGTGAAGCTTTTACTTGTGGTTTTGTTTTGTTTTGTTCTTTGTATCTGGTTGGAAAACATCCTTTAGTATTTCCTGGAGTGGGGGTTTTCTGATGATAAATTTCCTCACATTTTCTGTATCTGTGAATGTTTTTATTTCTCCTTTATATTTGAAGGATAGCATTGGTGGGTATAGTATTCTTGGCTGGAAGTTCCTCTCTTTCAGAACATAAATATTGGGGTCCACTCTCTTCTAGCTTGTAGAGTTTCTGCTGAGAAATTTGATGATAATCTAATAGGCCTTCCTTTATATGTTATATTCTTTTCCCTGGCTGCCTTGAGAATTTTTTTTTTTTGTATTGGTTTGTGCCAATTTCATTATGATTTGCCTTGGAGTAGGTTTGCTGGGGTTAAGAAAACCCGATGTTCTGTTTGCTTCTCGAATTTAAGGCTTTAGTTCTTTCCCCAGGCTTGGGAAGTTCTCGTCTATTATTTGTTTGAATATACCTATTATTCTTATGTTAGTCTTTTTGATGGAGTCAGACAATTTCTGTAGGGCTTTCTCATTTTTAAAAATTTTTTGAGTCTATCTTCTTCTCTCTGTTGTGCCTCAAGTTGCTTCTCTTCTATGTCACTAATCCTACCTTCTATCTGGTCTGTTTTATTAGCTAAGCTTGTTACCTTGTTTTTCATTTCATGAATTGAGTTTTTTATCTGTGTTTGATTTGTTTTTATAGTTTCAATTTCCTTGGTAATATATTCTTTGTGTTCATTGAGTTGTTTTTTTGAGGTCCCTAAATTGCCTTTGTGTGTTTTCTTATATATCTCTGAGTATTTTTAGAATTTATATTTTAAATTCTCTGTCATTTAGCTTCAAGGTTTCCAATATATTAATAAATTTTTTCTCCATAGATTTTTCCTTAGCTATTTGTGCTACATCTCTGTCTTTTGTATCCATGATAATTGATTTCCTTTTCCTTAATGGCATCTGAGGGTGGTTTTGTTAATAGCACTAATGAGAATTAATAAAGAATAAAAAGTAAAAAAAGAAACAAAATGGAAAAAAATAAAAAAATATATTATTTCTTTTTTTTTCTCCTTTGCCCTCCTCTTTCAGAAAATACCATGTTAAACTGTGAATTATATTGTGCTAAATGGAACAAAAACTACCTATAATGGATGGCCTGAGTTGGGGAGAAGTGATAAAGGGGCAAAAATTAGGTAGGCACCCACAAAATGCAAAAAAGGAAAAAATTTTTATCAAGAATAAAATGATTTGCTTGTAAGTGATGGTCGACTGAGAGATAGAATGAGAGGGATAAGAGGGCAACAGGAAAAAGAAAAAAAATTACTATTGTATTAAGTGAATCAAAAACTAGATAAAATAGAGCCGGGGTTTGGGGGAATGCTAATGTGTTAAAAAGCGAAGTAAAAAGCACCCAAAGTGCCACAAAGAAAAAATTTGAGTCCCAAATAAAATAATTTGTTTGTGAGTGAGGATTTAATGAGAGGACAAGTAAAGGAGAAAAGAAGAAACTAATAGGGTGAAAAAATAAAAAGGGATAAAGGAAAAGAAGAAAAAAAGCAAAAAAAGAGAGAGTTAAGTGTTGTGGAGTGTAACCCTTATGGAGAGAAAGGAAGAAGAAAAGAAAGAAAATGGGAAATGTAACACTTATGGGTAGTGTAGTTCAAGAAGAGAAAAGAATAAGACAGGCAGAGAATAAAAGAACCAAGGTGGAAGAAAAAAAAATACAAGAAGATGAAAGAAACACAAAGAGGTAGAAAAAGTTATAAAGTCTTTGGATTTTTCTTGATTTTGAGAGGTTATCTTCTTCCTTTTTCTTTCCTCTCCTTCTTCCTGGTTGGTGGCTCTGTACCCCAGGCTCTGCCCCTGTGGCATGCTTAGGTAGAGATTTGCAGTTGATGAATCTCTATGGCAGGGGTCCCCAAACTACGGCCCACAGGCTGCATGCTGCCCCCTGAGGCCATTTATCCGGCCCCTGCCGCACTTCCAGAAGGGACACCTCTTTCATTGGTGGTCAGTGAGAGGAGCATAGTTCCCATTGAAATACTGGTCAGTTTGTTGATTTAAATTTACTTGTTCTTTATTTTAAATATTGTATTTGTTCCCGTTTTTTTTTTTTTTTTTTTTTTTTTTACTTTAAAATAAGATATGTGCAGTGTGCATAGGGGTTTGTTCATAGTTTTTTTTATACTCTGGCCCTCCAATGGTCTGAGGGACAGTGAACTGGCCCCCTGTGTAAAAAGTTTGGGGACCCATGCTCTATGGCAATGTCATATATTAGGCTTCAGTCTTATTGGTGATCTGGGCTTCTTAGCATTTGCAGGCTCCAACAATTAGAGAGTCCGTTTACCCAGAGCCTCTCTCCTAGTCTCTTCTTCCTGAATTAGCAGCCTGATGATCCAGCTATGCGGTTACTGCTGCCTCTGCTTGGAGAGTAAGAGGCTCAAAGAGCTGAAAAATCCCCACTGTATCCCCACTCTGCTCAGGGCTCTGGGTAAGGCTATGTCAGTCAGAGCCTCCAGTGTAATCAGGCTGGGCTTGGAGCCAATTGCTCTCAAGGTGCCTTTCTATGAGCTTCCAGGTGTGTCTATTATGCCTCAGCACTCTGTGGGACCACTCTCCCCAGGCTTTTTGCACTTTGTAACCTGTTTTGGCTGGGAAGAAGATGCCCTAGTCCCTGCCTGCAGAAAAAGAGGTCTTAAAGGCTGCCAAGTCCCTCTTTTTAACATATAGCCCTGAGTATGAAATCTCTGCCAATCAGAGCCATCAGCTTACTCAGGTAGGGGGGCATGTTGACTTCTGTTCAATTCCCCAGGTATATCTAGTTAAATTTGCCTTAGTGTTCTGTGGTATTGCTTTCTGCTGGCTTATTCTTTGTTCAAAAGCCTACAGTCTAGCCTGACTAACTTCTGCAGTGTTCTCTGAGGTTTGTTCCATGGGAATGTGTTTTTCACCCTGTATTGGCTGACAGAAAGTTGCCCCTGCCCCTACATGCATAGCAAGAAGCCCTAAAAAATATCATGCCTCTTGTTTTAGATCACTGAACTGAGAGAGATCTTGTCAGTTAGAGCTGCATAAATCTGTTGGGAGGTGATTCGACTGTGGGTTAAGCTAATTTCAGCAATTGGATCCGCAGATCTGCTCCAGAGACAGACTGCAAGCTGCTTGTGCGCCCCTCCCCCTAACACTTTCATATTTTTTTCTTCCCGGGGATGTTAGCTTGAATGGCTGGGTGAAGCGCCCTGCCTGCCCGGAGAAGTTCGGGCGTAGGGAAGTTCGCTTTTGCGCACTACCCACGCATGCTGTTCAGGGTGCAGGGACCACACTGAGACTCTGCTCACAGCCCATGCAGAGGCCTCTGACCTTGCCCCTATGTTCGGGAATGTGGGCGTCCTCTCTTGGGGCACTAGGAGGAACCTCTCACACACTATCCGCGCTCACTAACCAGGATATCGGGGCTAATGGCAGCTGCCGCTCACCCGCCTTTGCCTGGGTCTGGAGCAGGCGTTAGCTCGCATTGGCTGAGTCACCACAGGCACACTCTTTCCTCGGCTTGGATGTGTGTGCCACAGCCCAGTTCCCTTCACACCCTCAGCCCCCACTCTATCTCAATTCCAAGTGAAAGCAGCCTTTGCTCAGTTTAGTGAGGAAGGCGGAGTGTTCCTTTATCCATCTTATTTCCTACAGGGTTGATTATATATTTAGTCAATTTTTCACTTGATCATACCTTCGTGTTCAGTGTGTGGGACTTCCAGACGCACCAAGGATAGATTTTTCTGTCACTGGTTGAAGAACTTGTTGAAATTTTGAGGTATTGGGAGTGCTCTTCACGGTGCCATTTCTCTGACATCACTCTAGTGTTTCATTTAAGGCCGATATTTCTTTATTGATTTTCTGTTTGGATGAACAATCTAAAGTCATCAGCAGTGTACTGAGGTCTCCAAGTATGATTGTATTTTTGTGGGTTTTTGTTTTTAGGTCAGTCAGTAGCTGTCTTATATATTTTGGTGCTCCTTGGTTTGGTGCATATATATTAAGAAGTGTTATGTCTTCTTGATTCAATGTCCCCTTTATCATTATAAAATGACCGTTTTTGTCTCTGAGTACCTTAGCCATTTTGTAGTCAGCATTGTTAGATATGAGTATTGCTACACCTGCTTTTTTGGGGGTGTTATTTGCTTGGAGTATTGTTTTTCCAGCCTTTCACTTTGAATTTGTTTTTATCCTTGTAGCTTAGATGTGTTTCTTGTAGGCAGCATACAGTTGGATTTTCTTTTTTAATCCATTCTGCTACTCTGTGTCTTTTTATTGGTGAGTTAAATCCATTTTTGTTTAGTATAATTATTGACACTTGAGGGTTTTTTATTGCCATTTTATATATTGCTTTCTGATAGTTTTGTATCTTGTTTGGTTCTTCTCTTTTTTTTTCTATCATTTGCTTTTGTTTGGTTGTAATCCATACTTCTTTCCTCTGTTACTTCTTTTTTCAAGTCATGTGCTTCTGTGGTGTTTTTTTCAGGAGTGGTTACCATTAAGTAATGTAATACATTATCTCATAAGTGCTTCTGCTCTCTATCCTCCTTTGCTATTGTTAATCTTCCTCCTCTCCCCTTTTTTGTTTTTGTTGTCACAGATTAATCTTGTTTTTATTGCGATCTTGATGGATTTTTTACTTATAGTTTTTTTTTTGTTGTTGTTGTTGTTCTTTGTATCTGGTCGGAAAACCCCCCTTAGTATTTCCTGAAGTGGAGGTTTTCTGGTGATAAATTTCCTCATCTTTTCTGTATCTGTGAATGTTTTTATTTCTCCTTTGTATTTGAAGGATAGCGTTGATGAGTATAGTATTCTTGGCTGCAAGTTCCTCTTTTCAGAACTTTAAATATTGGAATCCACTCTCTTCTAGCTTGTAGAGTTTCTGCTGAGAAATCTGTTCATAATCTAATAGGCCTTCCTTTATATGTTGTATTCTTCTTTTCCCTGGCTGTCTTGAGAATTTTTTCTTTGTCATTGGTTTGTGCCAATATCATTATGATGTTCCTTGGAGTAGGTTTGTTGGGGTTAAGATAACTCGGTGTTCTGTTTGCTTCTTGAATTTGAGGCTTTAGTTCTTTCTGCAGGCTTGGGAAGTTCTCATCTATTATTTGTTTGAATATGTTTTTCATTCCATTTTCTCTCTCTTCTCCTTCTGAGATACTCATTATTTTTATGTTGCTCTTTCTGATGGAGTCAGACAATTTCTGTAGGGCTTTCTCATTTTTTTAAATTTGTGAGTCTCTCTCCTCTTCTCTCTGTAGTGCCTCTAGTTGCCTGTCTTCTATGTCACTAATTCTCTTCTCTATCTTGGCTGTTCTATTGGCTAAGCTTGTTACCTCGTTTTTCAGTTCATGTATTGAGTTTTTCATTTCTGTTTGATTCATTTCCATAGTTTCAATTTCCTTGGTGATGTATTCTTTTTGTTCGTTGAATTGTTTTTTGAGCTCCCTAAGTTGCCTGTCTGTGCTTTCCTGTATATCACTGAGTATTTTTAGGACTTCAATTTAAAATTCTCTGTAATTTAACTCCAAGGTTTCTAAGCTATTGAAACTTTTTTCTGTAGATTTTTCCTTATCTATCTGAGCTACATCTCTGTCTTTTGTATTAATGATATTTGATTTCTTTTTTCTTAGTGGCATTTGAGAGTGGTATTGTTAATAACACTAATAAGAGTTGATAAAAAAATTTTTTTTGAGAAAATGCTGTAAAAAAGTAAAAATTCAATTGTGCTCAGCGGAACAAAAATATGTAGAATGGAGGGCTTGAGTTGGGGGGAAATGACAAAGAGGCAAAAAATGAGGCAAGAACCCACAATATGCCACAAGGAAAAAATTTGGATCAAGAATAAAATAAGCCTGACAAGGCAGTGGCCCAGTGGATAGAGTATTGGACTGGTGTGCAGAAGACCCAGGTTCAGGACCCTGAGGTCGCCAGCTTGAGCGTGGGCTTATCTGGTTTGAGCAAAAGTTTACCAGCTTGGACCCAAGGTTGCTGGCTCGAACAAGGGGTTACTCGGTCTGCTGAAGGCCCACGGTCAAGGCACATATGAGAAAGCAATCAATGAACAACTAAAGTGTTGCAATGAAAAACTGGTGATTGATGCTTCTCATCTCTCTTTGTTCCTGTCTGTATGTCCCTACCTATCCTTCTCTCTCTGACTCACTCTCTGTCTTTGTAAAGAAAAAAATTTTTAAGCAGAATAAAATATTTTGTTTGTAAATGATGGTCAAATGAGAAATATAGTGTAAGAGAAGAGAAGAAAAAGAGAAAAAAGAAAAAATACAGTGAAAAATGAAAATTCTATTGTATTTAGTGGAACAACAACTACATAGAATGCAGAGCCAGAGTTGGGGGAAATGCTAAAGAGATAAAAAAAAAATGAGCAGAAGCATACAAAATTCAACAAAGAAAAAATTGAATCCAGAATAAAATAATTTGTTTTGTGGGTGAGATTTGAATGAGAGAAAAAGTGAGAGAAAAGAAGAAACAAAAAGAAAGAGAGAGAGAGGAAAAAAAAGAAAAAAAATTGAGTTAAGTTTTTTTGGAATGTAACACTTATAAAAATAAGAATGGAAAGTGTAACACCTATGGGTAATAAAGTTTAGAATGAAAAGAAAATAATAAAATGGAAAGATGATAAAATGACCAAGGGGAAAAAAAAAGAAAAAAAAAATGGAAAAACTTATAAAGCCTGTAGATTTTTCCTGGTTTTGAGAGGTTATCTTTCTTTTTTTTCTTCTCTCTCTTTTTGGCCGGTGGCGCTGTATCCTAGGTTTTGCCCCTGTGGCACTCTTAGGCTGAGATTTGCAGTTGATGTGTCACTATGGTGATGACATAAACTAGACCTTGGTCCTGTTGGTAGGCAGGGCTTGTCAGCGTTTTCAGGTTCCGACAATGGGAGAGTCCATTTTCCTTGAGCCTCCCTCTTCCTAAATCTCTCCTTCTTGAACCAGCAGCCTGAGAATCCAGCTGTGAAGTTGCCCCTGCCACTGCCTGGAGAGCAAGAGGCTCTAAGAGCTGCCAAATCCCCCCTCTATCTACACTCAATGCAGGGTTCTGGGTAAGACTTTGCCAGCCAGAGCCGCCAGCATAATCAGGCAGGGCTGGGAGCTGATTGCTTTTCAGGTGTCTTTCTATGAGCCTCCAGGCATATCTAGTATGCCTCAGTGCTCCATGGGTCTACTCTCCCCAGGCTTTTTGCACTTTGTAACCTGTATTGGCTGGCAGGAAGAGGCCCCAGTCACTGCCTGCAGAGGAAGAGGTCGTAAAAGCTGCCAAGTCCCTCCTCCAGGTTTGTTCAAAGCACAGCTCTGTGTATGAAAGCTTTGTCAACCAGAGCCCCCACCTCAAGCACACAGGGGAGTGAGCTGATTTCTGGTTCTACTTAAATTTACCTCAGTGCTCTGCGGGTCTGCTCTCCACAGGCTTCTCCCTTGTTGGGAAGCCTCCAGCCCAGCCTGCCCAACTTCCACAGTGTTCTCTGAGGTCTGTCCCATGGGACTGTACTTTTTAACCTGTATCGGCTGGCTGGAAGTTGCCCCAGCCATTGCCTGCCGAGCTAGAGGCCCTGAGAACTATCAAGTTCCTCCTCCAGGTCTCCTTAAATCCCAGGCCTGGGAAAGAAGGCTTTTTCACCTAGAGCCTCCAGCGTAAACCCGCTGGGCAGTGAGAAGGCTGTGGATTAGTCTCCTTTCAGCACTCCGTGGATCTGCTCGCGTGCCCTTCCCCCCACAACTTCTACAATTCTCTTTCTCGGGAAAGTGCTTTGATCACCTGTATGGCTGGAGGAGGCGCTGTGCCTGTAAGAAAGCCGGCTCTCCGCGCACTTCCTGCACGCTGCTATTTGGGGCACCGGGATTATACAGAAACTCTGGTCACAGCCCACGCAGAGGGCCACTGCTGACAGCCTCCAACCCAGGCCCTCTGTCCAGGAATGCAGGAGCCCATGCCTGAAGCGCCAGGTGGATCCACTCGCACACTGCTGGTGCTCGCTGATCAGGAGACTGGAGTAAACAAGGCAACTGCTTGCCCACCTTTGCTGGGGTCTGCTTCTCGCATTAGCATCGCATGGGCTGAGCGTGGGCACACTCTCTCCTCAGCTTGAACATCTCTGCCCTAGCCCAGCTTTTTCTGTGCCCCCAGCCCTTGCTTTCTCTTAGTTCCAAGTGAAAGAAGCCCTTGCTCAGGTCAGTGAGGAAAGCGGAATACTCTGTTCTCCGTCTTATTTCCTTCAGAGTGGATTATATATTCAGCCACCTTTTTGCCCAATCGTACCTCTGTTTGATGTATGTGTACTTCAGATGCTCCTGTGATTGTTTTTATGTCTCTAGATGTTGAATTTGTTTAAATTTCAGGGAGAGGTTTCAGGAGCATCCCTCAAGGCGGCATTTCTCTGACGTCACCGCACAATACATTTAGTGCACAATTTGTACTCTTTTTTTTTTTTTTTAAACCTCCTGGAATTTCCTTTAGATTAGTCACTTTACTTTCATGTATAGGATTATCTGAATGTCACCATTGTAGACCATAGGTCCATGAGTACAGCCTAGTCTGTGCTGCTTTATTATTGTGGTGCTTGGCACATAGTAGCTGCTCAGTAAACGTTGTGGCCCGGAGCTAAAAGACCTGGAAATACAAATTTGAATGGAACTCGGTTCCTGTCTTGAACTCAGGAGAGCAAGAAGATCTTCATAGGATTATTTCCATACAAATGTGCTAAATTTTATTAAAAGATAGGGAGTGAGGCTGAGACATGACAAGAAGAGTGTCACTCTGACTGGGGTGAGAATGATCAAGAAAACTTACATGAGAAGGTATTCTAAAGAGTATTTAACTAAAGTAATGAATATGAAAAGAAATAAAGTGGGACAGATTATTACAAGTGCTAGGGTTGTCCCTTGGTATAGATATGTATAATAAAATATCATTACTGTTATTAGTCTTCACCTGTGCTGGAAAAGTTTGCTGCAGTCATTACCACATGTCCATTTGCACAATTAGAGAGACAGGCCAGTACTGTCTAATCTGCATGTCTGACCAATGACGTTCTCTGGTGTAGAGCAGTGAGTGGTTCTCAGACAGAAGCATGCACCAGAGGCACTGGGGAATTTTGTTGAAAGGCAGGTGACTGGGCCCCTTTCTCAGGTTTTAAGGGTGGAACCAAAATTTTGTATTTCTAATTAATTCCCAGGGACTGTTGCTATTGCTGGCCTGTGAGCCCATTTGGAGAGTCACTGGCAGGTATGGTCACCCCTGATTTCTTGGCACTTCTGAAAAACTGTTCCACACAAATAACTTACCCAGATAACTAAACCTTATCTCTCCAAATTCCACTTTTGTTTTTCTAAATTATGTGAAGACAACATATCCTAAAATGAACTCTGCATTTCTTTACTTTCTTAAACAGAGAATTCTGAACACCATCAAACCCTCTACAATGTTTACTGAGTGGCTACTATGTGCCAAGCGCCACAATAATAAAGCAGCACAGACTAGGCTGTACTCATGGACCTATGGTCTACAATGGTGACATTCAGATAATCCTATTCATGGAAGTTTATGATCTTGGCTTATCATAATGAACACCTGTAATGGTTCTGTTCAGGGACCCACAAGGGGAGATATTTGAGCCCATCAGCGCAGATTCTGGTCCTGATGATGCAGAAGGGGCCGGGTGCCTCCTGCGCTTTGGCTGGTGTTAACCCTGCACTCACTAGTTCACGAGAAGGCCATGGCAGTCTTGGGAGGGGGTCTGAGGTGGCCAGTCCTCAGAAGGGCCACTTCGAGGCTTGGGACAGTGGTGTCTTACCAATTGGTACAAAAGTATTTCAGTATTTCAACAACAGTAAGGCCACACAATGCCTGTCCACCTGGAATACACATTGGTTCTGTGGCTGCCCAGGTCAATAATGGATAGTTTTTATTGTTTCATGTTTTTTTCTCCTTATGATCAAGTCATCAGCTATCATTAATTTTTAACTTTTATTCATTCATTAAACAACAGCTATGCACCCTGGATTTATACAAAGGCAAATCAGGCATGCAGTGAACATACTGCCCTACTGGGGAATTACACAGGGTCCTTACCTTCTCTTGCTAAAATTTGAATACATTCTTGCCCTTACGACATTGCAGACTAGTGAGGATAAAAATTAAAAAAAATATGCAAAAGTCCTTTAAAATGGCTAAGTATTACACAAATGAAAGAGATTATTTTTCTTTTTACTGGAAATGTTAAAAATAGGATCTCCAGATAAGTGGTATGAAGCTATAATAGAAGTGGCATTTTGTTAGAAAATTTCAGCCTGGCATACTATAGCAAATGCTTGTGTCTATCAAGTTATAAATCAAACCTTTAAAAAAGGGCTAGCAGCAAAATTATTAATAGATGCTTGCTCAGGCTGGAATAAGGAGGCTCTTGTGTCCTTTCAGTGGCTGCCAAAAACTTTTTTTCTCCCAAAATAACCATTTTTTGTTTTTCATTGCTATTCTCCTGCTTCCAGCCATTCTTTCTTTAGCAAGGAATACAATTTAGGCCAGATTGTGAGTTACAATGTTAAGTGCTTTCTGGAGGGGGGAACAAAGCAGTAGACCCATCAGTGAGAGCCAGGTGTCAGCCATAGGCAGGCATCGTGGCCCCTGTGTGTTTGGATGAGAGGACAGAGTGATGTCGAGGTGTCCTTCAAATATAGTTTCTCTTCTGTGCTGGTTCGCCATGGTGCTGGCTCCTGGGTCTGCATCTAAATGAGCATATCTCTTACTGGTTTCATCTCATTGTTCCTTTGCCTCTCAGGCGGGAGTAGCTGAATCAGACTGGGCCTCAGGTAAGAAGACTCTAATGGAAATATGGTCCTCTAGGGGCTCCGTTGGTAAAATGGCTCTTGTTCCGGGGACCAGTCCAGTTTGGCTAGTAACATTGACTTGGAAGAGACCAAGCTGTGAAGGTACAGCGTCATGCTGTGTTGGAGAAAATATGGAAAACATGCTCTAAACAGAATTCTGGTTGAGTTGTAGAATCTGTATTCACCTCTGCCAGGAACTCACTAGGTGACCTTGAGAAAGTTTTCAACTTCCTGCATCCAAATTCTTCATTCTGGGCCGGCTTTCTGTGTAGACAGACTAGGAGCTCACTTCTCGATGTGTAGCGACCATACTTCCCAGAACTCAATAGGAATGCATGGCCTGGAAATATTTCTTAACATGTATTTATTTTAATGGAATATTACCTACTGACTTGATTCATTTGTAACCCTGACACTTGAAGTTTGAGGGTTCAAAAGAGTAGGGAACTTGAAGTTGGGAATGTCCAGGAAACCCCCACATGTATAATTGTCATATCCTTATGAAAACCATTTGTTTGGTTTACTTATCACAGGTAAGATAAATTCCAAAAGCAAGAGGGATGGAGGGGGGCTGCCAAAAGGAATCTATTCATTCATTTCCTCCTCTGTACACTGGGATGTTTATTCACTACATGCCTGGCACTGTGTTGAGTGGTGAGAATCACTCTGGCCCGGTGGAAGACAGAGACAAATAGGCTTATAGAACAGTGAGTAACTGCTACAGCTGGGAGAGCAGAGGAAGCACATGAGCAAAGCACTAGATGTAGTGTCCGGGGAAGGCTTCCTGGAGGAAGTAGTATCTAAGACTGAATGAATTTTGAGTCACGCAAAGAAGGGTGTTGGAGGCGGTGAGAATGTTCAGGGCAAAGGCAAGAGCTTGGACAGAACCCTGGAGAGGAGCGAGAGCCTGCGAGGGAGCGTGGCCGGCTGGGAAGCTCAGCCTTGCTGACCTACTTGAGCTTCATCTGCAGCACAGTGGAGAGCCCTCCGGAGGACATGAATGTGTCACAGGAAGGGCTGTACTGGAGGACTCTACTCTCACTGTGGAGAACGGTGTGGAGAGGAGAGTGATTATGTCACGGACAGCATTCATAGGCGAGGAAGAGGGGAGAGAGCAAACCCGGTGCTCCCCTGGAGTGGTTGTGAGGCTGGAGGAAAGTGGGTGCACACTGGAGAAACGTGGTCGAATGTGGGAACGTGGGAAGAAAGCTGAGCATGCTGCTTAGATTTCTGGTTGAGGCAGTTGGGAGGGGGAGTACAGTTTTGGAGGGAGATAAATATAAGAGAGTGTGGTCTCCCGGTAGCTCAGGATGGCATGTGTCACACAGAAGTGGTTAGCAGGGTCAGACGCTGCCAGTGCTCAAGGAAGACAAAGGTATAAAGGTTTGACTTGGCAGCAAGGGGTTGTTAGAGACCTTGCAACCTTGAGGAGAGCAGCTTGGTAGATTGCTAAGCACAGGGGCCAACTGCAGTGTCTAAGAAGACAAGGAGAGGGGAGAAGCCAGTGGGTAGACATAGAGGACACTATCAGAAAACTCAGCTTCCAGGGGAGGGATGGGAAGAAGTTGTTAAAAAGTGGGTAAAAGTACAGAAAATGGAGTCCTGAAGAAGAATGATAGTTACCACTTAAGGACTGGCCATGCCCTTACATACTGAGCTAAACTTAGAATGCAGACATTTGCCAGTAAAACCTACCTCCCCTCATTCGTTTCTTTGTTCACCCCATACCTCTAGTTCTTCCTTTCAGGTCAATTCCCATATCTGAGATCTCCAGCAGGCTGTGTCCTCCTCTGATCACTGGGTTTGGGGCTGCTCCTTCGGGCCCCTGTAGATATAAGTGGCACCAGGCTCCCTGTGCACCAAGGTACCACCCAGGCTCATCTACCATCCTGGAAAGACTGACGCATCGACCAGTCAGCAAGGCTGATTCAGGGCTGAAACTTCTGGTTCTGCAGAAGGGCAGGGAGTGTAGAAAGGGCAGGGACAGCCTCATGGAGGAGGTGACATTTGAGTCCAGCATGGAGAAAGGAGATGGATTTCTCTAGGTGCTGGAAGCTGAGACCATGCTTGGAATCCCCTCTGCCTCTCTTGGACCCATCTTCCCGCTCTGGCCCATCTTATTCTCGGAGGGCTAGATTCTGAGTTAACGAGTTCATGAGCCAGTTTTGTTACCCTTACCAGAGAATGTATTATACTTCGCAGGTAAGATATTTTTTATTTTAGCAATGACATTGTATGGTTAATGCCTCAACCCAAGCAGTGATTTTATGAGGGTTGTGTTCAGGCTGCCAGATAGTCATGCCTCTCAGGGGTCATGCTGCAAAGACAGCTGCCTCTCAAGTGGCACTGTTACTACTGTTCGTGGCTTCTGGGCAGAGCAGTGGCATTTACCTGGTGGTGGTGGTCTGTAAGGACCACTTAAGGACACATGGTCGGGTTAAATTAGGAAGTGGGGGAGAGACTGTGTAGGTCTTAACTGTCATGCTAACATTTTCAGTATCAATGCAAAGTTTCACTATAGAAAAGATTCTACCATTAAATCCAATCAAGCTGCAAATATTGATGGCTTTAAAAGAAACTTATTCTATAATTCTGAATGTAAATGAGATGATTTAAAGAGTCATCAAATGGAAAACAAAACTTAGTCTTCTTTCTGAAAGCCCTTCTTCAGTTAAAAGGAAGAATGTTTTTGAATTGTGATATCGAATATCACAATATAAGGTTTTACTTCTAGACTGTATTTCAGGAAAGTTAGTTTCAGTGAGATGGGAAGCCAGTTTCTGCAAAGGATAATTTGTAAAGCTTGGTATTGCCCATGCCTGTATGCATTCCAGGATACAGCAGGCTCAGTGAGGGAGAGAAGGAGTGGCTTCCCTCTGGTTGCAATGGTCAAAATGTTGTGAAAGTTTCACATTTCTGTCACCATTGCAGTTTTCTTCTTTGGGATTAAGGCTGAGGTCTCTCTCTCTGGATAGTATGTGGATTCCCTCTCTTCTTCAAGGGTAACTATTTTTCTCACCTTAAGACTTAAGAACAGCTGTCTTTGTAGAAAGATTTATTTTCAATACCCAGAACTCTGTAAATCATGTATCTTCAAGTATTTGAAAGAAACCTGCCAGTGAGAAATCCATGATATTTTTCTGTCCACTTGGAGATGCAATTCTGGCACTTTCTACAGAACTTTTGTTAGTTTGACTACACCCTGATAGTTTAGGAACTGGTGCCTGTGGAGAGAGGCAACGTTCCTTTTCCCAAGGAGCTTTGGGGAGACTTGATGCCCAGACAAAATCAATGTCATGATCAAGTGGTGGCGGGAGTGGAGGAGAGGCTAAGATCCACCCCGTTCTTTTAGATTCAAGATCCCTCATGAAAATACCAACACTTCTGAAGGACTTAGGCCCACTCCAGTAGAAACCAGCTGACTAACTTGTGAGGACTCTGTGGGAGCAAGATGCTGAGAACACGGGCTCCAGGAAGGAGGCAGCTGAGCTGCCTGGGCAGGAAAGAGAGATGTGTTCTTTCAGCCTTTTGCTTTCCCCCAACCCTGTGCCTACACTCTTGTGGTGAGTTGAGTTTTATACTCCCTCTAAAGACACACACTTGTTTATTAAGAGTTAAAATCCATCAGGAAGCAAATATAAAAAGTCAAACTCTTCCAAATTTATGTGTTTTGGAAAGTGCAACTAGAATTAGTTATGGTAATACTGAAACTTCATCTAGATTGAAAACTTGTATCCGAAAGAGCCAATGAAGTAATGGAAAGTAAGAAAAAAAGCTGTCTTCTGACTGCCTTGACTTCCCCTCATATTGTGGTCTAGAGAAATGGGTATGGGATTGGCAGATAGATAGAGATTATTTAATTTAAAGGACAGTTTTGCAAGGCTGTTACAAGGGGAATGATAAGCGGTAAGAAATTTTACAGTGGGGAGATAATCCAAAGCCTGGGAAGAAATCACATAAAAATGGAAAAAGTACATTTGCCATTAGGGAACGCTGCCTACCTGTGTTAGGCTGGGAGTTCTCAGTGGGTTTCTGAGGAGGACTGCCATCTCTCCCTGTGAGCGATTTGCACATTATTTTGGATAGAAGGCCTGACACGGGGTCTCTGGGAACCACAAAGGGGGCATTAAGGAAGGGTTCTGAATATCATTAATGTGAGAGAATGAGTTAATCTTAGAACAGTTTTCAAAAAGGGGGGGGATATTTTGACTCCATGATTTGTAACTGGCCCAGACAACATGAGCCAGTGTCCACCTCCATAACCTTTTACTGAGTGCTCTGGGGCCTGCATGTGGCCCCAATCCCAACCTCTTTCTCTCATAGTCTTTATTTTTTAGAGCAATTTTAAGGTTCACAGCAAATTTATCAGAAAGTTTAGAGTTCCCTGCCCAGCCTCTCTATCATCATCAATGAACCGACATTGACTGTCACCCCAAAGTTCGTGCTTCACAGTACGTTTCTCTCTTTCTGTTGTATAGTCTATGGGTTTTGACACGTGTCTGCCATGATAGCGTCACAGAGTTGTCTCACAACCCTGACATTCTCTGCGCTCTGCCTAGTCATCCCTCCCTCCCCTGTGACCTCCGGAAACCACTGATCCTTTTACTGTCTCCGGTCTGACCTTTTCCAGAATGTGATATGCTCAAAACCATACGGTGTGTAGCCTTTCACGCAGGCTACTTGCACTTAGCAGTGTGTGTGTGAGGTTTCTCCATGTCTTTTTTTTTTAATTTTATTTAGAAAATTAACTTTAACAGGGTGACATTGACCAATAAGAGATCATAGGTTTCAGGTGAACATTTCTATAGCATTTGAACTGATGATTATGTTGTACACCCCTCACCCAAAGTTGAGTCATTTTCTGTCACCTTGTATTTGTCCCTCTTTAAACCCTGCCCCCTCTCCCATCCTTTCCCCATTCACTCAAGTTCCCTTTCCCCTCCCCCACATTCCCTTCCACTGGTAACTACTGAACTTTTATCTATGTCCATAAGTCTCAGTTATATATCCACCTATGTTTGGAACCATATAGTTCTTAGCTTTTTCTGATTGACTTGTTTCAGTATAATATTCTCAAGGTCCATTCATGTTGTCGTAAATGTCACTATGTCATTGTTTCTTATGGCTGAGTAGTATTCCATTGTATATATGTACCACATCTTCTTTATCCAATCCTCTATTCAGTGACATTTTGGTTGTTTCCATGTCTTGGCCACTGTGAATAATGCTGCAATGAACATGGGAGTATATGTGTCTTCACATACCAATGTTTTTGAGTTTTGGGGTTAGATACTCAGTAGAGGTATTGCAGGATCATGTGGTAATTCTATTCTTAATTTTTAAGAAACCACTGTGCTTTCTTCCATAATGGTTGTACTAATTTGCATTCCCACCAACAGTGAATAAGGGTTCCTTTTTCTCCACAGCCTCTCCAACACTTGCTATTACCTGTCTTGCTGATAATAGCCAATCTAACTGATGTGAGGTGGTATCTCATTGTAGTTTTACTTTGCATTGCTCGAATAGCTAGTGAAGATGAGCATCTTTTCATATACCTGTTGGTCATTGTATGTCCTTTTGGGAGAAGTGTCTGTTCAGGTCCTCTCCCCATTTTTTAAATGGATTGTTTGCTTGTTTGTTGCTAAGCTTTGTGAGTTCTTTATATATTTTGGTTATTAACCCCCTTTCGGAGATGTTGTTTGCAAATATCATCTCCCATTTAGTTGGCTGTCTGTTTGTTTTGTTGCCAGTTTCTTTTGCTGTGGAGAAGCTTTTTAGTTTGATTTAGTCTCATTCAATTATTTTGCCTTTAGGGTTAAATTCATAAATTGTTCTCTGTGGCCAGGGTCCATGATCTTAGTACCTATGTTTTCTTCTATGTAATTTATAGTATTATGTCTTATATTTAGGTCTTTGATCCATTTTGAATTAATTTTTATGAAGGGATCAAACTGTAGTCAAGTTTCATTCTCTTGCACGTGGTTTTCCAATTTTCCCAGCACTGTTTATTGAAGAAGTGTTCTTTTCCCATTGTGTGTTTTTGGCTCCTTTATCAAAAATGATTTATCTATATATATGTGTTTTTATTTCTGAGTTCTCAATTTTGTTCCATTGTTCTGTATGTCTTTTTTTCTGCCAGTACCATGCTGTTTTAATTATGGTGGCTCTGTATTATACCGTCATCCCTCGCCATATTGTGGTTCACTGTTTGCAGTCTCACTGTATTGCAAATTTTTAAGTTGTATATATCTAATTTTGTATTGTGGGATTTTGCGGTATATAGGTATTTTTATATATTTATCATTTTAATTATTTTTGTAGTAAAATAAGCATTTTCCAGCTTAAAAATTAAAAAGAATATGAAAAAATTAAAACATATTAAAAGAATATTAAATCAAAATAAAATATGTAGTGTACATTAGATGAGTAGACAAAGACACACATATGGAAAATGCAACTACTGCTGCTTCCACTTGAGCTAGTTTGCCTACGTGAGATTGTACATGGCACACTATTGGCTGATGGATGGAAAGCAACCAACCAGAGCACTGTGTTCTGAATCCTGGGTGCTGATTGGCTCAGCAACCATAGCCTTAAAAATATATATAAGTAATAAAATAAATTTAAGGTCACTACTTCACAGATTATTGCCTGTTGCAGAGGGTTCTGTAACCTAACCCCGTGATAGACAAGGAACCACTGTAATTTGAAGTCAAGTAGTGTGATATCTCTGGCTTCATTCTTTTTCCTCAGAATAGCTTTGGCTACTTGGGATTTTTTATGGTTCCATACAAACCTGGTAATTTTTTGTTTTATTTCTTTAAAAAAATGATATTGGGATTTTGATGGGGATTGCATTAAATTTGTGTATTGCTTTGTGTACTATGGCCATTTTAACTATGTTGAGTCTTCCGATCCATGAACATAGAATATTATTCCACTTCATTGTGTCTTTTTCAATTTCTTTCAATGTTTTGTGGTTTTCAGTATATAAGTGCTTCACGTCCTTTGTTAAGTTTATTTTTAGGTACTTTATATATATTTTTTTTTGCAATTGTAAAGGAATTGTTTTTGAGTTCATTTTCCAAAGTTTCATTGTTGACATATAGAAAAGCAGTAGAGTTTTGTATATTAATTTTGTATCCTGCGATTTTACTGTATTAGTTTATTGTTAATAAGTTTTTTGGTGGAGTCTTTGGGGTTTTCTATATACAGGATCATGTCATCTGCGAAAAGTGATACCTTTACTACTTCATTCCTGATATGAATGTCTTTTGTTTCTTTCTTTTGCCTGATTGCTCTGGTTAAAACTTCCAGAACTATGTTGAATAAGAGTGGAAAGAGTGGGCAACCTTGCCTCCTTCCTGATTTTAGAGGAAATGCCTTCATTTTTTCACCATTTAGTATAATATTAGCTGATGGTTTGTCATATATGGCCTTTTTTATGTTGAGGTACTTTCCTTCTATTCCGATTTTATTGAGTGTTTTAAACATAAAGGGGTGTTGCATCTTAAATGCCTTTTCTGCATCTATTGATAGGATCATGATTTTTGTTCTTTGTTTTGTCGATGTGGTATATTATGTTGATTGATTTCCATATGTTGAACTACTTGTGCTCCTGGAATGAATCCCACTTGATCGTGATGTATATATTTTTTAATGTGTTGTATTCTACTTGCTAATATTTTAGGGTTTTTGCATCTGTATTCATTAGAGATATTGGTCTGTAGTTTCCTTTTTTGTGTTTTCCTTGCCAAATTTTGGTATGAGGGTTATGTTAGCCTCATAAAATGTGTTGGGGAGTATTGCTTTTTCTTCTAGTTTTTGGAAGACTGAGAAGGAGAGATACCAAATCTTCTTTGAATGTTTGGTAGAGTTCAGTAGTGTTACCAGCTGGTCCTGGACTTTTGTTTTTGGGGAGGGAGGGTTTTTTTTTTTTTTTTTTTTTTGCATTTTTCTGAAGCTGGAAACAGGGAGAGACAGTCAGACAGACTCCCGCATGCGCCCAACCGGGATCCACCCGGCACGCCCACCATGGGGCGATGCTCTGCCCACCAGGGGACGATGCTCTGCTCATCCTGGGCGTCGCCATGTTGCCACCAGAGCCACTCTAGCGCCTGAGGCAGAGGCCACAGAGCCATCCCCAGCACCCGGGCCATCTTTGCTCCAATGGAGCCCCGGCTGCAGGAGGGGAAGAGAGAGACAGAAAGGAAAGCGCGGCAGAGGGGTGGAGAAGCAAATGGGCGCTTCTCCTGTGTGCCCTGGCCGGGAATCGAACCCGGGTCCTCCGCACGCTAGGCCGACACTCTACCGCTGAGCCAATCGGCCAGGGCGGGACGGAGGTTTTTGATAGTTGTTTCTATTTTCTCTCTGCTTATAGGTCTATTTAGGTTTTCCACTTCTTCATGTCTCAGTCTTGAAAGATTGGATAGTTCTAGGAATTTATCCTCTAGGTTGTTGAATTTGATGGCATGTAATCTTTCATAATATTCTATTATGATCTTTTATTTATCTATGATATCTGTGGTAATTTTTCCTCTTTCATTTTGGATTTTGTTTACGTGAGCCCTTCCTCTTTTTTCCTTTGTGAGTCTAGCCAGTGGTTTGTCAATTTTATTGATCTTTTCAGAGTTCCAGCTCTTTGTTGTATTAATTTTTTCTATCGTTTTTTTGTTCTCTATTTCATTTAGTTCTGCTCTAATTTTTACTATTTCCTTTCTTCTGCTGACTTTGGGTTGCCATTGTTCTTTTTCTAGTTCCTTAAGGTGGGATGTTAGATTGTTTACTTGGGAATCTCTCTTGTTTCTTGATATAAGCCTGTAATGATATAAACTTCCCTCTTATAACTTTTGCTGCATCCCAGAAATTTAGTATGTCATGTTGTCACTTTCATTTGTCTGTATATATCTTTTGATCTCCACTTTTATTTTTTTTTGACCCAGTCATTTTTTTAGAAATATGTTGTTTAATTTTATGTTTTTGTGGGTTTCTTTACTTCCTGTTTTTTGTGTTGAATTCTAATTTCAGAGTCTTATGATCAGAAAATATGCTTGGTATAATTTCAATCTCCCTGAATTTGTTGATGTTAGTTTTGTGGCCCAAAATGTGGTCTGGTCTATCCTTGAGAATGTTCCATGCACACTGGAGAAAAAAATATAATCTGATGTTTTGGGATGAAATATCCTAAAATTCTCTATTTCCATTTGGTCTAGAGTATCATTTAAGGCTAATATTTTTTATTGATTTTTTTTGGATGATCTATGTATCTAAAGCCATTTTTGGTGTATTGAAATCTCCAAGTATAATTGTATTTTTGTCCACTTCTATTTTGGATCAGTTAGTAGATGCCTTATATATTTTGGTGCTCCCTGGTTTGGAGCATACATATTAAGAAGTGTTATGTCTTCTTGATATCATGTTCCCTTTATCATTATGAAATGTTTATCTTTGTCTCTGGTTACTTTTGTTGTCTTAAAATTAGCATTGTCAGATATGAGTATGGCTACATCTGCTTTTCTTTTGATATTATTTGCTTGGAGAATTGTTTTCTAACCTTTCACCTTGAATCTACTTTTGTCCTTGCAGCTTAGATGTGTCCCTTTTTGGGGGAGGCAGAGACAGGGAGAGTCAGAGAGAGGGACAGACAGGCAGGAAGGGAGAGAGATGAGAAACATCAGTTCTTCGTTGTGGCTCCTTAGTTGTTCATTGATTGATTTCTCATGTGTGCCTTGAATGGGGGGCTACAGCAGACCGAGTGACCCCTTGCTTGAGCCAGCGACCTTGGGCTCAAGCAGGTGAGCCTTGCTCAAACTAGATAAGCCCATGCTCAAGCTGGTGTCCTCAGGGTCTCGAACCTGGGTCCTCCACATCCCAGTTTGATGCTCTATCCACTGCGCCACCACCTGGTCAGGCTAGATATGTCTCTTGAAGTTAGCATATGGTTGGGTTTTGCTTTTTGATCCAATATGCTATTCTGTGCATCTTTATTGGTGAGTTTAGTCCATTTACATTTAGGGAAATTATTGACATGAGGATTTCCTATAGCCATTTTATGTTTTGTTTTCCGGTATTTCTGTGTCCTGTTTATTTCTTCTATATTTTGTTTCTGTCAGTTGTTTTTGTTTGGTGATATTCCATACTTCTTTTCCCTGTTTATTCTTTTTTAGACCATGTGTTTCAATAGTGGCATTTTTGTGAGTGGGCTACCATTAGGGTAAAAAAATGTTCATATGTACAGTTGTCCCTCGCCATATTGTGCTTCACTTTTTGCGGTCTCACTGTATTGCAAATTTTTAATTTTGTATCTCAGATTTTTCACTATATTGTGCGATTTTGCAGTATATAGGTATTTTTATATATTTATTATTTTAATTATTTTTGCAATAAAATAAGCATTTTCTAGCTTAAAAATGGAAAACCATATAAAAAGATAAAAAATATTTAAACATATTAAAAGAATATTAAATTGAAAAAATACATAAAATTACATAGGTTTAAGAGTGTAGATTATGTTTAAGAGCATAGGAAGTGTTTAGAAGAGTGTGGGAAAGTTTAGTAACAGTGTGGGAAAGATTTATAAGAGTGTGGGGAAGGTTTATAAAGCCTTAAAAATACATAAGTAATAAAATAAATATAAGGTCGCTACTTCACGGATTTTCACCTATTGCAGGAGGTTCTGGAACCTAATTTTCGTGATAGATGAGGGACCACTATACAAGAGTCCTTCATCAAATGAGTGCTTCTGCACTCCATCCTCCTTTGCTACTGCAGATCTTTATCATCTCCCCCTTCATGCTATTGTTGTCACATATTATTCTTGTTTTTATTGTGACCTTGTTGGAGATTTTACTTGTAATTTTGACTTGTTTTGTTCTTTGTGTCTAGTTGAATATCCCACTTGACTATTTCCTGCAGTGGAGGTTATCTGGTGATAAATTTCCTCAGATTCTGTATGTTTGTAAAAGTTTTTATTTCTACTTCATATCTGAAGGATAACTTTAATGGATATAGTGTTCTTGGCTGGTAATTCCTCTGTTTCAGTACTTTGAATGTTTGGGTCCACTCTCTCATGGCTTATAGTTTCTACTGAGAAGTCTGATGATAACCTAATGGGGTTTCTTTTATATGTTATGGTCTTCTTTTTCCTAGCTGCCTTGAGTATCTTTTCTTTGTCATTGATTTTTGACAGTTTTATTACGATGTGCCTTTAGTAGGTCTGTGTGGGTTGCAGTAACTTGGCATTCTGTTTGCCTCTTGAATTCAAGGCTGTAGTTCCATAAGTTTGGGAAATTCTTATTAATTACTTGTTTTAATAAGCTCTCCATTCCCTTCTCCCTCTCATCTTCTTCGAATATACCCATTATTCTTATATTGTTCTTCCTGATGGAGTCAGACAATACTTGTAGAGTTCTCTCTGTTTTTTTAATCCATGAGTCTCTCTCCTTTTCTCTCTGTAGCATCTCTAGTTGCCTGTGTTCAGATTCACTGATTCTTTCCTCTTTCTGGCTTCTTCTAGTAGCTAAACTTGCTCCCTCAGTCTTCAATTCATGTATTGAGTTCTTCATCTCTGTTTTTAAGTTTCAGTCTCCTTCAGTCTCCTTGTTTTGTTCATTAATTTGTTTTCTGAGCTCATTAAGTTGCCTATTGGTGTCTTCTTGCATATAATTAAGTATTTTCAGAACTTCATTTTGAATTCTCTATAATTTAACTAAAAGGCTTTTCTATGTGATTGAAATTTTTTTCTGGAGATTTTTAATTTTTTTTTCTGAAATACTTCTCTGTCTTGTGTAGCCATTGTATTAGATTTCTTCTTGCTTGATGGCATTTGAGAGAGGTATTGTTAAGAACCTTAACCAAAAAAAAGAGCTAGAAAAATTGAAAAATAAAAAATACAATAAAAATATGAAAACTTAAAAATTATGACAAGTAATGAAGGAAAACCACAGGAAAAAATTTCAAAGGTGAAGAAAAGTATAAAAAACAAAGCATGTGGCCCTGGCCGGTTGGCTCAGCGGTAGAGCGTCGGCCTGGCATACGGGGGACCCGAGTTCGATTTCCAGCCGGGGCACATAGGAGAAGCGCCCATTTGCTTCTCCATCCCCCCCCCTCCTCTCTGTCTCTCTCTTCCCCTCCCGCAGCCAAGGCTCCATTGGAGCAAAAGATGGCCCGGGCGCTGGGGATGGCTCCTTGGCCTCTGCCCCAGGAGCTGGAGTGGCTCTGGTCGCGGCAGAGCGATGCTCCGGAGGGGCAGAGCATCGCCCCCTGGTGGGCAGAGCGCCGCCCTGATGGGCGTGCCGGGTGGATCCCGGTCGGGCGCATGCGGGAGTCTGTCTGACTGTCTCTCCCCGTTTCCAGCTTCGGAAAAATACAAATAAAACAAAACAAAACAAAGCATGCACAAAAATAAGAATTAAGATATGAAAATTTAAAAATATGAAATTCAAAAATGAAAAAGAGGAAAAAGAATAAGAAAAAAGAGAAGGCAAAAAGGGGGAAATAAAAGGAAAAATAAATTTTGGTTTTGAGATGTTTCTTCCAGTAGGTGTTGCTGTATTACAACTTTTAGTTCTGTGAAGTTCCTGGGCTGTCCACTGAGATGTTGCTGTGGCAATGGTATAGACGGGGCCACAGCTGTGTTGGTGAGTGGGGCATTTTGTTAGGATTTTATGGCTCTAATAATGGTAATCTCAGGCTTCTGAGTGCTCCTTCCCATGTCTCAACAGACTTGGGGTCTGGGCATGGAGCACCTATGTTCTTCAGGGGAGAGAGCAGCTCTGGAGAGTGGGCTGTGGAGTTTGTCTCTGCCACTCTCCATACCATGAGGTGAGGGAGGCATGATTTTGGAGACTGTGGGATGCAATTTAGCTTTCTCTATCTCTACCAAGAGTGGGCTTCAGGCAGACCATGGGAACACTGGCTGTGACACTGGCTGCACTATGGCCACTTTGGTTTATCTCCCCCTCAGTCCTTCTGTCTCACTCCTTCTCCCAGCAGAAGGAGACCCAGTCACTCTGAGTTTCCCATTCTGTACCCCTTAGACAGAATCTAGAAAGCCTGAGCTTTCCTCCTCCCCATAGTGGCAGAGAAAAAAAAAACAACCCAGTCACTCCAGGCTTGTCTCCTCTCCTCTCCAAAGCCCACTGTGAATGTGTCTTCTCTTCTGCCTCACTTTTCACCCCACCTCACCTTTAGTTCATTTGGTGCATGGATCTTTCAGGCAAACCTGGGAGCCCAGCTGGGGTTCCTTCACTGCATTATAGTTGTTTGATTTGTTGACATTTCAAAAGGCAAGATCAGCAGTATCTCTCATGCTACCACTTATCACTGATAGGAAAACTGGTCATTATTTTGGAATAAAGGCTCTTTATTTACTTGAAGGCTGCTCTATTTTTATTCCTTAGTAACTCTCTGTCTTTATTTGTATTTCCTGGATTACTAATAAGATCTTTCATTTTCCCACAGATTGATTGGAAATCTGTCCAAAGAGGGTGGCTCTTTTCTCACCTTAGTGGATGCAGTGATGTAAGTGGGAGGGCTGGACTGTGTTTGCCATGTGGGGGTGACTGTGTTTAGACAGCAAAGCCACAGACTGTCGGTGGAGGAACCCTAGGAATGCTGAGCCTTTCACTCCGTGAAACACATGGGGACCAAATGGCTTGTCAGAAATCAGAGCTATAATTGGAACCTGAGACCCTTGACTGTGATTTAACTTATTACAAGAACTGCACTTCTAAATAGAAGTATCAATTATATTAAACTATAGACAGAAACATAAGTTTTAGGAGACCAAGCTGTTTTTTTTTTACTCCGGGGCACAATCTGAAATATCTTTATTAATCAGTCGCTGGAATGCATCTCGTGTATTCTGCTTTCTCACAAATTGAGTGCTTCCAGCTCTCTAATTGAGGTTTACTGCATATTAATAACCCTAGCCATAATTTTAATTCCATGCTACAAAACCTCAGAACCGCAAATGATGCTGAATTCATTGCCTGATTTGTGGTTAATTACCTAATGTACATTTTTTTTTTTTTTTCATTTTTCTGAAGCTGGAAACAGGGAGAGACAGTCAGACAGACTCCCGCATGCGCCCGACCGGGATCCACCTGGCACGCCCACCAGGGGCGACGCTCTGCCCACCAGGGGGCGATGCTCTGCCCATCCTGGGCATCGCCATGTTGCGACCAGAGCCACTCTAGCGCCTGAGGCAGAGGCCACAGAGCCATCCCCAGCGCCCGGGCCATCTTTGCTCCAATGGAGCCTTGGCTGCGGGAGGGGAAGAGAGAGACAGAGAGGAAAGCGCGGCGGAGGGGTGGAGAAGCAAATGGGCGCTTCTCCTGTGTGCCCTGGCCGGGAATCGAACCCGGGTCCTCCGCACGCTAGGCCGACGCTCTACCGCTGAGCCAACCGGCCAGCTAATGTACATTTTGTTCTTGGAGAATTGCCCTTGGTTACTTGTTATATAGTCTCTACTTTTGAGCTCTCACCACTGCCTGGCTGTTATTTCATCTTTTTATTTGTTCTTTATCAGTTGCTGGTCACACAGGATTGTGTCAAGCAGGTTGTGTGTATATACTATATTTTTGACTCCTTAAGACTCATCTGATCATAAGACACACCTTGTGCTTTAAGGAGGAAAATGAGAAAAAAATATCTGAACCAAATGGTGTATTAAAATATTTAATAAAATACCGTATTTTTCACTCCAGAAGATGCACAGGCATTTTCCCCTCTACTTTTTGGGGAAAAATGGTGCATCTTATGGAGCAAAAAATATGATAATTAATCAAGACAGGACATATTTGAAATTTTCCAGGGAACAAGCGAAAGAATATGGTACTTTAGTAAGTCAAGGAGATGATAAAGTTGGATTCTTTCTGGGAAAACTGACTCTAATCAAGCAGAATATGACAGCTATAATAGTCTCTAAGCTTTGGGTCCTATCTGCAGTGCATCCTAAAACAGGGTGTTTCTGAGGACCCTAGGATAGGGCAGAAAACCCACACAAAGCCTGTCAGTTGACTTTCTGTCCTTGGGGAATTTTTAGATTTGCATAAATAAATGTGCTGCCGAAGTA
Source organism: Saccopteryx leptura (assembly GCF_036850995.1). Taxonomy (NCBI): domain Eukaryota; kingdom Metazoa; phylum Chordata; class Mammalia; order Chiroptera; family Emballonuridae; genus Saccopteryx; species Saccopteryx leptura. The sequence continues at coordinate 160,448,151 of NC_089504.1, forward strand.
AGCACGAGATTTGCCTAAATATGAGTGAACTTTTTCTCCTGGTGTGAACACCGACTTCTTTATTGTAGGGCTTTGCTGGTTCCTAGAGCTGCATGTGGTCATGTGTTTGTGAGAAGATCCCGGCTCTCAGATCCTGAATGGAGCTCCTGGACAGGATCATCTCAGCTGGAATTCGGCCCCCTGGGAACCACAGCAATTACAGTAGCCTGCTCATCTCCCCCATTACCTTTCTCTGCAGATGACATGACTTTGTTCACATTTCTCAAAAGGAAGCACTCCCGGAACAGTCCCCTCAGGATGTGTAACTAAGTTGACTCCTGGGATTGCTGCATTCTTAAGTGGTTCAAGGTTTTTTTCCCCTAAATATACATTTTTTTTCTCCTCAAACAGAGTAAATGACAGGGACAGTTTGTGTGATCAGAGCCCTCCAGTACTCATTTATCTAAAGAGATAAACCAAACACTGGGTTCCCTCAGCTCTTTGTAGAATAGGGCATAGCCAGCTCTAGTGAGACTCTGCGTGTGTCTTTTCAGTTTTGGAGGAATCTAAATTTGTGTGGAGAATGACTTCTAATTCTCTTTTTATATTGATCTTACCTGTGGGACTGAGGTTGTTGTAAGGTCTGAGTTCTTGAGGATTGGCCTCTCATCCTCCCACGATTGCATGGGAAAGGCATTTTCCCATGTGCTGTTCCTTGACTTGGGTGTGTATGGGGAGGGAGAGGGGAGGGAGTGCTATGGACTTCCTCTGAAAATCTCAGTAGTGTGCTGCCCTTCATGCCTTTCTGGTCTGTTTTATCTTTTTATTTTTTTTTAAAATTTTTTATTTCTTTTGTATTTTTCTGAAGCTGGAAACGGGAGAGACAGTCAGATAGACTCCTGCATGTGCCCGACCGGGATCCACCCGGCACGCCCACCAGGGGGTGACGCTCTGCCCACCAGGGGGTGATGCTCTGCCCTCCCGGGCGTCGCTCTGTTGCGACCAGAGCCACTCTAGCGCCTGGGGCAGAGGCCAAGGAGCCATCCTCAGCGCCCGGGCCATCTTTGCTCCAATGGAGCCTCGGCTGCAGGAGGGGAAGAGAGAGACAGAGAGGAAGGAGAGGGGGAGAGGTGGAGAAGCAGATGGGCGCTTCTCCTGTGTGCCCTGGCCGGGAATTGAACCCGGGACTTCTGCACGCCAGGCTGACGCTCTACCACTGAGCCAACCAGCCAGGGCCTTTTCTGGTCTGTTTTAAAAGCGTCATTTGCATATATGAAAGTGAAGTGCATGTGTACTTGATTTTTGTCTCTCAGCTGAAATGCTCAGTTTCCCACAGAACTCTTATCTAATGTGTCAGAAGTCATGTGCTTAGCAGCAGAGGGAGGGGACATGTGTTTAACCCCTGCTTTACATAAGCTTTTCTAACGTCAGGCTGAGAAGAACCTCATCAGGGGTGGTTAAGATTGGGGATCTTTGTGCCTGAGTTGCATTCACCCACAGCTCACACCTGGGATTGCCACCCAATTGGCAGTGAGTACCAGGAGGTTCTTTTCTAGAGAATAATTTCTTATCTACATCAGCTGCCCCATCACAGAGTTAAGATAACTATCCACTGTTATGTTCTCCAATAGTACCCAACCCACAGCCCCATCCGTTCTGTTGATGACTTGTTTCCAGCTCTTGGTTTTTACTAATGTGATAGTGTGGAAGGCACGAGCACATTCAGGCTTACTGCACTCACATGCTCCTTTTTCCAGCATGGATGTGTCCTGCAGCTATGGGCACATCCCTGCCTTGTTGACCTAAGTGTGGCTTGTGTAGCATTTGACTTCTCCTATTATTGGGCAAGGTGGGGAGCATGTCATTTGTGGGGGGGGAGATCTACAGGACCTTTTTGGATCCTGAATACTCTTCTTGGGACACACATTCCAAGGCCCCCTGGGGTTTCTGAGTGTTAATCTGCTGGAGCCTGATAGAAACTTCTTATTACCAGGAAGTGACAGCAGAAGCTGTCTGAAGTGTAGATGTTTCTGGCTATTGGAAATATTTATACAGTCAGTTAAGTGATGTGTGCTGCATCTCCTGGAAGAAAAAACCAGTCAAGTTTAAATTTTGTTTTTTATCAACATAATCTTTGTATTAGGATTTTTATTTTGGAAGCATCTAACCTCAAGCTTGATGTAGTCCTTCTCTGGTGTGAATGTCACCAGAATTGATTGTATTAGATTCCTGCTTGGTTTTTGTTGGGTTGAACTTTCTGTCCTTTTGAGCCTCAATTGCACAGTTAATTGATCTTGTGGGTTTTTCCCTGTTGAAGACTTGCACATTGAATTGTGTCTCTGCTCTTCAAAAGTTCTGCATAAGGGAAATGTAATGTAGGCTATTGATTTTTGGAATTACCATTGGAATAGAATCTTATTTAGTTTTCCTCTAAATTATAGGCTACACTGATCTTATGAAAAGTTTTCACAGTTAACAAAATCATGTGTACCTCTTCTAACTAAATTTAAATGATGGGCTATCTTTTTATTGGTTTGTGGCCATAAAGTTGATCATAGTGTTGGAGATTTCAAATTTGCCTCAAGACAAGGTGTAATGACTTGACTTGGAATTTGTGCCCATAACCTTCCAGTCAAATCAGAAAAATATTTTGACCATGTTCACAATGCTGCTAATACCTGCTTTAACTTTAATAGAAACCTAAGCTGTTTACATTTTTTTCCTCTCAAGGATATATTTATGCTGAGGAATCTGAAAGGTTTTCAGCAGATCAAAGCCCTAAAAATCCAGTTGTCAAAACTTTTGAAGCTATGGTACTTTTAGGTAATCAGTGTAAATACAATCAGTCTGACTTTTTTTTTTTTTTAATGAAACTTGTCCTGTTATTGCTAGAAATTGCATTTAGCATTTCTGAAAGGTTCCTGAAGTTGGACACTTCACCATTAAACAGGATTATGGAGCCAGACACGTTTTAAAGTCAGAATTACAAATGAATTTTAAAGAAAATATATTATCTAAATTCCAAAGAATAGTTAAGGATAGACATTGCAGCACATACCCTGCTTTGTAGAGAAAGTGAGACAAATTATAAACAAGTGGAAACTTTGGGATCTTTCTAATTCCCCAAAGGGTTCTTCACCATTGGGAAGCCTCCAATTTAGAATCAGAACAATTACATGTTGATAATATGATGGGAAGCTTTAATTTATTAATCAAATGTTAAGAAGGTGTTAAAAATAGGATGTAATAGTAAAGAAAACAGTTCTTCCTATTTTACTCTTTTTCTAATAATAAAATGTGTTCATTTGAGAAAACAGGAGAACACGAACAGGGATAAAAACAAATCATCTATATTCTTTATTTTATTATTTTATTTATTTATTTTTTCTTTTCCAAGTGAGAGGAGGGGAGATAGACAGACTTCCCCATTTGCCTCGACCAGTATTTGCTCAGCAATCCCCGTCTGGGGCTGATGCTATGCCTATCTGGCATATGCTCGCAACTGAGCTACTTTTAGTGCCTGAGATGGAGGGTCCAAGGAGTCATCCTCAGCACCTGGGGCCAATGTGCTTGAACTAATCAAGGCATGGCTGCAGGAGGAGAAGAAGAGAGAGAAAGAGAAAAAGGGAGAAGGGGTGGTGGAGAAGCAAATGGTCACTTCTATGTGCCCTGACCGGGAATCAAACCTGGGACATCCACATGCCGGGCTGATGCTCTACCACTGAGCCAGCTGGCTAGGGCCTCATCTGTATTCTTAAAGCCCAAAGAAGATAATTGCTATTAACAGTTTGATGTGTGGCCTCTTAAAAAAATGTGATGAGTTTTAATTCTTTGTTTTCATTGATTTGCTACATTTGTTACTTTTCAGATTTTGTTTCAAAATCATCAATCCGGGCATCCAGAGATCCCTGTGGATTTTTCTCAGAGGGACAGTTAATCCTTGAGGGTAGATCTGAAGTGAGGGAATTTTTGGGTGTGAGATTTATAACCTTCAAAAGTCCAGTAAATATCTAAGAGAGAAGCCCAGTTCTAAAAACATTCTCTAAAAATATTTTAGTATATTTTCACCTCTTTTGCATAGTTTCTATAGAAAGATTTGCACTTTCCACAAGTAATCACAGATAGTAAGAGATGAATTAGAAAAGACAGTTTCTCCCAGCTTTGAATCAAGTTTGTTAGCAAACACAACCTAGTGTATGCTGGGTTTTTATTTCTATTAATTGTTTTATTTCACTATAGTCTTTTTGTAAAAGAATGATTTATTCACATCAAAAAGGAATGGTATGTCACAACTGAAAATAAGTTAGGGGAAAAAGAGGGTAAGAGAAAATAAGAGTTAGAAAAAGTAAGACATAATCAGAGGTCTAAGAAAATATACTTTGTCTCAGAGTTTTTAAGCAACCAAAGCAAAAAGAAGGCGTGATCCACCGTGAGAATTAGTGTGCATTAGAGGGGAAAAATTCTGCCCAGGAGATGCTGAACTGGTTCTGATACTTAGTCCAGAATCAAATTTCTCCCTGAGGAACCCCCAAAAAGTGCTGTGATATGGGACCACAACCTTTACAACCTCCCTGAAGAAATCATAATGATGTGTTGATTGGAACTCATCAGTCAGCTGTCTCTTCTCGTTCCTCCTGTGAGCCAGGATGGGACAGGGACAATTCTGGGGCAATTCTGCTCCACAGTCTGGCTTGAGCACCGTTAGATGGGCCTGGATGCTGCCACAGGGTCTCCCTAACAAGGAGGTCAAGTTAAATCCTCTGAGGAGCGGGAGGTGTTTCAGGATGGAAACATTACAGAGAGGAGCTTTGTTCACTCTCCTGTTTATCTCCACACACGTCTTTGTGCGGTGCTGTGTCAGGCCAGTTTAGAGAAGCAAGATTCTTTCTTACTTTACCATCACAGTCAAGGTTAATGTTTGCCATTGCCTCTGCACACACCTTGCAACTTAACAGGCTTTTAAAAACGCAATATGATTCTAACCTTTTCCCCCATTTGTTTTTAGGTTTTCATTATAGATGGTTGCCACAGGCAGTTTTGTTAAATATACTGAGTTTGGGGGCTTATGTTTTTTATCTTGCTGAGAAATCTTTTCAGTCTATGGAATTTTAACATTAAAATCCAAGTGCTATTTTTATGTGATGTTCTGTGGAATGTAGGTGTCACCCATTTGCCCCTTCTTCTTAAATGACATGATGATGATGGTGCCTACCTTGATGTAACTGAGTTCTGCGTGGTGAGTCAGGTAAGCGGAAGGAGCTCCAGTCGGTGCCGAGCAGACTGGGTCTTTTTCACAGTCCTCCCTCTGACTTGCTCACAGGTGCTGAGATGAATCTCCAGAAGTGACTGTGAAATAAGGCAAGCCAAGGAGGCTACCATTCATTAGAAATTCTACTGTAGTATAGGAGGGTACATCCTTGAATATTATTCTCCTCTCCTTCTTTTTCCTTTGCCAATTTGGTAGGCGTAAAGGTTTTATTTTATTTGTTTCTTGTTTTCAATAAAAATTGTTTCCTCTATTCTATATGACTCTCTACCATCCTTCATAAGTTTCTTTTACTCAGGAGCTGTGCTTTGTGCTAGGTGAATTAGAACAGGGGAGTTTCAGGGTGTAATATAATTCTCCCAGGTTATCACAGGGATCAGCTTTGAGCTGTCTTAATACCCAGACACCTGTGAACAGTTACTGCTGCATGTGTCTTCATGTGCCCATGTGAGAGACCGAGCACCATGCCTCTGACCTGGAGGAGATGCTGTTCCACAGGTAACAGACACCAGCTGCATAGCTGTTTTAATCTAGATGCACTAGTGCGAGATGTGAGTGAAGGGGAAGGTAAAAAGAACAGCAGTATTTTGAGCAGATTGTTAGCCTGACCCTAGCAGTTCTTATTCTTGTGCCTTTCTAGATAGGGATGATAGGAAGCAGATGATGATTTAGGGAATTCTTTCTCTTTTTGTAAATATTAGCCAGATATGTTTTAAATCCTGAGAGCCTCAATAAAGCTTTTTACAATAAAAGCATTTAGATGAATTTATTATTTAGGTCAATATGAAAATGAATTAGGTTATATTTAGACAGCAAGAAATCCAGAAGTTACATGTGAAAATGGTCTAATAATAACCTGTGGTCTTAGATTAGGTTGTTTACCTCAGTGGGCACCAACATAAAAACAATAAGCTTGAAACAATAAGCTCCTGATTGGGGATCATGCCATTCACATTACTTTAAAATTACTTTTTCTTTGCCCAAATTTGTTTTTAGACAGTTTCTTTGAGTTTAATGAGCTTGCTGTTAGGTGTTTAATTTGCTCTTGCAACTTAGAACAATGGCTGCAAAAGAATAAACCCTCAAAGCACAATAATTCTGCATGTCCGGCAATTTCTTTTACTTGGTAACAGTCAGAGGTGGGTTTAATAGCAAGTGCACCAGGCATGCACTCTGGGCCCCGACTTCTGAAGGGCCCCACAAAACCCCAACTTTACACTTTTTCCTAATAACATCAAGTTTGGCTTCATATGTGCAATTTAAACATTAATAGTACATAATATTTTTTATTTATTTAAAAATATGGTTAATATGTATTTTTATTTTCCCTGATTCTCTCTCTTTTTTAAGGGGCCCAATATTTTCTTCTGTGCCTGGGGCCTCAACCGACCTTAATCTGCCCATGGTATCAGTTACAACTACTGAAGGCTGTGGTTGTGGGGAGAACGAAAACCACTGTTTGTTAAGATCTGCAGCTTTCAGCAACTTAACATTTCTGTCCCTACCTTACAGTTGTTAGAGGGACTTGAGCACAGACTTAACAGTGATTGACACCACATTCACATGACGAGGAAGTCAGTGCTGCCCGTCCCATGTGTATTCTGGGAGTTCTCCTCAGCTTGTGTAGTCTCCTCGTGGTCTATCTGCTCATTCATTTTTTCAACCTTCCCACAACTGGGGACTTAGCTTCTTGCAGCCTCAATACATATTGTGACTCTTGCAGAAACACTTTATGTAAGTATTATTTGGTGACCAAGAAAATGATCTTAGTAAACAAATACCCAAAACACTACAATGTCCTGCTTTGTTTTCTTTTTTTTTAACTCAACCCAAATTTACTATCTTATGGATCTGGAGATTAGAAGTCCAAGCGTAGTCTTAGAGCTAAAATCAAGATGTCAGCAAGGCAGCATTCCTTTTGGAAGCTCCAAAGGCGAATCTGTTTCCCTACTTTTCTAGAGACTGCCTGCATTTTTTGGCTCCTGGCCCCTTTCCTCCATCTTCCCGGTGAATTATTCCAATCTCTGCTTTCATCCTTGAATCTCTTTTTTTCTGACTTTGAACTCTTGCCTCCCCCTTTTTCTTTTTACTTTTAATTTTATTTTATCATTTTTTATTTTCAATTACAGTTGACATTATTGTATTAGTTTCAGGTGTATACCTCAGTGATTAGACATTACATAATTTACTAAGTGATCATCCCAATAAATCTCACACTCACCTGAGACCACACACAGTTATTAGACTATTATTGACTATATTCCCCATGCTGTACTTTACATTCCTATCACTATTCTGTAACAACCAAATTGTTCTTCTTAATCCCTTCAGCTTTTTCACCCAACGCTCAAACCCCCTCCCATCTGGCAACTGTGAAAATGTTTTCTGTATCTATGATTTTGTTTCTGTACAGCTTTTTCATTTATTAATATTTTGCTTTTTAAAGATTTAATTGTTGACAGATATGTATCTATTGCCATCTTATTGTTCATATTTTTTATATATATTTTTCATCTTATTAAAGAGGGCCCTTTAACATTTCATGTAATACTGATTTGGTGGTGATGAACTCCTTTAGATTTTTCTTGTCTGAGAAGCTCTTTATTTGTTCTTTGATTCTAAATGAAAGCTTTGCTGGTAAGAGTAATCTTGGTTGTAGGTCCTTGCTTTTCATCACTTTGAATATTTTTTGCCAATCCCTTCTGGCCTAAAGTGTTTCTCTTGAGAAATCACCTAACAGTTTTATGGGAGCTCCCTTGTAGGTAACTAACTGCTTTTCTCTTGCTGCTTTTAAGATGATCTATTCATATTTGCATTTTAATTATGATGTGTCTTGTTGTGGGCCTCTATGGGTTCATCTTGTTTGGGACTTTCTGTGTTTTCTGGATTTATATGTCTTATTTCTTTCACCAAGTTAGTGAAGTTTTCTGTCACTATTTTTAAAAATAGGTTTTTAATTTCTCCCATTCTCTTCTCCTCCCAGCACCTCCATGATACAACTGTTGATACACTTAACGTTCTCCCAGAGGCTCCTTACAGTATCTTCATTTTGTGTGTGTGGGGGGTTCTTTCTGGTTTTTTTTTTTTTTTTTTTTGCTATTCTCACTGGGTGTTTTCTGCTTCCTTATATTCCAAATTGCTGATTTGGTTCTCAGCTTGATCTACTCTACTATTGATTCACTGTAAATTATTCTTCATTTTAGTTAGTGTATCCTTCATCTGACTGGTTCTTTCTTATGGTTTCGATGTTTTTTTTTAATGCTCATTTTTTCTTCTTGAAGTTCTCAATAAGTTTTTTGAGCATCCTTATACCTAGTGTTTTGTACTGTGAATCTGAGGTATCACTTGCCTCCATTTTGTTTAGTTCTTTTTTCTAGGGATTTCTTCTGTTCTTTCATTTTGGACATGTCTCTTTGTTTTCACATTTTGGCTGCTTCTCAGTGTTTGTTTCTGTGTATTAAGTAGAGCTGCTACATCTCCTAGACTTGGTAAGTGGCCTTGTGTAGTAGGTGTCCTGTAGGGCCCAGTGGCACAGCCTCCCCAGTCACCTGAGCTGGGCTCTCCAGTGCACCCCTGTGTGGGTTGTGTGTACCTTGTGTTGTACTTGAGCCTTCATTGCTGTTGACATAACTAGGAGGGATTGAACCTCTGGCTAATCAGCTTTTTTTTTTTTTTTTCCTGAAGCCGGAAATGGGGAGAGACAGTCAGACAGACTCCTGCATGCGCCCGACCGGGATCCACCCGGCACGCCCACCAGGGGGCGACGCTCTGCCCACCAGGGGGCGATGCTCTGCCCCTCCGGGGTGTCGCTCTGTCGCAACCAGAGCCACTCTAGCACCTGGGGCAGAGGCCAAGGAGCCATCCCCAGTTCCCGGGCCATCTTTGCTCCAATGAAGCCTCGCTGCAGGAGGGGAAGAGAGAGACAGAGAGGAAGGAGAGGGGGAGGGGTGGAGAAGCAGATGGGCGCCTCTCCTGTGTGCCCTGGCCGGGAATCGAACCTGGGACTTCTGCACGCCAGGCCGATGCTCTACCACTGAGCCAACTGGGCAGGGCCGACTAATCAGCTTTGAGGACTGGCTGTGACTACAGCAGAAGAGCTGCTGTCTACCCTTTGAAGCAGGACTTGCATCAGTGGGGCTTTGGTACTCAACGAGTCTGTCCCTTGAATATATTACTTGTGGAAGTGGTAGGGTTGTGCTCTGGTGTGGTCTAATGCTGTCCATTTAAGTGCACTGGCTCTGGGACCTCCCAAGAGGTGTAAGGTCAGCCACTGCCTATGGCCTATCTGGGGCCACCCAGCATGAACTGCAGAGTGACATGCATTTGGCAGTTACTTGTGCTGGGCTTGGAGGTACCCAGGAGAGGCCAAGTTGTAAACTAAGGGTGGCTGCTACTAGTGCCAAGCCTGGGGCCACTTAGCAAGAGGTATGGGGTATGCAGAGGTCAGATGTTGCCTGTTTGAGAGATTTTAGGAAAGTCTGAAGCATGAGCCAAGACAAGCCATTTATGTGGAAAAGTCACTGGAAACACTGTATTTTTCTTTTTTATTCTGCTTGGTGTTCATTGAGCTTCTGGACCTTTGAATTTATAGTTTTCATGGAATCTGAAAACATTTCTGTCTTTTCCCTCTTTATGCTCCCTTTTTTGCCCCCTGGGACTCTAATTATATATATATATATATATATATATATATATATATACACACACACACACATATATATCTCAGAATCCCTTGATACTATCTCATAAGTCACCGATGCTCTGTTTATATTGTTTTCTCATTGTTTCAGTTTGGATAGTTTTTATTCTGATGTCTTCAAATTCAAGTTTTGGGGTTTTTTTTCCTTTGCAATGCCTTATCTTCTTTTAATCCTACCAGGTATCATTTTAATTTTAGATATTTTAGTTTTTATCTCTAGAAATTCCATTTGCTTCTTTTTATAAATCTCTCTTTTCTTTTTTATATGCCTTTTCCCCTTCTAAATCCTTGGACATATCAAATATACTAATATTAGTTTTCTAAACTTCTTGTCTAATAATTACACATCTCTTAAATTATGGGTCTGTTCCCATCATTGAACTTTTTTTCTGGGTATGCATCATCCATTTGATATGGGTTTTCTGTTTCTTGCATGTGTAGTAGTTTTTGATTGAATATGATACATTGTGGATTAAGTGTTGGATTTTGTTAATTTCTGTCAAGAGTTTTTGGACTTTGTTTTGGCTTATTACTGTATTTCCCCATGTATAAGACGTTCCTGTTTTTGAAGAATTTGGTGTCTAAAAACTGGGTGCATCTTATATAGTGGTTGTAGATTTTTTTCTTGCATTTCCTGCTTTTTCGTGCTTGTTTTCACGCTCATTGTTGAAGACAATGATTTGTCATCAGGCACAGATGAGGACAAGCTAATGGATGGGAGTTTTGACAGTGATGAGGAGTTGTATAAATTTTATGATGAATAAACCTTGAGTTCAATAACTGTCAGTAATACATTGTTTTTCAAGTTTCAGGCCCCCAAATTAAGGTGCATCTTATACATGGGAGCATCTTATACATGTGGAAATACGGTGACTTGTAGTTTAGTTTGATTTTTACTAAGGTTAGTTTTTAAGCTACAATGTACTGGGTCTCTAGAGTAGCCTTTCCAATAGGCCTATCTTAGTCCCACAACTAAGGCATGGTTCCTTTAGTTAATTAGGTCTCTTTGGGTCATGGGAACCCAAACAATTTCCTGGTTTTGTATGAATCTTGGAAATTGTTGCTCTTACTTTTCTTTGGTAATTACCCTTTCCCTGGCCTTGATAAGTTTTACCATTTATATTTACAGTTGGAATTTAGTCAAAGATCCATAGCGACCCATATGAAAATTTCTGGAGCTTAAGTTTTTTATAGTTTCTCACTCCTCAGTTCTCTGCCTTGTAAATTCTCAGCATTTGGGGCTCTTTGCACTGAAGTTTGTCTTCTCAATTTGATGAGACTTCCAGGTTTTCTTGAGTGGTGGTAGAGAGGGGAGTGGGAGAGGTTCCCTCCTCATTACAGCTTTGCCCAGAAATTGTTTTCAGGTAGAAAGATGATATGATTATAGGGGTCACTTTGTTTGTTTTCTTCTCTCCAGTGTTATCTTCCTATACTGCTTGTTGTTTGCTATAAAAAAAAATTGTTTACTCTATTTCATCCAGATTCCTAATTGTTATAGTGGAAGCATGCTAGTCTGGACCTCCTTAATCTCTCATGGTCTGAAACAGATATCCTAATGGGTGTATTTTAAACTGTCAATATGCAAGATAAAGTAATCCCATTTCAATGTATATTCCCTTGATTATTGTGTGCTTTTTTGCATTAAACCAGGGGTCGGGAACCTTTTTGGCTGAGAGAGCCATGAACGCCACATATTTTAAAACATAATTCCATGAGAGCCATACAACGACCCCTGTACGTTAAGCATTATCCAATAAAAATTTGGTGTTGTCCCTGAGGACAGCTGTGATTGGCTGCAGCTACCCGCAACCATGAACATGAGCGGTAGGAAATGAATGGTTTGTAATACATGAGAATGTTTTATATTTTTAATGTTATTTTTTTATTAAAGATTTGTCTTTGAGTCAGATGCAGCCATCAAAAGAGCCACATCTGGCTTGCGAGCCATAGGTTCCTGACCCCTGTTCTAAACTAACTTAGACTTTCTAGGCTTTCTGTGGTATAGTTTGAGGGAGCCAGTTGCTTGGATATCATCTAACTTGGGTTGTTATTACAGTAGTGGAAAGGCACTCCGTACCAAAAACACAAGTATCACACTGGGTTTCGTTTTCAAAATTCTAATGTAGTTTAAAAGGGGAAGAGATTTATTTCTGTAAGCAAATATATCTTCATATGTATATAGGCATGCGTTTTAACTGGAGAACTTAGAGGAAGTTTACAACATAGCTCACTATTAGTCACACAAGAGACCATTGTGACGTCATAAAGGGAATGGAAAAGTAGGTATCTGCATGCACCTCTGGCATCTTCTCACCATCAAAGACTAAGAGTATATGGTAAGAGGATGTTATATTTTATTCTTTAGGTGCTATAAAGTATCATCTTGATTTTTCTCTTTACTAAAATAATTCAATTCTGTTTAGATGCTTTTCTCTCCTTATAAACTTATGATTGGTTTTTATGGCTGTCATATTTTTCTGTAAGTCAAATAACAATAGTGTGCTTAAAAAAGGTGCTGTTAAAGATTGACACCCTGTTTAAGTTTGAATTAAGTATGTAGTAGCAGTTCACAGCTGTGAAAGCATTTATGGATACATATCTTTAAGAAACACTACTATATATTATTTTAGATGTTTTATATTTCCAGAAAGGTCCCAAATATTTAAAACAGCAAATATCTTCTTTAGTTTGACCAATAGATACTAATTTCATATTTAAAGTTGATTAAAAATGCAGTTTTGATAAATCAAGTGTTAACTTACCAAAGTAAAATAGGAAACTTTTGAATTAAAAATAACTTTGGGCAAAGCAGGGGGACATGTTGGGAAATATTCTACAAACATTTAATGGCTCAAAATGGTAATGTGAACATAAAAGATTGTTTTATGCATATGTAGGGCTGTCTGTAGCTAGGGTTTGACAGCTGTGTGCTCTCTCTGACATTTGACCTCAGAGGTTGCTGTCTTGGTAAACTTGTGTGTGCCCTTCCTTGTTGTGAGCTCTCACTTCTGATATTACAAGTGTCACTGGCTGTAGCAATATTTTTCCTTCTATTTGTGTCTAATCTGAGGCAGGGGTGTGTCTAGTTTGTTAATCTTATTAGAAACAAGGATAACCTAAATATGTTCTTAACTCTAACGCAGGACTGAAGTCCTCTAAAATGGAAACTTTGGATGTTAGTGAAAAACTTTCATATGTTGACTTGGATTTCTCTACAGGCATTTTGATTTCTAAATCACAGCTGGATTGAGAGTTTTCAAGAGGGCTAAGTTATAGCTAGGCCAAGTGCTAGTACAGCTTGAGAATATGGTGGTTTTGTATATAGAGCTATCTTCCCTGTTAAATTTTCCTCAAGCTGGTACTGAAATCATGTTTTCTTCTTTAGATACAAGGTGTATGTTTAATGAGGAGTGGGAGGGCTGTGAGGGATCTCCACAGGTAAGAAGTCAATGCAGGTAAGGTAATTATTAATAATAAAGTTTATAACTGTTAGAATAGTGTGGTCAAACAGAAATATAATGGCATATTTGTACTTTAATAGTATATTTTAACTTAGTAATCCCAAATGTTATTTCAACATGTAATAAATATAAAACTTATTAAGACAGTTTATACTTTTTAAATTCCCAGTCTTCAAATTCTAGTGTCTATTTTACCCTCACAACATGTATCAATTCTGATTGGCCACATTTTAAGTACTCACTAGTCATATGTAGCTAAGTGGCTACCTACCAGATAGCATAGGGGTAGTTTCTGGTTGTTCTCTAATCAATATTGTACTTCCTGTTAAAAATTTATATATGCACACAAATTGCAGTCTAAGTAAAGTGTTGATAGTTCACAATACCCATTTTAATGCACTCTAGATAGCTATAATGAAATAACGATCTTTTTGTTTACTTACCAAAATCATTGCTATCCTTACCAGTAGTGTAGTCTTTCTACTGTTGGGTAATTGACACGATCCTTGTAATGCAGTTTTCTCTGAATGATAAAAATTTTAAGACAACCATAAACATAGTAAATGCTTTTTAATATTGACTGTGACTATACAGTAGGAATAGAAGAGTTCTTTGGGTTAGTTAATGCAATATGCAAGTAATTTGTGTGAGTGTGTGTGCAAGGAAAGTATAGGATTTAACTTAGAATTATAAGTTACAGAAATAATATGGTTAGAAGGGAATGGTGAACATGGAGATGGCCCTTGTGATCTAGAACACAAAATTGAGGCTCATAAGTAGGCCAGGTAGAGGAATTCCTGGTTGGAATATAAAGTAAGTAAATACAGAGATCCTCTTGTGAAAAATGACTCGACAAAAAGAGGGTGTATAAGCTTTGTAGTAGCTGATATTTAGATATTTAACAAGTACTCTTTGGTACTGTAACACAGTACAGCCATATGAGTTAATAGAATCTTTAATAAAAATCTTAAAAATTACCATATCTTTGTTAGCTCTATCTAATACATCTGAGAAGAGCATATTAATTTCGGGGGTCAGAAAGATTAAGAGATTTGTCATTACGTTTCATGAAGTTGGGGGTGGGATTATGCCTTTAGATTAGACTTGAGTTCATTGTCACATCTGTTATAGTAGCTGTGATGAAAGCATTGTATTAATAGTGTCAACATCAGGTGTGTGAGGGTTCCAGAGAGTTCCATAGCTTTGTATTTATTGTAAGTCTGAATTTTTCCCCTAAAGAATCAGCCATGTGACAGATGTGTACATGCAATGGGGATGGTGAGAATAGTGAATTGGGCCAATGAATTACCTTGAGCAGGGGTAGTCAACCTTTTTATACCCACCACCCACTTTTGTATTTCTGTTAGTAGTAAAATTTTCTAACTGCCCACCAGTTCCACAGTAATAGTGATTTATAAAGTAGGGAAGTAACTTTACTTTATAAAATTTATAAAGCAGAGTTACAGCAAGTTAAAGCACATAATAATAATTACTTACCAAGTACTTTATGTCAGATTTTCACTAAGTTTGGCAGAATAAGTCTTTATAAAACAACTTACTATAGTTAAATCTATCTTTTTATTTATACTTTGGGTGCTCCACTACTGCCTACCATGAAAGCTGGAACGCCCACTAGTGGGCGGTAGGGACCAGGTTGACTATCACTTGACCTAGAGCGAGGCTCTGTTGAGGATGAGTTGTTGTATTGATATATTTCATGTAGATACATCTTACATTCCCTTCAAGGAATTTTTTTTTGAGGGATTGGTTTTAATAATTTTATCTTCCTGTAAAACAAGTTAAGTTATTTAGATCATTGGCTTTTGACTTTTAAACTTTTGCTTAATAAAATTTTTTTCAAAATTCTGATTGAAAGTTATTCTTAGAAGATAATAGTAAAATTCAAATTAGGAAGTTTTACTCATTGTCACAGTTGCTGAGGCCAATTAAGATGCCAGCGTGCAATGTTCTAGCGCAATTATTTTCAGATATTACAGTTTTAGGATTTCTCCTTGTGGTGAGTGCTCTGACCTTTGTCCTTAGATAATTTGAAACATGTGTAGCTTTATTTCAGTGTGGCTGCTTTTTTGAACCCTTTCTTGGTTTCTTTGTCTTCTTATTCAGCATTTTACCTTGTGTTGCGAGAACTTTCTGTTGTCCTCTTTTCTTGGATTTTACCCACATTCTTGACATAGCTATTTGTTTTATGTAATCTATGGCTTTGATGGTCAATGCCATGGCTTTGAGGGTCTTCCGCCTATTCCAGAAATGCAGGTGTGTGCCACAGTTACTGTTCAGAGCCTCAGAAGAACTCCCATGGCCCTCTTTTTTTTTTTTTTTTAATTTTTCTGAAGTTGGAAATGGGGAGGCAATCAGACAGACTCCCGCATGCACCCGACTGGGATCCACCCAGCATGCCCACCAGGAGGCGATGCTCTGCTGCATCCATAGCCATTCTAGCACCTGAGGCAGATGCCATAAAGCCATCCTCAGCACCCAGGCCAACTTTGCTCCAATGGAGCCTTGGCTGCGGGAGGGGAAGAGACAGAGAGGAAAGAGAGAGGGAAGGGTGGAGAAGCAGAAGGGCGCTTCTCCTGTGTGCCCTGGCCGGGAATTGAACCCGGGACTTCTGCACGCCAGGCCGATGCTCTACCACTGAGCCAACTAGCCAGGGCCTCCCATGGCCCTCTTGTATCATTAAAAACCCTTTTAATTGGGTGTGTTTACATTAAAAGAATTCTTCTGTTTACTCATGCCAGTCTTCTTGTATCAGTTCCTATGAAACTTTTTATAGTGATTATAAAACATCTAATAATTTCTAATTTCAACACATGATCAGTGGAACCAGACAGACCCAGATCTGAACCTTGGATAGATCACCTGTGAGGTAGGTGTCTTTCAGCAAGTTATTTAACCTCATAGAGCCTCAATTCTCTAATCTGTAAAAGGGTGATATACACAACCTGGTTGTAAATTAAATGTGATTTTATGTGGAAGCACCTGGCAGGTGGTAGGTCTCAGGACATAGAAATTTAATAACACTGGGGAACAAATTTTTTTTCCTTTTCTGTTGCATAAGGTTTTAGAACTGTTTCTATATATTTAAGCATTGCTAATTCCAAATCTGAAGTTTGTTTCTTGGTGCATGCTCTAGTTTTTATGCAATTTTAATTTCTTTTTGTTACAGTTAATGGCATGCATTGGGGGTTTTTTTTGTTTTTTTATTTTTGTTTTTTGTTTTTTACAGGGACAGAGAGTCAGAGAGAGGGATAGATAGGGACAGACAGACAGGAACGGAGAGAGATGAGAAACATCAATCATCAGTTTCTCATTGCAACACCTTAGTTGTTCATTAATTGCTTTCTCATATGTGCCTTGACCACGGGCCTTCAGCAGACCAAGTAACCCCTTGCTTGAGCCAGCAACCTTGGGTCCAAGCTGGTGAACTTTTTGCTAAAGCCAGATGAGCCTGCACTCAAGCTGGCGACCTCGGGGTCTCGAACCTGGGTCCTTCTGCATCCCAGTCCGACACTCTATCCACTGCGCCACAGCCTCGTCAGGCTGCATTGGTTTTTAAATTGGAGTTAAAGGGCAATGACTCTTGGATTGAACATAACCACAAGGCAATTAATGTTTTACAAATATCACTTTTACATAATTATAGTTGTTTTTAAATGTAAAAAATTATTATCTGATAAAAACACCCTCTTGGCCTGACTAGGTGGTGGCGCAGTGGATAGAGCATTGGCCTGGGACATAGAGGACCCAGGTTTGAGACCCTGAGGTCGTCAGCTTGAGCATGGGCTCATCGAGTTTGAGCAGGGCTCACCAGCTTGGACCCGAGGTTGCTGGCTCCAGCAAGGGGTCACTCAGTCAGCTGTAGCCCCGGTCAAGGCACATATGAGAAGTCAATCAATGAATAGCTAGGGAACCACAACAAAGAATTCATGTTTCTAATCTCTCTCCCTTCCTGTCTATCTGTCCCTATCTGTCCCTCTCTCTGACTCTCTCTGTCTCTGCCAAAAAAAAAACAACCCAAAACAAAAAAAAAAACACCCTCTTATTTTGTTTTAAGATTGAATCATGGCTACTTCGAGTAGGCATAAATGTAAGAATAGTCCTGGCACCTTCTGTTATATATGTGGCTGTTACATACTTCAATGTCAAAGGTGCAGTATTTCATCATTTGTGACACATGTATATATTGCCTATTTTCAAGTTCCCCTTGGCGATCAAGACAAGAATTGGGCTCCTCATATTGTGTGTCATAATTGTGAGGAAATGCTTCGTGACTGGACAAAAGGAAAATGCAAAGGAATGACTTTTGGTATTCCCATGGTTTAGTGTGAACCTAAGGACCACAGCAGTGACTGTTATTTCTGTCTGATCCATACAAAGGGCATTGGCAAGAAAAAACAGCATATGATCTCATATCCTTATATTCCTTCAGCAATACGACCTATCCCAAACTCTGAGACACTCCCGGTTCCAATTTTCAATGGTTTTATTTCTTCTAAGGATGAAGAAAGTGAACATGGTGATCAAGTGTATTTTGATAAGATGCATGAGGAAGTGGTTGTAGAATCGGAAGGGTCTTTTTCTGATGCCAAGCAGTCATTAACCCCTCAGCAGTTTAGCCAACTCGAATTGAATGACTTAGTAAGAGATTTGGGCTTGTCAAAAAAAGCAGGGGGAGGGAGGACATAGGAGGGAGGGAGGGAGAGAGTTAGGGGGAGGGGGAGGGGCACAGAGAACTAGATAGAGGGTGACGGAGGGCAATCTGACTATGGGCGAGGGGTATGCAACATAATTTAATGACAAGATAACCTAGACATGTTTTCTTTGAATATATGTACCCTGATTTATTAATGTCATCCCATTAACATTAATAAAAATTTATTTAAAAAAAAAAAAAAGGCAGCCGAGTTATTAGCCTCCAGGCTTCAAGAAAAGAATGTACTTCACCAGTCAGCTAAAGTATCCCATCTCAAGAAGCGTGAACAAATTTTTGTGGAGTTTTTTTTTTTCTGAAGACAAACACTTTGTTTACTGTCAGGATATCAGTTGTCTTCTCAGTCAGCTAGGTGTTACCACTTACAGTCCAACAGAATTGCGGTTATTTCTTGACAGCTTTAAACGGAGTCTGAAATGTGTTCTCCCACACAATGGTAATGTTTATGCAGCAGTTCCAATTGGTTATTCAGCTCATCTGCAAGAAGATTATAATGACATAAAAATTGTTCTCCAATTTCTGAAGTATGAGGATCATAACTGGATCATTTGTGTGGATCTTAAAATGGTAAGTTTTCTGGTAGGACAACAGAGAGGTTTCACAAAATATCCTTGCTTTCCGTGTTTGTGGGACAGCTGAGCTCAGGAGAAACACTGGACACAGAAAGAGTGGCCAAAGTGAAGCTCTGGAAGTAGGGGTGCAAAATATTGTGAATGAACCTGTAGTTAATTGAGACAGGATCATTTTTCCCCACTTCACATCAAACTTGGTGTAATGAAGCAGTTTGTTCAGGCTTTGAATAGAGAAAGTGAATGCTTTCAACATATTATTTCTGCTTTTCCTGCCTTGTCTTTCGAGAAGATAAAAGTAGGTGTATTTAATGGACCTCAAATTCGAACCCTCATAGCTGACAAAGAATTTGCCAGGAAGATGAATAAGGAGGAGAAAGCAGCATGGCAGTCTTTTGTGGCAGTTACAAAGAACTTCCTTGGCAACAAAATAGCAGAAAACTATGAACTTCTGGTTCAAAGGATGCTGTTGGCTTTCCGCGACATTGGATGTAACATGAGCGTTAAGATTCACTTCCTGAACAGTCACCTTGATAAGGTTCCCAAAAATCTTGGAGCTGTTAGTGATGAGCAGACTACTTCTAGAGCATCAAACAAGATTGTCCTCAACAAGTCACAAATGCAAGAGCTACAAAGGCAAATTTTTGCCTGAATAGAATTTAAATGTTTTGCACAAATTTTATGATTAAAATAAGTGTTTTAATATGTTCTGTTTTGAAATTGTAGAAAAATTTTGATGCAATTATATCTTTTAGTGTATTAGCATATTTACTGCATTATATAAATTATTATATTTTCACAAAGATGATGCTCAAGAAGACATTCTACTTTATTATGTTAAACTAAATGTTGAAAATTTTACAATAAGATGAAAACCTAAAATCTTGAATTGCAAAAAAACCCCTGTAGCTTACAAAGAAAAACTAATGTCAGATTTGAGATCAGTATACTCTATTTAGGTAAGAACAAGTGTTTTTGTGGATACAACAAAAATTTTGTTCCCCAGTGTAATTAGCATATAAAGACATTAACAAATGTCTTTATCCTGCAGTTTTATCACATTCCCTATTTTATTACAGAACTTTGCAATTTACTTACTTTTTTAAAAAAACCCAAGGTCTTATTTTAGCATTATAAAATTATTAGGCAAAGTAGGTTATATCGTTATCTCTCAGAGAAAGAAGTAAAATCTCATAGATTAAGCTTTAAATTATGGGTTAAATGTCATAAGCTTGAGGAAATTAGGACAATTAGGCTAAAATTCTAGCCCTACTAAAAATTGGACAAAGTGTCCATTTATGTTTAAAATGAGAAGGAGATATAATATGTTTGCTATATACCAGATGATTAATAAACTTTAGCAACAAAGGTGAGTAGGGTATTTGCAAAAATTTCATTCACTGAATTAGTCAAAAGGCAAGAACCAAGCATGTACTAGGTACTAGAAGGAGAGCAGATAACAAGAAAAACTTAGCTCATTCTGCTTACATTCTCAAGGGGTGGACAGATAGCACACAAACAAATGATATTTATAAGAGTTATCACTGCTCTGAAGAAAAGAAACCAGGGTAGAGAATGACCAAAGGGAAGAACCACTGTAGGTAGTCTAGTTAGAGAAGAGCTCTTTGAAGATGTGCTGTTTGAGCAGAGAGCCAAATGACCAGGAATAAGAGCTGTGAAGTTGTAGAAGTAGGTAATTTCAGCTGAGGTTATCCTGACCATAAGGAGTAGTAATACAAGAGCTGAGGGCCTGAGGTGGGAGTGAACTAGACATTTATAAGGGATGGAAGAAAAGACCAGTCTGTCTTAAAGAAAGAGTTATAGCCCATGGTGGGGAGTTTGCTCTCTACTCCAAGTATGATGAAAAGTTGGGCAGTTTCAAAGAAGTGATTGATCAGATCTGGTTTTACATTTTAAAAAGTGACTGACTGACTCCATGTGGAAAACAAGCTTCTGAAGTGTAAACATATGGGGAGGGTGAGTTAGGAAGTTGCTGTGGTGTCTGGGTGAGGAATGATGACAGGATGACCTAGGATAGTAGCATTTGAGGGGGAGAGAAGTGGTCAGATCCAGTATCTATTTGTGGGTGAGAGGTATAGAACCAGTGGTATTTCCTGACAGAGTAGATGTAGGATTGAAAGATAATTCAAAATATTTGGGAAGTCACTGTGAAGGACAATGCTGAACTATTCCTCCTTCAGGTCAATGATTTTTTTACCCTGCACATTATAAAGACAACAATCCATTTATACAATCTGAGTATGCTTTAAAGTGCCAGAGACTGTAGGGAAATTAGATAGTCCTTGACTTCAAGGACCTCAAAGAAGGACATTTGAAAGAAGCACTCAGTCTCCATAATTAAAAGGAGGAGAGAATTAAAGCCAGCAGAGGAGAAAGAGCTGGCAGAAAAAGTATCTAGGGGAGATGCATGCTTTGAGAATGGAGAAATGAGAAGCACAGTAAGTGCTGTTGGCTTTTGTGAATTTGTTCCCCTGTTCTCTGTGGAGTTAAGAATGAAGTTACTTTTCCATCATCATCATCATCATCAACTTCATCATCACCATCATGTATTTCAAATGTGTCTCAAATATGATAGGATTTTTTTACATATATAAACATTATTGTTCTCTTTCTTTACATAAAGGCAGTGATAAAGCTTAAAGATGCATCTCCTATGAAAAATGCAAAAATGAGAAGTCTACATAAATAATTAATGCTTCAGAAAATTAAAGGTGGAAAATATTTTCCCAGTAATTACAGTTCTTCATTGGAGTACTTAAAGTAAATAAAACTTTTCCCCTTAGATTTCAAACTATACTGTCTCAGCAGAGAATGGTAAAATCTAATCAGTAATGTTTTTTATTCACTAGATGAGTGGACACTATTTCAGTATCTCTCAGGCTGCTCACATGCCTAAGCCTGAACTCTGTAGGCACGAACACCCCAAGATAGATTGTCATAAGGAGAAAGGCATTCCCACGTGTAACAGAATTTCCGTGTACACGCTGTTGCCAGGACTGCATTTCCAGTTGCCTGTTTGGCTCCCTGGCCTCCCGGGAGTCCAGCGTTGCCATGTCAGAAGACTTGCCTGCCTTCTCAGTGCACAGAGCAGGGGGGACACAGCAATTCTTGAGGAGGAGCTCTATTCCAACCAAGTGACTCCCAATGTGTTTGTTGACTCGGTCTTTTTAGTGTGAGAGGTGTGGGCATCTTACCTGTTTACTGGTAGGGACCCTGGACCTTCTCAGGAGTGAGGGAGAGTCTGGTGAGAGATTAGTGCAACCAGTGAGGAAGAGAAAATGGAGCAGGAAAGATAAGCACAGAAATCAGACACACTCCTGTTTGCAGGCATGCCTCACAAGTGTGTGAGTCGGGGAAAGGAGGAGAGGCAGGATCCCAGCATTGGCCCTTATGAATCTGCTATCTCCTACCTGTGGCTTCACCTGAGAGTGGAACCACTTTCTTGGTGGCCTGGGCCTACTTTCACACTGGGGTAAGAGGTGTGTGTATTGTAGACCATGAACTGATAGGTTGAGACCTTGATGTAGTCCGACGGCCACACTCACTGTAGGTATGAATAGCCACTTGGGGGAGTACCTAACTCCTAACAGTAGGCACAAATCGGGGCTGCCTCCATAAAGGTTTGAAAGGTTGAAAAGAGTATTCAAGTGATGAAAAAAGTAGAAGCTGCATGTGTCAAACTGCAGAGGAAAAGAACTTAGTTCCTTTAGGAGCTGGAAAGTGGCCCAGTAAGTCTAGACCTTGAGTGATGGCCGCAACTGTAAGAGATGAGGCCAGCCTGACCTGTGGTGATGCAGTGGACAGAGTGTTGACCTTGAATGCTCAGGTCCCCTGTTTGAAACCCCGAGGTTGCTGGCTTGGATGTGGGCTCATTGACTTGAGCACAGGATCATTGACACAATCCCAAGGTTGTTGACTTGAGCCCAAAGGTCACTGGGTTGAAGCACAAGGTCACTGTCTTGAGCAAGGGGCTGTTTGCCTTGAGCCCCCCCCCCCCAGTCAAAGCACATATAGGAAGCAATCAATGAACAACTAAAGTGAAGTAACTATGAGTTAATGCTTCTCATCTCTCTCCTCCCTCTCTCTCTCCCTTCTTGTCTCTCTCTCTCAAATCAATTAAAAAAAAAAAACCAAACAGATGAAGCTGAATGGATAGGTGTTTGAGTTTAAGCAACACCTCACATATCCTGGGTAATTAATGATTTTTAAATAAAGCATCTCTACTTATGAGGATTTTGGTAATACATGTCAAACCATGCACTTGAAAAGCACTCACACTTTTATTTGGATTTTTCTTGAGATATGTGTCCTAACAAAATAAGTTCACATGATCTCCTTCACTCTGCCGACCTGCTTTGGTGATTGAACCAGTGTGGGTGATTTCCAGGAGCGTGACTGTTTCTTTGTGGGCTCTGGGTTCCTGATGTTGGTCTCACTAGGTGTTTGGAGAGTTCTAGTGTTGATTTACCTTTTCATTTTCTGAGCTGCATAGACCCTCTGGAATGATCACTGGGGTCAGTTGTACAACAGTTCCCCCCTTAAACCCATGGTTTCACTCTCCATGGTTTCAGTTACCTGCACTGAACCACAATCTGAAAATATTAAATTGAAAATTCCAGAAATAGTAAGTTTTAAACAGTGTGCCATTCTGAGTAGCAGGATGAAATTTCGAAGCTGTTCCACTTCGTCCTGATTGGATATGAATCATCCCTTTGTCCAGCATCTCCATGCTGTGTACAGTCCCATGTGTCACTTAGGAGCCATCTCAGTTATCATGGTGTTGCAGGGCTTATGTTCAAGTAACCTCTATTTTACTTAAAAACCCAAAGCAGAAGAGCAGTGATGCTGACAATTAGGATATGCCAAAGAGAAACTAAAGTGCTTCCTTTAAGTGAAAAGATGTAAGTTCTCAACACACACTTACTTTATAATAGGCACATGTGTATGTATAGGAGAAACATAATATATATAGTAAGTTTGGTATTTCATGCAGTTTCAGTCATTTTCTGGGGGTCTTGGAACATATCCCCATGGATAAGGGGGGAACTACTGTACCATGGCCTTTTCACATCTGGTGTTCCATCCTTTGTGGCTTGGCTGTCTTTGCAAATGTTATGTGTATCATATGTTCTTTATCGTTTGGTATGTCTTTCAACCCGCTATGTAGCAGTTGTTTAAGCATTGTTGTCATTATTCAAATAAAACTAGAAACTGTTTTTTCTGTGAGTGTGAAAATGCAAGCTGGAACTAGAGGACACTAGACCTGTGGTGAGATCACAGACACGGAGATGGAGTTAGGAGTAAGGAAAATTTGTCAGGGGGCACCAGGCTGCCTCTGAGCCTGCAGTTCAGTGGGGTTTCTCTTTTTTAAAAGGGAACTCTGAAAGTGTACTTTTATTTAGTGAAAAAAAAAATACCGAAACCAAATAAGGATATAAGATTCAGTTAGTCAACAAACATTTGTCTCTCTTAAAATTTTTTTTACCTTAAAACCCCACCCCCAAATTATTTATAATGTAGGTCATATAAATGACTCACATTATAATAAACAAAAAAATTAACTTGTAGATACATTGAGCAAGTTGCTTAATTACTCTTTGCCCCATTTTTATTATTGCGAAGCAGGGCATATGATTGTTGTAAGGATTGATACCTATGGAGTACTTAGTTGAGGCTCAACAAAAGAGAGTTATGCTTTTCATTGTAATTATTTATGACTTCTTAGTGACATTACAAAGAACACTAATTGCTGTGGCAGCAATTAGTTGGTGGAGGATGGTGGGGATGCCAGTGACTCCATCTGTGTCTATTTGGCGTTGCTTTTGCTCTTCAAGGATTTTTTTTTTTAGATTTGAAACTTTCTCAATTCTCTGAAGAAACGTGATACACAAAATTTGAGGGAAACAAGAAAGTCAAGGAAAGCCATCACACTGGAAAAGAATATCTTGTGTCAGTGGATTTGGGAATAAAGGTGAATGAGTTGACTTTTGTGTTGACCTGCTTATATCAATGTGCAATTTAGGAGGTTGCTTTAAGGTTGTTAATGGAAGTAA
This sequence comes from Saccopteryx leptura, assembly GCF_036850995.1. Taxonomy (NCBI): domain Eukaryota; kingdom Metazoa; phylum Chordata; class Mammalia; order Chiroptera; family Emballonuridae; genus Saccopteryx; species Saccopteryx leptura. The sequence goes on from NC_089504.1 coordinate 160,472,931, forward strand.
AGAGTGTTAGGGTCACATGACCAGTGGGGATAAACAAAAATAGTAGGTTGATTTGCATGTGAAACTAGGTTGATGGTTGAAGCAAATAATGTGCCTTTCTCTTGTCCATGGCCTTTGATTTCCAAGTACTCGGAACCTCCACCTCTGTAGGAAAGACTCATCTCCAAACAAAACTGGACATAACCATTTCTTTCTCCCAATTCTCTAGGTGGTTCAGATTTATTGTTGATTATAGTTAAGGAGTTACATTTTCCTCTTCCCATTTAAGACCATGTGAAATGTGTGGCCATGTTCACTTGATTCATTTGTTGGATGCATCAAATGCCTTCTATATTCTGTACACTGGGGATGCAGAGGTGACTAAGATGAATAGGAATCCTGCCCTCACAGAGCTTATATCTAATGTTGGAAGACAGAAAATGGACAGAGGGATTTCATGGGGCAGTGAAAGCAACAGAAGAGAAAGCATGGTGTTAGGAAGTAACTGACAAGATGAGTACTATAGACGTGGTGGTTAGGGAATGCTTCCATGTGGAAGTGATATTTCTCTTGAGGCTTGAATGATAGGAAGGAAGTAGCAAAGCAAAGACTCGGGGACAAACTTCCAAGTAAAAGGAAAGGCAGGTACTATGTCTCTGGAGATGGAGCAGAGTTGATGTCTTTGAGGATAGAGAGGAGGCCACTATGGATGGTATTCTTCAAGAACAAGGACAAGATTGGTCACTAATGACCCTGGAGAGGGGGTGTTGACTGTGATATTAGATGCAGTAAATCTGTATGTCTTTGGATGAGGTATTGTGGTCTTCAAATACTCAGGACTGGCAAACTACATCTTCAGAGAAAATTGCACCCTCTCGGGATTAACTGTTCAAAGACAGCATTTACGTATTTTGAATTGGCAATGGGGTTTTAAAGTTCATAGCCCTAATTTGAGGCCAGTCTTGAGGTCCTGGTGGGATGAAGAATATCTATGCTAGCAGTAGAAGGAGTTGCTACAGGATGTCATTGGACCTGTGATTTAAGCCTCAGCAGATTCAGCCCACGTAAAAAAATCCTTTGAGTATTTGAATTGTAGCTTTGCATTTTTTGTTATTTTTGGTCATATATTAAATATATTTTCTTAAAGCAACTTTGTCCTTATTTAATTTACAGGTTATATTTGAACATCTCTAAGGTGTAAGATGGGTTTCAAGGAACAGAAGCCCAATTTGTATTGCTGTACTTATTGGAAACAAAGCTTCGAATACTGTGGCTTGACTTTCAGCCACCACGCTGAGGCCAACTAGGCTGTCAAGAAAGTGGTACTGGCCTGTGTCTCTGCTCATACTTAGTCCTGGAATGCTCTGCTCTTTCTCCTCACAATCAAATCACACTCATTCTTATAAGGCTACTTTAAATGCTTCCTCATGAGACAGCCCTGCTTTTTGGGCCTGTGTGAGATTGGCAGTCATCTTTGTCCTCTGAATTTCTATATTTCTCGATCTCTCTTGTTTCTGTTGCCTCTACTAAGATGTAAGCTATGCCTTAGTGTGCCTTTCCCTTTCCACTCACTAGTAAAATGCCTTATAGCCACAAGGTGCTTAGTAACTATTTGAATAAATGTAGCCCCCAACAATATTTTAAATCATCAGTAGTCCATGAGCCATTATTTCCTTTCCTGTTTTCTCTATCCCTGAAGAGAGAAACCAATAAGATTTTGCAGTAATAAGAAATCCTGATCCATCAATGTTATTTTCCTTTAGTGTTTATTTCTTTTGAATTCTTTTTTTTTTTTTAAGTTAGAGAAGGGGAGATAATGAGACAGACTCCTGCATGTGCCCCAACTGGATCCACCTGGCAACACCAGCTGGGGCTGATACTGAGTACCAAGCTATTTTTAGCACCTGAAGCCAGACCCACTCGGACCAACCTAGCTATCCTCAGCTCCTGGGGCTGATGCTCAAACCAATTGAGGGCACTGGCTTCAGAAGAAGAAGAAGGAGAGAAGGAGAGAAGGAGGAGGGGGGAGAAGCAGATGGTCACTTCTCCTGTGTGCCCTGACCGGGAATCAAACCCAGGACTTCCATACTCTGGCTAATGCTCTATCCACTGAACCAACTGGTTAGGGTCTTTTTTGAATTCTTGGGTGTAATGGATCATAGATGCTGTATTTGGAGAGATGTGGTTTGTGCAAGGTGGGGTCTAGAAAAGGCCTCCCAAATGTGTCTGCCAAGACTGGAATAATTATATTTTGCATCTGTATAGCATTTTCATTGTGTTTGATTAAGATAAATAATCAACCCAAGTGTTTCCCCAGCTACTGTTCTTCATGCTTGTGTTCTGAAGGATCATGAAACATCTTCATAAATGGCCAGAGTTTAACTCAAAACTCCTTTGGGAAGGGGAGTGTGTGTTTGTGTGTGGGTGTCTGTGTGTGTGTGTACTTATGTGTACATGCATGCACATACATATGCCTCTTGTTACAAAGCTTTATGATAATTATAGTGTTTTTCTGGAAAATTTTCTGGAGGCAAAGAGAAAACTACCTTTACACACTTTTCAAGTACTTAAAAAATAAAGAAAATAATATTTAAAAACTTTGAAAATCTCTTTTCTAGGAATTTTAGCTTCTGTTTTGTTGATATAGAAGAAATTTAATATTTCCTTTAGGTGGGAGCTGGGATATAATCAGGTTGTTAACTGTGAAAGAACTTAGTTTATATAAGGGGTCAGCAAACTATGGCCTGTGGGCCAGATCTGGCCAGTGAGTGAGGTATAGTTTGTTCATTTTAAGACTTACATGTTAAACAAACAAATAAGAGAGAGAGAGAGAGACAGAGGAAGAGGCTGTATATGCCCCAAAGCCTAAAATATTTACTACCTGACGCTCTGCAGAAAATGTTTGCCAACCTTTGACTTAGAGAATCAATTTCTATTTTGTGGATAAAGAGGCCAAGATTAGATGATAGCAGACTTGCCTAAGTTCTCAGAAGGAGTCTGTTCTAGTGGAAGGAGAGTCAGATTCAAGTTTCTGCAGTTCTGGCTTCAAGTCTTATCTGGCATTTGACCTAATGTACTTTTGTGATTGTTAGTAAAGTTTCCCTTTTGACTCTGTCATTTTAGGGTTCACAGTGCACAATGCAGTTCTAATACTATCTACCCAAAGTTAGGTGAAACTTTGGGTAGATAGTTACAGATTCAGGGCACAGTTCTCTACAAGAATGCCTTCACTTCAAACCCCAGCTGCAAGCTCTGGTGTTCCAGTGCCATCTGTATTTCTGACCAACTGGCTACAAATTCAGGGGTTTCCATGATCTCAATATTTTTATTCTTTTTCAGTATTTTTAATTTCATTAATAAGCTAGAACAACTCAGATAACTCAGGAAAGCACTATACTTATGACTACAGTTTTATCATAAAGGATACAAATCAGGACTAACTAAATGGACAGACACATAAAGCCAGGTCTTGGAGGGTCTTACATGTGAAACTTCCATGTCCTCAGGATATGTTACCTGAGCTTTGATATATATTGTTTTTACTGGAGTTTCATTACACAGGCATTATTAATTGGATCATTGGTGGAATTCAGTCTCTAGTCCCCTACCTTCTCCAGAGTAAGGAGGTCAGTCTGATATCAACTGGTTCAAATCCCAACCCTCTAATCACATGGTTAATTTTTCTGACACAGCAGGCCCCTTCTAAAAAGGTCTAGGGGCTCACAATGAGTTACTTCATTAGCATTGTCAACTGATAGTCATTGGCACCAATTCAGTGCCAACAGAGATCCCCAATTTGGGGTGCAGTGAAGAAGGAAACTTCATTCAGTGTGAAACAGCTCGTGATACAGCCTGGCTGTAAAAACAGCATGGCTGTGTGGCAACCCTGGGGGCAGGCCCCTCTCCAGCTAGATATAGCTCTGCTCTGCACTGCTCCTTGCTGGTCTGCTTTGTTGTGCATTGGTCTGCTCTGTTCTGTGCCAGTCTACTTTGGCCTGCACTGGTCTGCTCCACTCTGCTCTAGTAAGACATCTTTGGTGTTTCAGCTCCAGCCAAGAACACACAGTCTTCAGTCATTGGTGGAAAAGGAAGTGTACTCTCAGAGCCACAGGGGTCCTGGTTTATATGGATAGAAGTCTCTCTTCCTGGTCCCTGATTGGTCTGTTCTCATGCTAATGAGGACTCCAAATCCTTGCAATGTGATTGATTCAAAAGGCACTGTCCTGATTGGTCAGAATAGAGATGCTCTGGTTGGTTGGAGCTGCATAGCTCTGATTGGATGAAGAAATCCTCGGTCCCATTGGTTGAACTAGGATTCCAGGAACTCCTTTATAAGGGCTAGCTCAGGCAGCAGTAATACAGCACAGGCAAAAAGTTTAGTGCAGGCTTCACCCTGAAGTGCAGTTTGCGTAAGAGACCATGTGTGGCTCTTTTTTTTTTTTTTTTAATTTTAAATTTAAGCCTAGCTAGCCACCAGGAGCCCTTTTTAGTAGGTGTCTTCTTTCTCAGGTTCACAACATAAACTCAGATGTGGTCCCAGGCACACATTATGCATGACAAATACTCCCATCACTTGGGAAATTCTAAGGGGTTAGAGGTTTCCCAAGGAAGCTGGGGCTGGGACAAAGACCAGCCAAAGTCTTTATTGTACAACAATGTCCAAGTGACTTACAGAGGTGCTGCAAACATTTATAAGGACTGGCTCAGATGGCAGAACCACTTTAATAGGTTTCTGAAGGAGGAAGATTAGAATATTATTTTTCCCAAGAGTTTCTGTGAGACAGTGAAATCTTCCTTGTGAGCAAAATAGACTAGATGAGTCTTGAGCATCTTTGGCATTTGAACACTTTGTTTGAATTAGGGAAAAATACTGTACTTCAGAGTGAAGGCTTTCCTTTTAAATATAAAGGAGAAATAAAAACTTCCAGATATATAGAAGCTGAGGGATTTATCACAGAAAACACCCATTGCAGGAAATTCTCAAGGGAGTCATTCTACCTGATACAAAAAACAAAACATCACAAAACTACAAGTAAAAGCTCCAACAAGCTTACAATATAAACAGGGATAACTTGTGACTACAAGAGCATAAAAGGGGAGAGGATAAAGGTCTGAATTAGCAAAAGTGGATGGAGTGCAGAAGCACTCATAAGACAAAGGACTCTTGTATATACAAAACTTTTTCCCCCCAATAAGCTAATGGTAATCACCCACAAAAAACTAAAACTAAAATACATAGCTTAAAAAAAAAAAGAGGAAATAGAGGAAAGAAGTATGGAATACCACCAAACAACAACAACAAAAAAACAACTGAAAGAAACACAAAGGAAAAGAACCGAAGGAGACACAGAGCTACTGAAAAACAAAAGTTAAAATGGAAATCCTCATGCGTCAACAATTACCCTAAATGTAAATGGACTAAACTACTAATAAAGAGGCACAGAGTAGCAGATATAATAAAAAAAACCCAACCATATGCTGCTTTCAGGAGACACATCTAAGCTGCAAGGACAAAAGTAGAATCAAAGTAAAAGGATGGGAAACAATTCTCCAAGCAAATAATACCCAAAGAAAAGCAGGTATAGCCATACCTAACAGTGATGACTTCAAAAGAACAAAAGTAAAAAGAGACAAAGATGGACATTTCACAATGATAAAGCGGACACTACATCACTAAGACATAACACTTCTTAACATGTATGCATCGAATCAGGGAGCACCGGAATATATAAAACAACTACTAACAGAACTAAAAGGAGAAACAGACAAAAATATAATCATACTTGGGGACCTTAATAATCCATTGACAACTCTAGATAGATCATCCAAACAGAGACTCAATAAATAAATATTGGCCTTAAATGACACTCTGGACCAAATGGACATAATTGACATTTACAGAACCTTTCATCTCAAAACATCAGATTCTACATTCTTTTCCAGTGCACATGGAACATTCTCAAGGACAGACATATGTTGGGTCACAAAACTAGCCTCAACAAATTCAAGAAGACTGAAATTATGCCAAGCATATTCTCTGACCATTATACTCTGAAATTAAAATTCAATTGCACTGACCTGTGGTGGTGCAGTAGTGGATAAAATGTTGACCTGGAATACTGAGGTTGCTGGTTTGAAACCCTGGTCAAGGCATATATGGGAGCTGATGCTTCCTGTTCCTCCCCCACTTCTCTCTCTCCCCCCCTCCTCTCTCTCCCCCCTCCCCTGCCTCTAAAATGTATAAATAAAATCTTTTAAAAAATTAATAGAATTCAACTGCAAAAAGGAAGAAAAGAAACCCACAAAAATGTAGATATTAAACAGAGTGAATCTTTTGCTTCTGTGTGGCTGAAGGCAATGAAGTAATTAGTAAAAATTTGCCTTAATATTAACTTTATGTGTGTGTGTTTGCTTCTTTATTTAAAGTTATTAACTCCCTGAACCTATTTAGTTTATGCTAATATTTATCTATATATGTATATATCATATAAGTAGTAAAATAATAAGTGTTAAATATTACTATAGTAATACTTATTGGATAGGAATAAATTTCAAAAACCTCTTAGGATTTTTCCTTTTGTTTCCAAAATGATCTCCATGGAATTAGTTTATGTAGTGATTAGAAATAAAGTGTCCTACTTTCTCTCTGCTCAACTGCCAATGGGAGGTCTGTCATTGTCCCTGGTTCTTAATCAGAGACTTCCACATCCTTATTGCTTCAGATACGTTTCATGTGAGTGAAATGAGGAAGAATTTGGGTCATTCAATAAAATAGAAAGACTACTATAATGGCACAAACAAAATGAATGGGGAGATTAACAGGCAACTTGAAGCCACAGAGTGTCAGAGGCCTGTGGACAGGGGGAGTTACTGAGGTGTGTCCCTGCCCTGCCCTGCCAACTCTATGGGTCAGTGTCATGTTTACCATACTTATTCTTCTTTCCTCTGCTCCTTCCCTATTCTTTACCTGTCTTCTTATAGTCTCCTGGTGAGCATTTTTTGTCATCTAGGCAGGGGATGCTTTATCACTTCATATTCATTTTGAAATATCCCCTACTTTTTGTGAGCAATAGATGTGTGTTCCTTAAAATTCTCCTTTCTCCAATCTTGGCAGAAACTCTGAAGGGAAGAGGAGTTGCTTATTTATTTAGCCAGTCATCTTCCAGCTACTTATTGGCTTCATCCAAACCAACCAGCTCAAATGTTTCCATGAAGACCTTGCTCTGTCAGACCTGGCCTCCTTGGGTCTGGGGTATAGCATCTAACGGCAGCTGTACCAGAAGCACCTAAACGTTTGGGCGCCGCAGAGCAATATATAAGTGGATAAGTGTTCGTCTGTCCTGTTTAACTTGCTTCTCTGTCTTACAGGGAAAAATAGGTTCTCTGTGTGTCTGTTGGTTAGCATGTCTGCTTAGGAATAATTTATAGAATGAATTAGTAGTAGCTTATGAAACCCAAAGACCGAAAGACACCTGGGGTCTTGGAGGGGACTATACTCAGAATCCAGAAGCTTTAGGACAATTTCTGTTGCTCTCCATGCATCTGCTGCATCTTCATCTCAAAAGAACTCCCTTCTCTGCTTCCCTGCCCACTCAGTGGGTAGACAATGTCCACCCAGAGACATGGAGAGTGTGTTAATGGGGCAGGCACATGCAGAGAAAAATCTCCTCTATGTCCCATATCACAGTTTCTGGAGGAGAGACTCAGGTTGACCAAGTAACCATCCTTGGTGCAAAGAGCTACATAATACAGACCAAGTCTTTGTTTCAGCATCTGGATAAGCATCTTCAGAAGGCATCCACTATATCAACCCTTTACTTATTCATTCAAAATATACCTACAGACTGTTTACTGCATGCTACGCATTATTCAGGAATACAGGTTGAGCCCTGAACAAGAGTCCCTGCCCTCATGGCCTTGGCTGTCAACCATCTTTTTTGCCTTTCAACTTTGCAACAAACTTAGTGCTAGTTCATTTACCAGCTCTTGTTTATTCTTTACTTTCACTTTGGTTTATTTCTCAATATTTATTGATTCCCACTATCTGCTGACACTGTGCTTATTTATGTGTGTGTATGTGAGCACATACTCTCATTTTGTATGGTGGTATTTTCAAAATGCATTGTCATGATTTATTTCATGAGTGAATTTGAAGCCTTAGTCATAATGTGTTTTGCTATATATAGAACAGTGTCTTTTTTAGGCAATGTACTTGCAACAGATTTGTGTTAATTTGAAAATATTAATGTTTGTCTCCAAAGCAAGGCTGGATCAGGATGAGGCCGCTGAGGTAGAAGAAAGTTAACTGAGTCTTAGTGGGGCACCTCTATTTCTACCTAGAAGAGAAGTCCAGGATGGGCTCTATTGATTCAGAAAGATAAGCTGGCCTGATATATTATTTCCCTTTGTTCCGTCATCACTGCTTGTTTGTGTCAATATTTTTTTTCAGCACAGTATTTATTACCCAACAGTTAAATGTTAATTTGGAAAAACTGTGGTTTCCATTCTTATTTTTATCAGTGGTGCATTTTATTTATTTATTTTTTTTTTTGTGCTAGTCTTCTCCTCTTCAAGTCCCAATTATCTAATATTTCTTCTTTTCTCTGGCCCACACATTTAATAATAATAAAAAAAATCTTGCAGCATTTTCTTTTGAGGTATTTCTCATGTTCATGGTTTTTTTTTCTGTTTTTCATTTAATTCATGCTTTTTATCATCTTCTATATTGCCGAATTAATTTTTTAAATTGATTTCCTTATCCATAAATTCTTCCCTTTTTCTGTTTCTACATATACATCATTACCAGGAGCTTTTCCCTCCTGCTTGGAAACCTTGTGTGGTTTTATATGACAGTTACCATGAAGTTCAAGCTTCCCACCCAGGTATTTAAGTAATCCACAGTCTGGCTATGGGTTATTTTCTGAGTTTCCTTCCTACCCATTTCTAATTTGGACCCTTAGTGCTGGTGTTGTTAGTTTTTTAATTGGCCCCTGGTGCATTTTGTCTATTGGGCCTTTGCTTATACTCTTCTGGCTCTTCCTAGAATGCCCTCCGCCCTCCTCATATAACCTATCCTCTCCTGGAAGGCTCTCATGTCTGTTCTCAGATTCTGTTCTGACCTCACCCCAAGCACAAAGACGCTGCCAACTTATGACCCTCCTCAGCACCTTCAAAGCTACTCTTAGTCACTTAGTCATAAACTGAGGCATGCTGGCAACCATGGTTATACCGGTTAACATTGTGGAGAGCAGGAACCAGGTATCTTTTGTTTTTTGTGTTCTCAGCAGTGTCTAACAAGTGATTCTCAATTGTGGCTATCCATTAGTCTCACTTGAGTGTTAAAAACAAAACAGGACCTGGGAGGGCTGGGCCAGGAAACCAGTGACAAGTGAGCGCTCTTTTGGTGATAATAATGTACGGCTGGAGTGGAGAGCCAGTAAGCGAACACAGTCTCGCACTGAATTGTTTGACCCATACTAGAAGAATAAGTCAATCAGAAAAAGCTAAGAGCTATTTGATTTCACACACAGGTGGGAAATAAAATTGAGACTCACGGACACAGATAAAAGTGAAGTGGTTACCAGGGGCAGGGGAGTAAAGAGGGACAAATACAGTATATGGTGATGGAAAATGATTTGACTTTGGGTGATGGACACACACACAAACAACAATTCCAAAAAAATAACAGTTTGAGCCATCTGTGAATATCACTGCATCTCTGCCTGGAGGATTCAAAGTGACCCTTTATAAGACTTGAGTAAAAATGACTTATTCAACCAGCAAATATGAGTTCTCATTATGTGCCAGGCACTGGTCCGGGTGCTGAGGTCACTGTCATGAACAAAACATGTCCCCACTGTTCTGGGGCTTCTGCTCTTGGCCAGGGGAAGACAGACCATAAATAAATAATACCAGGTAATGATGATAAATGCTGGGAGAAAAACAGAGCAGGATAAGTGGGCAGAGAGGAAAGCAGTACTTTCATATAGGCTTGTTTCAAAGATATTCCCTAATTAAATTAGTCAATGCCTTAAAAATCAGCCTCTCCTGATTAAAGTCTGGCAGCCAGAGCTGGCTGGCCAGCCAGGACTGAAGTGGGGACTCTCCCTCTCTGCTGCCCCGTATCTATAAGCAGAGGGTTGAGCAGGGTCCTATGGAACAGAGGGACCCCAGAGAATGGAGGGCTGGAGGGGAAGATGAGGGGGTTGTGAACGTGGGGTCCTCTAGCAAGGAACAGCCAGAGCACTGTGGCTGCACACCTGGCCCAGGACCAGGGATCTGGCTTCTGGCTATGAGCACTTTTCAGGACAGCGTGTCAGTGATCAGTGACCAGTTCTACATTGTGGTTGTCCCCTTCTTATGCTAAGGATTATGATATTCGTCACTTTGAAAAGATGACATGCTTAAATAGCCCAAACTTTGTTTCAAAATGTTTTGCAGTGTCAGTGAAACTTCTCTGTTAGCTGGAAGTGGGTGTTTACTGAAATAAGATACCAGTTTCCTTAATATGCAACATGCATTTCTTTGATAGGTGTAAAGTATGGCAGATATTAGAGCAAATGTATATTTAAGGAAAAAGAGGGAAGGTTTTATCTGGTGGGCATGTTTCTTCGGTTCTTTACTTAGGGCTCCGCTCCCAGAAGTTCAGTTCTTGAGATAGGTGGTCCCTTCTCCTGTGGGATGCTCCCTGTAGTTGGAGACATGGTTAAGATCTCCTGTGTGTGCCTGTGTGTAGCAGTTTTAGTAATGGGTATATCATTATTCTCCATGCAGACACCTCCTTAATGAAGGGTATGGGGATGTTGTGCTCAGGGAGAGAGGTTTCACTCGAGGACTGAAATCTTAAGGAGATACACTTGCATTGTCTTAACCACAGAAAACAGTAACTTGAGCAGTGAAATGGAAGATCGTGCATCTGTCGGTTCAAGATAGCCGTGGAGCAAGCCTTTCACACCGAGGTCGGGGAATTTCATTGTTAGAGCAGAGATGTCTCCTCTCCCCATCCCTTTCTGCAGGGACTGAAAAAGACATATCCCCTTTGTTGCTATCATCTTGTCCCTACAGCAATCCAAGGGGCCGAGAAAGCCTAGTGCAAGAGCTCAATCCCTAGCTTTAGAAAGGGAGCTCAGCAGGCAGGAGCTAGTGACCTCTGCCCCCGCCCGCGTCCCCGTGCCAGCCCACGCAGCCGGAAGCGAGTCCCTCGCCTGCTCCTGCCGAGCACACGGCTGCCCGGAGTTGGGGGAGAGGGCAGCGAGAGCGGGAGGGCAGGGGCCGAGGGAACAGCAACGGGGCGGGGTGGAGGGAGGAGCGGGGAGGAGCCGGCAGCAGCTGCACGGCGGGTCTCCAGGGGGAGCTAAGGTACATAGGCGGGCCCTGCATCGCCCAGAGCATCCTTTCCCTGCTGGACCCCGCCCGCGGTTGGTCTCGCTGCTCCTCTTCCTTGGCTGACTTCTTTGTGCTGTTTTCTGCTCGCGCCTCCTCTCTGCAGTACCTGTTCCTCCTCCTTCGGGCTATAAGAAGGCAGATGATGAGATGTCCCGGGCCACGTCTGTTGGAGACCAGCTGGAGGCACCAGCCCGCACGATTTACCTCAACCAACCGCAGTTGAACAAATTCCGTGACAACCAGATCAGGTAGGGAAAGGCGGCTGAGAGACGCGAGAAGTGGTGAATTTGCAGTTGGGGAAGGGGCTCACCTTCCCCTTGTTAGCTCTTCCACGCACCTAGCCAGCTCCCACCTCTGTCTGCTTCCTTCAGCCCCTCCCCTCCCCCTCCCTTCCCTTCCCCTCCCCTCCCCTCCCCCTTCCTTTCCCTCTCCTTCCCCTCCCCTCCTCCTCCCCTCCCCTCCCCTCCCCTCCCCCTTCCTTTCCCTCCCCTTCCCCTCCCCTCCTCCTCCCCTCCCCTCCTCCTCCCCTCCCCTCCCCTCCCCTCCCCTCCCCTCCCCTCCCCTCCTCCTCCCCTCTCCTCCCCTCCTTTCCCCCCCCTGAGCCTGTCAGTCTGCAACCCACGCGTACTTCCAGTGGGGTCATATGTACATAGCCTTTACTTTTCTCTCCTTTGCCTCTATCCCTTGTTTAGGCTGTGTGGGTCCCGAGAAAGTTTTTTATTTAAAATGAGGTCTCATATTTTCATCTCTGAGTTCCCTTCCAAGAATTCCCCCTATCCTGTTTTAACCCAGTTGATAGCTCTTAGCAATTTATAGACCATAACCTGGGGAACTGTTTTATAAGGGAATCCCACAGATCACAAGGACTCACATGCAGCTCTGAATGGTCCAGGACATGCTAAGAGGTTTATTTGCTGGGAAACTTTGCCCAGAGTTAGCAGAAAGATGGATGGAAACCGACATGTGTGCTTTTGGCTACCCACTGTGTCAGATGCTTTAGCTATACTAGCTTTGTAAATCCTCATGACCTCCTGAAGAAAGGCATTATTACAATAAGATTAGGAAACTGAGATAGCAAGATGTTAAATAATGTATTTATGGTCATATAGCTACTGAATGGTAGAGCTGGAAATAGAACCCAGCCTGTCTAACTACTAAGGCTCAAATTCTTTCTGTTGTGCAAAGCTAGATCATTAGGCACAGGTGTTAATACATTTTCAAATTTCATTAAAATTTCAGGCTTAGATAACTTTATCCCTGGGAGTGTCTTCAGAGGATATAATTCTGTGAGTGTCTCAGAACACCAAGGTCAGGTGTAGAGAAGTTAAGTGATTGGTCAGGTAACATGTAGAATCTAGATTATTGACAAACCTGAATTCCAGTAGGTAACACTTTGTTATTGTTATATGTTTAAGTAATTGATAGCAATAGCACTTGTGCAGGAAGCTTAACCTGATATCCTTATTTAGAAACATTTGGCTGTTAGACATTATTGTAGCTTGATAGGATTTGGAGTAGAATAATGGTGCATATTATGTGGAGGTGATTCCTTCTTTTATTAAGGGAGTGTTAGATTATCCTGTTTTTATTTTGGGTTTTAAGAATGATCACTGGGACATATTTTTATACTTAAAAGTATAGCATAGAGCCTTAGAAGAATAGCAGAGGCCACATTCAAATAATGAGTGGGTTTGTTTTAAGATACAAAACATCAACCACAGTGAGTTACCACTTCTCACACTAGGATGCCTCTAACCAACAAGATCTGGAGTAAAATGTGTTGATGAGGATGTAGAGAAATTGGAATCCTCATACATTGTGGATGGGAATGAAAAATGGTGTAGCTACTTAAGATAACAGTGTGGCAGTTTCTCAAAAGGTTAAATGTAAAGTTAACATCTGTTCCAGCAATTTTACTCCTACATATCAATAACCAAGAGAAATAAAGACATGTCCACACAAAAACTGTACACAAATGTTCATAGCAGCATTAGTCACAATAGCCAAAAAGTGGAAACAATCCAAATGTCTGTCAATAGAAGAATGATTGAATAAAAGGTGTTATAGCTATACAATGGAATATTATTTGGCCATAAAATAAATGAAGTCCTGATACATGCTACAACATGGATGAACCTGAAAATATGCTAAGTGAAAGACGCCATAACAAAAGGCCTCATATTATAGGCACACCCGGTGATTTTGTGGTCTCAGTTTCAGACCTACCACTGTCAAGTGAGTAAATATTGCAATAAAGTGAGTCCTAAATTTTTGCTGTTGGAGGTTCTTGCCTTCAATTAGTAAAAAAAAAAAAAAAAAAGAAAGAAAGAAAATATCTGTGAAGTGCAATAAAGCATAATGCAATAAAACAAGGTGTGCCTGTATATGATTCCATTTATATGAAATATCCGGAAGAAACATAAGATGGGTTCATGGGTCCTAGGGCTGGGAAAGGGGGAGGGAGGGGCTGCTAACGTGCATGGAGTTTCTTTGGGGTGATGCTTTACACATCTCTGAAAATACCTGAAATCATTTTTAGAATCCTGCACTGCCACAATAGTTTCATTACCTCATACCTTCTCATTTGTATTTCTATTGAATGACTTTTAAAAAGATAAAATTTCTTTTTAAAAAGATTTACACTGTATAAGGATATGGAATTGAAGAGTCACTTTTTAACTTGAGGCTATTTTTGGAAAATACCTTAGTAGTATTTTTGATTAATCCCTATTTAATTTTGGTATTCATTGTTCATGCTTAAAGCTGGGAGAATGAAATAGGGGTCTTTGTTTTGCCTAAATTTTCTAGTTTCTATGAAATGAAGATTTTTAAAAGCCTTGGAAAAGGAACCTTACAATCTGTTTGTAATCAAGACCCAAAGCTGACTTTTGAGACTGATTTTATTATCAGTTGGAGATATGTCAAGTGGCTACTTGTATTAAGAGTTTGAATTTTACTATTTTGGGATGGGGAGAAATTAATATGGGAATGTACAGTGATGATTGACCAGGAATAAAGTAGGTAGATACAAATTATTCTATTTAAAGCCTTATGTGAGTGTATAATTGAATTAGTTGACAGGTAGTTAATACTAAAATTTATAGAATTTCTGAGAGACTTATACTATGAGCATAACTTTCAGAATACACTGAATAGGGTCCAAGAAATTAAAATGTGCCCCTTGTGGTTTTATAAAATGGCCTTTGAATATTTGTTTTGCCTTAACTGCGTATTTAAATAGGAATTGCTAATGGCCATGTGTCTAACAGTTCATTAAAGGATTTGTTGTAAAGCTTCTTGGTGTTATAGCTTATGGAGTTTACAGAATGTTGAGCCACATTATTTTATATTGCTGGAATCAAATTTTATAAAAATAGTGATTTTTAAAAATAAGGCTTTTTACCTTGGTCATGAATGTTTGTTAAAAGTCAATAAAGCTGTTCAAAGGAGTGCTTTCATAAAAGGGAGTTGATAAAGAATTTTTTAATATAACTTTTCTTGAGAAGAGGTTAAGTTTATTTTTATTTTTTTGGAGGCTGGGTATGAAGTATTTATCCCAGATTGCTTCTAAGTTGAGATTTTTGAAGAGAAGGGAACATGTGGGACAGATGAGGCTCATGCTGTTTCGTGGAAGTGTTTGGAAGCTGTGCGCCTCAGGAGGCTGGCCCTTGCTGGAGCAGTTTTCTCACTGACCTGCCCCGCTCTAGGCCCGTTCTGACTTGGAACCCTGAGGATCGTGGCTGTGGCTCCTGTCTACCTTCATGAGCAATTGACATTCTGAATTCAGGGAAGAGATCAAAGTTTGCTAAAGGTGGAGGTGGCTGCTGGGTATTGGGGGAGGTTGGTCAGGGGGTGGTGTGGTAAATTCAGGACAGGGATCAAGGGTCGAGGGTTAATGTTTGGAATGATGTTTCCGAGAAGGAGGCTGGGCCTGGTGAGTAGGAGTTAGAAGGTCACCACCGAGGCTGACTGTGACCTTGTCACCTTCAGGGGAATGTGTAACCTGGTAATTCCAAATTCCAAGCAATTCCTTGGAGTTCCTGCACCATAGAAGTGGCTATCTCTCCAAACGTTGTTCTTGTTCTTGTTACTGAAAATAACATGTGTTCAATCTGAAGCTGTGGCAGATTGAAGTTTTCCATTACTGAACTAAAAAAAATTGGATTACCTAATTATGGAGAAGAATGATATGATCTTTTTCTCCTAGACAGTAATTTTTTAGGGCCTTAACTGTGAGGAAAAAAATAACCTTTATCTTCTAGAAAGAGTAATTAATGGAATATTGCAAAGTACATATACATGTCCAAGATGGTGTATATGTCTACCTAAGAAGATCTCTTTTTCATGAAGTATACAATACCTTCTCTTAAATATTTTTACAGCTTTATTGAAATATAGTTCAGCCATCTAAGGGGTATGGTTCATTGGTTTTTAGTATATTCACAGAATTGTATAAAAATCATCACAGTTAATTTGAGAACATTGTCATGGCTTCCAGGAGAACTCCATGCCTTTAGCTGTCATCTCTCTGCTCTTCCTCCCCAAGTCCTAAGCAACTGCTGCTCTTCGTCCTACCTCTGTAGCTCTCCTTGTTTTGGACCTTTCATCTGAATGATATCATTTCCTTTTCTATGGTTTAAATTAAATATTAAATGTGTGTAAAACGCTTTCTATTTAGAGGCACCTGTTGGCGAATCTTTAATTCTGTGTAATTCAAAATGTGTAATGTTAAGCTTTTTTTTTTCTTCCAGAAAGATCTTGAAATAATTTACTGGGCAACATTTATGTAATCATGATCAGGCATATGCAGTCTTTTTATATGATTATCATATACTCTTTGAAATAGTGACTTTTAAGGCTGTAAGACCGTTTTCTTCTGTGTTTGAAATGAAGTCTTCAAAGCCGGTTAGGAGTGTTGATAGATAGTAATTCTGAATGAGTATTGGTATCAGGCGGGAGTTTTAACTAGCAAAAGTCTTCATTAGATAAAGTGCTTGGATTTGGTAAGACCTAGTGCCTTCAGGTTGGGTTGTCTTAAAGGAAACTTGCTTTATAGGAATATTTTGTTGGTTTTGCTAAGATAAGTTTTTTTCTCTCTTTAAGTCTTTTTGTTGTTGTTCTTGTTTGCTAAGATAGGTTTAAAATAAGTTTTTGCCTTGGCAGAATGGTAACTGAGCACTGGGTGGCCAGTTTTACAGTATCATTGTTTTATAATATTATGCTGGAATCCTAATGTCTGAGAGGGAATTTTTGTCTTGAGGACTGAAGAGCAATCATCTTTACAAACTAGTCTGTACATGAATAGTGGTGATAGATGACATGTATAATATAATACCTAATATTACCAAATGCACTAAGGAGGACTGACTTTTCTTTAAGCATTTAAAGCTGCAGAATTTAGATAGGATCTGGTCTTAACACTTAAACTACTTGCAATTTAACAAAGAAACAATACTGAGATTTGAGTAACAGTCATAACTTCCTTCTCCTTCATGTAATGATCAGTGTTTTATTTATTTATTTTTTTTACAGAGATAGAGAGAGAGTCAGAGAGAGGGATAGACAGGGACAGACAGACAGGAACGGAGAGATGAGAAGCAGTCAATCATCAGTTTCTCATTGCGCATTGCGACACCTTAGTTGTTCATTAATTGCTTTCTCATATGTGCCTTGACCGTGGGCCTTTAGCAGACCGAATAACCCCTTGCTGGAGCCAGCGACCTTGGGTCCAAGCTGGTGAGCTTTTAGCTCAAACCAGAATAGCCCACACTCAAGCTGGCGACCTCAGGGTCTCGAACCTGGGTCTTTGGCATCCCAGTCCGACACTCTATCCACTGTGCAACGACCTGGTCAGGCAAAATCAGTGTTTTAAAAACTAAGGTTTACATACCTCATTTGAGACAATTGCCCATTAAGGCTGGCAAAGATAATCGTGTATAAAAGTTCTTGTCAAGAGTAATTGATTATGTTGAAAGCATTCCACGTACCTACCTTAAAAGAGCCTCAAGATTTTTTCCATGTACACTGTTTTTATCTTTATTTATATATTTTAATAAAACTGTATTTAAGGTATACAATGTGATGATTTGATATATATACACACACACAAATATACATATATACATAGTGAAATACTACAGTCAAGCTAATTAACATATAATCTTTTCACATAGTTAACCATTCACTGTTTTAAAACTAGAGGCAGATATATACTTGGTTAATTTCCAAACCACCCACTCCTATCATCCTGTAGTTTCTGAACATGAATGTCACAGAATATTTTTTTTTTATATAATTTTATTTTTTTAATGGGGCGACATCAATAAATCAGGATACATATATTCAAAGATAACAAGTCCAGGTTATCTTGTCGTTCAATTATGTTGCATACCCATCACCCAAAGTCACATTGTCCTCTGTCACCTTCTATCTAGTTTTCTTTGTGCCCCTCCCCCTCCCCCTTTTCCTCTCCCTTTCCCCCCTCCCCCCGTAACCACCACACTCTTATCAATGTCTCTTAGTTTCATTTTTATGTCCCACCTACGTATGGAATAATGCAGTTCCTGGTTTTTTTCTGATTTACTTATTTCGCTTCATATCATGTTATCAAGATCCCACCATTTTGCTGTAAATGATCCGATTTCATCATTTCTTATGGCTGAGTAGTATTCCATAGTGTATATGTGCCACATCTTCTTTATCCAGTCATCTATTGACGAGCTTTTTGGTTGTTTCCATGTCCTGGCCACTGTGAACAATGCTGCAATAAACATGGGGCTGCATGTGTCTTTACGTATCAATGTTTCTGAGTTTTTGGGGTATATACCCAGTAGAGGGATTGCTGGGTCATAAGGTAGTTCTATTTTCAGTGTTTTGAGGAACCACCATACTTTCTTCCATAATGGTTGTACTACTTTACAAAATGTCACAGAATATTTAGAGTTCTTATGCCATAGGAAATTCTTGTACTTAGAATTTTTATTGGATTTACACCCCTGGACAAGGCTTTTGAGGTATTCTGCAGATAAAAATATTTAAACTGGGAGGGAGGGCTTTTGGTACTGAGTGTTTCAGGTAACCATTAAACACATGAGCTATTTTGAAATGTATTTTATGAGAAGGAAAAGTGTGTCAGCCTTGGACTACATTTGTATTTGATGTATCTAAGAAAACAGTAAATGTCTAGAACTGACTCCTGTGGTGGTTTCTTTATCAAGTTGACCTTTGTATGGGTGGATGTGGAGCGTATTTTGAATTGATCAAGGAAACATCAATGCATTCCCATTAATGAAAACAGGTTAAAGCAGTAACTTATTTCCCCTGTTCCCAAATTCTATTAACTTATTGTTTCCTGTGAACTTGTGAGCACTTCTGGATCTTATGGATAAAAATAATTAAACATCAAGATTTGTGAAAAACACAAGTTAAAATTTAACCAGAATTGGAGAGACTACGGAGATATGACAGTGTCAGATCTGAATCAGATCTTAGGACAGAAAATGTACATTGGTGGGCACACTGGTAAACTTTGAAGTTGGGGTAGCATTGTGCGAACACCGTCTAATCAGTTTTATGGTGATATAAGATAGTAACATTGTGGGGAAACTGGGTGAAGGGTATACGACAACTCTGTGCCATGTTTGCAACTCTTCTGTAAGTATAAACTGACCTCAAAACAGAAATATTTTAAAAATTAAAGTACCTGGGAGAGCAGGAACTAAATGCCAAACTTGTCTTTCTGTTGGGTGCTTTGGGAAATGTTGGGTCCTTCATTGGAGACAGACATGTTTTTGAAGGGCTGATAGTCAGTAGAGACCGCACCAGTATCTCCCCATGGTTACCATGCTAGGTAGGTGGAGAAACACCCTCTGGGTGTCAAACATCATTCCCTTAGATGGCAACACTATGAGTTTGTTTGCTTAATGTCTGATCTGGTTGTACAGAAGTTGAAAAAGTAGGCATTTACATGGACAGCAGAAAATTCAGAGTTTAGTCACATGAGCTTTTGTGTAGTTATCTAGAAAGTAGCATCTAAGTGTTTATTTTACTTACGGGTGAGCCACTCAACAGACAGCACAAACTTACTCAGAAATGCTGCTCAGCAACCCTTTCAAGAGGGACAATGCTTAGAGAAAACAAAAGGTGAGGTATGCCCATTGTTGGGATGCAGGGATGTTCTACAGAGAAATTTCCTGAAATCCATGATGTTGGGTCTGATCATTTAAATGCTGATCTATCCTTTTAATGAAAGCCAGTTCTTCAAAACTTAAATTGCAGGTTTTTAGCTACTATTTTTAAAAAGGAATTTGGGGTTGAGTTTGAGATGATGTTGGTCATTCTGAGAGATTATTCTATGTAGCTTAAATATTTGTTATGTGTACTGCCACTCCCCAGGCTGCTCAAGAGTGTTGGCAGTTTTAGTTTTCAGGCCTGCCTGAGACAAGATGTCAGCTGGAGAGTGGGTCTGACTGGTCACATAAGTTCTGTATCTCTCGTTAGTGGCCTCCAAACTTTTGTGATCGCATGTCTCATCAGTAAGCCCTTTTACTATGAACCTTTAACATGTATATTTAAATATCTGTTTAGCTGCATCACTATTATTATTTACTATCTCAAGACCCAATATGTATTTACCAAGATTCTCAGTTAAGAATCATGGATATAAATCCATATTGTTAATATTCTTCTTGATTATTTTGAATGTTTTTGGCTGATTTATCAGATTTAATTAAATTATCCTAATGTTTAACCTAGTGAACTGATTTTGAAGAGCTCTTATTAAACATAAAAGTGTTAATTGTATTGTTTTTTATTCACTTGTCCTTGTTTTCAGTCTGTCATTTGTTTCATCGCATGATTAGTAAGCCACTTGTTTTTTGGGGGAGAGTTAGCTTAGTTGAAATTAGATAAATTAGTCCATAAAGTCACCTAGCTGGACACAGAAACTGAAATATGTAGTAATACACAGCAAGAACAGTCAGGGCAGGGGTGGGTACCACTGTTTCTTTCGGGTTTGGTCATCTCAACCTGCCACAACAAAATACCATAGCCTGGGTGGCTTAAACAGTGGAAGTTTATTTTCTCACACTTCTGGAGTCTAGAATTCCAAGGTCAGGGTGTCAGTGTGGTGAACCCTACCTCCTTGTTTGCAGACAGCCGGCTTCTCTCTGTGGCTATGTCCTCACATGGTAAAGAGAAACCAAGCTCTTTGGTGTGTCTTTTTTTTTTTGTATTTTTCCGAAGCCAGAAACGGGGAGGCAGTCAGATAGACTCCCGCATGTGCCCAACCGGGATCCACCCGGCACGCCCACCAAGGGGCGATGCTCTGCCCATCTGGGGCATCGCTCTGTTGCGACCAGAGCCACTCTAGCACCTGAGGCAGAGGCCACAGAGCCATCCTCAGTGCCTGGGCCAACTTTGCTCCAATGGAGCCTCGGCTGCGGGAGGGGAAGAGAGAGACAGGGAGGAAGGAGAGGGGGAGGGGTGGAGAAGCAGATGGGTGCTTCTCCTGTGTGCCCTGGCCGGGAATCGAACCTGGGACTCCTGCACTCCAGGCTGACGCTCTACCACTGAGCCAACCGGCCAGGGCCTGTGGTGTGTCTTCTTTTAAGGGCGCTCACTAATCCCATCAAGAGGAGGAGGGGTGGGGGAACTTTAACTACCTTGTGCCAGCTTAATCTCCTCCCAAAGGCCCCATCTCTAAATACTATCACACTGCAGATTAGATGAGTTTTCAGAGGACGCAGTTCAATCCACAGCACCTGCCCATCATTTAAGAGCGTCCCCTCCAACCATGTTATATAGCAGGGGTCCCCAAACTTTTTACACAGGGGGCCAGTTCACTGTCCCTCAGACCACTGGAGGGCCGGACTATAAAAAAACTATGAACAAATCCCTATGCACACTGCACATATTTTATTTTAAAGTAAAAAAACAAAACGGGAACAAATACAATATTTAAAATAAAGAACAAGTAAATTTAAATCAACAAACTGACCAGTATTTCAATGGGAACTATGCTCCTCTCACTGACCACCAATGAAAGAGGTGCCCCTTCCGGAAGTGCGGTGGGGGCCAGATAAATGGCCTCAGGGGGCCGCATGCGGCCCGCGAGCCGTAGTTTGGGGACCCCTGTTATATAGGACCATGTGGAGGCAATCCAATCAGTAAATGTTATGAAAGCTTAATTTTTTGCAGGAGCACGTACATGTAAGCTCTGATAATGTATTCCTGTACCCCACTCAGGAGCCATCTGCTTTAGACTTTCTTCCTTGGAGAACACTTATGTGGTCTCTCCCAGTCAAGCTTTGACTTTGGCCTCAGCAGCACTGAGACTGACCACATTAAGGGGACCTAACCACCACCATTTTTAAGCCTACATTTGGTATAAACTAAAAAGGCATTTCAGTCTCCTTCTATTGAGACTGATGAATTGGGGCTGGGTGGTCAGTTGCAGCTCTGCAGAGTGAGGTGGATACAGGCTGGAGAAAATCTGCTAGGAGGTGACCAGTGCACTGGGTTGGAAGATGAGTCAGTCTGAGAGAGAAGGTGTAGCTCTGGCGGGGGTGGGGAGGGCATCTAGGCCGGGAGCAGCCCATGCACAGGTGCAGGAGAGCATCACAGCTTAACTGCTGAGTGCTTTGCAGCAGAGACAGGCTGTTGGATGACATGCCGTGAGGGGCCAGGCTCCTGCAGATGGGTTAGCTGTAGCCAGGAAAGCTTTTAACGGGAATTCCTTCTGGCTGTGGTGTGTATGTGCTCACATGTTCTGCATTTGTAAGTGCGTTAGGCTGTGGTGATTGCCTAGGGAGAGGTGTTGGGCTGTAACATTGTAGGAGAAAAAGTCACTAGGGATGGTTAGATGTGGGGCTGTGATTGGGTGGAGGAATAGACTAGCAGGTTCTCAGGGTTCCAGTTTTGGGAACAGGAAAGGTGGTGACAGTGTTTCTTGTATTCCTGAGGATTAAAAAAAAACTATTTTGAAAAGTGAGTTGGGGCAAGGTCATTGACTTCAAAATAGCACAATCTCTCTTCCACTTCAGTATTAAATCTAATACTGATTCCCTCTGCGGGAATCAGAGGTGCATGAGTGCTTCTGTTGGCTGTGTATGAAGTTAGATAGCTATGTTTTTGTCTCCATCTTCCAACAAGGTAGGAGGAACTCCAGTCCTACTGGAGAGACACTCCAGCTTTTGATGGATCTTTATAGGTTTGATTCCAAGATACTTGACTTTGCAAACAAGAACTATAATAGCGTCATGACTCATAAGAATTAGTTGAGACTATGTATATAACCCAAGATGTAGTATTAGATGTACTGTGTCCAAAGAGAGTCTGATAATCTTACTAGTGATTACTAATATTGTTCTTTTGTGTAACTCGTGTTGCTTACTATCCAGTTATTTGATAACTAAAACATTCAGTTAGTGAGCTATTACTGGGGGAAAGGAAGGTGTATTGAGTATTACCCTGTGCATGGGACATAGACTGCCTGGAGAAGAAATATGTAGGCTAAAGAATAATGAGGTAAATTTTGGGTGTCAGGGGCTTTTGTATGTATTTTTCTGGCCTGCAAATTCTACACGCAAGCACACTGAACTGAGAGCATATGACAGGCATGATGTATTTGGGGTGAGTGAATGTTGTTAATCAATAAATTGACTTCTATTTTGGAGTGCTGCAAGAACAAAGCTGGGTGTAAATCACATTGAATTCACCATGGCTCCTCCATGCAACTAAACACAGACTCTTCACCAGAAAATGGCAAAAACCTTAAACTTGGTCCAAGTGAATAACTAGAACGTTATTGAATTGTGAATATAGAGTCTGTATCTTTTCTTCCCCACTCTTTTTCCTTCCTACTGTGTATAATGTTTACTCTGAATACTTAATTGTAGATTCAGTTTTTTCTTTTTTTATAACAGAGACAGAGGGAGGGACAGACAGACAGACAGGAAGGGAGAGAGATGAAAAGCATCAATTCTTCACTGTGGCACCTTAGTTGTTCATTGATTGCTTTCTCCTATGTTCCCTGACTAGGGGGCTACAGCAGACCAAGTAACCCCTTGCTTGAGCCAGCAACCTTGCATCCAAGCTGGTGAGCTGTGCTAAAACCAGATGAGCTCCTGCTCAAGCTGGTGACTTCAGGGTTTCGAACCTGGGTCCTCTGCATCTCAGTCTGATGCTCTATCCCATTGCGCCACCACCTGGTCAGGCTAGATTCAGTTATATAAAGAAATATTCTTTAAATTTTCCCATCAAAAATATGACTCATTTATTTCTATTCCAGCAAAGGGTGAAGGTTTTGAAAGTGTCATTGTCTAGTATCTGATATGTGTTACCAAGCTATCACAGTTTAAAAATAGAGCTCATTAGTTTAAAACAGTAAGCCTATTTGCTGAGTAGTATCATAATTACTTCTTCAGTATTCTATCTTTGTTAAAATTGCCTCGTATTAATGTTTAATGTTACCTTTACAGACTAGAGTTTATTAATCATTCTAGAGTTGATACATCCGAGTAAATTGAATTATTTCACAGAATGACAATGCCAAAGGCAGACGGAAGCATTAACTTCTCAGTATTCCTGTTTTGCCTGCCAGCTGTCACACGGTTTCTGTGCTATCATATTTCAATAAAGTTTAGTTCCCTATATATGCCTAGGTATTGCAGGAGAAGTAATTTTAAGTACTGGAGGGAATGTGTATATGTGTTGTGTGTATGTGTGTGTATAAACCATAGTTATTCTTTAATGGAGGTCTTGGCATGGGTTGGCCATATTTATAAGCCAAACATTATAGGTATTGTAAAGTTGGGGAAGTTTAAAGTAAAAAATAGTGTAATGGGAGATCCCTACTGATACCTTTACCAATCTCCTCCCACCACTTTGTGTAAATGTATACAATTCTCTTACTTAATGCTTATAACTCATTGGGCCTACAGGTGAACATTTATCTCCACTGGGAACTTATTAATTCACCTGGTAAACCATTCTAGCCAATGCTTACCTGATATGGAAAGTTCTTTCATTATACTGAGGCTTCCTGTGATTTCTACACGTGAAAAACAGCAATTGATCCATAAACAGCAGTAAATATTTTTAGTCCCCACAACAAAACATTAATTCTAATATCATATTTGGATTAGTATTCATGAACTGACCTGCATTTAATAGTGTTCTGAATGAACATTTAGTGTGACAATCATATAGAGTCATTTATAGAGAAGTGCTTTGTAGTGTTGTCTTAGGGAGACGTGGGTCTCCTCATGTACTGGGCTTCCTACTGCCTCCTCAGAAAAATGAGTGTTCTTATTTAATGAGTTAGCTGATGACTGATCCAGTTCTCATTGCTCCTATACTCAACAAAAATTTAAATGTGCATTTAAGGTTTTTATATTTTTGCCCTTAAAACTGTACCCTCAAACATTAAAACTATATGATAATATGCATGAATTTTGAGGAAAGGCTGAGAAAGCTGGGGCTGTCAGTCAGTTGACTAATAATATTTCCATGTCTCTTCCAACTTATGAGGGCCATGTAGTTCTAGTTTTGTGGTCCATTTGTTGGTATTTCCTTCATGGACATAGTACAGTGTTCCAAAAAACTGTTAAATCACATTTCACACATTTAACTAGTGAAGAAATAACTTTTAATACAGTGCTGGCATTTTCTATAGAGTAAAATAAGTGTTTTATAGAAACCAACCCTCGATATTTAAGTATTTTGAAATAGTGGATTACTCTACAAGAACATTAGCTGACTGATTTTAAATCATAGTATTTTCATATAAGTAGCTTGAAAATATTGATTTAACATTCTTTTTTTTTTGTATTTTTCTGAAGCTGGAAACAGGGAGAGATAGACAGACTCCCGCATGCGCCCGACCGGGATCCACTCGGCATGCCCACCAGGGGGCGACGCTCTGCCCACCAGGGGGCGATGCTCTGCCCCTCCGGGACGTCGCTCTGTTGCGACCAGAGCCACTCTAGCGCCTGGGGCAGAGGCCAAGGAGCCATCTCCAGTGCCCGGGCCATCTTTGCTCCAATGGAGCCTTGGCTGTGGGAGGGGAAGAGAGAGACAGAGAGGAAGGGAGGGGGAGGTGTGGAGAAGCAGATGGGCGCTTCTCCTATGTGCCCTGGCAGGGAATCGAACCCGGGACTTCTGCACGCCAGGCCAACGCTCTACCACTGAGCCAACCGGCCAGGACCTGATTTAACATTCTTCATAGCTAAATATTTTTCTCACATAGCAGTTAAAGATAAATGATGAATCCCGTTATGCTAAGGAACCTCATAAATTTTGAAATTTGAGATACTACCGTTAGGAAATAGGAATACAATAAGAATGCCTAGCCTTGGAAAGAAACTTATATGCTGTCTGCCTTTGGAAATACATGTAATATTTTGAAAATTAGAACAGCATAAAAACAGGTTCACATCTGTCCATGGAATAATAATATATTAATTCCAAAGTTGTATTTTCTGCTTAGTAAGACCTTAGTGGTAGTCTCTGACTAAAAGTGAATTGTCTTTAAAAGCTTGTGCCAAGGTTTTCATACTCCATAAAATTATCAAATACATTTATTTTGGAACCTGCAAACGATATCAGCACTGATAATTGCTTTGCCCTCAATTTCTCTTTTTCATGGTATTCGCACGGCGTTGTCACATGCTTCTCATTTCCTGTAGCATGCACAGGTAACCAGGTTGGTGAGACCATGCTATATAGATTTTTTTTTTTAGAAAAAACTTACATTGCTTAAGAAAAATATAGGTGGGTATGTATATATTGGTATGGGTGGGGCTTGATTTCCATTTGAAACCAGCACTCAAGGTTATTTTGTTGAGGGTGGTCCTCATTTACTGTCATCCCCATCCCAAAGAGCATATTTCGTAGAATCATTGTGAGGAGTAAATGAATTAATAAGTGGCAAGCATATTAAACAGCACCTGGCTGAGTGCTTTATATATTTTGATGTTATTGTCATTTGCATTTTAGATAGTATGTTTGGCGGTAACTTTCCCATCAAACTGGGTACATATCGCTTGAGTTAGAAAACAAACAGGTTTTGAATTGCCTTAGTAGAGATGAAAAGGTAATGCAAAAACTGAGTAGGATGAGTATTTTTAAAGAACAAACTACATTTTTTATATTTAGTGAGAGAGAGAAAGAGAGACAGACAAGAAGGGAGAGAGATGAGAAGCATCAACTTATAGTTGCAGCACTTTTAGTTGTTCATTGATTGATTTCTCATATGTGCCTTGACCGGGGGCCTAGAACTGAGCAAGTGACCCCTTGCTCAAGCCAGCGCCTTTGGGCTCAAGCCAGAGAGACCTTTGGGCTCAAGCCAGTGATCAGGGGGTCATGTCTATGATTCCACGCTCAAGCCAGCAACACAGCACTCAAGCTGGATGAGTCTGCGCTCAAGCTGGTGACATCGAGGTTTCAAACCTGGGTCCTCAGCATCCCAGGTTGATGCTCTATCCACTGCATCGCTGCCTGGTCAGGCCAAACTACATTTTCTTTTTGTAGCAACCTGATTTTTAAGATTAATTTTAGTATTTGCCTGAGGTTATCATGGAGAAAATGTAAATTAAGTATTTATTGGAAAGATGGTAATGAGAAAAACATTTTTTTTTCTTGAATAGCCAGAGAAAGAAGGTAATTAGGGAAAGTAATAGGGGCAAAGCAAACCTGCTATATGGGTTTTGGCTCTTCTAGAAACCAGCTGAATGATTTTTTCCTCATTTGTTAGATGAGAAGCATACTTGAAAGTTTGTTGTAAAACTAAATGAGGTTACAAATGAGAAAATGCCTAGAGAGTAATGCACCATAGATATTGTATGTCCCGTCCTCCCTAGCAGGTCAGATAGATAGGCTTATTGCTTTTTTCTTTTTAATCAAGATGGATACACATGACATGAAATTTACTATTTAACCACTTTTAAGTGTACAGTTCAGTTGTTAAGTACATTGACATTGTTGTGCAACCAGATCTCCAGAACTCTTTTCATCTTTCCAAACTGAGACTTTCTATCCATTTAATGACTCCCCATGCCCCCCTACCTCCAGCCCCTGGAACCCCCCACTCTATTTTCTCTCTATGACTTGGTCTGGTCTAAGAACCTTATATAAAACAGTCTTATTGATCTTTGAAATAGTAAACCTCCATCATTATAGAGATTTTTGGTTATTTTATCAAGTTGTCCCTTTTTAATGGTGTCTCCTTTAAATCTTCTATGCTTTGTCTTACATCTTGCTGTGTACCATGGCAAGTGCCATTTAAAAAATATAGCTATAAAAATAGGTATAAAAATTTAAAGGAAGTTCAAATGACTTTTTCCTTCCCATTTCTGCAGAGTGGTCAGACTCACCACACCTATTTCCCTGATGATTTGGGGGAAAAGTTGGGCTGTTCTGGGAGCAGCAGGGAGAATTAGAGGGCTGAGGAAGAAGCTGAGTGGACTGGCATGGGGTTTTACACCACATCTACTCTGTCGAGTGCATGGTTTCTGCCACACTGGTTCAGGCTCTAGTTCCTCCACTTCTAATGTGATGCCCTGCCTCTGTGCCCATTTCCTTTCCAGGTAGTTTTGTTCTGAAACAGTGACCATACTGTGTTTCTCCCTGTTCAGTAACCATCGCTACTTTTATTTTGTCTTCAGTAAGATATACACATCTATTCTTTCTCATTCTATCCCAGGCTTACTGTTCCATGTCCTCACATCCTTCTTCCTGTGTTCTGGTTGCAGTGAATTACTCACTGCCCCCCCCCCCACTCCAGTGCCCCTCCCTGCCCCACTGCCCCACTTTTTGAAAGAGACAGGGAGAGAAAGAGACTGTAAGATTGAGCTGCTCCTATATGTGCCCTGACTGGGGAATGGAACTGGCAACCTCCACACTCCTGGATGAAGCTCTAACCAGCCAAGCTATCTGGCTAGGGCTTAATTTTTATTGATTTTTAGAGAAACAGAGGAAGGGAGAGAGAAGGGAGGGAGTAGGGAAGCATTTGTTGTTCCACTCAGTCAAGCATTCTTTGGTTGCTTCCTGTGTCTGTCCTGACTGGGGATCGAACTTGCAACCTTGTTTCAGGATGATGCCCTTAACCGACTGAGCTAACTGGCCAGGACCCTCACTGGGCCTTTAATTACAGAATTTCCCTTAGAACGTTCCTTTTTCACTACTAAAGTTCTTCCCCCTGGTGAGCTCTGTCTTCTAAGGCTCAGTCTCATATCTCTTAAGAAGTGTTTTCTTCCTTGTCCTGCACCCCCACGCTTGGCAGGTTGAGCCGTCCTCAGCTAGCACCACAGCATTGCACAGACTTTTCTCTGGTGGAACTTTGGAACTTAACACGTTGCATCTCATCTATTTTTATGTATGACTCTCCAGCCCTGCTGCATCATGCTGGATGGCAGAGTCTTATCTCGCATCCTCCCCAGACTGAGCACAGTGCCTGGCCAATAAGAAGCACACAATCTTTGCTGAATGACTTTGTTCTACTGGTGAAGGTCAGAAGTGTACAGAAAATAGGAATTGGCTTAACACATTGTTCTAAGATTTCCTTCATACTTAATTGCTTATTGAACAAGATAGAAACCCCAAAGTAGTTCCTTATGCCTTGGAAATTGATGTATTGTGTGGTTTTGATGTGCTTTTTATACATAAAGTACTCTTGAAAGGGGATCACTGAGTTAAATGCTTTTAATGTCAACTCTTCAACCATACAGATTGATATCTGCCGTCAAATGAGGTGCCTTTGGGACTAATGTGATTGCTGGCATCCTTAGTCATTTATGTCAGTTGAAGTTTAAATTTTGTTTACTCAACCAATTTTTGGTACCTAGTACACACCAGTCATTGTGCTTGTTATTTGGGGATAGGATGGTGGGAAAGCAAGGGCTCTGTATATGTGATTCTGATCATCTTTTTACTCATTTCATTCTATTTCTCATACTTACCTTTAGCTTTTGGGGTATGTTTGTGAAAAGAGATGACTTAGAGAACACACGTGCTAGTTGCCCCTTTGTTCTCTCTGCTTTTTGGCCCGCGTCCTCAGCCTCTTAAAAGAGGGCTTATAGCAGAGGAAGATTCAGAGTAGCCTTCTGGTATGTTCCTCCTAGGTCCCAGCTAGGTTGTGCCATTCCTTGGTGGTCTGCCCACCTTATAATTTTCATTTCCATGGCACTTTCTTTTTAGGTTCACCATAGGGTGCAAATCTCGAATAGGTCAGAGAGCCAGTGCTCCCACACCCGAAACTATACTCACAAGGAGAGGTCAGATGTGAGGTGTGGATAAGATTAAGTTAGTCCCAGCTGGTGTCCCATTTCACAGATAAAGAAATCCATGAAAACAATGTTACTTAATTCACCTATATCTCCACAGTCCATGGAGGACCAAGGACCAGTCTGCCTGAGGTGCAGATGATAAAGCCAACTACAAGTCGATCTGCTTTTTATTATCCCTGTGCACCAGTAATTGTAAGCAATGTCAGTGCTAAGAATAGCCCTTTCTGACATACCTTAACATAATAAAGGCCATGTATGACAAATTCACAGCTAACATCTTGTTCAACAGTGACAAGCTGAAAGCTTTTCCTCTAAGGTCAAGAACAAGACAAGATTCTAACTCTCACTACTTTTATTCAAAATACATAGTATTTCCTAGCCACAGCAATCAGACAAAAAATAAATAAAAGGCATTCAAGTTGGAAAGGAAGGAGTAAAATAGTCACTATTTGCAGATGGCATAATACTATATCTCGAGAACCCTAAAGATTCTACTAAAAGCCTGACCTGTGGTGGTGCAGTGGATAAAGCGTCAACCTGGAAATGCTGAGGTTGCCGGTTCAAAACCCTGGGCTTGCCTGGTCAAGGCACATATGGGAGTTGATGCTTCCTGCTCCTCCCCTCTTCTCTCTCTCTCTCTCTCTCTCTTCCTTCTCTATAATGAATAAATAAAAATAAAATCTTTAAAAAAAAAAAGATTCTACCAAAAAACAGAATGACTGAATTCAATGAAGTTGCAGGATATAAAATTAATGTTCAGAAATCTGTTGTGTTTCTATACACAAACACAGAGCTATCAGAAAGAGAAATTAAGAAAATAAATATTGTTGGCCCTGGCCGGTTGGCTCAGCGGTAAAGCGTCGGCCTGGCGTGCGGGGGACCCGGGTTTGATTCCCGGTCAGGGCACATAGGAGAAGCGCCCATTTGCTTCTCCACCCCCCCCCCTTCTTCTCTGTCTCTCTCTTCCCCTCCTGCAGCCAAGGCTCCATTGGAGCAAAGATGGCCCGGGCGCTGGGGATGGCTCCTTGGCCTCTGCCCCAGGCGCTAGAGTGGCTCTGGTCGCAGCAGAGCGATGCCCCGGAGGGGCAGAGCATCGCCCCCTGGTGGGCAGAGCTTCGCCCACTGGTGGGCGGGCCGGGTGGATCCCAGTTGGGCGCATGCGGGAGTCTGTCTGACTCTCTCTCCCCGTTTCCAGCTTCAGAAAAGAAAAGAAAAGAAAAGAAATATTGTTAAAATTTCCATTCAACCCAAAGCAATCTACAGATTCAATGTAATCTCTATCATTATATCAATGTAATTACCCCCTTCCCCACAAAACTAAAACAAATAATTCTGACATCTATATGGAACTACAAAAGACCCAGAATAACCAAAGCAATCTTGAGAAAGAATAACAAGTTGAAGGTAACATGCCCCCTGGTTTCAAACTATACTACAAAGGTGGTAATCAAAACAGTATGGTAGTGGCACAAAAACAGATACATAGATCAGTGGAGCAGAATAGAAAAATAAACCTGGAAATAAACCCATGTCTATACACATGGTCAATTAATCTATTATATGACATGGAGACAAGACTATACAATGACATTGGTATTGGGAAAAATAATTGGTATTGGAAAAACTGGGAAGATACATGCAAAAAAAAAAAGAAAAACTGGATCATCTTCTTACACCACATACAAGAATAAATTCAAACTGGATTAAAGACAAATAAATATAAGATGTGAAATCATAAAACTCCTAGAGGAAAATATAGGCAGTAAATAGGAAGTAAACTCTTTGACCTCAGTGTTAGCGATATTGTTTTAGACATATCTCCTTGGGCAAAGGCAGCAAAAGAAAAATAAACTAATAGGACTATATCAAGCTAAAAAGCTTTTGAATGCAAAATAAACCAACAACACAATGAAAAGACAACCTACTGAATGGGAGAAGATATTCGCAAATGATATATTTGATACAAGGTTAATATAAAATATATAAATAATTTATACAACTCAACAACAACAACAAAAAACAAACAAGAAGGAATCCAATTAAAATATGGGCAGAGGACCTGAATAGACATTCCTCCAAAGAGAACATGCATGACCAATGGGCACATGAAAAGATGTTCACCATCACTAATCATCAGGGAAATGAAAAATTAAAATCATGAGATATCACCTCACACCTGTCAGAATGGCTGTTCTCAAAAGGACAGCAAATAAATGTTGACACAAATGTGGAGAAAGGGAATTCTTGTGCACTGTTGATGAGACTGTAACTTAGTGCAGCCACTATGGAAAACAGTATAGTGATTTTTCAAAAGAAAAAAAATAAACAGTAAAACTACCATATGACCCAGCAATATCAATTCTGGTATTTATACGAAGAAAAGAAAAATAATAATTCAAAGAGATATACACACCCCTGTGTTCATTGCAGCATTATTTACAGTAGCCAAGATTTGGAAGCAACTTATGTGTTTATTGATAGAAGAATGGATAGCCTGACCAGGCGATGGCGCAGTGAATAGAGTATCGGACTGGGATGCAGAGGACCCGGGTTTGAAACCCTGAGGTTGCTGGCTTGGGCATGGGCTCATCTGCCTTGGGGCGGGTTCATCTGGATTGGGCGCAGGCTCACCAGCTTGAACGTGGGGTTGCTGGCTTAAATGTGGGATCATAGACATGACCTCATGGTCACTGGCTTGAGCCCGAGGTCGCAGTCTTGAAGCCCAAAGTTGCTGGCTTGAGCAGGGGGTCACTTGCTCTGCTGTAGCCCCCTGGTCAAGGTACATATGAGAAAGCAATCAATGAACAATTGAGGTGCCACAACGAAGAATTGATGCTTCTCATCTCTCTCTCTCCCTTCCTGTCTGTCCTACCTGTCCCTCTTTCTGTCTATCTCTGTCACAAAAAAAGAAGATATATGTGTGTATACACACATACACATGTGCATTACTCAGACACAAAAAAGAATGCAGTGTTGTCATTTGTGACAATATGGGTGGATCTGGAGAGTATTACATTAAACAAAATAAATTGAACAAGGATATATGGTATTGTGTGATTTCATTTACATGTGAAATCTAAAAAACAAAACAAACCAGAAACAAAGTTATGATTGCCAGAAGGGTGAACTGGGAGTATGGGAGGAAAAGGGGGAGGGGATTAAGAAGTACAAATGCCCAGTTATAAAATATGTTGTGGAAATATAATATACAGCATTGGGAGCAGAGTCAATGATACTGTAATAACTATGAATGGTGACAAATACGGTTATTAGACTCACTGTGGTGATCTCTTTGTGAGGGATATAAATGTGGAATCACTGTTATAAACCTGAAATGAATATAATTTGATATGTCAACTATAATTAAAAATAAATTACAAAAAGAATACTCTTCCTTAAAGAAATTCTTAACAGTTGCTGTAATTATTATTTACTTCTAAAGATTATATGTATGTGTAACATACATAAACATATACGCACATAAATGCTTAACACTGGCACAGTTAAATTATGTTTAAATAAGTTTTGTATTCTACATGGAAATCCATTAAGAGCACTCCCAAATAACCCTCTAGCCCCTAATGAACATGAGCTAGGTTTAATAATAATATTAAAATTGTATATTTTATAATTATTTATTGTTTTAAAATTGAAGACCAAATCAAGAAAGTAAAACATAACAATGTTATGTTATGTAGTCATTTAGTAGTTGTCTAAATTTTACCTTTTGCAGGTACTTTGGGTTTGTTAAATTCACTTGTTCCTTGATAATGATGACATAAATATTATTATAGTAGCCTATAACCAGAGCATCAAAGCTCACACTATTACGTAGATATGAAAATGATGGAATAAATAGCTGTGCCTTTTTCTTTTTTGTATTATAATAAGAGCTATGCTTTATTAGTGTATTTGGATAAAGTTTAATAAAGACGGTGTTTTCTGGTTGTTTTTGTATGTTTTTATTTCATAATTGTTATTAAAAATAATTTTGTAACAGAGAAGAGGACTATTGAAAAAACACTGCATGTCAGACAGGATGACGCAGGGTCTCTGCCTGCAGCCAGTGTCATGGCAGAGCTGAGTCTGACCTGCTCTGAACTGTCACATGGTGCCCTTGATTACTGAGCTGCAGCCCCTCCTGCCCCTGTATGGATATATAGGTAGCACTCTATTTTCCAGGCCTCAGTTTCCTCCTGAACAAAACAAGGTGTTCCAATTAGATTTTTCAAGGTCTCTTACAGTTCTGAAATCCCAGGGTTGAATGAATCCTAAGCCCGTGGCCTGGAACTGGTGGGATAGTGTTTCAGTTGACCCGTTGACTAATTATCGCAGTGATACCTGCTCCTTCTGGTCCTTATGAGACCAGGAGTGAGGGACTTACTAGATGTTTCTGTCTGCACTTGGAAGGAAGATATATTTATTTCCTACATGCTCCAAAATTCATTTGTTCAGACTTTTTTTTTTTTTTTTTCATTTTTCTGAAGCTGGAAACAGGGAGAGACAGTCAGACAGACTCCCGCATGCGCCCGACCGGGATCCACCCGGCACGCCCACCAGGGGCGACGCTCTGCCCACCAGGGGTGATGCTCTGCCCATCCTGGGCGTCGCCATATTGCGACCAGAGCCACTCTAGCGCCTGAGGCAGAGGCCACAGAGCCATCCCCAGCGCCTGGGCCATCTTTGCTCCAATGGAGCCTTGGCTGCGGGAGGGGAAGAGAGAGACAGAGAGGAAAGCGCGGCAGAGGGGTGGAGAAGCAAATGGGCGCTTCTCCTGTGTGCCCTGGCCGGGAATCGAACCCGGGTCCTCCGCACGCTAGGCCGACGCTCTACCGCTGAGCCAACCGGCCAGGGCTGTTCAGACTTTTTAATTACATTTTTCAAATCTGTATTTATAGCCTATTCAATTAGTCTGATAATAGCATTAGTCTCCTGTTACACATTTTTCAGTTTGCTTTGAATTGTGTTTCACATGTTTTCATGCCAGATCATTTAATACATAGAATTTAACACATTGGTGGTAACATGGCTATACATGTTATCCCCTGCTTTTTGAAACTTTGCTTTAGGACATCAGAGTAATGTTGTCATGAGAGATACCTTTGATCTCTCCCCTTGATATTTCAACAAATTGAACAGCTATCACTCATCAAAGGAACCCCAGCTAGGTTTGCAAGCTTGCATGAAAAGATCCATGCATCAAATTGACTAAAGATGGGAAGGGTAAAAATGGAGGATGAAGGATAAGAAGCAATTGGTGGGGCTCTGGAAAGGGGAGAAACCCAGAGTGACTGGGTCTTCTTCAGCCAAGAGGAGTGGAGAAATTAGGGGGCATCTGGAGAGATACTGAACCAAGGTGGTAGCAGAGCATTCCTGCGGTCTGTTGGCAACCTGCACTTGGGACAGAGACAGAAAAATACAGAGTGTAGTCCCCTAGCCCCCAACCTCCCAGATCCTGCCTCACTCTCCTTGTGGGCTATGGAGAGTGGCAGACACATGCCCCACAGCTAGTTCTACAGAGCCACTCTTTCCCTTGAAGAACAGAGGCCCTCAATCTGTGTCTAAGACCTTGATCTGTTGAGACAGAGGAAGGAGGGCCTGGAGGCCTCAGATCACGATTACTGAAGCCATAAAGCCCTCATTGCACAGCCCATACATCATCGTCACAGCAGCCCACCTCTATCATCACAACGGGCACTTCTCAGCAGAGGTCAGCCTGGGGACTACAGGCTAAAACTGGTAATCCAACATCATTTACTGAAAAAAAAAATAGAATAAAACTCTTACAAGTGCATCTAACACAACTCCCTTTTTTATTTGCTTGGATTCTTTTTCTTTCTATTGTTGCTTTATTTTAATTATTGTTTTTAATTATTATTTTTTCTTCTTTTAAAAATTTTAATTATTTTTCTTTGTTTTTTTCCTGATTTTTCTTTTTTATTTATTTTTATTTTTGGTTTTTGTTTGATTTCTTAACAATACCACTCTCAAATGTCATCAAGGCAGAAAAAAAATGTGCCATGATTGTCCAAGAAAGAGATGCAGTTCAAATTTCCTGAAAGCAATATCAATCGCATTGAACCCTTGGTGTTAAATGGCAAAGAATTCAAAGTTGAAGTAGTAAAAATATTCAACGAGATGCAAGAAAACACTGATAGGCAGTATAAGAACCTCAGAAAACAAAACAAGTACTTCACCAAGGAGATCAAAACTTTAAAAACAGAGATGAACTACTCAACACATGAATTGCAAAATGAACTAGCTAGTTTAGCTAATAGAACAGGCCAGATAGAGGATAGAATCATGACATTGAAGATAGGCAACTAGAGATAATACTGAGGAAAGAAGACAGAGACTTAAGAATTTAAAAATGATAAAGCTCTACTAGAATTGTCTGACTCCATCAGAAAGAGCAATATAAGAATAACAGGTATATTAGAAGAAGAGAGGGAGAAGAGAATGGAGAGCTTATTCAAACAAATAATTGATGAAAATTTGCCAAGCCTATGGAAAGAATTAGATCCTCAAATCCAAGGAACGAACAGAATGCCGGGTTACTGCAACCTGAACAGTCCTCCAAGGCACATTGTAATAAAACTGTCAAGATCAATGACAAAGAAAGAATCTTCAAGGCAGCTAAGGAAAATAAGAAAATAACATAAAAAGGAAGGTCCATTAGGTTAGCATCAGACTTTTCAGCAGAAATTCTATAAGCCAGAAGAGAGTAGACCCAAATACTCAAAGTACTGAAAGAGAGAAATTATCATCTGAGAATACTATATCCATTAAAGTTATCCTTCCAATATGATGGAGAAATAAACACTTTTCCAGACATACAGAAGCTGAGGGAATTTATCACCAGAAAACCCCTACTGCAAGAAATACTCAAGGGGGTTATTCTATCAGATATAAAGAATAAAATAACACATAACAAAATATAACTACAAGTGAAAGCTCCAACAAGCTTACACTATAAACAAGGATAATCTGTGACAACAATAACATAAAAGGGGAGGGGATAAAGATCTGTAGTAGCAAAGTTAGATGGAGTGCAGAAGCACTCATAGGCAAAGGATTCATATATATGAACATTTTTTTCTTAATAATGTAATGGTAACCACCTACGAAAAACTAATACTGAAGCACATAGCATAAAAAAAAAAAGGAAACAGGAAAGAAGGAAGGAAGTATGAAATACCACAAAACAAAAGCAACTGAAAGAAACACAAAGAAAAAGAACCAAAGGAGACACAGAGCTACCAGAGAAACAAAAGTTAAAATGGCTATAGGAAATCCTCATGTGTCAACAATTACTCTAAATGTAAATGAACTGAATTCACCAATAAAGAGGTGCAGAGTAGCAGATTGGATCAAAAAACAAAGCCCAGCCCTGGCCAGTGGCTCAGTCATAGAGTGTTGATGCAGTGTGTGGATGTCCCAGGTTCGATTCCTAGTCAGAGCACACAGGAGAAACGCCTATTTGCTCCCTCACCCCTCCCCATCTCGCTTTTCTTTCTCTCTCTCTTCCCCTCCTGCAGCCATGGCTTGATTGGAGTGAGTTGACCCTGGGTGCTGAGGATAGCTCCATGGCTTCTGCCTTAGGTGCTAAGAAGAGCTTGGTTGCTGAGCAATGGAACAATGCCCCAGATGGGCAGAGCATCACCCCTAGTGGGCCAGTTGAGTTGATACCAGTTAAGGCACATGCAGGAGTTTGTCTTTCTGCCTCCCCTCCTCTCACTGAATAAACAAACAAATAAACAAACAAAGAAAACCCAAATAAAAGCCCAACCATATGCTGTTTTCAGGAGACACATTTAAGGTGCAAAGACAAAAGTAGACTCAATGTGAAAAGTTGGAAAAATATTCTCCAAGCAAATAATACCCAAAGAAAAGCAGGTGTAGCCATACTTATATCTTAAGAATACTGACTTCATGACAACAAAGGTAACAAGAGACATAGATGGATATTTCATAATGATAAAGGGGTCACTATAACAAGAAGACACTTTTTAATATATAATGCACCAGATTAGGGAGTGCCAAAATCTACTAACAGATAGAAATAAAAACAGACAAAAACACAATTAGTAGAGTTGCCTCAGGTGCTAGAATGGCTCCAGTTGCAATGGAGCAATGCCTCAGATGGGCAGAGCATCGCCCCCTACTGGGCTTGCCAGGTGCATACTTGTCAGGCACATATGGGAGTCTGTCTTTCTGCCTCTTTGCTTCTCACTTCAGAAAACAAACAAACAAAAAAGAGGTAAAAAGATATATACCAAAAAGCAAGAATGACAACACGACATGTCAAACATTCTGGATGCAGCAAAAGCAATAATAAGAGGGAATATTATGTCATTACAGGCTTATATCAAAAACAAGAGATCTCAAATAAACCACCTTACATTACATCTTAAAGTACTGGAAAAAAGAAAAAAGGCAACACAAAGTTAGCAGAAGAAAGGAAGTAATAAAAGTTAAAGCAGAACTAAATGAAATAGAAAACAAAAAATACAACAACAAACAAACAAACAATCCAATAAAAAAATGGGAAGAGGATATGAATAGACACTTCTCCCAGGAAGAAATACAAATGGCCAACAGATATATGAAAAGATGCTCATCTTCTTTAGCTATTAGAGAAATGCAAATCAAAACGGCAATGAGATACCACCTCACACCTGTTCGATTAGCTGTTATTAGCAAGTCAGGTAACAGCAAATGTTGGAGAGGCTGTGGAGAAAAAGGAACCCTCATACACTGTTGGTGGGAATGTAAAGTAGTACAACCATTATGGAAGAAAGTATGGTGGTTCCTCAAAAAACTGAAAATAGAACTACCTTATGACCCAGCAATCCCTCTACTGGGTATATATCCCAAAAACTCAGAAACATTGATACGTAAAGACACATGCAGCCCCATGTTTATTGCAGCATTGTTCACAGTGGCCAGGACATGGAAACAACCAAAAAGCCCATCAATAGATGACTGGATAAAGAAGATGTGGCACATATACACTATGGAATACTACTCAGCCATAAGAAATGATGACATCGGAACATTTACAGCAAAATGGTGGGATCTTGATAACATGATACGAAGCGAAATAAGTAAATCAGAAAAAAACAGGAACTGTATTATTCCATACGTAGGTGGGACATAATAGTGAAACTAAGAGACATTTATAAGAGTGTGGTGGTTACGGGGGGGAGGGGGGAATGGGAGAGGGATAGGGGGTGGGGAGGGGCACAAAGAAAACAAGATAGAAGGTGACAGAGGACAATCTGACTTTGGGTGGTGGGTATGCAACATAATTGAACGACAAGATAACCTGGACTTGTTATCTTTGAATATATGTATCCTGATTTATTGATGTCACCCCATTAAAAAAATAAAATTATATAAAAAAAATATATAGAAAAAATATTACAACAAAGAGCTGGTTCTTTGAAAAAAATCAATAAAATTTGCAACCCCCTGCCTAAACTCACTAAGCAAAAAAGAGAAAGAGCTCATATAAAAAAAATTCGAAATGAAAGAGGAAAAATTACCATGGATATCATAGATATAAAAGGAATAATACTAGAATAATATAAAAAACTATATTGCACTAAATTCAATAATGTAGAAGAAATGGATAAGTTCCTAGAACTATACAATCTTCCTATACTGAGTCATGAGTAAGTAGAAAATCTAAATAGTCCCATAAGCAGGGAGGAAATAGAGACAACTATCAAAAGCCTCTCCCAAAATAAAAGTCCAGGAACAGATGGCTTCACTGGTGAATTCTACCAAAACATTGAAAGAAGGTTTGGTTCCTATCCTTCTCAAAGTCTTCCAAAAAATAGAAGAAGAAGCAATACCTCCTAACACATTTTATGTGGCCAACATAACACTGATACTAAAACCTGGCAAGAACAACACAAAAAAAGAAAACTACAGACCATTATGTCTAATGAATACATATGCAAAAATCCTAAACAAAATTTAATATAACAACACATTAAAAAATTAATACATCACTATCAAGTGGGATTTACTCCAGGAGCACAAGGATGTTTCAACATACATAAATTAATCAATGTAATACACCACATCAACAAAACTAAGGACAAAAATAATATGATCTTATCATAGATGCACAGAAGGCATTCGATAAGATACATCTATTTATGTTTAAAACATTCAATACAGTGGGTATAGAA
Organism: Saccopteryx leptura; assembly: GCF_036850995.1. NCBI lineage: Eukaryota > Metazoa > Chordata > Mammalia > Chiroptera > Emballonuridae > Saccopteryx > Saccopteryx leptura. The sequence continues at coordinate 160,512,781 of NC_089504.1, forward strand.
GGAAAGTACCTCAATATAATGGACATATATGACAAAGCATCAGCTAATATCATACTAAATGATGAAATATTGAAAGCTTTTCCTCTAAAATCAGGAAAAAGACAAAGCTGTCCACTTTCTCTACTCTTATTCAACATAGTTCTGGAGGTTTTAGCCAGAACGATCAGGCAAGAGAAAGAAATAAAAGGCATCCATATGGGGAAAGAAGTATAGTTATCAGTTTTTGCAGATGACATGATCCTGTATATAGAAACCCCAAAGATGCCATCGAAAAACTATTAGATTTCTTTGAATACATGTACCCTGATTTATTGATGTCACCCCATAAACATTAATAAAAATTTATAAAACAAAATACAAAAAACCAAAACAAAAAAGAAAAACTATTAGAAACAATAAATACAGTAAAGTTGCAGGATACAAAATTAGTATACAAAGGTCTACTGCTTTCCTATACTGCAACAATGAAACTTCAGAAAACAAACTAAAAATAATACTCTTGTTATAATTGCAACAATGAAAAATTAAATACCTGGGAATAAACTAAACAGAGGTTGTGAAGGACCTATATACTTAAAACTATAAAACATTAAAAGGATGGGAAAATAGTCTATGTTCATGGATTGGAAGAATCAAAATAGTTAAAATGGCAATATTATCCAAAGCAATATACAAATTTAATGCAACCCCCATTAAAATGCCATTTTTTTAAGAAATAGAACAAAAAGTCACCAGATTTGTATGGAACTGTAAAAGACCCCAAATTGCCAATGCAATCCTGCGAAAAAAGAATACAGGTGAAGGTATAACACTACCTGACTTTATACTACAGAGCCATGATAATAAAAACAGCATGGTATTGGCAGAAAAAGAGGCACACAGACCAATGGAACAGAATAGACAGCTCAGAAATAAAACTGCATGTATATGTACAAATCTTGGATAAGGCAGCCAAAAACACACAGCCTCAGGCTGTTCATTTAGGTTTGTATTCTCAGTTACTGTTTAGTTATGGAGGAACCTATTCTCTGTGTACAAGGAACTATCCTGATGCTTGTCTCTCTCCAAGAACAGTGTGTACGTGCGCTTTAGAATGATTGGATTGAATGAGTCTAAGGTCCTTTGCCTTGGCCCCTAGTCTCAAGTAGCAGCTGGTAAAACTTTTATTTTCTTTAGGTTTGCTAACCAGGAGTAGTTTTTTACAACTATTTTCTTATCACTGGAAATCCTCCCCTCCCCCTACACCCTCCCATCCCAACCTGTTTTTCCTCTACCAGTTTCTTTTCTCAAAACCATATAAACACCCTCAATTTATTTTTTTCTTATAAGACTATGTTTTCCTCCTTGGTGTTCGTCATGTAACCTGAGTGTCTGGTATTAGTTATAAAGTCTAAATAAATAGTAAAAGGATTTTGCATTTATATATCTGGTTACACCCATTAAAGGCACTTTCATACACAATTTTATGTTAACCTGAAAGACTTCCTAAAACACAACCTAGTATAAATAACTTAACTTTTTAGTTGATTCCTAACTATATTTGCTTTCAGTATACCTGCCCTAGAGACACTTTGTCTCCAACCTAAGAGATACTGTCCCTTTGCTCCCAACGGTTTGCTGACCCTCCTCTATGGTGAAGTCTGTCCATTCATTGCACTTTCAGAGCCACTGCTGGCTGGCTTCTGTTGTTTTGGCTTTGCATGCCTTAATACTACTATTTTATATAGTGTATACTATGTAATGTTTTATAATATTGGAATATTATTATTTAATGGTTTCTTTTATATTCCCTTATACAAGTATTCTTTCTTGCTATAGAATTATAATTAGTATAACTTTTTTTTATGTCCTGTGACATAGAAAGGAATAAAATGGTCTTTACTTATGAGTGTGGAAGCTGACACATAGAGTCCTGACTGGTGGCACAGTAGATGGAGCAATGCACCACAGCACTGAATTTGCTGGTTTGATCCTGGGATCACAGAATCCAAGTCCCCCAAGCCTGGGATCACCAGCTTAATCCTGAGGGTGTGGACTTGAGCCCAGTCAGGGCACATGTGAGAAGCAATCAATGGCACAACTAAGTAAAACAGTGAGAATTGATGCAACTCCCCCCCCCCCCACACACACACACACTTCTCTCTCTCAAGAAAAGAAGTTGAGACATAGAAAGGAGCAGTGGCTTCTACAAGCTGGAGTTGTGAGCAGAAACCAGCATTCCGTACTCTCTTACTGGGCCTTTTTCTCTTTTATTATTCAGAGAAAACTAAATGAACAAAATTTTGATTATCGCCCAATAAATTCCTTCTAGCTTTGTTTAAATTCTACCTTTATATTTATCATAGATAATATCTAATTATGATGTCTGGAGATTTTTCTGTTCTCATTGCTAAGAGTTGGTCATTTTTAGTTCAGTGCTCATCAGAGGGGAGCTGATGTATTTTTTTTTTATAAATAAATTTTTATTAATTTTAATGGGGTGACATCAATAAATCAGGGTACATATATTCAAAGAAAACATGTCCAGGTTATCTTGTCATTCAATTATGTTGCATACCCATCACCCAAAATCAGAATGTCCTCCATCACCTTCTATCTAGTTTTCTTTGTGCCCCTCTCCCTCCTTCCCTCCCCCCCCCCCCCCCGTAACCACCACACTCTTGTCCATGTCTCTTAGTCTCGTTTTTATGTCCCACCAATGTATGGAATCATACAGTTCTTGGTTTTTTCTGATTTACTTATTTCACTCCGTATAATGTTATCAAGATCCCACCATTTTGTTGTAAATGATCCGATGTCATCATTTCTTATGGCTGAGTAGTATACCATAGTATATATGTGCCACATCTTCTTTATCCAGTCTTCTAATTTTTTTTTACAGTGATTAAAGCCTTTAAGCAAACTCTTGGCCAATACAGCAAGAATCCATAAAAGAGTAGTGTCTTTAACATGTTCACCAAGTCCAAGTTGGCACCAACTCCATTCCAAATCCCTGCAAATGCAACCCAACCCCAGTTCAGTCTGTTAGGAGCTATCACAAGAAGCAGGAGTCCAGGAAAAGTCCACATCCAGGAAAAGTCTGCATGGCACTGGAATTGTTGTCACAATTCTATACTTTGCAGCTCATGTCCAAGTCCCAAGGACCGCTGCTTCTAGCTGGGAATGATTCAGATAGACTGGAAAAGCAATCTGCAGCATGTGTGGAGATGTAGCTTCTGTTCTCCTCTGCCTGGAGAGATGAGACCAGGTTGCTTTTCCCTGGAGCTCTGCAACTGTGGCATGGTAAAGAGAACCTTGGGATACACTAAGCTGGGTGGCAAAGGTAAATTCATAATAGAAGTTGGCAAAAGAGGGAAAGAGAGCTCTAGATTAGGAGTAGGTCCCAGCCTGAAATATGAGTGGGGCATTGAGGTAGGAGGAATAAAGGAAACACTATATATTAAACAAAGCAGCAGAAAATAGGACTATCAACACCCACAACAGAGATCTTCGAGGGAAGAATAAAAAACCTGACTATTCAGGCAAGACATAGTTAAGTGGCCCTTGTGCAAATGAGATCAGTTTACCTGCTTCTTGGAAGAAATACCCTGGGCTCGTCCACAGTGTTGTAGATGGGGCCGATGGCCCTGGGCACCTTCAGCCTTCAGTGGCAAACCCCAGCTTTCTGGGCAAGGTTAGGTCATAAGTGGCTGGAGCAGGGCTGGAAGAGACTGAACCCTCCCTTAGAGGAGTGAGGGGAAAGCCTACCTTCCAGTGTCCCTTTTTCCTCACAGCAAAGGCATGTAAGCCTGGCAGGCTTTAGCTCAATGACCTTCCTTTTCACTATTGAAGCAGGACCCAGATGGCATCCTATGAGACCCCTTTGGGGCGTTGGAGCCTTGAAGGGCGTATCCTAAAAGCTGGTAGTTTACCTGATCTCTCTTGGGCTTTTTCTGCCTCTTGGTACCTTAAAAGCCATGCTCAGAAGATCTCGCTGAGGGGTTTGAGGATCCCCATCCACCTATATAAACCTTTTCTGTATATCTGGAGCTATTTGGAAAATGACAAAACAGTGTTATTAGCTGGATCAAATAAAAGAAGGTAAAAGTTTGCAAGAGAAAAAGATTTGGCATCTCCTGTTCATTAGCATTCAAAAGAAATTAAAAATTTTTTAAGTAAAAAGCATGATATGGTAGACCCATAGGAGTTCCAGGATATGACTCCTCCCTTTTAAATTTTTTTAAATTGACCTTAAAATATTTGCCGGGTACACTTTAATAATACCTTGACTTTAAAGATTGTAAGAAATACCCATAATTCGAAAGGTTTGACAAAATACAGTAAATGCTTTTGCTACATATGCAGGAGCATTGTCAGCTTTAACTAGTTTAGGAAATCCAGTAATAGAAAAATGCATACAGACAATGAGCAATAACATGCTTAGCAGCCTCTCCTGTTCTGGCAGAGGTTACTATAAATCCAGAATAAGTATCCACTGTAACGTGGACATAGGACTGTTTGCCAAATGAAGGTATATGAGTAACATCCATTTGCCAAAGTTGTCCTGGTAGGAGTCCTTGAGGGTTAACTCCAAATGAAGGGACAGATTGTAGTATAGGACACCTTGGACAGGATTTATCAATCTGCCATGCTGCTTCCCGAGAAAGTTGAAACTGTTTACGCAGGGCTGCAGTGTTCTGGTGATGAAAAGTATGAGACTGAATTGCTCGATCTGTCATGGTTGCTCCAAATATTTTCTTTTGGATAGCTTGATCAACAAGGGCATTCCCTTGTGCTAAACCTCCAGGGAGCATAGAGTGAGCTAGAGTATGTCCTATAAAACATGGACATACAAGTCTTTGAAGAAGGAGGAACTGCTGAAATAGTTCATCAGCAGTTGTCTCTAAAACAGCAGTCTTTAAAGTGGAAACAACCATAAGTAAATATTTGCTGTCTGTAGATAGATTAAAGGGGGAATATGGCAAATGCTGAAAAGCCATGATAATGGCATATAATTCTAGTCTTTGAGCTGATTTTAAGTTGACTGTTTCAGTATAAGTTGTCCATTGATTTGCAAAAGCAATTTGCCATTTAGTGGAAGTTTCTCAGAGCCATTGTTGTTGATCCTTTGACAAAAGGAACAACAATAATTTTGAAGCTCAAAACCTATAAGCTATAAGGGTCGCCTATGCCTCTTGATAATCCAGGAGGCGACAAGATCAAAATATGGAAGTGTATTCCATGGGCTATTAGATGGTTCAATGTGCCCAAGCTGTAGCTGCTCTTGTACCAATCGAGCCTCAAGTTTTTCCTGAGAAAGGGGCTATTGGTTTACCCATACAGGATTATCTGATTTCCAAATAATTGGGTCTGCACAATGCATTATTGGGGTAGCAGGAGTTACCACGGCCCCTATGCTAAATTTTGATATGCTAATCCACACCTTCTGGTATTGGGTGCAACTTCTACGGGGATGAGAATTCCTCGCTGTACTTTCCCTAGTCCCTTAGTGGGCAAAAATCCCCAATCAAGCATCTGAGTACTGACTAAACCATTAGGACTGACAAGCAACGCTCCCGTATTTTTCAAAACATCTTTACACCACAAATTAACTGGCCATCCAGGGAGCACATAAGGCTTAAAAAAATCCAGAATGATCTTCTTAATCTTTCCAATGTAAAAAACTAGAACTTTGTTGAGGGGATTTATTCTGCCCTATACCTTGTAATTCTGTGGCTGCTGCATGAGTGGGCCAGGAAGGAGGCCAGTGTAGCTTAGCAATAACAGATACATCAGCTCTAGTATCTAAAAGTTCTTTAAATTTATGCCCATGTATTGTTAGTTCCATTTCAGGGCGTTCCTGACCTATTTTTTTTTAATCCAATTGGCAAAATCAAAGGAGCCAAATCACCAATTTTCTTGGGGCCCCTTTTGCAGGATGTGGCCTGAGAAGCAGAATTAGCATCTTTATACTATTCTTCTAACTGCTTGAATTAGCTGTGAGCCAAATTCTTTTTTTTTATTATTAATTTTAATGGGGTGACATTGATGATGTATTTTTTTTTCACTTCTGATTTTAGGTTCTTTGCATTTATGGTTACTACCATGGGCATATGATTTTTGTAATGCCCTAAACACAAACCACTAATACTTTCACATTTCTAATTAGTCAATATACAGAATAGTCTCATTCCAACTCTGAACCTCAATCCATGCTGACTCCTTTGTCATGCTGGATTAGGGACATATGCCAACCAGTCAACCTACTGTATTTAAAACCAGAAAGCTCTGAAATGTCTTGGAAATTTGCTTTTCTCAGCAAAAGACAGTAAGACAGATACGACCCACCAATTTTGTTGCTGTTGTGCACAGTTAAAAATGCCTGGAACTAGAAGTGATTGCGAGGTGCAGTTCTGCCAGTAAGATGTGAGCAGAGGGCATCTGGGATGCTCCGGATAGTCCCAGTTCTTCCTGTGTGAACACAGCTGTGAATCTGAAGGAGGAAATCCATTCTGTGGCAATACAGTGAGAAGCTGTTGGAGTAGAGACACTTAGGATATTGACCTTTGTGAGGCTGCTGCATGGGCACTGAGTCAGCTACCTCTGCAATTCCCTTTCTGAGAAGAACCCCCCACCCTATCCCACCAATGACTTCAGACAAGTTTCTGTTGCAAGAAGCAGAATTCAGTTTCTCATTCAGAACATTAAAAAAAAAAGTTCTGGCCCTGGCCGGTTGGCTCAGTGGTAGAGCGTTGGCCTGGCATGCGGGAGTCCTGAGTTCGATTCCCGGCCAGGGCACACAGGAGAAGCGCCCATCTGCTTCTCCACCCCTCCCCCTCTCCTTCCTCTCTGTCTCTCTCTTCCCCTCCCACAGTCGAGGCTCCATTGGAGCAAAGTTGGCCCGGGCACTGAGGATGGCTCTGTAACCTCTGCCTCAGGTGCTAGAATGGCTCTGATTGCGGCAAAGCGACGCCCAGATGGGCAGAGCATCGCCCCCTGGTGGGCATGCCGGGTGGATCCCGGTCGGGCGTATGCGGGAGTCTGTCTGAGTGCCTCCCCGTTTCCAACTTAAGAAAAGTACCAAAAAAAAAAAGTTCTAACTACTGTATTGGCTTGTTTTCTAAGTATTCACATATATTCATGTTGTCTTTCCATTCTCACTGGCTTTCAATAAAAAAGTATTTTCTTATTATGACATATGGTGTACTTTTCATTTGAAAATCTACAAGGCTAAGAAATTGGCCTAAATATGATATAAATATTATGGTTCAGTCTTAGATTAATGACTTTTTGTTTTAATATATTACCACAGTCACATGGCCATTTTGCCACTAGTTCATAATAGTGGTCATTTTCCAGAATATATTCTATTTAGCAAAGCATTGTTACTAATTGGAATTGTTAATCATAATACATGCACTTCTAGAAAAACTGCAGATGTGTTTTCCTAAAGTGATGACTTAAACAGTCCAACAAACCAGTTCCTCATTGGGGAATTTGCACTTTATCACAAAACACATGTGCATGTATGTCTTTAAAAAATCTTTAAGGCACTTAGCTTGCATATTGCTAAAAATTGCTAATAATCAAAATATGAGTGCAACTTATTACAGTTGAACTACATGAGTCATACTGGAGAAACAATGTTTGAAATGTATGGGGCCATAACTTTCTCTGTTATTTCATCAAGTGATCATATCCAAGTCTGTAGTAATCATTTTAAAAACAGATATGGAAACTAATATTTTTCCTTTAGAATTTTTCTTTTTGTATGTGTGGTGTTAAGTTTTCCATTGAGAACTTTGGCTAAAAAAATTATGTATTGTCAAAATTTTGGTAAAGAAGGATATTGAGGGGGAGGTATTGTCTTACTAGAGTGACAGAACATATATATATCTACTGTGAACTGACAAAGATATCCATGGAACTAAATATGTGCCAATATTTTACATAGTGATATTTTAGTTAAGTGGAATGGATAATTGTGCTGGTACCACTTATTAGACAATATGACTATGTGTCAGGATAAAGACGAAATTGAACTCCATCCTATATGATATGTAAAAATGAACTCTTATTGCAAAAATTACAGACCACATTTTAAGAAAAATCTATAAAGAGAATCTTAGAAGTGTGTATGTATTTTATGTATGTGCATATACATTATATAAAATGGAATGGGGGGAAGAATTTCTTAATACTAAATCACAACACTAACTTTTTTTGGAGTATCTACATTATTCATACTTGACATACCTTTTTGTATGTCAAAAGTACTGTTTAAAAAAATATACAAATGAATGGTCTAGAAAACTATTTAATATATATTAGGGTTAGTAGGTAGACATTACCAAATTCTTACAAATGGACACTGAGAAGACCAACAAACCAATTGGAAAATGAGCAAAGTATATGAGGAGGTGTTAATGAAGCAAAGCCTTATTGCTCTCAGATGTGTAAAAATGTATGTTGAATTTTGTTATAATCAAAACAATGAAATTAGCATCACAACAATTTATTACTTGACATAGGGCTGAATACTGTAAAAAGACTGTTAATACCTTCTGTTGGCAGGAATATGAAGATAAAATATATTCTCATACATTGCTAATAGTAGTGTGAACTACTAAACTGATTTGGGAAGTAATTTGCTATCTATTAAAATTAAAAGTTTATGATTCTCTTGGAACAGAAAAAGGACATTCAGTAGAAACTTTGGAAATCTTGTCTGGTCCACTAATCTTTAGAGATGCTTAGAATGGAACCACTTTTTGAAGTGAAATCTAATAAAAGTAAAATCACCAGCATTATGAATGAAAATGGATATTCACGGTGGCATTTTTCTAGTTTGAAAGCCTGGAAATAAAGAAATTGCTCCCTATAATACCTTGATTGAATAAATTATGGAATATTATATAACCATAAAAAGAATGGCTTAGAGCTTTACCATTGACTTATAGAGATTTTGCTTTTGTTGAGTGATAAAAGCAAAATTTAGAAAATGGCATGTGTCTCAGTTTTTGTGGAACATGGGCAACTTTCTGTATATGAATATGTGTGCATATCTGTGTAAGATTATGTGATCTTAGAGAAATTATGGGAGGGTATATATTGTAGGTCATTAAAATAACTCTATTTGTGTTAGATGATGCATGGATCCAGAGTCAGCTTGACTAACAGTTAAGATCCAGGACCTCTGCCCATTCCAGGGCCCTGGGAGGTCGTCTGCTATATGATTACCTGGTTGATGTTTTTGTATAACTTAGGAAATAGATCTGAACCCTGATATTCCAAGGCAACTATCTCTTTTCAGTTAGACTTCAGCCATTATCACACTTTCTCTCCTGTTAGATGACATTGGAGTGGTGTTTTAGGGATCTGGATAAGGAAAACTTGGAAATAACATTTTGTTTGGTTTTAGAGGTATATTTTTGTGCTGTGCAGTCACATTTGTGAATAGATAAATTAATCATCCCAGCACAAGAGCAAATAACAAATGCTCCTACTACCACTGCATCAACTGGGGTTGTGATGTGCGATTATAGAGTTAGAAGTATCAAAATATGAGTGGCACTTATTATATTTGAACTACATGAGTCATATTGGAGAAACAATGTTTGAAATGTATGGGGCCATAAACTAGTCTGCAGGGAAGTCTTTCATATTTTCAGTTATATTTATAAAAGAAATTTGATAGGAATTTCTCTGAATTTGATGCTAATCATAAAAATTTACATTACGTTGCTGTTCAGGAATTATAAAGCTGAAAGAAATATTACAGAAAGATTAATGAAAAATAACCACAGCTCGAGGAATGATTTTTCTATTCTTTCTATTGAAACTATTACAAAATTGTTATATAAGAAGTGATTTAAGTAAGTGAAGTAAAAAATATGGGAGGGGGTATAGAATGTCAGATAGTTAATAAAAAATACTGTGTATCCCAGAAATTGCAATGTAGTTTATTTCAGCTTTCATGAATTGTATTATGTTGTGATCCCCCCAAATCTTAAATGTTTTCACTTTTATGCCCTATTTTATTTTTATACTTTTGTATTTTTCTTAAAGTGAGACCCTCCAAATCGTATGTATATTGTATACAAATGATATCCAGGCCCCACAAAATCTGGATTTAGATTTTTTTAAAGTTTGTTAACTGGGTATAGAATAATAAGTAAATTAAATGAAAAGATGAGAAGATATTTTAAGATTACTTAGGAAGGAACTACGTTATATTAAATGGCCATGAGTAAATATGCAAGGACCAATTATTAAAATGAAATAAAGCTTTAAAGTTCTTCCTTAAACATTGCTTCTCTGAGGATTCGTGTTAGAAAATTATTATTGAGGAACTTGATCTTCATCTGGCTCAGGTTTCTGTTACAGAAAACGCTATTTTAGCTGGCCAGCAGAGGGCACTGTGTTGTTGGTCAGAGGTGTGCGGTAAGCTCTCTGCCTCCAAGGCGGGTGGAGGTGGTTAAGAGCATAAATATTTGATGTGGCCAATTTAGAGCTTAATGTGTAAGAGGAGAGAAGTCCCCACCCCCATGCCTTCACTTGTGAATGTGTGTGTTCTCTCTGTCTCACACACATACTCTCACACACACACATGCACACGCACACAATACTGAGATGAATGGATGGATTACAGACTGTGTGTTGGGTACTCATGGATAGGGAAAAGCTTGCTAGAGAAGATGACCCCTTGGGCTGTTGGCTGGGAAGAAGAGAAAGGATATGGTTTGATAAAAAGAAAAAAAGATGTTCTGGAAATTTGGCAGAGGATTAAAGGAAGCGAGACAATGTAAGAGCTAATACTCTTCAGGATAAAGTGATTTCCATTGGAGTGGGAAGAGGTTTATTCCCTTTCTTCCTGAGGGCTTTCTTCTTGTGTTGAAAGCCAGACTGTTCTTCTCAAGGAATAACTGTATAAAAGTTTTATATTCTGAATGCTGTCCTGCTTGTTTTTTTTTAGACTCATATAGGGCAGATTAGAATTTTCCTTTCTTATCCATGACCTAGAGTCTGGCTGTTGCTGATAGAACATACTGACTGTAGGGATTAATAACAGATATGAGTTGTTACTAGATTTTGGGGGAAGTAACATGAGAATTAATTAGGTATTTAACCTAATTTCATGTTCCAATAAATAGCTCCTTGTGTATGACGATTCCTGAAATTAGCTAAAATAAAAAAAACAAAAACAGCCTGACCAGGCTGTGGTGCAGTGGATAGAGTGTCAGACTGGGATGTGGAGGACCCAGGTTCGAGACCCTGAGGTCGCCAGCTTGAGCGCGGGCTCATCTGGTTTGAGCAAGATCACCAGCTTGGACTCAGTGTCTCTGGCTCGAGCAAGGGGTTACTCAGTCTGCTGTAGCCCCACGGTCAAGGCACATATGAGAAAGCAATCAATGAACAACTAAGGTGTCACAACAAAAAACTAATGATTGATGCTTCTCATCTCTCTTTGTTCCTGTCTGTCTGTCCCTGTCTATCCCTCTCTCCAACTCTTTCTCTTTCTGTGTAAAAAAAAAAAAAAAAAAAAGAAAGAAAGAAATGAAGAGTATGCTAACTGAAATGAAGAATAATTTACAGGAAATCAACAGAGAAGATGAAGCCAATAATCAAATCAGGGATTTGGAATATAAGGAAGCAAAAAACACCAAATCAGAACAGCAAAAAGAAAAATGAATGCAAAAAATTGAAGATAGTATAAGCAACCTCTGGGACAACTTCCAGCGTACCAACATTCATATCATGGGGTGCTAGAAGGACAAGAGAGAGAAAGAAACTGAAAACTTACTTGAAAAAAATATGACAGAAAACTTCCCCAACCTGGTGGAGGAAATAGATATATAAATCAAGAAAGTACAGAGAATCCCAAACGAGATGAACCTAAAAAGAATCATACCAAAGACACATCATAATTAAAATGCAAAAGGTTAAAGACAAAGAGAAATCTTCAATGCAGCAAGAGAAAAGCAATTAATTACCTACAAGGGAGCTTCCATAAGACTGTCAGCTGATTTCTCAACAGAAACTTTGCAGGCCAAAAGGGATTGGCAGGAAATTCAAAATGATGAAAAAGGAGGACCTACAACCAAGATTACTTGAACCAGCAAAGCTATCATTTAGAATTGAAGGACATACCTATAAAAAGCTTCCTGGGAAAGGAGTTCATCACCACCAAACCAGCTTTATGTGAAATATTAAAGGGTCTTCTTTAAGAAGAAGAAAAAAGAAGATAAAAAATATGAGTAATAAAATAGCAATAAATAAATACATATCTACCAACAAATATATCTAAAAAGTAAAATAGACGAAGAAGCAGAACAAAAATAGAGTCATAGATACAGAGAATATTTTGAGAGTTACTAAATGAGAGGAGAGTTGGGGAAGTGGGTGAAAAAAGGTGAAGGGATTAAGAAGTACAAATTGATAGTTAAGGAATAGTCATAGTAATGTGCAGTACAGCATAGGGAGTATGGTCAGTATTCTAACAACTTAATATGGGGTCATATGGGTACAAGATATATCAAGATGATCACTTAGTAAGTTATGTAATGGTTAATCACTGGAGTGTACATCTGAAACTAATATGTTGATGTATGTTAACCTTAATTGAAAAATAAAAATGATATAAAAAATCTTGGTTATTGCCCTATTAATTTTTAGCATAATAATACGAATCCATCAAAATCTGACTTCCATTTCCTCCCTCATAAGCTCTATCTTCTATTACACCTTTATTTATTTTGCCCCAAACTCTGTGCAATAGCTGTGTAACAGTGTTGACTGTTCCTAAAACAAATGCCTTTTTTGCTGTTTTGCTTGTCTTTCAGAATGACCTTTCCCCTTCATCCCTTGAAGCCCAGTTCCAATGTGAAACCCTTCCTGACTTGCACTAATTGAAGAATTAATTGATTCTTCCACTACACTCCCATAGAACTTTGTATATAATTTCATTATGGGATACAGACAACAAAATAATTATGATGCAAATATGTACTGTTGCCCTGCCTGATGCGAGCTCTTGAGAACAAAGAAATAAGCACTACATAAATGTTTGAGTGAAACGTGAACAGTAGAGTAGTTTGTATTTCTGCAAACCCTGAGGATCAAAGAACAGAAGCTCATTTGAGTTAGTTCTTAATTTGAGATCATGGACTCAATTACCAATAAGTAGTCTTTATATAAATCATTACTTATTGAGAACTACCAATGTGCAAGATACTTTGCTCAGTGGTTTGGTATTATAAATAATTTGGTTGGTGATAATAATTTTGAGCTATTACATGTGCCCCTATTCTCATGCAAAATAATACTTTTAAAGATTTTATAATATTCGGAGTGTTTTCTTATTTTACTTGATTTATGTAACACTCTTAGGTAGGTAGAACAGCTACAGACTGACTCCCTTTTATCCAAAAGGAGTTTGATGTTTAGAGGTTATTTGTACAAGTTCACTGATTAAGAACTATGGGAATTGGAACCAGAATCTAGATTTTTCCTGAAATAAATGCCAACTGCTAAGACATTTATTCTGAACTATCTCATTATATTGATAGACTAAACAGTTACTGTAATGAAAATCTATCTTTTGTTCTCTTAAAAGATAATCTAAGATATTTTTTGGACGGTGTAGAACTAAAATGCTTGTCATATGACAGACTTTTAAAGACTGAAAGAACCTGAGTTAATTATTTCTCTGAGTTAACTAGCATTTTGAAAACACATCTCTACTACTGCTAGCAATAAATATATTTTTTTCTTAGGCTTGCATTCAAGCAACTGATTTGGATTTGGGTGTTCATGGAAATGAATGAAACAACCTTAGAAAAACTTGTTTGACATGTAAATTTTTTATTCTTTAAAGAGAATAGCTGATAGATGTAAATTAAAAAGTGAAGTGTATATTGGTACTTGAACACATGGAAGCTTTTGGTGATTAGTACTGTATCCTTTGTCAAATACAATTTGGGTTTTATTTTAATTTTGTTTTTCTTGGTTTTTGGTGGGATTAGATTATAATTTAAAGACATAAGAAAATTTGTTTTCTTTTTTTATTATTACTAATTTTAATGCAGTGACATTGAAAAATCAGGGTACATATGTTCCGAGAAAACATCTCCAGATTTTTTTGACATTTGATTGTGTTGCATATCCCTCACCCAAAGTCAAATTGTCTTCCGTCACCTTCTATGTGGTTTTCTTTGTGCCCCTCCCCTAACCCCACCTCCTCTCTCTCCTTCCTCGCCCCCTTCCCACCCCCCCAACCCACCCCCGTTACTATAACATTCTTGTCCATGTCTCTGAGTCTCATTTTTATGTCCCATCTAAGTATGGATTCATATAGTTCTTAGTTTTTTCTGTTTTACTAATTTCACTCTGTATAATGTTATCAAGGTCCATCCATGTTATTGCAAATGATCCGATGTCATCATTTCTTATGGCTGAGTAGTATTCCATAGTATATATGTACCAAAGCTTTTTAATCCACTCGTCCTCTGACGGACACTTGGGCTGTTTCCAGGTCTTCGCTATTGTGAACAATGCTGCCATAAACATGGGGGTGCATTTCCCCTTTTGGAACAGTTCTATAGTGTTCTTGGGGTATATTCCTAAAAGTGGGATAGCTGGGTCAAAGGCAGTTCAATTTTTAATTTTTTGAGGAGTCTTTATACTGTTTTCCACAGTGTCTGCACCAGTCTGCATTCCCACCAGCAGTGCAGGAGGGTTCCCTTTTCTTCACATCCTTGCCAGCTCTTATTCTGTGTTGTCTTGTTGAGTGCCATTCTGACTGGTGTGAGGTGATATCTCATTGTGGTTTTAATTTGCATTTCTCTAATGATTACTTATGTTGAGCATTTTTTCATCTGCCTATTGGCCATCTGTATGTCCTCTTTGGAGAAGTGTCTATTCATTTCTTTTGCCCCTTTTTTGATTGGATTGTTTGTCTTCCTGGTTTTGAGTTTTACAAGTTCTTTATAAATTTTGGTTATTAACCCCTTATCAGACGTATTGTCAAATATGTTCTCCTATTATGTAGTTTGTCTTTTTATTCTGTTCTTATTGTCTTTAGCTCTGTAAAAGCTTTTTAGTTTGATATAGTCCCATTTGTTTATCCTGTCTTTTATTTCACTTGCCCGTGGAGATAAATCAGCAATATTGCTGCGAGAGATGTTGGAGAGCTTACTTCCTATGTTTTCTTCTAAGATGCTTATGGTTTCACAGATTACATTTAAGTCTTTTATCCATTTTGAGTTTATTTTTGTGAATGGTGTAAGTTGGTAGTCTCGTTTCATTTTTTTACAAGTATCTGTCCAATTTTCCCAACACTATTTGTTAAAGAGACTGTCTTTTCTCCATTGTATGCTCTTACCTCCTTTTTCAAATATCAGTTGTCCATAGAGCTGTGGGTTTATTTCTGGGTTCTCTGTTCTGTTCCACTGATCTATATGCCTGTTCTTATGCCAGTACCAGGCTGTTTTGAGTACAATGGCCTTGTAGTATAACTTGATATCAGGAAGTGTGATACCTCCCACTTTATGCTTTTTTTTTAAGAATGCTGAGGCTATTTGTGTTCTTTTTTGGTTCCATATAAATTTTTGGAATATGTGATGTATGTCTTTAAAGTATGTCATTGGTATTTTAGTTGGTATTGCATTGAATTTATAAATTGCTTTGGGTAATATAGACATTTAATGATGTTTATTCTTCCTAACCATGAGCACAGTATATACTTCCACTTGTTTGTATCCTTCTTGATTTCTTTTTCAATGTTTTATAAATTTTTCAAGTACAATTCTTTAGTCTCCTTGGTTAAATTTACTCCTAGGTACTTTATTTATTTTGATTGAAATAGTGAAGGGGACTGTTTCCTTAATTTCTCTTTCTGCAGTTTTTGTTGGTTTATAAAAATGCCTGTGATTTCTGAGTATTAATTTTATATCCTGCCACTTTACTGAATTCATTTATCAGGTCTGAAACTTTAGGGTTTTCTATATACAATATCATATCATCTGTAAATAACGATAGTTTTACTTCTTTTCCAACATGAATGCCTTTTATTTCTTCTTCTTGTCTGATTGCTGTGGCTAGGACTTCCAGGACTATGTTGAATAAGAGTGGTGAAAGGGGGCATCCCTGCCTTGTTTCTGATATTAAGGGGATTGTTTTAAATTTTTGTCCATTGAGTATGATGTTGGCTGTGGGTTTGTCATAGATGGCTTTTATCATGTTGAGGTATGTTCCCTGTATTCCCACTTTACTAAGAGTTTTGATCATGAATGGGTGCTGGATTTTATCAAATGCTTTTTCTGCATCTATTGAAATTATCATGTGGTTTTTCTCCTTCCTTTTATGTGAAGAATCACATTGATTGATTTGTGAATATTGTACCAGCCTTACCTCCCAAGAATAAATCCCACTTGATCATGGTGTATGATTTTTGCATATATTGTTGGATTCGATTTGCTAATATTTTGTTGAGGATTTTAGCATCTATATTCATCAGGGATATTGTTGTTTTTTTTCCTGGATTTGGAATCAGAATTATGCTTGCCTCATATAAGGAGCTTGGAAGTCTTCCTTCCTCTTGAATTTTTTGATATAGTGTGAGAAGGATATGAGTTAGTTCTTCTTTGAATATTTGGTAGAATTCACTTGTGAAGCCATCAGGCCTCGGACTTTTCTTTGTTGGGAGTTTTTTGATACCTGTTTTAATCTCATTTGTTGTAATCGGTCTGTTTAGGTTTTCTGATTCTTCCAGATTGATTTTTGGAAGATTGTATGTTTCAAGGAATCTGTCCATTTCATCTATGTTGTCTAGTTTTTTGGCATACAGTTCTTCATAGTATTTTCTTACAATATTTTGTATTTCTATTGTGTCAGTTGTTATTTCTCCACTCTCATTTCTAGTTTTATTTATTTGAGTCCTCTTTCTTTTTTTCTTGGTGAGTCTAGTTTAAGGTTCATCAATCTTGTTTACCTTTTCAAAGAACCAGCTCCTGGTTTCATTGATCCTCTATTGTTTCTTAAGCCTCTATGTCATTTATTTCTGCTCTGATCTTTATTATTTCCTTCCTTCTACTACATTTAGGCTTTACTGCTGTTCTTTTTCTAGTTCTTTTAGATGCAGGTTTACATTGTTTATTTGAGCTTTTTCTAGCTTCTTAAAGTATGCCTGTAGTGCTATGAACTTCCCTCTCAGTACTGCTTTTGCTGTGTACCATAAATTTTGAGTTGTTGTATGCTCATTATCATTTGTTTCTAGGAATTTCTTTATTTCTTCTTTGATCTCATTCTTAATCCATTTGTTATTTAAAAACCTGCTATTTAGGTTCCATGTGTTTGAGAATTTTTGAGTTTTTCTGTTGTGGTTGATTTCTAGTTTCATGCCTTTGTGATCAGAGATAGTGCTTGATATGATTTCAATCTTCTTAAATTTGTTGAGAGCACTTTTGTGCCCTCACATGCAGTCTATCCTAGAGAATGTACCATGATTACTTGAAAAGAATGTATATTCTGCTGCTTTAGGGTGAAGGGTTCTGAAGATATCTATTAAATTGAGTTGATCTAGTGTGTCCTTTAAGTCTGCTGTTTCTTTGTTAATTTTTTTTCTTGAGGATCTATCTAATGATGTTAGTGGGGTATTGAAATCCCCTACTATTATAGTATTGCTGTTGATCTTGCCCTTTATATCCATCAAAGTCTGCTTTATATATTTATGTGCTCCTATATTAGGTGTGTAGATATTTATAATAGTTACATCTTTCTGTTGGATAGCTCCCTTTATCATTATAAAGTGGAATTCTTTATATCTTACTATATCCTTTGTTTTAAAGTCCATTTTGTCTGATATAAGTATTGCTACCCCAGCTCTTTTTAAATTTCCATTTGCATGAAATGTTTTTTTCCATCCTTTTCCCTTCAGTCTATGTGCATCTTTTGTTTTAAGTTGTGTCTCTTGTAGACAACATATGTATGGGTTCTGTTTTCTTATCCATGCAGCTATCCTATGTCTCCTGATTGGATCATTTAATCCATTTACATTTAAGGTTATTATTAATATGTAGTTGTTTATTGCCATTTTATTCTTTAATGCTGTATTTCTTTTTTGCTATATTCTTTTCTCACTTTGATCTGTTTACAACAGGCCCCTTAACATTTCCTGCAGCATTGCTTTGGTTGTAATAAATTCCTTGAGTTTTGTTTTTGTCTGGGAAGCTTTTTATTTCTCCTTCAATTTTAAATGATAGCTTTGCTGGATAAAATAGTCTTGGTTGTAGATTCTTGTTCTGCATTACTTTGAATATTTCTTGCCATTTCCTTCTGGCCTCAAGTGTTTCTGTTGAGAAGTCTGATGTCATTCTTATCAGGGCTTCTTTGTAGGTGATAATCTTTTTTTCTCTAGCAGCTTTTAATATTTTCTCTTTATCACTTAGTTTTGGTGTTTTAATTATGATGTGTCTTGGTGTAGGTTTCTTTGGGTTTCTCTTTAATGAAGTTCTCTGTGCTTCTTGAACTTGTGAGAGTTTCTCCTTCATTAATTTGGGAAGTTTTCAACTATGATATGATTGAACAAAGTCTCTATCCCTTGTTCTTTGTCTTCTTCTTCAGGAACCCCTATGATGCGGATGTTATTTCTCTTCATGTTGTCACAGAGCTCACTAAGAGTTTCCTCTTAGACTTTTTGAGTCTCCTTTCTTTTTTTTTCTCTGCTTTCATTCCACTTGTCCTCTAACTTGCTGATTCAATCCTCAGCTCCATCCATCCTGTTTTTAATGTCTTCCATTGTGGTCTTCATTTCTGATATTGTATTTGTCATCTCTGACTCTTTTTTAATATTTCAATATCCTTTTTTATACTTGCTATTTCTTTATTTAGGTGTTCGTAATGACCATCCATTGTTGTTCTAAGATCCATAAGCATCATTACAATCATTATTTTGAACTGCGCATCTGGAAGTTTGGTTATTTCCATATCACTCAGTTCATTTCCTGAAGGTTTCTCTTGTGGTTTCATTTGGGTTGTGCTTCGCTGTCTTTTCATTATGTCTGTGTGTTTGGGTGTTTTGTTTGTAGAGCTGGTTGAGTCTAGGGTTCCTGTTGTCTGCCTCCAATTTTCAGTTGTGTTATTTCTAGGGCTTCTTGGGTTGGCATCATCTATCATTTGTAATCCACTTTTGGATTTGGGCCACTTTGAGGTCTTGATTTGTTTGTTTTCTTTTCTTTTTTTTTTTTATATAATTTTATTTTTTTAATGGGGTGACATCAATAAATCAGGATACATATATTCAAAGATAACAAGTCCAGGTTATCTTGTCGTTCAATTATGTTGCATACCCACCACCCAAAGTCAGATTGTCCTCTGTCACCTTCTATCTTGTTTTCTTTGAGCCCCTCCCCACCCCCTATCCCTCTCCCATTCCCCCCTCCCCCCTGTAACCACCACACTCTTATAAATGTCTCTTAGTTTCACTATTATGTCCCACCTACGTATGGAATAATACAGTTCCTGTTTTTTTCTGATTTACTTATTTCGCTTTGTATCATGTTATCAAGATCCCACCATTTTGCTGTAAATGTTCCGATGTCATCATTTCTTATGGCTGAGTAGTATTCCATAGTGTATATGTGCCACATCTTCTTTATCCAGTCATCTATTGATGGGCTTTTTGGTTGTTTCCATGTCCTGGCCACTGTGAACAATGCTGCAATAGATTTGTTTGTTTTCTTAACAGGTGATAGTCTTGTTTACTGATCTCAGCAGGGGGCTTATTTGAAACGTATCCAGGAATGCAGTGGCTGTAACCCGAGACTCTGAAGGTCTCTTCTGCCTGTTACTTTCTCTGGGGGCAGGGTGTTTTCTCAGCTTCAGTAGGGGGAGGTGTATCTCAGATCTCCATGGAGACCTGAGTTACTGCCCCTCCTCCCCACTTCTTGTTTTCAGCTGTGTCTTGTTGTGCTGATTGGAGCTGGAGAGATGTTTGGAAATCTGTTACCTGGAAGCACTTCAGTCTTTTGTTTTGTGGAAGCGTCAGCCCCTCTCCCAGCTAAGGCCACCTCCAGCATTGGATGAATCAGCTTCTCAGTTCGTCCCCTGCATTCCTCTGCCCCTCACTGTCTGTCTCTCTCTCTCCCCTTTCTTTTTGGAAGACAAGCTTGCCCTTTCAATACACCTCATTTCCTGGTCACCAGGCAAGTGGCTGTGAGCTGTATTTTCTGCTCTTTTCCTTGGAGGGAGAGCCATTCTGGGCTCTCAGCCTCACCTCCTTTCTGTTCCTGTAAGCAGGGGAGATTCAGGCACTCCCTACCAGGTTTGTTGTGGCTTCTTCTTTGCTCCTTGGTTTTTGAGAGCTATTCTTGTAGTCCAGAGTTGGTTTTTCATGCTGATTGTTCCTAAATTAATTTGTAATCCATTTCAGTGGTGTGAGCTGAGAGTCTGTGCCTCATTTTTCTTTTTCAGAGAGAAAGACAGGCAGGAAGGGAGAGAGATGAGAAGCACCAATTCTTTGTTGTGGCACCTTAGTTGTTCATTTATTGCTTTCTCATATGTGCCTTGGTCAGGGGGCTACAGCAGAGCGAGTGACCCCTTGCTCAATCCAGCAACTTTGGACTTCAAGCCAGTGACTTTTGGGCTCAAGCCAGTGACCATAGGGTCATGTCTATGACCCCATGCTCAAGCTGGTGACCTTGGGGTTTCGAACCTGGGTCCTCTGTGTCCCAGGCCAATGCTCTATTCACTGCACCACACCCTGGTCAGGCTAGAATGGATTTTCATGGTTCCTTTACTGATCAGTGTTGGTTGCTTTATTTCTGTAGTCAGTGCTGCCATAAAGGAACACACTGTGTTCCATTTGACTTTTCTGGAAGTTGCGGTCAAGTATACAAGTTACCATATTTCCCATGTATGAGATGCCCCCATGTATAAGATGCACCTTAATTTTGGGGCCGGAAATTTGAAAAAAAAAGTATTACATAAATTTATTGAACTCAAGATGTATTCATCATAAAATTCATACAACTCCTCATCACTGTCAAAACTCCCATCCATTAGCTTGTCCTCATTTGTGTCTGATGACGAATTTCTGTCTTTAGTGTGCAGAAAAACAAGTGCGAAAAAGCAGGAAATGCAAGTAAAAAAATCTCCAACCACTGTATAAGACGCAACCAGTTTATAGACCTGAAATTTTTCGAAAAATGGTGCATCTTATACATGGGGAAATACGGTAAATATATTTCCCCTACTCTTTAAAGAAATTATTGTCAGCTCATTTATTCTGTCTGCCTGAATTTGACCATGACATCCCTTTATCCCACAGAGCTACACAGATGAGTGGGAACTCTACGTAAGTGAAGTTTCTAGCTAATTTGGTGATACTCCTTTAAGTGTCATGTTCTTTAAGATTGAACTGTTTATAAGTGTTTTTTTTTTTTATAATTTGTTATATATAAATATCTTAAGCAGAAGAAGGTTAAAGAAACAAGTCTGTCTATAAGGACAACTCTAATGCTTGGGTGTTTGCAAGCATCATGGGGATCATCTTCCCTGAGGCAGAGGCTGTAAGTGGTACATGGGACCATTTCCTGTTCTGTCAAGTGACCTTGGGTGGCAATATTTTCTGAGTTGTCAGCTTGCATGTTTTTGTTTTGTCTTTCCAGGGTTGGCTGGGGCTGGGTGTTGTGGTACTACTTCTGCCTCTCATATTCTGTCTACTGAGCTCCTCTGTTCTGGTGCTCTAATTGGTTGTGTATTTGAACCCTGCAGGATAACCCTGTTAGAATACATTTCCGTTAGGAGTTGGTCAGCACCATGCCTTCAGAAGGTGAGCTAGGGGCCAAACAGGTAGTCTTGCGGACAGCCTTCAAGCAGCCAAGGGAGGAGAGGTTCATTTTCTTCTTCAGGGTCTCAGTTTACACCTCTGTGTTATTCTCTTGTTCATTGAGGGTCTGCTGTGTGCTGTGTGGTAGGAACATGCAGAGGTGAAGATCATGACTGTTCTCAGGATCTATTCTGGGGATAGATAAATAAATATAAAATAAAGCAAAACAGATACTATATAGTGTAGTATAAAGCACCACACTGTGGGCTTCAAGGGAGAGGAGTCTGTGGAAGATACAAGATTCAGTGGGAAGATAAGAGGGAAAGTATGGCTTAGTTATGGAGAGGATGTCCCAGGTGGAAGCAAAGTGTGGGCAGAGGTGGGTGCATAAAGGGCACGTGGAGGGAATGGAGTTTATTTAGGTGTGGTTAGGTAAACATCCGTGGTGGGCATTCAGGGGGATACTGAATTGTTGTTCACAGCCTGTTGCTCTATAGGTGACTTTCTACAGTGAATCAGTGGCTTTGTAATAAGACTTGTAGAGCATCACAAATCCTGGCATAATAATTCTGCCTTGCTTGTGTGAGTTGCCTGCCTGATGTTTCCACCTCATTCTTTATGTCAGTGTTCATGTCTAACTGTGTTTGGAACATGGACCTCTTTCTGTTTTGTGATTCCTGAAACATTCTTTACATTCTTACTGTGTCTGTAGCACATAGATCCTAGAAGGTGGGCAAAGTTTCCTGCTTGTACACTGTTGGAAACTAAACAAACACATGTATAATGGAATTTTAAAATAAATATCACATTACAATTTTTTCTTAACAGGTATGTCCTTTGTATGCAAGGGCCAGCACAGCATTTACTTGTCCTGAATTTTGAAATATTTTGTTTTTAAAATCCCTTGTAAAATATTTGAAATTTTATCTTTTTTTTTTTGTTTGTTTTGTTTTGTTTAGAACAGCGGTTCTCAACCGGTGGGTCGCGACCCTGGCTTTAGGCAACCCCTGTGTTTTAGTCGTTTGACCCCCGCCAGGGTCGCGCCCCACAGGTTGAGAACCACTGGTTTAGAATTTTCTCCTATAACTAATAGCAGTTTTCTTTGTACTTTTAGTACGGCCAAGTACAGCGTGCTGACATTTCTACCTCGATTTTTGTACGAGCAGATTAGAAGAGCAGCTAACGCGTTCTTCCTCTTCATTGCCTTACTACAGGTAATGTTTCTTTAAATTTTCTCTAAAATTTTTATCTTGATTACAAGATAAGATTTTGCTGAAAGGTCACCTACCTAAAAAAGTGTCTTAATACTTGGATGTAATTTGCTTTCTTCATCCAGTCCTTGTTTGCATAAACAAACATGGTCTTATAATTTGCATAAATAAACATGGTCTTACATAAAGGCACATTTCTTTAAGTATGCCTTAGATCAGGAGTCCCCAAACTAGGGCCGCATGCAGCCCCCTGAGGCCATTTATCCATCCCCCTGCTGCACTTCCAGAAGGGGCACTTCTTTCATTGGTGGTCAGTGAGAGTACTGTATGTGTATGCATCCTGTGCTCCTGGAGTACTGAATGTGGCGGCGCCACAAAGCGCAGCATCACTCTCATACAGTACTACTTCCGGTGACATGGGACGCACGCATCATGGCTCTGGAAGCGCGTCATATCCTTGTTACGGCTAGCAGTGACAAATATGGAACCGGACCATATTGACCATCTCATTAGCCAAAAGCAGGCCCATAGTTCCTATTTAAATACTGGTCAGTTTGTTGATTTAAATTTACCTGTTCTTTATTTTAAATATTGTATTTGTTCCCGTTTTGTTTTTTTACTTTAAAATAAGATATGTGCAGTGTGCATAGGGATTTGTTCATAGTTTTTGTTATAGTCCGGCCCTCCAACGGTCTGAGGGACAGTGAACTGGCCCCCTGTGTAAAAAGTTTGGGGACCCCTGCCTTAGATTGTAATAAATAAAAGGAACATTGAAAAATGGCCTGAGGGCTTTACTTTTCACTCTTTTTCTGTTCTGCATATAGCAACATTGGATAAAAATTTAAAAGTATGACTGTTGGTGGGAATGTAAAGTAGTACAACCACTATGGAGGAAAGTATGGTGGTTCCTCAAAAAACTGCAAATAGAACTACCTTATGACCCAGCAATCCCTCTACTGGGTATATACCCCAAAACCTCAGAATCATTGATACGTAAAGACACATGTAGCCCCGTGTTCATAGCAGCACTGTTCACAGTGGCCAAGACATGGAAACAACCAAAAAGCCCTTCAATAGAAGATTGGATAAAGAAGATGTGGCACATATACACTATGGAATACTACTCAGCCATAAGAAATGATGACATTAGATCATTTATAGCAAAATGGTGGGATCTTGATAACATTATACGGAGTGAAATAAGTAAATCAGAAAAAAACAAGAACTACATGATTCCATACATTGGTGGAACATAAAAACAAGACTAAGAGACATGGACAAGAGTGTGGTGGCTACCAGGGGTGGGGGGAGGGAGGACGCAGGAGGGAGGGAGGGAGAGATTTAGGGGGAGGGGGAGGGGCACAGAGAAAACTAGATAGAGGGTGACAGAGGACAATCTGACTCTGGGCGAGGGGTATGCAACATAATTTAATGAGAAGATAACCTAGACATGTTTTCTTTGAATATATGTACCCTGAATTATTAATGTCATCCCATTAACATTAATAAAAATTTATTAAAAAAAAAAAAGAAAATACTTTAAAAAAAAATTTTAAAGTATGGAACACACTTAGCTAGTTTTTAGAGTAAGGTCATTATTTTGGTGTAACAAAAGTGGAGAAGAACCACAGAAGAGTGGCTGGTGAGTGACATTTTTTTCTTTCTTAGAGGATTTTAATTTGCCAACTTTTCTCTTTTGGTTTCTTATCTTGCAGCAAATCCCAGATGTATCTCCAACAGGAAGATATACCACCCTGGTGCCACTGATCTTTATTTTAACAGTTGCAGGCATCAAAGAGATTGTAGAAGATTTTGTAAGTTTTTGCTTTCAGATAATCAAAACCTTGTATTGAATGTAACATAACTCACTTGTTGCTTGGGCTTTAAGAGAGGATTGGTCTATAGCTTAACTAGTCTCCCAAGGTTCATAATTATATTTTTTAGGGGAGGGAACATGTACATACATTGTCCTTAATATCTGTACAATGACACAGAAGTAGTTCAAACTACCTTTTCTGATAGAGTTCCCAGGACCTCTTTGATTTTATCACTGATATTCTCACATCCTCCTGTAGAGCTTCCTATTTGGTGGCAGAGGAAGAGCTGTAATGCTGTCCAGCATAGCAGCATTGTGCTGGTTGTCCCTGAGGGAATTCTGCAAGAATCTTTTCCCTCTTGGTGTATCCCAAGTTCATTGGCTACAACTATCCTCTCTCCATCCTATTTTCTAACTCTGTGCCTTTTTTCTCTCTATTCCTCCCATCTCGTACATGTACTTGCTGTCTCTAGGACGCATCTTATGCACATTTTTTCAGGGACTAGGTAAATGAATAAATGTAATATAAATCAAAACAAAGGTAATTTGCCCCAGAAGATTGGTTTTTAATCAAGAAAAAAAATGAATTCAATTTTGTGTTTATCATACTGAATAATTCCCTCAGTCTGATGTAAAACCAAGAGGAGTGAGAAGTTTCCTACTTCAAGTTGCTTAATTCATTGTTAGAACCTGAATATGGTAATTTAAACCAGGTTAGATGACATGTCTACATTTACTGTACTTGTGTACTGAATTAGTGAGCAGTGCTGCTTACAAACATTGAACTGAGCTGGAGTGTCAGCATTGTAGTAGTTGGCGTCCTAGTCCCCTTCCCCGCCACCATCATCCTTAGTGTTTGCTGTGTCAGTTATTCATTTGCGACTTTTGAATCTAAGATCTTTTTTCTTTCTCTAACAGAAGCGACATAAGGCAGACAACAGTATTAACAGAAAGAAAATTATAGGTAAGATACCAGACCAATCTCTTTGCCACTAGAAAACCTGAGAATAAGACCTGTATTTAAGGCATTTTAATAAGTAATTAATGGTGTTGAGATAAATTGGGGGAAATGATCTATAAATACTTTAAAGAAATAGCAAAATGGTTAACAAATGCAATAAAATGTGAATTCTGGCAATTAAGTTTTGAATAGGACTTGTGTGTTTTAGAATTTCAGGAAAGGTTGTAACTTTTCAGTAGCTAGACATATTTTGTGTCAAAAAAAAGTCCAAGCATTCATATCCTTGGTTTATAATTGCTCCTTACCTCTCTCTGTTTACTTTTTATTGTAGTGTCTTTTAGAACATTAGCTCTGTTATTGTGGGATTGTTTTGATTTCTTCTTTGTTTTGGTAAATCTTGTAAGAGCAGGGTGATTTTTTTTCTTATGGGCTAAGTATGAATAGATTTAACTTTATATACATACATCTATATTTATGTGCATGCATTTTTATATATATGGTACATAAATAAATAGGTTAGGGCTCTCCATAACTTATGGGGAGTGGTGATGTTATATCTGTATATCTAAGGATGTGGTATGTTGGAATTAATAAGTGGGATTTTTAAGAAGCCTTTTATATTTTGGAAAGCTAACTTTGATTATCATCAGTATTAAGTGATACATTTATTTTTTCTTTTTCAGTGTTAAGAAATGGTATGTGGCATACCATTATGTGGAAAGAGGTAAAAACTATTTTTAAATATATGCCAAAAAGTATTGGTTTGGAGACATGTAATGAATTGCTTGTATTGATTACAGTATAAAGTTTATGTTAAGACATAGAGGTCATCTTTATTTGATGTAAGTTTTATGTTGTGGAGTTTTCCCACGAGGTTTACTTAGAATTGATACATGCTTATTCTACTCCCTGTGTCGTCTGGAAGGTGCTTACTGTGTCAGTCCAGAGTTATGAAGTTCATTGCTCCTGATGAATAGTTCTGAAATCTCAAAGCATTTTCTAGTTTCTAAATCCAAGTCAAGAAACATTTTTTCTTGTTTTCTGTTCTCTTAAACACAATTCATTTTTTAAAAAGATTTTTTAACTTTTGAGATACAATAAGTAATGGGCTAGTGGTTGGAAACCATTCCATTCAGATTCTGAGGTGGGGTAGTTGGGTGTGGCCAGCAGTTGTTGCTTTTAAGTTTATAGCAGCCAGAAGGGCTTGCTTTGCTTTCACCTTTCTGGAGGTAAGAGGTCTGCAGGGTTTGGGAATTGTGTGCTTTTTTGGTTGTTTATATTGATGAATAGAAAATTTAGAAAAAATATGCTATGCCACCTGGGATTATTGTGTCTGACAAAATTATCTTTTCAAGTGATTCTTTGTTTTAACTGGATCTTCTTCAAAGTCACAGATGGTTTTTGGGGATGACTGCCATTACTCGAGGATTGAAAGCTGATTAACATGATTTCAAAAGAAAATTACTCTTTAGAAGGTTGACTTATAATAGTTTCTCTTGCTAAACATTTAGCAAGCAATGTTTAAAAATGTCACAATGATCTTTTAATCTGAAAAATGCCTGTGATATGGTAAGGGCAGCCTTATTTTAGTTTTTGTCTTGTTTTTACTTTGTTATACGAGCCCCTCTGTAGTGTTCTGTGATAACACTTTAAGCTTGGTACCAATCCAGTACTGTACTGTAAATAGTAGTTGACATCACTCTCATTTAAGGTGTGGTGGTTCTTGGTCAAATGGTTGGAAACTCTTGACATCACAGAGGGTAGAAATGTGACCAGTGCTACAGAGTGCAGGGATTCCCATGGCACTTAGGAAAGACCTGTTTCTTCAAAGTTCCTACTGCCAGCCCCCTCCCCAGAAAGGCACTAAGACTGGTTGGAGTGGAAAACAGTGTGCATTTGGGATGTGGATGCTACCTGAAACAGTAGGAAATGGAGTGAAGATCTCTGAATTCTGGGCCCAGGAGTTGATGGCCTTGCAAACACCTAAAGCTTATTACTATTTCCACACATAAATCAAACACTTGTTATTTCATTTGCCACATGCAATTTTATTTCAATTAAAATGAATTTTGTTTGCATATTTAAATGAAGCTCCCAGCTGTACCAGAGACCCTGTTAGGCATTGGGGATGCAAATCGAATCAGAGAGCTTGGCCCTGCTCTTAAGGAGTTTTCTCCAGTGGTTGTCAGACTTCTGTGGGCATCCTAGTCCCCTGGAGGGCTGGTACAGCACACAGTCTGGGCCCTGCTCTCAGAAATTCTAGTTCAGCAGTTCCAGGTGGGAGCCCTAGAATTTGCATTTGTATTATTTATTTATTATATTTTTTAATTTAAAAATTTAAATTTAATGGAGTGACAATGGTCAATAACAGTATATATGTTTCAGGTACACATCTCTATAGCATTTGAACTGTTGACTATTGGCTCTGTTGTGTGTCTATTACTCAAAGTCAAATCATTTTCCATCATCATATATTTGTCCCTCTTGACTCCTTATGGTAGCTCTTTGTAAATATCATTTCCTATTTGGTTGGCTGCCTTTTTGTTTTGTTTTCAGTTTCTTTTGCTATGTAGAAGCTTTTTAGTTTGATAGAGTCCCATTCATTTATTTTTGCCTTTACTTCCCTTGCCTTACTTCTCAAATTCATAAAATGTTCTCTACAATCAAGGTCCATGAGTTTATTTATTTATTTATATTTTACAGGGACAGAGTAGAGTCAGAGAGAGGGATAGATAGGGACAGACAGACAGAATGGAGAGAGATTAGAAGCATCAATCATCAGTTTTTCGTTGCGACACCTTAGTTGTTCATTGATTACTTTCTCATATGTGCCTTGACCGGGGGCCTTCAGCAGACCAAGTAACTCCTTGCTGGAGCCAGCGACTTTGGGTCCAAGCTGGTGAGCTTTTTGCTCAAGCCAGATGAGCCCACGCTCAAGCAGGCAACCTTGGGATCTCGAACCTGGGTCCTTCCGCATCCCTGTCCGATGCTCTATCCACTGCACCACTGCCTGGTCAGGCGGTCCATGAGTTTAGTACCTATATTTTCTTCTATGTAGTTTATTGTTTCAGATCTTATATTTAGTTCTTTAATTCATTGTGAGTTAATTTTTGTGCAGGAGGACAAACTGTAGTTATTTTATTGTTTTGCATGTGGTTTTCCAATTTTCCTAGCGCCATTTATTGAAGAGGCTTTCTTTTCTTCATTGTGTAAGTTTTTGGCTCCTTTGTTGAAGATGATTTGTCCATTTATATATGGTTTTATTTTTGGGCTCTTGATTTGGTTCCCTTGATCTGTATGTCTGTTTTTCTGACAATACCATGCTGTTTGATTATCATGGCTCTGTAGTATAATTTGAAGTTGGGTAGTATGATATCTCTGGCCTCATTCTTGTTTCTCAGCATTGCTTCGGTTATTTGGGGTTTATTATGGTTCCGTACAAATCTGGTGGGGTTTTTTTCTATTTCTTTTTAAACTGATATTGAGATTTTAATGGGGATTAGAATTTGCATTTTTAACAAGTTCCTAGATAACGCTGATGCTGCTGGTCTGGGGAAGTGATAGGCAATAAGCATGTGCAATGTAGGTGCTGAGCTCTGTGTTGGGGCATGTATCTGGTGCTCTGGGGACTTCTGGGAGGGTCGGAAAAGGCTGTCCTTATGAGATGCCCTCTTGAAGGATGAACAGGAGATAACCAGTGTAAGATAGGGGCTTTGGGTGAAACTGTGAGGTGCCTGGGAAAGCCAGGCACATCTGCAAACTGCTTAGAATATGGGCAATGACAAGACAGCCATGGTAGAGGTGCCCGAGATGGCAGGTATGGTAGAATTGGCTAACTTTAAGCTTCCCAAAACAATAACCAATCATCTGAACTACCCAAGCTCACGTCAGCGGGATCCCAGACTGTAGCTGATCATTGGTAAATGCTCAGCTGTTAGTTGGTAAATGGTAGTGCTGGGGTGGATCTCAACAACTTTGGTTGACTTTGAGAGACTTTTTGGCTCATTCTTCAAAATTATGAGATTTGAGAAATCCTCTGAGGCTAGAGTGAATTCAGGGATCTGAGGGGGGGGGGTGTCTCTTTTCACCTTAAAAAATTCTCCCTCTAGATCAGGGGTCTCAAACTCGGGCCTGCGGGCCGCATGCGGCCCGCCCACCAATTTTGTGCGGCCCGCAGACTGGCCCGCAGACTAATCCACGAAGTTTGATTAGTCTGCCGGCCGCACAAAATTGGTGGGCGGGCCGTATGCGGCCCACGGGCCGCGAGTTTGAGACCCCTGCTCTAGATAGTTTCCCACACTAAATGGATAACCATGCATAAGAACACCAGATAGAAACAAACAAAATTCCGAGTAAGTAGTTTCTCATGTACATGTAACTTCTTAGTACTTTGTTACTAAGCACTGAGAGGATAGTTATTAAGGAGATAATTATTTTCTTATTTCAGTAATAGAGATGGGAGAAAGCCTTAATTTCTCTTGTCCTCCCACTTTGAATGAGAAAGAAACCACTGCCTTTTTTTTCTTTTGAAAACGTGACTAATTTTCCCTTCTCATTTTAAAATTATTTCTTCTGATTTTTCTATGTGATTTAACTGTTCAGATAAAATATTTTTATAACCTTTAACTAGTATGAACATTCATGTACATT
Source organism: Saccopteryx leptura (assembly GCF_036850995.1). Taxonomy (NCBI): domain Eukaryota; kingdom Metazoa; phylum Chordata; class Mammalia; order Chiroptera; family Emballonuridae; genus Saccopteryx; species Saccopteryx leptura. The sequence continues at coordinate 160,543,224 of NC_089504.1, forward strand.
CTCATGCCTCCTGACCATCCAGAGTAACTGGAACTAATTTCATTTTTTGAAAAAAAAAAACTCACTCCCAGGGGTCAGTGAGCATGAAAAAAGCTCACTACTCAAAGGGTTAAAAAATATTTTCAATTTTCATAGGTCCTCCTTGCTTTTGTACTGATGCTGTTAAACTAGCTCTGTAGCATTTATCCTCTGGCTTCTCTTTATTGTTAGAGATAGTTTAATTATATGACTTCCTTTTGCCTTAAAAGAGGGTACTAACTTCAAATGTACAATGGTTGTGGAATTTAATTCTCACCCCTTCCCTTAATTGGGCCTGATTCCTTAGACACCCCCAGACACGTGGATAAGCAAGGCACAGCACTTACAGGGCAGCTTTTAGTAAAACCCTTTTGATTATAGAAAATTAGGCCCAGGCTGGTTGGCTCAGTCGGTTATGAGCATTGTTCCAAAATGACAAGGTGGTGGGTTCGATCACGGGTCGGGGCACAAACGGAAGCAACCAAAGAATGCACAACTGAGTGGAACAGCAGATGAGTGCTTCCCTTCCCCCTCTTCTCTTTCCCTTCCTCTCTCTGTCTCTCTCTCTCTAAAAAAAAAAAAAAAAAAAAAAATCAATAAAAATTAAAATTAAGCCCTGGTCAGATAGCTTGGTTGGAGTATTGTCCTAGAGCCCGGAGGTTGCTGGTTTGACTCCCTAGTCAGGGCACATACAGGAGCATAGGAGCAGCTTGGCGTTTCTTTCTTTCTCTCTCCCTCCCTCTCCTCCTCTCTCTCTCTCTCTCTCAAAAAAAAAAAAATTAAATGTAGGCTCCTGCTAGAGCCATTCTCCCAGTTTGCAAGATCCAGTAATTTTTCACAAGTGTTACAGTATATGAAATTCTTGATTTCTTTTTAATTTAATTTAGTGAGAGGAGGGGAGGCAGAGACAGACTCCTACATGCCCCTACCCCTCAGAATCCACCTGGCAAGCCCACTAGGGAGTGATGCTCTGCCCGTCTGGGGCGTTGCTTTGTTGCTCAGCATCTAAGTTCTTAGTACCTGAGGCAGAGTCCATGGAGCCATCCACAGTGCCTGAGGCCAACTCGCTCCAATCAAGCTATGGCTGCAGGAGGTGTAGAGAGAGAGAAAGAGAGAAGCACGAGGGGGGTGGAGAAGTAGATGGGTGTTTCTCCTGTGTACTCTGACCAGAAATTGAACCCGGGACATCCACATGCTGGGCTGATGCTCTACCACTGAGCCAACAGGCCAGGGCCTGAAATTCTTGATTTCTAAGAGAATAGTAACATGGGTTAAGTTGAGAAACAGATTCCATTTTGATTTTCAAACTGTTAGTATACTTCGGCTGGCCTTCCTTGTGTCATTGGAGAATGCTGCCACCTTTCACGCTCACACTCGGAGTGCCCACCCCCACTCATGCCGGTAGAGGCTAACCCTTAACATATGCCTGTTTCATGCCAGGTGCTTGCATCTACTTTCTAAATCATTGCCTCGACCCTACAGAGCCAGTGGTGGAGTGTTCTCCCTGTTTTATAAGTGAGGACAGGGGAGTTCAGAGAGGTGAAGAGATTGTTAAATCCCAAGGTAGTGTATCTGTGAAGCTGGGTCTAAGCCTAAGCCTAGGCCTGCCTGACTTGAGAGCCTACATTCTCTCTATCCAGGTGCTTGTGTGATGTTATTTAAAGGATTTAGAGAGCCTTGACTGTGGGGTTCATTTTCTGCAGACTAGGGCCTGTTTCTTTGCTGTGGGTTCTTCTGCCCAGTGGAGTTTGCTTTTCGAGGTGGTCTTTGACTTCAGCCACTATTATTTTTCTGGCAATTTCTTGAGGCTACACAGATTTTCTCTGTTTTATGAGGTATATTTTTGGGGAACATTTTAGAAGGACTGTTCATGAATGAATTTAGTATTGCCTTTTAATCAGACTGCTGGCCAGATTGCTCTGTTTTGAAAATCTTGGTTGTTTGCTCTTTGATCAAGTTATTTCACTCTGAGCCTCAGTTTTCCCATTTGTAAAGTGGAGAAATTTATATGTGTTAACTCAATTGGTGCTCACCATAACCTTATGAAATAGTACTGTTGATTTTATTATATAGATGAGAAAACTGAGGCATGCAGACTTTATTGGACCAGTTCAAGGTTACACCTAGGTCGTAAGGAGTGCATACAGCCAGGGGATTTGAATTCAGAGCTGTGTTCTTAACCAGTCTACCTGACTGCCTATAGCTGTGAAATTTATAAGTGGATGAATACTTGCAAGAAAATGATATCTTGCTAGTTCTGACTTATATTTCTCCCCCTTCCCTTTCTTTTTCTTTTCTTTTTGTTCAGCATCATTGCAAAGAGGCAATAGTACCATTTGTCTATATTGAAAGATTTTCTTTTTGTTCTTGTCAAAGAAGATAATTTGGGCTTCTTTATCAAACTATAGAAATGATTCCTGAAAGTATAGTCTTGGGCTTCTTTATCTTAAACTTCATGGCATAGTTATGAAGTAATTTTTATTCAAATATTTAACCACCTTTATCACCATTCGTTCTTTCTTTTCTTTCATGCTTCTCTCTCCTTGTCCCTGTTTTCTAGGTGACAGTGGGAGACATTGTGAAGGTTGTCAACGGGCAGTACCTTCCAGCGGACGTGGTCCTGCTATCCTCCAGGTTAGGTGTGCTATAGTGGGCATGCTTTTTGAAATAAATGTTAAGAACAATAAAATATTAAATGGTGACTGCTGACATCCTGAGCCACTCTTGCTCTTCTCCCCTGAGTCACTGATCTTCTCTCAGGCCTGTTCTTCCATTACCTGTCATTTGCTCTTTCCTGTCTTAATCCTAAATTTTCTTTCTCCTCTTTATTCCTTTGTCTTTTTTGTGAACTCTTTTACATTTACCAATTCATTTTAGTCTCATGGCTATTCTGGGCTGTTCCTCTTTGTAGGGTAACGTTCAAGAGCAGTGGGTGACCACTCCAGCAACCTCCAGGTGGCAGCATGTCTGAGACTTGGTGTTAGTCTCCTGATGGGTCCAGCCCACAATCCCTCCTGCTGAGCCCAGTGCCTCCCTTTACTATTCAGAGAACTGCAGGTGTTTTCTCAGCATAGACATGACTAACAGATACTGTTCCCTCTTCATTCATCCACACTTTGCTCTCTTTCTGCCCAAATATTGTTGCTGCGTTTTCTAGGTAGTTTTGTTGCTAAAGTGGCATAAATAATGGACAATACAGTCCTTGACTTTTCTTTGGCTTGATACATGATATTATATATCAAAGAAGGAATGCCAACATTAGAGTAAGAATAAATTTCTAGTCTTGAGTTCAAGGGTAAATGATTTGATATTAAGGCTAAAATTTCCTGTATTCCTGTTGGGAATCATAGACACTCACACTGTTTGCATCTTCTTTGGTTGGAGTATGAAATTGTTTCTCTGAGCTGACATGTTTTCAAGGGTGGTCATTAGTGTTTGAGCCCGTACTTTGTGCCAAGCAGTTTGCTGAGTCCCTTGTTCCATTCAGTCTTCCCAACAACCCCTGGCATCCTTACTTCATACAGAGAAAGCAGAGGAATTAAACAACTTGCTGAAGCCATCAGCCAATAAAGGTAGCGCCGTGAGATTGTAATTTACCTGGTAGCTGTCAGTCTAGCCTCTTAGCCACAGACAGTGATGCCTATACCTGAAGATTGGTAGTAGCAGTGTCATCTACTCTGCTTAATTTTATTATTTGAGTTTTCTGTCCTTAACATTAGGTGTGTTGATGAAAAAGTTGCCTGTTGACAGAGTAAAAGGTTCAGGGCAGTTAAGGCTTGCCAGAGCTATGCAACTTCCCTGAACTATAATTGATTTCCAAACCTCTCTTGCTGTAATTTTCTTCAGAAGATGAGTTTCTACTGGCTCTGTCTGGAGAGGCTCTTTTGGTCAGGAGGAGTGGGCCAGCTCTCAGACTTCAGGTGTCACCCATATCCATTGGTTGGGTCTTAGCTGGAAAGTCATATGTTTGCTCTAAACTCCCCCTCCCTTCTCATTTACCCTGAGTTATTTCTGTTACTCAAGGTCAAGCATCCACTGTGTGGAGCCCATAAGGGCAGATCATTTGTGTTGGTGCTTAAGCCCCAAAGATCAGTGTCTGTCTTTCTACTCAGTTACTACTACTAAAGTGTTTGTGTACACAGTTGACCTGTAAACAACACAAGTTTAAAGTGTGTAGGTCCACTTATATGCAGATTTTTTTCAATAACTACCTATTCTGTTTTCCACCTGTGATTGGGAGTCTGCAGAGGGCCGGCTGTGTGCACTGACTATGGCCATTTTATATAGGGGACTTGAGCACCCACAGTTTTGGAATGCAGGGTCCTAACCAATTGCCTGTGGATACCAAGGAAAGACTTGGGGTCATCAAGTTTTTGGGGAGTTGAAAGTTAAGCTTGAATTTTTGGCTGAGCAGGGGAGGTGGTTGTCAGTACCCCTAACTCCTCAGGTTGTTCAAGGATCAACCTAACACTTTGTTGAGGGCTAGTGAGCAGACATAGTTTCCATAGTCTTTATGAGCTGTGAATTTGTGGAGGGGACCTTACTAAATTTTGGCTTTTTCTCTCTTTCTTTCCTTAGTGAACCTCAGGCAATGTGTTATGTCGAGACAGCTAATCTAGACGGGGAGACGAATCTTAAATTACGGCAGGTAAAGTTACCTTTCGTGACTTGTGTTGTTCCGGAGGCCCAGTCTATAGATCTGGTCCCCACTTGTACTGGTCGGTGCTTTTTCCAGAGGAAAAAAATGTTCTGCCACAAAAGGTTATGCCATAATCCTAATGGAAGCCATGGAGAGAACATGCCTTTTGTTATAATGGGAACTCCTTGAGCACGTAAAAGAGCTGAAAAAGTGGGCGTAATTCAAGTATGGGTCAGGAAGGATGTCATGCCTGAACTTTGTTCTCACTATGCTCTCTGCCTCTTAGCCCTGCAGGGCTGAGTCGCATGGTGCAAAGTGCAGCAGCTGCAGGGAGAGATGAAGTTAGACAAACAGTGGGCACCTTCCTTTCCATTGTTTTTTTTTTTTCTTTTTTTTTTTAGATTCTAATTTTAGAGAGTGGTATAGTAGATACAAAATTTCCATTCTTTAAATAAAGCTATTCTTACCATATTTTTAAATTCTACAATAAAGAATAGTTTTTAATATAATAAACATTTGAACCATTTGACACTTCAACTTTTATGCTGCACAAAGTTGAATTTGATAATTCTGTCCACATGTCTTTCTTTTCTACCTCAAATATTTGATTTAAACATCTTTTTTTTTTTTTCTTCTGTTTAAGGAGGAATAGTTATTGGCTTAAAGGGGTACTTTATTCCAGTGTTTTTCAACCACCGGTCTACAGTCTGGTCTGCCAGAAATATTGTGCCAGTCTGTGAAAGAGTTAACCACCTTGATGTTATATGAAGATTATAGACCTAAAGATCTTAGTTGAATTCGCTTATGCTCAGGGTGATTTCTGCCTTAGCCAGCCCCAAAATAATTCTCCCATTTTCATCGGTTTGGTCCCCAAGTGTAAAAAGGTTGAAAACCACTGCTTTCTTCTGTTTTTGTGACCAGTATAGCTAGTAAATATGCTTTTTTAAAAAGAAAATTTTTACTTAGCAATAATCATGCCTCAGATAAACTTCATTGGCTACGTACTGCCATTGCGCAAAGCTATGCTTTTCTGTAAGGTGTTTGAGGATGTGAAATGTTACTAAACATGGATGCTCCAAGCATAGTGATGGAATCTTTTTTTTTTTTTTAAATAAGCCAGCTTTAATTTTTAAAGTATTATTAATACATTTACAATTAATTTTGTACATAGAGATAATGTAACCATGAATGACCTATACAAACTGGGGCAAATCACTTAACCTCTCTAAACCTCAACTGTTCCACATAAAGAATTAGTCCTTCCAAAACTTGCAGTCTACAGAGTTTGTAGTAGGGAGGTATTGATCTATTTTTAATATGTCAGAAAGCCTTTAAGAACCTTGTATTTAACCACAATAAAGATTCACAAGCCCAATATCTAATACATAAAAAGTACTCAATAATTAATGAATTAGGGAATGAACAAGATGAGAATGAATAAAAAGGAATCTGAATAAATGAAAAAAAATAGAATATATTCAGTCTTCACTTACATCAAAGCTATAGTCTACTGGTTATATTTTGCTGATATGTGATGGCCAATTAATATATCATTCTGACTATGAGTGATGGAATCTTAACTTTCTGCTTCATTGAATTCTTTTGAAACTGTTGTGTTAGGTTGCTGTCTGTAAAAAACGCTGCTTGTAAGGTTGATGTTGTGGACGGATAGCCTGTTTTCTTAATCTCCCTAAATTATTTCATTTTAGAGGACTCATCATTTCCTTTAGTTAACAGTGGGGATGTGGGATGTGGTCCCTAAACTTGGAAAACTGTAATCAATCTCCTCTTTTGATTTAACATTTTAGAGTTTGAACCACACTGCTGATATGCAAACAAGGGAGATATTGATGAAGTTGTCTGGAACTATAAAATGTGAAGGGCCCAACCGCCACCTTTATGACTTCACTGGAAACTTGAACTTAGATGGAGAGAGGTATTACTTTCTCTTTTCTTAGTGGTTATTATTTTTTTTAATGAGAGTTAGAATTACTGGACATTTGGAAAATATTAGTTTGTTTTCTGGAATATTTCAGAACACTGATATTTCTTCATGTTAAATTTGAATAAGAGAGAATGAAGTTTTTTTGAAACACTGTTTCAATCAATTTAAATCATCACTTCAATTTAAGGAAAGAACTGATTTTTGTTAAGAAAAGACAGCCAGAAGGTCTGAAAGGAAGTTCGCAGCACTGGCCTGTTCTCCCTCTGTGTGTTACCTGCCTGGGAGGAGAGATGCTTCTGGCTGTGTGAAATCATCCAGGGAAGCAGAAGGGAGGTGTCTGAGGTGCATGAAACCTAATATATGTATTATTTCTAGCATTCTTTTTTCTAGCGTTCTTTTAAGTAGCATTTATTTTTAGAAAGTTAAATGAAAGGAACAACAATTAAGTCTCCTTTAAAATATTCACTGCCCTATTGTCTATATTCTGTTGTCTTTGTGCTCTTGGCATTGTTGTATTGTTAGAGAGTCATTTTTTGTCATTATGTTGGGGTGCAGTTTCTACCTTCTGCCCATCTTTAATTTGCATACTTCTAATCAGTCCTTCCCACCTGTGTATTTTGAACAGACCCATAGAGAAGGACCTGATGGTGGGAATCAACCCAAAATAACCACGGCAACTACGTGTGACTGTTGCCCTTTTATTTACGTGGGTGGAGCCATTCCATAGGCTCCTGTTTTGCAATTCTAAATCATCACCCTGCCTTTTATCTAATCATTAAGTCATTCTTGACAAATATGATATTATAGCTTTATTTATTTATTTCCTTAAAATATGCTATAAAATAAACTGAATTTTTCAAATGGATAAATTTCTGGTTATATTAGCAAAAAATTTTTTTGATGTTGAGTTTCATAACAGGATTATAAGAGACACAATTTCCTCTAACACTTTATAGGAAAAACAGAAATAAATTTTTTTGTAGTGATGGATAAGAGAAACCCTTCTAGTGGGTCTTTATTTATTTATTTAGATTAAGCTAAAGGTAACCTTTATTGCCCCATTTTTCAGTGAAATAGTTCAACTTTAAGTAAAGGAAACATTTGATTTATTGTGGGTTTATGTTTAAGGGGAAAGCTTGTGCTCATTTGTTAGACTCTCATTGAATATAAATGTTGTTTCTTGTTTTTAGCCCTGTTCCCCTTGGGCCCGACCAGATCTTATTAAGAGGTACACAGCTTAGGAATACTCAGTGGGTCTTTGGCATAGTTGTTTATACTGGACACGACACCAAACTCATGCAGGTAAAACATTTCAATGCTGAAAAACAATGCTGATGTTAGTCTTTTTTTTTTCTTCTTCTTTTTAAAAAACACTTTTGTTCTGCTTTTATGGCATAGAGAGAAGAAATGCAGATGTTGCATTTTGGAAGCTGGAATTTGTCTATGAACCTAAATTTGGAAAGGAAGTTTCTTTAGTTTGATTCATTAGGTAGTTTCTCATAGATTTCTGTTGTTATAGTAGATATTTGTTAACTCCTGCTTGAAATAGCAATGGTCTTATTTTCTGGATGTAGGGGAAAAGCAGTTCTTATATATTTCATCTTCTGGACTTAAGCAGGGACTTGTTCTTTCTTCATTTTTCTTACTACTTCTGCTCCTCATCTCCATTAATTAGAATATTACAGTAAATTGTCTTAATTAACTGCATTCTAGATAATTTAAAATCAGTTATTTTTTAATTAATGTTTATTCTTTATATACCAAAATATATAATAAAAATGATTTTGCTCTTTCTCCATGTTAATATTTTTAAAAAATTATTAGTTATGAATTTGCAGCCCACTTTTATATTATGACATATTTTGCTAGACTACTTTGAAATTCTGGATAACTCTGTGTCCCTATGTGTCATTTCCTATATATTTCTTTGGTATCACTTGGCATTTTATTTTACTAATGGTTGCTGTTAATGAGGTTGGCTTTTCAATTTCTCTGCCCTTTTGCATAATTTGCACACATTTGACTGTATTTCTTAACTAAAAAATGTTTAGTGACCACTGTACACCATGTCTTGTGCCAGGCTATGTGGATACAATAGTGAAATACCTTACCTTCTGGGAGCCGTATACACAGAAGAATAATAAGGAATTATGAAGTAGAGAGATAATTGTTGTAATGTGCATCATTACAAAGTCTACAGGTGTATATAGAAGGGTTGACCAACCCAGTCTTGGGAGTGTCCGTTGGCTAGCTACTAAGAATGACACTAAGAAGCAGAGTTTAGACATAGAGTTGGAAAAGGGAGGCTATTGTGTTGGTCTACACTTTGAGGTCAAATAATGTAGGAGTGAGTTAAATACTTGCTAGAACAGATGAAGTAATGGACCCCAATGTCTATACCAGCTGAGTAATGTAGTTGAAACAGGGGAGATATGGGGAGGATAATAAGGGCTGAGAGACTCATTGCAGTTGATGAAGATTGTTGGAGTTGCTGAGTGATAGCTGATCAGTCTGTAGGGTTCTTGTCTTTGAGTTTCTCGTGTGTGTGTGGGGGGGTTATAGAGTGGAGAGATCTGGAAGTGAACCATGGGAGTTGGGAGCTAAAGGTAGAGCTGTTGAAGGCCATTTGGTGTTGAGGAGTGAAGGACTGAGAGACTGTGGTATTTGATGGCCCAGTGCTGTGACTTTGAAGGTCAGATCATGGCAAGGCTGGATGCCACAGCCAATTGCTCAAGTACCTAGGGCATGAAGGAGGGGTGACTGAGAGGTGAGTAGACTTGCTAAGGGAAGAAGCAGAAGGTATTGTCACCAAATGGCATGAATTTTACAAATGGGTTTTTAATATGGCATTAGAGGAATAAAGTGTCAGGAGTATTACCAGGTCCCGTGTACACATTCAGTAATATTGTCTGGATTCGGAGGGATGTGAGTCTTTCCTGGAGCACCCTTCACTTGACAGGCCTTCCAGGAAAAAGTGTCTGTGGCTGGGTAAGGTAAGGAGGCAGAGAACAGCTTCTGAAGGAGGGCAAGGACATAGAGAAGTATTGGTCCTGGAGTGGGGGCCCCCAGCTGTGGTGCAATGGTTACAGAGGCAGTGGGCATGGGAATGGTGCATGGGGCTTCTGTGGCTGTTCAGAAGGGAATAGTTGGTGAATGCTACAAGGCAGGTTTGGATGGAGATTGTTCAGTATATCTGGCATGTGCCTGATCCATCCTTCCTGGAGGTCCTCACCCACTTACCAAGGCTGGTTGGAAAGTGTAAGTTTGGTTAAGAGCAGCTTGTGTGCAGAGAGTATCTTGATAAATAAAGTTCCGCTGCCTACTACGTGTTTTCCAACTTCCCGCGTCCAGTGTCAGTATCCAGTCTGACACGGCTGGAGCTCCACTTATGCAGATCACTTCTGCCTTTGATAACATGAGAAGCATATCACAAAGAGTTAGGTCAAATTTGGTCAGGGCCCCAAGCCTAGTTTCTAGATTGTGCGTGTCACAAATTTAGCCATTCTTCAAGATCCCTGGTACACTGGTTGTTTTCTTAGGGTGTAACACTGTTTCTCTAGATCAGGGGTCCCCAAACTTTTTACATAGGGGGCCAGTTCTCTGTCCCTCAGACTGTTGGAGGGCCGGAGTATAAAAAAAACTATGAACAAATCCCTATGCACACTGCACATATCTTATTTTTAAGTAAAAAAAACAAAACGGGAACAAATACAATATTTAAAATAAAGAACAAGTAAATTTAAATCAACAAACTGACCAGTATTTCAATGGGAACTATGCTCCTCTCACTGACCACCAATGAAACAGGTGCCCCTTCCAGAAGTGCGGTGGGGGCCGGATAAATGGCCTCAGGGGGCCGCATGTAGCCCGCGGGCCGTAGTTTGGGGACCCCTGCTCTAGATCATATATTGGTAATACAGCTTTGTTGCTGAGGTAATATGGGATAATTAAGTTACCCTTAAAATGATCCCATCATCTCTTCAGTGAGCAAGGAATGCACTAAGTTATCTTGTGCATCTTTATCCCATGGGTGTGGTAGGCACTTTCCTTTGCACCTAGATATGTTAAAGCTCTAGTTACATGTTGACTGCTTGAGTGCAGAACAATGGAAAGCCCCAGAAGTGTCTGCATGAGTCGCTGTGCCTTCAGGGCTAAAACAGCAAGTAAACCTGCAGAGCCTCGCAGGGAGTGTAATATAACACACGCAGCTGGAAGCCACCCTGTTGGGAAGTAACATTATTTGTCTGTACTTGTGCTACTTGACCACAGAGAGGAAAAATGATTGCTTTAAGCCTCTTCTGCTTTTTGTTTTCTTTTTCAAACTCTCACTTCAATACCTTCTATTCTTCAGAGTTCCCTTGCTTCATGTTTAGTGTAGTTACAGGTAGAAATATTTCAGTGTCTACTGTTTGTATTGGTTGATTGAATGGGAAAGAGAGGTATTATCACAGTAATTACAGCAAATACTTAATGCCCATGTATTTTTCTAAGCAATTGGCATATATTAACTCATTTATTCCTCACAAGGGCTCTGTGAGGAAGATGCTGTTATTTCCATTTTAATAGATGAGGACACTAAGGCAGAGAATCTATGTATGTTACCAAAAACGCACACCCAGTAAGAGAGGAAGCTGGGATTCAGGAGCTCAGCAGTCTGGCTCCTGAGTCCATGTTCTAATTAGTACTCTACTGACTGCTTTCTTAGGAGGAAATGAAATGTGTAAAATCCAGGTCAGATACAAGCTTTTACAGAATCTGACATTTTGCCCTGTTTCTATTAAGAACTACATTACTCAGGAGTTGCAGTGCTTTCTAAGAATTTTACAGAACTTATACTGCTAGTTAGAATTTCACATTATAAGCTCATCCTTATAAGTCGCCGTGGTCAGCAGACAGGAATGAATCGGCACAGCTTGACTCTCCACTCCACAAAGCACATGTGTTTTGAGCTCTTGTGTTGCATGAGAGATAACTTTCTCCAATCTTGTTAACTGGCCAGGATTTAACCACAAAAAAAAGATCAGAAGTTCATAAGCTCAGGAGTCATAAAAATGATGTTTATTGTAAACTGTTTTTCTGTCTATGCCTCTAGTGATTGTTTATTAAACATTAAAAGATCCTCTTTAAACAATTGGGATAGGCAGTTTTGGAACTGGTCTCTTGGCTCCTAACCTGAGACCAGAGGTGTTGTATCATCGTCATTGACCTTTAGATGGCATGGATTTTTATTTAGATTTTAGAGGAATTTTTAAAAAGTCTATAAAGAGAAAATAATTAAAAAAAAAATTAAGTGAGAGTCAGGAGGCAGAGAGACAGACTCCTGCATGCACCTCAACTGGGATCAACACGGCAAGCCCCTACCAGGTGATAAGAGCAAATAATTTAAAGAACTAAAATGAAAGGGAGAAAAGAGTATATAAAGGAAAATGCTGTTGTGCAGTTAAGATACTGAATGGACTTAGGTTTTCAAAATTGCCAGTATGACACTTTCCTAACTCCCTACACCAACAGAAAACCATGGCCATTAGTGTAGCATTTCTAGGCTTGGCAATAGAATTTAGATCATTTCAGAGATGTTGTGTGTGTTTTTCAATGGAACTGAGGAATTACCTTCTATCTTGGTTTTATTTTCAAATTGTGACTTGATTTGTATTCTTTTCAGAAGTTTTTTCATCTTAATTCCATTAATGTTCAGATAAATTGAGACTAGTGGAGAGCACTGACTTAGGTTTGGCAACAGGCATCATTTTTATGTCCCAGTAGTACCTTATCAGCTTTCACATCACCAGATCTTTGCAAATCAATGTTGCCTCTAAAAAGATAGGCTCATTGCTCAGGAAAGGAGACCTGCAGACAGAAGCTCCTGCGCCATATCCCTGTCCACTTCCAGTTTTCTGATTTAATCTAGGCTCTGCTCACCTCCAGGAATGGGTTATTACCATTTATTGAATTATTGTATTAGTCTCCTACTGCTGCCATAGCAAATTTCACAATTTTAAGCTTACAGACACAAAGTTGTTACGTTACAGTTGTATGTGTTGGAAGTAAAATATCAGGTGGGTGTCTGCAGGGCAGCATCCCCTCCATACAATACTTGGGGAAACTCTAGAGGAGAGCCTTTCTTGCCTTTCCCAGTCTTCCAGAGGCTGCCCCGATTCCTTGGCTCATGACCATCTTCCTTCATCTTCAAAGCCATCTCTGTGACCATTCTTCTACGGGCACATCTTCTGATCAAGGACCCCTGTGATTAAATCAAGTCCACTCGGATAATCTAAAATAATCTAAGTCAAGGTCCTTAATTTCATTATGCCCACAAAGTCTCTTTTACCATATAAAATAACATATTTATAGAGTCCAGGCATTAGGTTATAGATATGATTATGGGGAGGGGTCATTATTCTTCCCACTACAGTTAGTAGTTAGTAGTCATTTTTAATAAAATGACTTCAGGCTCACAAATGTCTAGTGTAAACTATTCTATTGGATTTTCCACTGTTGAGAGGATATAGTCCCAAATTTTCTGCCTTCTGTGCTTTAATGAATATTTCTAACATCACTTCCCAACACTGGCCTCTGTTCTAGTGGGGCTGGTTCCCCACCAGCAGTGAGAAAACCAGCCCTGCATGTTAGGTTGTCTTTCTGCGTTTGTTTTACCTTCATGTTTGTGTTTTATGATTTGGGACTCCATTCAGGTTTCTTCTGGCCACTAGAGCTTGCCTGACCTTTCCTGCTTGTTTCTTGTTCAGTTTTCTTAATGAATTGTCTATTTCTTTTGATACCTATTGATATTCTGTTTTGCATTATTGATGTATATGTGTTTGTATGTGTACTTTCAAAATCTGTTTCTGTATGTTAATTGTAGAGCTATGTTATTACTTTGAAGATTCTCTCTAGATTTTTTATGATAGAGAATCTTTAAGTTTCTCTTGAATTAGAAACATCCTGATTTCTTTTAATATTGACTTAAATGATTTAGGACCTGTTGATTTCCAAGATAATGCAAGTAGCTAATTTTATGCTAAAATGGAACCAGGAGAAGCACAGGTTGAATCATGTAGAGTTAAAATATGTTCTTTAAAATAGAATGTATCTTCCTTAATCTTTATTTAAAACTAGCTGCTGATTCAGAAATATGGTACACTTTGTAATTTTATTGGTTATTTGGCAAAAATATAGTCTTTTACTTTTTGTTTAATTTGAATGACTTACCTCCTTTTCTCCCCACTCCTTTTCCTCGAGTCTGTTCTGTGACCCTTATTGATTATAAATCCTGTTGTACAGAATTCCACCAAAGCTCCTCTCAAGAGATCAAATGTTGAGAAAGTGACAAATGTGCAGATCCTGGTATTGTTTTGCATACTCTTGGTCATGGCCTTGGTGAGCTCAGCAGGAGCCCTGTACTGGAATGGGTCTCAAGGTGGAAAAAACTGGTACATCAAGAAGATGGGTAAGTGTTGGGGTGAGTTGCTTGTTGAAGTAAGACAAAACATTTTTGGAAAGTCCTTCTAGGCACAGTTTAAGTGTGGTGGCCATGCCATCCTTCTCTACCCTTTGGCCACTCTGAATAATGCCACCCTTTCAAGGAGAATCGAAAGATTAAGAGTCATGTGATGAAGTGAAGATGGACACATTTAGGGATTGTTTTATATTCAAATGATTACATTTAACTATATTTTTTGTTATTTTCTTATTAGTTGCTTTAGAGATTGCATTAATTCACGAGCACATACTTCAGATAAATACCAATTTAATTGCAGTACAACATAGAAAATTTCTTTTAATACAGATCTGTCTCCTCCTCTGCTTTATGCTACTTTTGTCATATATTGATTGCATCTATCTATCTATCTATTACAGTAGTGTTGTAATCATTGATTTATATAATCTTATGCCTTTTAAATAAGCAAAAGGCAAAAGAAGTAAACTTACAGAGTTTTTTTTATATTAACCTACTTCATTTCTTCCTGTGGATTTGAGTCACCAGCTTATGTCATTTCTTTGCTTCAGTAGTTTCATTCTCTCCTCACTCCTTTGTGCTCTCATCTCTATTATGTCTGTATAAAATTTTATAATGAATTTTTTGCAATTAAAAAAAATTCCAAAACAAAGGATAAAATTATGTAATTATGTTGTGTTTTATAAGTACCTATATAATTACCTCTACTGCTACTCTTTGTTTCTTTATGTGGGTTTAATTACTGTGTCATTACCTTTTATCTTGGAGAATTTTCTTTAGTATTTGTTATAAAGCAGTTTAGGTAGTAGCACATTTTTTTCAGTTTTTTTTTTTCCCCTGGCAGTTCTTAATTTCTTTTTTAGAAGGGAAATTTTGCTGATAGAGAATTCTTGTAGGATTCCTGGTTGATATTCTTTTCCTTTCAGTACTTTAAATATGCTATCCCACTGCTTTCTGGCCTCTATTGCACTGATGGGGAGTTAGCTGTGAATCTCACTGACTTTTCCCTTGTATGTGAGTCATTTTTCTATCAGTGCTTTTAAAATTATCTTTGGTTTTTAATAATTTTGAGTTTAGTTTATGAAGTTTCTTGAGATTTTTGGATATGTATATTAATATTTTTCATCAAATTTGGAAAGTTTTCAACTATTATTTTTTTAAATGAAACTGTGGTTTAAATGTAGTGTTGGGACCAACCCACTCTGCCTCTCTGCTCCTCCTACTAATCTCACTGTGGCTTCTTCTTTAAATCCCTCGTTGTAGGAGTACCATTCAGCTAGATTTTAAGTGGTTCTGAATGATGGCTGTTCTGTAGGTTAGTTGAAATTTTGGTGTGGTTGGAGGATTCGAGTACCGTCTTTACCTATGTTGCCATCTTGACCAGAAAATGGATTTTTAATACCTCTGATCCTCGAACAATTTAGTGATTAGGGCTAAAAAAATCCATATGTAACTTTTGACACTGCCAAAACTCAGTTTTCCCTCATATCAATAAGGGATTGGTTCTAGGACCTGCCACAGATACCAAAATCCATGGGAGCTTAAGTCCCCTACATAAAATGGCATGGATCGATGCATACAAATGGCCTTCCACATTCACAGGCTCCCAGCTGTGGATCAAAGACAGTGGTAGGTATTTGTTGAAAAAAATCTGCATAAGTGGACCCACACATTTCAAACTCATACTGGTCAAGGGTCAACTGTACATTCACAGAATTGTGCAGCCCTCACCCCTACCTAAATTTACAACATTTTTGTCTCCTAAGAAAGAAACCCTGTCCTCATTAGTAGTCAGTTCTCTCCTTGTTTTTATTTTTAAGTCTGGACTCCTAGGGTTCTACACAGTTTAGTGTTCAGTGATTGGACACAGGTTATGCTTAAACCCCTTTGTTGTTTGATCTCTGCATGGCTTTTAATGTTTGGGGAATTTAATGTCTGACCCACATTCAGTCACTAGTTCCTAGCTCACAATTACCCTCTTTGGTTCCTCCTGAGCATGTGCAGCCTTGTGCAAGGACATGAACTTCTAGACCTCCGGAGTTGAGAGTGATCTAAGCAAGGTTTCCTTAGCTATCTTTTCCATGGATTTCCATGTTTAATTTCTAGCTAATCTGCTGCCTTGTTTGTTCCTACAGGTATAGTGAGATATTTGTCTTCCCTGATTATTAGCCACTGGAAACTATTGTTTTTGACAATTCCTTGGGCTTGGCTGTTCATACTCTGCTTCAAATAATGTCAACTCCCTCAGGCTGTTCCTGTCCTGTACACCTGCTTCACTCTCTGGTAGCAGCCTGAAACACCCTGGGATGGAGTCCTCATGACTTACCCCAATCGCTCACCTAGAACATATTTAATGCAACATAGATGTTGGGGAGAGGGGAACCTGCTTTTGGATTAAATATCAAAGGCTTCCATTTATCAAAATTGAGTAGATTTTCTTGGATACATACCTTTGAATTTTATATACTCTATTTTTTTATTATTAAGTGAGAGATGGGGAGGCAGAGACAGACTCCCCTATGCACCCCAACCAGGATCCACCTGGCAAGCACCCTACCAAGTGATGCTCTGACTGTTTGGGCTGCTGCTCTGTTGCTCAGCAACTGAGCTATTTTAGCACCTGAGGCAAGGCCATGAAGCCATCCTCACTTCCCGGGGCCCACTTTGCTCATTTGAGCCATGGCTACAGGAGGGGAAGGGGGGGGAGAGAGAGAGAGAGAGAGAGAGAGAGAGAGGGAGAGAGAGAGGGAGGGAGGAGAGAGAGAGAGAGGAGAGGGGTGGAGAAGCAGATGATCACCTTTTTTTTTTTTTTTTCTGAAGCTGGAAACAGGGAGAGACAGTCAGACAGACTCCTGCATGCGCCCGACCGGGATCCACCCGGCACGCCCACCAGAGGCGATGCTCTGCCCACCAGGGGGCGATGCTCTGCCCATCCTGGGCGTCGCCATGTTGCGACCAGAACCACTCTAGCGCCTGAGGCAGAGGCCACAGAGCTATCCCCAGCGCCCGGGCTATCTTTGCTCCAATGGAGCCTTGGCTGTGGGAGGGGAAGAGAGAGACAGAGAGGAAAGCGCGGCGGAGGGGTGGAAAAGCAAATGGGCGCTTCTCCTGTGTGCCCTGGCCGGGAATTGAACGCAAGTCCTCTGCACGCTAGGCCGATGCTCTACCGCTGAGCCAACCGGCCAGGGCTAGATGGTCACTTTTTGACTGGGAATTGAACCTGGAACTTCTACATGCTACGTCAATGCTCTACTGCTGAGCTAACTGGCCAGGGCCTTTACATACTCTTGTTATTGGTTTCCAAGAACTTTAAATGCTTGTTTTTGACACTTTTGTCCAGTTTCATTGTTCATTTTTTGGGAAGGAGATTTGCCAACCTCCTTATACAGCAATTTCAGAAAATAAATAAAACAATGACGAAATTCTTTTAAATGATAAACTTGAATTTAAAAATTTTGGAATTTTTTGGGGGGGATTATTGTTCCTGTCTTTCAATATATTTTAGTTAAACTGATCAAAACACTTTTTTCCTTTTCTTTAAATCTCATGTAGAAAACCCTCACACTTTGAACTTCTAGGAAAACTCTTGTTGCCATTTCACAAATGTGGGAAATGTGACTAGAACTTCAGTTGTAGGTTAGATTCAAATCTCTTGATTTGGCTGTTAAAATTTGGATTAATGTTTTGTGTCTAACTTCAGATGTGAAGTTTGATACTTTGCATATATACATACTTTATTAATAAAAACATGATTTGAGTAAATAAACAACATTGACACTATCTTGGTGTACATGCTTAAAGGAAACTGGTGGTTAAATTGCTCCAATAATATCAGACTCCAGTACTAGCTGCATGATTTACAGTGGAATAATGGTCTTTTTGTCCCACCCAAATGCTCTCTGTCTCATTATTCTGATGGTAATATCTGAGTAGCTCTGGTAAATGCCATTGGCCTTCACATTTATACTGCCACCGTTGAAGTTTTGACTTAGTTCAAAGATCTTTGACCTTTTGATGTACACAGAATTTGTACCTCCCCCCCCCCCCATCCCTTCTCCTGTAAAGCTGGTCCTGAGTGCTTTGGGTCTCTTCTCTTAGGGGTCTTGTTCCATCAAGATATTCCTTCTTTTATCTTCAATAAATGGACTCAAGGCTTCTTGCCTTCCTACCCTTATTCACCTAGTTTACCTATTCACAATTATTTTTTTCCAGTTCTTTGGATTGTCCCAAAGGTACTCATACCATAATGAGTTGCAGACATTTCTTATAACTATTTCAAATGCTTGTCCTTTTTTACATCCTTTTCAGTTACCTGTCTTCTCTCTGTCCTCCAAAACTCGACTAAAGTCTCTATTCTTCTGGATGGTCCTTAGTTGACCATGCCATCCCATAATAAAACAAATCTCCTGTCCTGGTTCCTGCAATGCCCTACGAACATCTCTTTAACAGATGTAACTTGATGTCTTGTCACACTGAGGGACGCACTTGCTTCTGCTTCCTTCCTGCCCCACGACCTCCTACTAGAAGCCAGCTCTTTATTGAAAAGGATTGTGTATTTATAGTCTTTGTATTCACAGTTGGTGCCATGTAGCAGGTGCTCAATAAATATTTTAACTTGACTCTAAATGCATACATAAACTAATACATTCTTTTTGTGTGTGTGAGCATCTTTTAGAAAAGTTTCAAAATAATATGAGAAAACTTCATGGAGATTAAGTAAAGCTATACAGGTGTTCTGGTTTTCTTCCACAGACACGAGCTCAGATAATTTTGGATATAACTTGTTGACGTTCATCATCTTGTACAACAACCTTATTCCCATCAGTCTGCTGGTGACTCTTGAGGTTGTGAAATACATTCAAGCCCTTTTTATAAACTGGGTGAGTATCACAGCAGACTTTAAAAGTTCAGCTACTGCAGAAATGTCAACCACAATTTTCTAATGTTCTCTTAGAGCCTTAGTCATTTAATTGAGTGCCCAGAAAAAGAATAATGTAGTTAATTTTTTTTAAGTGAGAGGAGGGGAAATAGAGAGAGAGAGACTCTTGCATGTGTCCCAACTGGTATCCACCTGGCAACCCCGGTCTGGGGCCAAATGCTTAAATCAACAAAGCTATCCTCAGTGCCCAGGGCCAATACTGAACCAATTGAGTCACTGGTTGTGAGAAGGGAAGAGAGAAAGAAGGGGGAAGAGGGAGGGGGAATGAGGCAGATGGTCACTTCTCATGTGTGCTGTGACTAGGGATCATCTATATGCTGGGATGGCCGTATGCGAGGTGCACGCTCTATCCACTGAGCCAATTAGCCTGGGCCATAGTTAATTTATGATTTGGTCTGGAAGGTAGAGGGCCAGAGAACTGGCCAGGTATCTCTGGTGAAGTTGTCCCTGAGCCAGTGATAGCACTGACCAGTTACCTAACATCTTAGCTCTCTGTTCTATGAAATGGGGTAAGGGACAGTTGTTTCTATTCAAGGGGTTTTTGTGAGGATTAAATGAAAAAATGGAGGCAGAATGCTTAACAGATGCTTGTCTTTTGGTGAGTGGGGATGAAGTGAAACAGTTATATCTATTTATATATAAACAGATATAACTTCTGTTTATGCTTTTGAAGTTTAATGAGTGCTGAAAAAAGGCCTCTTGCATGTGTCTGTATCAGCATTTATTATATATCAAAATTTGTGGTGACAGTAAACTTGTTTTTAATTGTTAAGGGTGGAAGTGGAATCTTTAAGGAACTGTCATTGTCATTAAACACTTTAATTCAGCAGCATGTATATGTAGACCAGGTGTTTGCATGTATATTTTTTATTATTTTCAAATATTTAAAAATTTTACTGAATTTATTGTAGTACAATTCTATAATATATCATTTGTAAATTGCATTGTGTGTTCACCAGCCCAAGTCAAGTCTCCTTCTGTCAGCAGATATTTAAAAAGGATAAAGGACATCATGTACATTTTTATTTGGTCTTCATAACAATCCTGTGAATTAGGTATTAGCTGAACTCAGAAATGTGAGTTAGTTGAGGTCATGAAATGCTCGCCTTGAAATAAAATCTTCTGTATATAAATATCATGTCTTCTCCCTGTAGCACAGTGTTTCTCTTTACTAATTACTGCTGTATTTTTACCCCAAAGTATTATTTAAAATTTTTTTAAAAGATTTTATTTATTCATTTTAGAGAGAAGAGAGAGAAAGAGAGAGAGAGAGAGAGAGAGAGAGAGAGAGGAGAAGGAGGGAGGAGCAGGAAGCATCAACTCCCATATGTGCCTTAACTGGGCAAGCCCAGGGTTTCAAACCAGTGATCTTAGCATTCCAGGTCGACGCTTTATCCACTGTGCCACCACAGGTTGGGCTACCCCAAAATTAAAAAGCAGCACTCACAGTATCTATTTTTTTTTTTTTTTTTTTTTTGCATTTTTTCCGAAGCTGGAAACGGGGAGGCAGTCTGACAGACTCCCGCATGTGCCCGACCGGGATCCACCCGGCATGCCCACCAGGGGGCGATGCTCTGCCCATCTGGGGCGTCGCTCTGTTGTATCCAGAGCCATCCTAGCACCTGAGGCAGAGGCCATAGAGCCATCCTCAGCGCCCAGGCCATCTTTGCTCCAATGGAGCCTCGACTGTGGGAGGGGAAGAGAGAGACAGAGAGGAAGGAGAGGGGGAGGGGTGAAGAAGCAGATGGACGCTTCTCCTGTGTGCCCTGGCCGGGAATTGAACCCAGGACTCCTGCACGCCAGGCCGACACTCTACCACTGAGCCAACCGGACAGGGCCCACAGTATCTATTTTTAATATAGACAAAGGATTAATAGTGTATATTTTCTGAAGCTCCTCCTCTTCTCTTTCTCAGGACACAGATATGTATTATCTTGGAAATGATACTCCTGCCATGGCCAGGACATCAAACCTTAATGAAGAGCTTGGTCAGGTGAGAACCTCTTTGGGAACTTGATGGTGCATGAGGGAAGACTCATGTTAGAAGTGTGGAGAGATTTTTGCAAAAATACTTGTGTATGAATGTGATTTTGACATCTGAAGAGCTATATAGTACTTGAAAGTATTATTAAGTATAAATGTTAATCAGTTTTGAATTGCATTTTGAGGTATAGATATGTCTTATCACTTAGGTGGTACCTGCAAAAAATCTAGTACACAAATACAGTACAATACTTTTTGGATTCTTAAAATTGTTTGTCAGGAGCAAGTGGCAGGGAAAGCAAGGATTAGGACACTCAGATGTTGTTTGTTTAACCCTGCAAAACATGTGGGGACTGACCAGATTTTGTTTCTGAAATATTTCAGGGAACCAGTGTCATTTTCACCATTCCCCCATCCCTCTCCAACCTGAATTACTTTACTGAGTTGTGCTTTGTGTTATATTTTCCTCTTATGTTGAAATTACTACAATAGCCTCTTTCAAATGTGTAGCAATTAAAATTTATAATTTCAAATTTATAAAATGCCCTGGCTGGTAGGCTCAGCGGTAGAGCGTCAGCCTGGCATGTGGAAGTCCTGGGTTCGATTCCCGGCCAGGGCACACAGGAGAAGCACCCATCTGCTTCTCCACCCTTCTCTCTCTCCTTCCTCTCTGTCTCTCTCTTCCCCTCCCGCAGTCAAGGCTCCATTGGAGCAAAGTTGGCCCCAGGTGCTGAGGACAGCTCCATGGCCTCCGCCTCAGGCATTAGAATGGCTCTGGTTGGAACGGAGCAACGCCCCAGATGGGCAGAGCATCGCCCCCTGGTGGGCATGCCAGGTGGATCCCGGTCAGGTGCATATGGAAGTCTGTCTCTCTGCCTCTCTGCTTCTCACTTCAGAAAAATACAAAAAAAAAAAAATTATATAACTTATTTAAACCTCCCAAATACCCTGTGAAGGCAGTGCTTTATATATCAGGCTAAGTTTGTCTCCTCTTTGAATCCTTCTCCAGTTTTCCAGGTAAAGTTGATTTATTTCTTTTCCATATCCCCAAACAGTCTTTCCAAACATAAATACAATAATAAAATAAATAAAATAAAAGACATGACAGTGGTGTTTCCCTTTTGAGATTTTGAAATCCATCTAAGGGTATGGATGTGCTGGAAACAAAGTCTTTGTTGTTGTTGTTTTCATTTTAGAGGAGAGAGAAGGGGGAGGAGCAGGAAGCATCAACTCCCATATGTGCCTTGACCAGGCAAGCCCAAGGTTTCGAACCGGCGACCTCAGTGTTCCAGGTTGACACTTTATCCACTGCACCACCACAGGGCAGGCCAAAGTCTTTGTTTGTTTGCACAGTACTTAGGATATTATTGTTCTCAGGTGCCATTGAACTGGATCTGAACAACTGAAAGATTGAAAGTGCGCACCCAGTATAAAATTATTCATCTTAATTGGGTATATAGGGATGTTTGTATGGGAAAGTAATTTTCTTATTTTTCAATTATAGTTGACATTTAGTATTATATTATTTCTGGTGTACAAATAGCCATTAGACATTTTATAACTTACGAAGTGATCACCCTGCTAAGTCTAGTACCCATCTGACACCACACAGTTATTTCAATATATTGACTATATTCCCTATGCTGTACTTTATACCTCCCTGTGACTATTTTTATAACTGCCAATTTGTACTTTTTAATTTCTTTACCTTTTTTACCTATCCACGTACCTGACCTCCCACCTGGTGACCATCAGTTTATTCTCTGTGTCTATGAGTTTGTTTCTGTTTTGTTTGTTCATTTATTTTATGTTTTAGAATCTAAATGGTAATGGTCTTTCTGTCTCTGAGTAATTTCATTTTGCATAATAACCTCTAGGTTCATTCCTGCTGTCACAAATGAAAAATTCCCATTTTTTTTATGACCAGGTAATATTACATTGTATATGTGTACCATTTCTTTTTTATCCATTTGTCTATTGATAGACACTTAGGTTGCTTTCAGATCTTGGCTGTTGTAAAGAATGCTAAATAAACCTTGGGGTACATATATGTTTTCAAATTAGTTTTAGATTTCTTCAGATAAATACCCAAGTGGAATTGCATGGGGAAGTAGTTTTGAGTTGGATAACTTAAAATTCAGTAGGCAGAATGATAGTAAATCTTAATAATTTATTACAAATTTTTTATTTTTTTAATATTTTTATTTAATCTTTTAATTTTTAAATACAAGACCAAAATACTTCATTAGAAGGCTGATTTTTTTAATATTAGCTTTTTAATTTTTTTAGTGAGAAGAGGGGAGGCAGAGAGACAGACTCCTGCATGCACCCCAACTGGGATCCACCTGGCAAGCTCACTAGGGGGCGATGCTCTGCCCATCTGGGGCCCTTGCTCCACATATTTTTACCGCCTGATGCAGAGGCCACAGAGCCATCCTCAGCACCCAAGGCCAACTCGCTTGAACCAATTGAACCGTGGTTGTGGGAGGGGATGAGAGAGAAAGAAAAAGAGAGAAAGAGAGAGAAGGGGGAGAGGTGGTGAAGCTGATGGTCGCTTTTCCTGTATGCCCTGATGGGGAATAGAACCTGGGATATCCACACATAGGCTGACGCTCTACCACTGAGCCAGGGCAGAAAGCTTATTCTACTGAATTTTTTTATACCTCTAGACTTACTGCATATAAAACTTACATAAAAATTTATTACAGTGGCCTGACCAGGCAATGACGCAGTGGATAGAGCGTCAGACTGGGATGCAGAAGGACCCAGGTTCGAGACCCCGAGATCGCCAGCTTGAGCGTGGGCTCATCTGGTTTGAGCAAAAGCTCACTAGCTTGGACCCAAGGTCGCTGGCTCCAGCTAGGGGTTACTCAGTCTGCTGAAGGCCTGTGGTCAAGGCACATATGAGAAAGCAATCAATGAACAACTAAGGAGTCACAACGCTCAACGAAAAACTAATGATTGATGCTTCTCATCTCTTCATTCCTGCTTGTCTGTCCTGTCTCTGCCTCTCTCTCTGTAAAAAAAAAAATTATAGTTAAGATATTAATTACCCATAGTATACTAATTTTATATTTCTATGTAATATTTGACTTTTTAGGAGCATGAATCATTTTTCTTGAAAACAGTCTTTCTTAAAGGCTCTTTGATTGCTTTTAAAAGTAATTACATTGTATAATTAAGAAAAAGTACCAAGTAAAATTCATGTTATTGATCTCTCTTTTATAAAACAGGAAGACATGGGTTTCTTCTGGGGTTCGTGGAGTACATCTAGCATCTAGCAACAGTTATGATCCCTTTTTAGAAAACCACTGAGAAACTGGGAGTTTTCCTAGAGACATTCCTATTAATTACTCACCCTTTGCCAAACCATACTATAATTTCCCAGAATGTTGCACATAGAATGATGTTACATATCTTCTGGCCAGACCCTTTTTTTCATAGATGTGCCAACTGAAGCCAAGAAGGATGAGGTGACTTTTCCGGAGTGTACATGACTAGTTAGTATCCAGAGCCTGAACTGCACTGTCTCCTCCTGAGTTTGTTTCCCTCACCCCTGTCACTTTACCCACCTGGGAAGACATAATTCTCACAGCACATGTGCATTTTGGGGATTATCCATTTTGCAGACACTTACGTGAAAATGGTGGGCTTGTGGGCCTTCTCCTGACATTTCTTTATACCTTTGTGTATTGAGAGTTTAATGTATTAAGTCTCTAAAACTTTGTATCTTGGAAAGTTATATACTCAATTGCAGTTCCATCTTGCCTTCATGTAATCTCAAGAGTGAAAGTGATTGAGAGGTGTGGTGTTTGTTCTGCACTGTTTCAGGATATGCTTTTATAATCCAGATGGGAGATAGAGTCTTAAAAAGAAATGCTTTGAGGTAGCCAATATCTGAGCCTGTAGTCTTGACATACTGGACATTAGAAGAGAATACTGTATGAAATCATGGGAATGTTTTGAAGAATGATACATGTCCTTGTAGCAGGACTTAGTGCTTATGATTATAGGTCTAAAATGGCTCCAGAACTGTTACTGAGACTCATTTGCAGATTTCCATACAATTGGACTCTAAAATTGGTTATTGAAAAGGGTTTTTAGTGG
This sequence comes from Saccopteryx leptura, assembly GCF_036850995.1. Classification (NCBI taxonomy): domain Eukaryota; kingdom Metazoa; phylum Chordata; class Mammalia; order Chiroptera; family Emballonuridae; genus Saccopteryx; species Saccopteryx leptura. The sequence goes on from NC_089504.1 coordinate 160,568,311, forward strand.
GCTAAGCATTAAAATATATTAATTTAATAATGATAATGTATAATTACAATTAATATATATAATATCTATGCAATTCTAAAATATATATTGCTTGATTTAAGGAAATTTTACCTTTTAAAATATATATAGATTTTGAAAAACAGAGTATTTATTGGTTTTTGTATCTTATTACATTCTTGATGTATGTGTGTTTCTCTTATGCTTTTATTTAGGTTAAATACCTGTTTTCTGACAAAACTGGAACTCTTACATGCAATATCATGAACTTCAAGAAGTGCAGCATTGCTGGAGTAACCTATGGGTAAAAGTGTTTATCACTTACTGAAAGTTTGGTTTGTATTTTTCCAACAAAATAAGTTTATTTTATCTGCTTAATCAAATACTTTCTGTTATCTTGAAGGGATACTCATAAGGTTTTGGTGCCAAATCCAAAAATTCATTGCCAAGTCTAATGTCAAGGGGCTAACCATCTGTTTTTTTCTAGGAGTTTTATGGGCTCAGGTCTTATGTTCATGTCTTTAATCCACTATGCATTAATTTTTGTATATGGCATAAGATAGGTGTCCAATTTTATTCTTTTAAATGTGGCTGTCAACTTTATTAACACCATTTATTGAAGAGACTGTCCTTTCCCTATTGTTTATTTTTGGCTCCTTTGTAATAAGTGAATTGAACATATATGCATGGGTGTATTTCTGGGTCTCTATTCTGTTTCACTGATATGTGTCTGTTTTTATTTTGACATCATACTGCTTTGATTACTATAGCTTTGCAATATAGTTTGAAATCAGATAGCATGATGCCTCCAGCTTTGTTCTTCTTTCCCAACATTGGTTTGGCAATTTGATTCTTGTGGTTTCATACATGTTAGGATTGTTTGTTCTATTTTTGTGAAAAATGCCATTGATATTTTTAATAGGGATTGCATTGAATCTGTAGATTGCTTCAGGTAATATGGACCATTTTAGCAATATGCATTCTTTATATCCCTAAGCATGGACTCTCTTTCTATTTATTTATGCCTTCTTCAATTTTCTTCATTAATATCTTATGGTTATCAGTGTATAGGTCTTTTACCACCTTGGTTAAATTTATTTCTAGGTATTTTACTTTTTTTTGATACAATTTTAAATGTGATTTTTTCTTAATATTTCTTTCTCATAGTTCATTATTAATGTATAGAAACACAATGGCTTTTTGTATTTGATTTTGTGTCCTGCAACTGTACTGAATTGGTTATTAGTTCTAACAGTGTTTTTGATGATGTTTTTAGGATATTAAATATTTATCATATTACCTGAAAATAGAATTATACTTCTTTTCTGATTTAGATACCTCTTACTATTTTTCTTGCCTGTGCAATGTTTAATAAAAGTAGCAAAGTGGATATTCTGTCTTGTTCCTGATCTTAGTGAAAAAAAGTTTTCAGTGTTTACCACTGAGTATGATGTTAGATGTGCGTTTATCATGTATGGCCTTTATTATATTGAGGTATGAGCCCTCTCTGCCAACTTTGCTGAGAGTTTTTAATCATAAATGAAGTTGAATTTTGTCAAATACTTTTTCTGCATTTATTAAGATAGTCATATGATTTTTATCTTTCATTTGTTATTATGGTATATCCCATCGATTGATTTGCGGATGTTGAACCATCTTGCATCCCTGGAATAAAGTTTACTTGACTATGATGTATGATCATTTTAATATATTATTGAATTTGATTTGTTGATATTTTGTTAAAGATTTTTTGTTAAGAATCTATGCTCACTAAGGATATTGGCCTTGATTTTCTTTTCTTATGGTATCCTTGTCTGGTTTTGGGATCTGGATAATGCTGGCCTCATAGAATGAGTTTGGAAGTGTTCTCTCCTTTTATGCTTATGAAAGAGTTTGAGAAGGATTGGTATTCATTTTTCTTTGAATGTTTGTGAAAATTCACCAGTGAAGCTGTGTGGTCCAGAACTTTTGTTTGTTGAGAAGTTTTTTGATTATTGATTTAATTTCCTTGCTAGTTAATGGTTCAGATTGTCCATTTCTTCATGATTTAGTCTTGGTAAGTTGTTTTATCCATTTTTTCCCCTAGGTTGTCCAATTTGTTGGTATACAGTTGTTCATAGTAGTCTCTTATTCTTTGTGTTTGTGTGTAATCAGTCGTAATTTCTGATTTGGATACCCCCCTTTTTATTCTTGGTGTGTTTAACAAAAGATTTGCCCATTCTTTTTATATAAACGGCTCTTAGTTTTTTATTGATCTTTTCTATTGTATTTTTAGTCTCTTTCATTTATTTCCTCTCTGATCTTTGTCATTTCTTTCCTTCTACTCTTTGGGCTTTGTTCTTTTTCTAATTCTTTGATGAGTAAAGTTATGTTGTTTTTTTTTGTTTCTTGATGCGAACTTCCCTCTTAGAATTACTTTTGCTGCATCCCATAAGTTTTGCTATGTTTCCATTTCCTTTTGTCTCAAGGTATTTTTTTATTTTTCTTTTAATTTCTTTTTTAAACCATTGATTATTCAGTAGTGTTATTGTTTAATCTTCACATATTTCTGAGTTTTCCAGTTTTCTTCTTTTAATATCTAGTTTCTTACCATTATAATTGAAAAAGATGCTTGATATGATTTCAGTCTTCTTACATTTATTAAGACTTATTTTATGGCCTAACATGTGGTCTATTTTGGAGAATGTTCCATGTGTGAATGCCTATCATTTAATCACGGTTTTGTGACCTCTCTCTCTTTCTCTCTCTTTCTTTCTCTGTCTCTTTTTCTTTCTCTCTTTCTGGCAGTCATTTTCCAGAACTGACAAGGGAGCCATCCTCCGATGATTTCTGGTATGTAGATTCTAGCACATTCTGACATTTTAGTGGGGAAGGCTATGGAACAATTTTATATTGTCATGTCTCACCTAAATATTTTGTGATTTAAAGTTGCATATATTTTATTTCAAGAGAGAGCCAGAATAACATAGTGAGCCCTTGGTCTAATACTTCCCATTCACTTTCTTAGGATAGTATCTTCAAGGTTGTAGTATACATGTTATGTAGGAAGTATCAGAATGTTATTCCTTTTAAAGGCTGAGTAATGTTTCTTTGCATTTACATACCACGTTTTGTTTATCCGTTTATCTGTTGAGGGTATTTGGGGCATCTCCCCCTTTTGGCTAATGTGAATAATGCTGTCATGAACATGGGTGACAGTGAGTCTCTGCTTTCAGTGCTTTTGGGTATGTACATAAAAGTGGAATTGCTGGGTCATGTGCTTATTCTATGTTTAACTTTTTGAACTACCAAACTGGTTTGCATAGTAGATGTACCAATTTATTTCCTGCCTATAATGCACCATTTTTTTACATCCTTGAACCATTTATTAGTTAATAAAGTAATTTAAAAACTAATAACCATCCCGGTGGGTATAAAGGGGTATCTCATTGTGGTATTTTTTTTTTTTGTATTTTTCTGAAGCTGGAAATGGGGAGAGATAGTCAGACAGACTCCCGCATGCGCCCGACCGGGATCCACCTGGCACGCCCACCAGGGGCGACGCTCTGCCCACCAGGGGGCCATGCTCTGCCCCTCCGGGGCGTCACTCTGCCGCGACCAGAGCCACTCTAGCACCTGGGGCAGAGGCCAAGGAGCCATCCCCAGCGCCCGGGCCATCTTTGCTCCAATGGAGCCTTGGCTGTGGGAGGGGAAGAGAGAGACAGAGAGGAAGGAGAGGGGGAGGAGTGGAGAAGCAAATGGGCGCTTCTCCTATGTGCCCTGGCCGGGAATTGAACCCAGGTCTCCCGCACGCCAGGCTGACGCTCTACTGCTGAGCCAACTGGCCAGGGCCCTCATTGTGGTATTGATTTGCATTTCCCTTAAGACTACTGATGTTGTCTGCTCATGTTTTAAGATTTATGCACTAACAAAACTGATGAGTAGGGTTGTGTGTATAGGGGCAGTGTGGTTGACAACTAACTGGCTTTCCTGTGGGATGATCAACCAGGACCTACTCTTTTATTAGAGGATCCCTAGATGTCAGTGTCTATGGGTCTTCCTTGTGAGCTGATCAGTCTTCTTATGAGAAGAACTCTTCTTCTTCCTTTTTTTTTTTGCCAAGGGTTGTAATGTGGCTGCAGTTGTTATGGGAGCTGGTGATAGTACCTCTCAGCATATATAGGATTTCACTTAAAACTCTTGTCTTGGGAGGATACCCTACCCTACTTGCCCATGTGCCCCATGTTTCTGAGTCTAGGGCTACTCTGGTTTAACCTCTCTAAAGGATAAACCTTCCATTTCTCTTTGAGTGCAGAAGGTTCAATTGCCTGGCTGCATGGATGAGGGGAGGGTTCTTGCAGGCTGACCCTTCCTTAGCTGCCTTTGGAGCCTGGCCTGTTTTCCACCTTCCCTTTATCTCACAGGGACCATATGCTGCCATTTCCTTAGCTTTCACAAGGTTTTGCAGGGGGTGTCAGATTGCATTAGGAGCTTCCCTTTGCAAGCTGTTGGTTTCTGTTTTCTCTGCTGTACTAAACTCAGACACCTATTCAGAGTTCAGACTGACACCAGCTGTGCTGTTTTTTGTTCTTCCATTGTCTTTGTCCTGAAGAAGGAGTTTCAGGAGGGAATAGAGATACATGAATATAATTAACACATCACATTTTCTTCAGTGGGATAAGATATAGCTATAATATCAAGTTTTCTTGTAATTCTTTGCCTCCTTATTTCTCCTATATCCAAGTCCTATCCATAAATGGTTGCATAGATACAATGCAATAATTCCTCATATTTTTCCTGTGTTGAACAGGCATTCTTAGAAGATTTTCCTGGTCAAAGTTATACAGAGGCCAACTAAAATGACAAAGTCAAGGATTGATCCTTGCCTCTCTTTCTTCTCCTTATAGCTATGTTGTTGTTTATAAAAACTTATAAAATATTTTGCAATAATGTTAAAAATTTTCTGTTTTGAGATTTGAAATAATATGTAGTATTCCAAACCTTTAAGAATTTAATATAAATTTATATTTCTTTTAGATATGGTTCTTCTTGTAGACATATTCTCACTGACTTTGAATTATCTGAAAGGAGCGCTTGAACTGAATAAATATTTTCTGTTTTTTTTTTACAGCCGGATGCCTTGTCCTCCTAGTGATTCATGTGACTTTGATGATCCTAGGCTCTTGAAGAACATAGAGGATTGTCATGTAAGGCCACCGTTTTGCTTCTAGGATGTTAAATAGCTTATGTGTACTTTTATTTATGTATATGGGTAGTGTCTTAAAAGTCACAATTTTGGAGCCTAGGGAAGAGATGCAGTCTCACATTGATGATGTAACATCAATTAAGATTACTTCTGGGAAGTAGTCTTAAACAAATGCTTTGTGGTTAATACTTTTTACAAGTCATTGTAAAGCTGAGTTAAATATATGTGGTAGAATTATAAAGTAGCACACCAAAGTTAAAACAAGTCTTATTGTAGAATTCTCTAACATTTCATATTTCCTTTGCTTTATCAATTAGGTTTCTACAGTACTCTTTCTTCACAGTTGTGAGTCTACAAGCTCATGTATTTTGAAAAGTAATTGCAATATACTTTGACTAGGATCGTTTAGGAAACAAAAGAAAGATATAATAACATGTAGCAGTTATAATATACTACTACTTTGTGTCAGACATTTGACATGTATTTCCTTTAGCACTGAAGTCACCTCAGAGAGATAATAGGAAGTTGCATAGAAGGATTGACTCGGTCCCAGGCTACACAGAGGACGCTACTGAAGTCCATGTTCTGCATTACGGTCTTCAGTGCAATCCTTTCTTGAATTTAGAGCTTAGTGGTGTATCCAGCTTCTAGACTAGAGGTTTTTCAAGCAGAAGGATGCGTTTCAAAAGAAGCTTCGTTGGAGGATCGTAGTTTTAATCAAGGATGTCAGAAATGGGTGCACTATGGGACCTGCTTTCTGAAAGTGGACTCAGTTATTCTCAAACTGTGTTTAGGTTGAAGGCAGTAATGAATGTGGTTGACCAAATGTCTGTTCAAGTTGGGATGGTGAATGGGAAAGGAGAAAGTGAAAAGTGACAGAGGCTTAGGAAACTGTCTAGTTTCACAGGGTTTGTTTTTCTTGCATAGTTCAGAGGGCAAAATACCACGAGAGATTAGCGTAGCATACTGAGTACTGTGGAACTGCAGTGTTGGCTTTGGAAGATTAGCTAACTATTGGATCCCTGTTTAAATGAGAGACTCTCATTCACTCAGCAAACAGTTTAAGGGCCTAATTTATATCAAAAAACTTTCCTAGGTACTAGGTGAAGAGATGAATAAAACACTACCCAAGGCATTTCTATTACTTGGGGAATCAGACTTGTCACATCAAAGCCGTTGTGTACTTTTGCATCATAGGGCTAGGTATGATGTGACTCCTTGAAAAAATGATTTTGTGATTTTGTTTTGTGTAGACAGAGGAGTTTGATCTCTTCGGTGGGTGTTACGGCTACTGTGACTGTTGAAATGTGGATAATGTGGCCACTCATACTGAATAGTGTTTGCATAGACCTAAATGTGGGCTGGTATGGAAACCTTGTGACCAGGAGCAAATCTTTATTTGAAGCAGAGATACTTGGGAGATCCCCTGTACCTGGTGTTGTGATCCTAATATTTGAAATCTTTAAATACTTTGCTCAGTTCATTTATGTACACTAACAAATGTTTTTCTCTGAAGCTGAACCCACATTAACGTGTCCTGGGTTTCTAGGCGTTTTTGATCATTGATCACGTGCTCTTATGTCTATCCTCTCTTGACATTTGAAAGGAGACTGAGCATGGATTAGGATCTTCTAATGAGCCTTTTTTATCCTATGGTTCATGCATGCATTTTAGAAGAAAATCTCACTCTTAGAGAAGTTAGTGAATTTCTTTTTTCTTCCTTGCTTTACTCTTCATCTTTGACTCTCCTGGGCCAAATTTTCTTTTCCAGTAGGAAGGCCAGTGAGAGCAGGGGTAGTTGTAGCCCTTATGAAGAGGAAGCCCTGACCTAGGAAGGTTATCATAAGCATCAGTGAAAACATGGGGACTTTGCAGTTCATTAAATGTTTAATGAGGCCATGAGTTGAGGCATTTCCTTTCTATTTTTAAATAAAAGCCTACTTGTCTATATTTAACTTTTTTTTTTTTAGTGAGAGAGAGAGACAGACAGACACACAGACAGACAGGAAGGGAGAGAGATGAGAAGTGTCAACTCATAGTTGTATCACTTTAGTTGTTCATTGGTTGCTTCTCATACTTGCATTGATGGTGTGGGGGGAGGACACAAGCCAAGCCAGTGACCCCTTGCTCAAGCCAGCCACCTTCGGCTCAAACCAGCAAACTGGGGTTTTGAACATGGGCCCTCAGCATCCCAGATCAACGCTTTACTTACTGTACCACCACCAGTCAGGCAATATTTAACATTTATAAAAGCGTTCCAGGACCCTTGAATCCTTCTGAGGCGTTCTTCATCTTGGTTACTGCATTAGTTAAGCCCTTTTACCTTTAACATCTAGCTCCATTTAAATGATGAAGACTGTAGGCTCCAATATTTTTCTTTGGAAAGGCATGAGATTGAATTGAATGTGCCCAATGGATGTTTTTAAACATTTTTAAAATTGTATTTTTAATTACAGTTTATAGTCAGTACTATTTTATATTAGTTTCAGGTGTACAGTAGAGTCCATTAGATCACTTGGTTATTTTGACAAAATATAGTTGAGATAAGGGAAGAAGCATTTTAAGATTTTAGCCTGTAGATATCTCACATTCTTATCTCAGTTCTCTTGGGAGCATTGACTAAAATTAAAGCATTTGTGCCAAGAAAACTCCCACTTTCTGCCCAACGGAGTACTTTATGTGCTACAGAATTTCTGTTTTTCCTGGGTCATCATTTTTGATTTTCTGGGTTTTTTTTCAGGATTGTGTTTTAAGCTTTGTAGGGGCTGATAGCCAAGATAGAATTTGCCTCTTACAGAATCAACTCTAGGAACAATTCATGTGGTCCCTTAATTATATCTCTAACCAGTGTGACATTCTATTTGTAAGGTAATTTGCCAAGTAAGAAAACAACTATATTTTGAATTATTGTGCCTAGGACTTTTGAGTTTGTGTTGTGAAAAATTATTTTTATGTGTATATTATGTATTTCCTTTATATTGAATAGCTGCACGTTGGATTGCAATACAATTTTAGACATGTATGTTTTTTTTCTATTTTTTACATTCATCAAATAAATTATTCAATTTCAATATGAATATAAAATATTCATATTCATTTCTAGATATATAAAGCATTTTGTGAAGACTAAAATCTATTAACTGAAGGACAAGTATTGTATGATTATGATTATATGTGGTACCTAGAATAGAGACAGAGCAAAATAGAGGTTGCTAGGGGTTGGGAGAAGGAAGGATGGGAGATATTATTTGATGGGGACAGTGTTTCTTGGAAAGATGAAAAAGTTTTGGGTATAGATAGTGGTGAAAGATATGCAGCATTGTGAATGTATTTAATGCCGCTGAATTTTACACTTAGAGATGGCTAAAATGTTAGATATTATATGTATAGAGTCCCACAATTTCTTTTAACTTGTTAAAAGATGTGTATTTATGTATATATACACACATGGCTGCATACATTCTCCAATAAACAATCAGTTTTTTGAAGTTATAAGTTGTTTTTATTCTTAGAAGTAGGTGAAAAAAATAGTTTATTTTCAAACATGGAGCACTTGTCTAAATATATCATAAACATCTTATCCATAGGCTTTTTTTATTATAATTTTATTTTTTTAATGGGGCGACATCAATAAATCAGGATACATATATTCAAAAATCAACAAGTCCAGGTTATCTTGTCTTTCAATTATGTTGCATACCCATCACCCAAAGTCAGATTGTCCTTTGTCACCTTCTATCTAGTTTTCTTTGTGCCCCTCCCCCTTTCCCTCTCCCTCCCCCCCCCCCCCAACCACCACACTCTTATCAATGTCTCTTAGTTTCACTTTTATGTCCCACCTACGTATGGAATAATGCAGTTCCTGGTTTTTTAGTATTCCATAGTGTATATGTGCCACATCTTCTTTATCCAGTCATCTATTGATGGGCTTTTTGGTGGGTGTTTCCATGTCCTGGCCACTGTGAACAATGCTGCAATGAACATGGGGCTGCATGTGTCTTTATGTATCAATGTTTCTGAGTTTTGGGGGTATATACCCAGTAGAGGGATTGCTGGGTCATAAGGTAGTTCTATTTTCAGTTTTTTGAGGAACCACCATACTTTCTTCCATAATGGTTGTACTACTTTACATTCCCACCAACAGTGTATGAGGGTTCCTTTTTCTCCACAGCCTCTCCAACATTTGCTATTACCTGTCTTGTTAATAATAGCTAATCTAACAGGTGTGAGGTGGTATCTCATTGCAGTTTTGATTTGCATTTCTCTAATAACTAAAGAAGATGAGCATCTTTTCATATATCTGTTGGCCATTTGTACTTCCTCCTGGGAGAAGTGTCTGTTCATATGTCCTCTTCCCATTTTTTTATTGGATTGTTTGTTTGTTCGTTGTTGAGTTTTATGAGTTCTTTGTATATTTTGGATATTAGGCCCTTATCTGAGCTGTTGTTTGAAAATATCATTTCCCATTTAGTTGGTTTTCTGTTTATTTTGTTATCAGTTTCTATTGCTGAGCAAAAACTTCTTAGTCTGATGGAGTCCCATTCATTAATTTTTGCCTTCACTTCTCTTGCCATTGGAGTCAAATTCATAAAATGCTCTTTAAAACCCAGGTCCATGAGTTGAGTACCTATGTCTTCTTCTATGTACTTTATTGTTTCAGGTCTTATGTTTAGATCCTTGATCCATTTTGAGTTAATTTTAGTACAAGGGGACAAACTGTAATCCAGTTTCATTCTTTTGCATGTGGCTTTCCAGTTTTCCCAGCACCATTTACTGAAGAGGCTTTCTTTTCTCCATTGTATGTTCTTGGCCCCTTTATCAAAAATTATTTGACTATATATATGTGGTTTTATTTCTGGACTTTCTATTCTGTTCCATTGGTCTGAGTGTCTATTTTTCTGCCAATACCATGCTGTTTTGATTGTCGTGGCCCTATAATAGAGTTTGAAGTCAGGTATTGAAATGCCCCCAGCTTCATTCTTTTTCTTTAGGATTGCTTTGGCTATTCGGGGTTTTTTATAGTTCCATATAAATCTGATGATTTTTTTCTCTATTTCTTTAAAAAATGTCATTGGAATTTTGATGGCAATTGCATTAAATTTGTATATTGCTTTGGGTAATATAGCCATCTTGATTATATTTATTCTTCCTAACCAAGAACAAGGAATATTCTTCCATCTCATTATATCTTTCTCGATTTCTCTTAACAATGGTTTATAGTTTTCATTATATAAGTCCTTTACATTCTTTGTTATGTTTATTCCTAAGTATTTTATTTTTTTTTGTTGCAATTGTGAAGGGGATTATTCTTTTGAGTTCGTTCTCAGTTGTTTCATTGTTGGCATATAGAAAGGCTATGGACTTCTGTATGTTAATTTTGTATCCTATGACCTTACTGTATTGGCTTATTGTTTCTAGTAGTCTTTTTGTGGATTCTTTGGGGTTTTCGATGTATAGGATCATATCATCTGCAAAAAATGATACCTTTACTTCTTCTTTTCCGATATGGATGCCTTTTATTTCTTTGTCTTGTCTGATTGCTCTGGCTAGAACCTCTAGTACCATATTAAATAAGAGTGGAGAGAGTGGACAACCCTGTCTTGTTCCTGATTTAAGGGGGAAAGCCTTCAGTTTAGTGCCATTTAATATGATGTTAGCTGATGGTTTATCATATATGGCCTTTATCATGTTGAGATATTTTCCTTCTATACCCATTTTGTTGAGAGACTTAAACATAAAATTGTGTTGTATTTTATCGAAAGCCTTTTCTGCATCTATTAATAAGATCATGTGGTTTTTGTTCTTTGTTTTGTTGATATGGTGTATTACGTTAACCGTTTTACGTATGTTGAACCATCCTTGAGATTCTGAGATGAATGCCACTTGATCATGATGTACTATTTTTTTTAATATGTTGTTGTATTCGATTTGCTAGTATTTTGTTTAGTATTTTAGCATCTGTATTCATTAGAGATATTATTCTGTAGTTTTCTTTTTTTGTGCTATCCTTGCCTGGTTTTGGTATGAGGGTTATGTTGGCCTCATAAAATGTGTTTGGAAGTATTGCTTCTTCTTCAATTTTTTGGAAGACTTTGAGTAGAATAGGAAACAAGTCTTCTTTGAATGATTGATAAAATTCACTGGTATAGCCGTCAGGGCCTGGACTTTTATTTTTGGGGAGGTTTTTAATGGTTTTTTCTATTTCTTCTCTACTAATAGGTCTGTTTAGGCTTTCTTCTTCTTCTTGACTCAGTCTAGGAAGGTTGTATTGTTCTAGGAATTTATCCATTTCTTCTAGATTGTTGAATTTAGTGGCATAAAGTTTTTCATAGTATTCTACAATAATTCTTTGTATATCTACAGTGTCTGTGGTGATTTCTCCTCTTTCATTTTGGATTTTGTTTATATGAGTTCTTTCTCTTTTTTCCTTGGTAAGTCTTGCCAAGGGTTTGTCAATTTTGTTGATCTTTTCAAGAACCAGCTCTTTGTTCTATTAATTTTTTCTATAGTTTTACTGTTCTCTATTTCATTTATTTCTGCTCTGATTTTTATTATCTCCTTTCTTCGGCTGGTTTTGGGTTGTCTTTGTTCTTCTTTTTCTAGTTCCTTAAGGTGTGAAGTTAAGTGGTTCACTTGGGCTCTCTCTTGTTTGTTCATATATGCCTGAAGTGATATGAACTTCCCTCTTATCACTGCTTTTGCTGCATCCCATAGATTCTGATATGTCGTATTGTCATTTTCATTAGTCTGTATATATCTTTTGATCTCTGCACTTATTTCTTCTTTGACCCATTCATTTTTTAAAAGTATGTTGTTTAGTTTCCACATTTTTGTGGGATTTTTTTCCTCCTTTTTGCAGTTGAATTCTAGTTTCAAGGCTTTATGATCAGAAAATATGCTTGGTACAACTTCGATTTTTCTGAATTTGCTGATGTTGTTTTTGTGGCCCAACATATGCTCAATTCTTGAGAATGATCCATGTACACTGGAGAAAAATGTATACTCAAGTCACTTTGGGATGAAATGTCCTGTAGATGTCTATCATATCCAGGTGCTCTAGTGTTTTGTTTAAGGCCACTATATCTTTGTTGATTCTCTGTTTGGATGACCGATCTAGAGCCGTCAGCGGTGTATTGAGGTCTCCAAGTATGATTGTATTTTTGTCAGTTTTTGTTTTATGGTCAATAAGTAGCTGTCTTATATATTTTGGTGCTCCTTGGTTTGGTGCATATATATTAAGAATTGTTATGTCTTCTTGATTCAGTGTCCCCTTAGCCATTATGAAATGGCCATTTTTGTCTCTGAGTACTTTTGCTGTCTTGTAGTCAGCATTATCAGATATGAGTATTGCTACGCCTGATTTTTTTTGGATGTTATTTGCTTGGAGTATTGTTTTCCAGCCTTTCACTTTGAATTTGTTTTTATCCTTGTTACTTAGATGAGTTTCCTGTAGGCAGCTTACAGTTGGATTTTCTTTTTTAATCCATTGTGCTACTCTGTGCCTTTTTATTGGTGAGTTTAATCCATTTATATTTAGTATAATTATTGACACTTGTGAGTTCCCTATTGCCATTTTATAGATTGCTTTCTGTTAGTTTTGTGTCTTGTTTGATCCTTCTCTTTCGTTTTTCTATCTTTTGTTTTTATTTGGTTGTATTCCATACATCTTTCCTCTGTTGCTATCTTTTTTATCTCATGTGCTTCTGTGGTGGTTTTTTCAATGGTGGTTACCTTTAAGTAATGAAAAGGGTTCCTACCCTGTTCATTGTAGCGCACTATTTTGTGAGTACTTTTGCACTCCATCGGCCTTTGCTACTGTTAATCTCCATCCTCTCCCCCCTTTCTTTTTGTTGTTGTCACAGTTTAAATTTGGTTTTATTGTGTTCTTGGAGCTTTTACTTATGGCTTTGTTTTTTTTTTTTGTTCTTTGTATCTGATTGGAGAACCTCCTTTAGTAATTCCTGGAGTGGGGGTTTTCTGATGATAAATTCCTTCATCTTTTCTGTATCTGTGAATGTTTTTATTTCTCCTTCATATTTGAAGGATAGCTTTGATGGGTATAGTATTTGTGGCTGAAAGTCCCTCTCTTTCAGGACTTTAAATATTGGGGTCCACTCTCTTCTAGCTTGTAGAGTTTCTGCTGAGAAATCTGATGATAATCTAATGGGCCTTCCTTTATATGTTGTATTGTTCTTTTCCCTGGCTGCCTTGAGAATTTTTTCTTTGCCGTTGGTTTGTGCCAATTTCATTATGATGTGCCTTGGAGTAGGTTTGTTGGGGTTAAGAAAACTCGGAGTTCTGTTTGCTTCTTGAATTTGAGGCTTTAGTTCTTTCTGCAGGCTTGGGAAGTTCTCATCTATTATTTGTTTGAGTATGTTCTCCATTCCATTTTCTCTCTCTTCTCCCTCTGATATACCTATTATTCTTATGTTATTCTTTCTGATGGAGTCAGATAGTTCTTGTAGGGCTATCCCATTTTTTTAAATTTTTGAGTCTCTTTCTTCTTCTCTCTGTTGTGCCTCAAGTTGCTTTTCTTCTATTTCACTAATCCTCTCTTCTATCTGGCCTGTTCTATTAGCTCAGCTTGTTACCTTGTTTTTCAGCTCGTGAATTGAGTTTTTCATCTCTGTTTGATTTGTTTTTATAGTTTCAATTTCCTTGGAAATATATTCTTTGTGTTTATTGAGTTGTTTTCTGAGCTCCCTAAATTGCCTTTCTGTGTTTTCTTGTATATCTCTGAGTATTTTTAGGATTTCTATCTTGAATTCTCTGTCATTTAGCTCCAAGGTTTCCAATATATTAAATTTTTTCTCCATAGATTTTTCCTCATCTATCTGTGTTACCTCTCTTTCTTTTGTATCCATGATATTTGATTTTCTCTTCCTTAATGGCATCTGAGGGTGGTTTTGTTGATAGTATTAATGAGATTTAATAAAGAATAAAAAGTTAAAATAATAAAAAATCAAAAAGTTTTTTTAAAATTAATAATGAAATAAAAATAAAATTAAAAAATTAAAAAAAGGAAATTATTCCCCCCCCTCCTTTTTTCCTCTCCTCTCTTCTCCCCTCTTTCTTGAGAAAATCTTGTGGTGAACTGTGAATTATATTGTATTTAATAGAACAAACAATGCCTGTAATGGAGGGCCTGAATTGGCGAAAAGTAATAAAGGGGCAAGAAAAAAAATTAAAAAAATAAAATAAAAAATAAAAAAGGGGGGGGATGGACCCACAAAAAGCAAATAATGAAAAAATTTGGATCAAGAGTAAAATGATTTGCGTTTAGGTGTTGGTTGACTAAGAGTTATGATGAGAGGAATAAGAGGGAAACAGGAAAATGGGGGGACAAATTAAAAAATTACTATTGTATTTAGTGGAACAAGAGCTTGATAAAATGGAGAGCCAGGGATGGGAGCACTGCTAGTGATTTAAAAAGGTGAAGTAAAAACCCCCCAAAATGCCACAAACATAAGTTTGAGTCCCAGATAAGATAATTTGTTCGTTATTGAGGTTTGAATGGGAGGAGACGTAAAGGAGAAAGGAAGAAACTAATATAGAGGGGGAAAAGAAAAAGAGAGAGAGAGAGAAAAAAGAGGGAACCACTAAAAGAAGAAAAAAGAAAAAAGAGGAGAGAGAGAGAGAGAGAGTGTTAAAGGTTTTGGAGTACAACCCTCATAGAGAGAAAGGAAGAGGAAAGAAAAGATAATGGGAGATGTAACACTTATGGGTAGTGTAGTTCAAAGAAAGGAGAGAGTAAGACCAGTAGAGAGTTAAACGACCAAATTGGAGGAGGAAAAAAAAAAATCAAGGATGAAGATAAGAGAAACAAACGAACAAATATAATAAAATGGGATAAGTTATAAAGTCTGCGGATTATTCTTGATTTTGAGAGGTTATCTTCTTTTTCTTTCCTCTCCCTCTTCCTGGTCGGTGACTCTGTACCCCAGGTTCTGCCCCTTTGGCACGCTCAGGTAGAGGTTTGCAGTTGATAAGTCTCTATGGCGATGTCATGTATTGTGCTTCAGTCTCGTTGGCAGTCGAGGCTCATTAGCATTTATAGGCTCTGCCAGTGAGAGAGTCCATGTTCCTGGAACCTCTCTCCTAGTCTTTCCTTCCTCAATTAGTAGCCTGATAATCCAGCTATGGGGTTGCTGCTGCCTCTGCCTGGATAGTAAGAGGCTCAAAGAGCTGGCAACTCCCCACTCTATTCCCACTCAGTGCGGGGCTCTGGGTAAGGCTCAGTCAGTCAGAGCCCCTAGCATAATCAGGCAGGGCTTCCGCCCACTCAAAGACCTCTGGCTCTGCCACTCTGTCCATTAACACGGGCGGGCACCCACTTCTGGGGCGCTTGGAGGAAACTCTCGCTCACTATCTGCGTGCGTAGACCAGGATGTCAGGCCGGAAGTCTCTCCCTCTGAGTGAAACCCCCCGCCCGCACTGAAAAGTTCCAGCGTTGGAATTGGCTCTCGCTCCGTCCCCGTGTGCGGCTTTTTCAAGGCGCTGGGGCGGCCTGAGACTCCGCCTTTGGCCCACACAAAGGCCCCCGACTCTGCCCCTCCTTGGGACAACACGGGCTCCCACTCCCGAGGTACTCAGAGGAATCTCCTGCCCACTCTCCGTGCACGCAGACCAGGATGTCAGGCCGGAAGTCTTGCCCTCTGAGTGAAACCCCCCGCCCGCACTGAAAAGTTCCAGCGTTGGAATTAGCTCTCACTCCCTTCCTGTGCGCGGCTCCCTCAGGGTGCTGGGGTGGCCCGAGATTCCGCTTTTTGGCCCACACAAAGGCCCCTGACTCTTCCCTTCTGTGGGATAACACGGGCAGGCACTGCCGAGGCACTCGGAGGAATCTCTCGCTCACTATCTGCATGCGCAGACCAGGATATCAGACCAGCGGCCTCACTCTCTGAGTGAAAACCCCGCCCGTACTGAAAAGTTCCAGCGTTGGAATTAGTTCTCGCTCCCTCCCCGTGTGCGGCTCTCCCAGGGCGCTGGGGTGGCCCGGAGGCTTTCGGCCCACACAAAGGCCTCTGACTCTGCCTCTCTGTGGGATAACACGGGCGCACCCTCCCGGGGCTTTGGAAGGAATCTCTCGCCCACTATCTGCGCGCGCTGACCAGGAGATCGGGTAAAATGGCTGCCCCACTTGTCTTTCTTCGTCTGGGTTTGGCACAAGTGTTAGCTGTATTGCCCGGGTTGTCACAGGAATAGTTTTTCCTCGGCTTGGATCTCCGTGCCACAGCCTGGTTCGGCCGTTTGTGCCGCGACCTGGATCTATTCACCCCCTTTGCCCACCTTAGTTTCTATATTCTCAGTTTCCAGTGAAAGCCACCCTGTTTAGGTTAGTGAGGAAGGCGGAGCATTTCTTACTCCCTATTTCCTTCGGGGTTTGGTTATATATTTAGCCAATTTTTCGCTCGATCATACCTTTGGGTGTATTGCGAAACATCTGGAGGCTCCAAGGATAGGTTTTTCTGTTTCTAGTTGAAGATCTTGTTGAGTTTTGGGGGAGATTTATCGGTATCGCTTCCTACCCTGCCATTCCTCTGACGTCATCTCCTCCATAGGCTTTTTTAAAAAATTAATTTTAATGGGGTGACATTGATAAATGAGGGTACATATTTGAGAAAAAACGTCTCTAGGTTATTTTGACATTTGATTATGCTGCATTGCCATCACCCAAAGTCCAATTGTCTTCTGTCACCTTCTAACTGGTTTTCTTTGTGCACCTCCCCTTCCCCCCACCCTGTAACCCCCACACTCTTGTCCATGTCTCTGAGTCTCATTTTTATGTCCCACCTATGTATGGAATCATATAGTTCTTAGTTTTTTTCTGATTTACTTATTTCACTCAGTATAATGTTATCAAGGTCCATCAATGTTGTTGTAAATGATCCGATGTTATCATTTCTTATGGCTGAGTAGTATTCCATAGTATATATGTACCAAAGCTTTTTTTTTTTTTTTTTGTATTTTTCTGAAGCTGGAAACGGGGAAGCAGTCAGACAGACTCCTACATGTGCCCGACTGGGATCCACCCGGCACGCCCACCAGGGGGCGATGCTCTGCCCATCCGGGGCGTCGCTCTGTCATGACCAGAGACACTCTAGCGACTGGGGCAGAGGCCAAGGAGCCATCCCCAGCACCCGGGCCATCCTTTGCTCCCATGGAGCCTCGGCTGCAGGAGGGGAAGAGAGAGACAGAGAGGAAGGAGAAGGGGAAGGGTGGAGAAGCAGATGGGCGCCTCTCCTGTGTGCCCCGGCCAGGAATCGAACCCGGGACTTCCGCATGCCAGGCCGACGCTCTACCACTGAGCCAACCGGCCAGGGCTGTACCAAAGCTTTTTAATACACTCGTACACTGATGGACACTTGGGCTGTTTCCAGATCTTCACTATTGTGAATAATGCTGCCATAAACATGAGGGTGCATTTCTTCTTTTCAAACAGTGCTATGGTGTTCTTGGGGTATATTCCTAGAAGTGGTATAGCTGGGTCAAAAGGCAGTTCAATTTTTAATTTTTTGAGGAATCTCCATACTGTTTTCCACAGTGGCTGCACCAGTCTGCATTCCCACCAGCAATGCAGGAGGGTTCCCTTTTTTCCACATCCTGGCCAGCACTTATTCTGTATTGTTTTGTTGATGAGCGCCATTCTGACTGGAGTGAGGTGGTATATCATTGTGGTTTTAATTTGCATTTCTCTAATGATTAGTGATGTTGAGCATTTTTTCATATGCCTATTGGCCATCTGTATGTCCTCTTTGGAAAAGTGTCTATTCATTTCTTTTGCCCATTTTTTGATTGGATTGTTTGTCTTCCTGGTGTTGAGATTTACAAATTCTTTATAAATTTTGGTTATTAACCCCTTATCAGACATATTATCAAATATATTCTCCCATTGTGTAGTTTGTCTTTTTATTCTGTTCTTATTGTCTTTAACTGTGCAAAAGCTTTTTAGTTAGATATAGTCCCATTTGTTTATCCTGTCTTTTATTTCACTTGCCCGTGGAGATAAATCGGCAAATATATTGCTGCATGAGATGTCAAAGAGCTTACTGCCTATGTTTTCTTCTAAGATGTGTATGGTTTTATGGCTTACATTTAAGCCTTTTATCCATTTTGAGGGTTTTTTTTTTTGTGTATGGTGTAAGTTGGTGGTCTAGTATCATATTTTTACAGGTAGCTGTCCAATTTTCCCAACACCATTTGTTGAAGAGGCTGTCTTTACTCCAATGTATGCCCTTACCTGCTTTATCAAATATCAGTTGTCCATAGAGCTGTGGGTTTATTTCTGGGTTCTCAGTTCTGTTCCATTGATCTATATGCCTGTTCTTATGCCAGTCCAGGCTGTTTTGAGTACAATGGCCTTGTAGTATAACTTGATATCCAGAAGTGTGATACCTCCCACTTTATTCTTCCTTTTCTAGATTGCTGAGGCTATTCGTGTTCTCTTTTGGTTCCATATAAATTTTTGGAATATGTATTCTATATCTTTGAAGTAAGTCATTGGTATTTTAATCGGTATTGCATTGAATTTATAAATTGCTTTGGGTAATATAGACATGGTTATTCTTTCTAACCATGAATGCTGTATATGCTTCCACTTGTTTGTAACTTCCTTGATTTCTTTTATCAATGTTTTATAATTTTCTGAGTACAAGTCTTTAATCTCCCTGGTTAAATTTTTTCCTAGGTACTTTATTTTTTTGGTTGCAATGGTGAAGGGGATTGCTTCCTTAATTTATCTTTCTGACAGTTCATTGTTAGTGTATAAAAATGACTGATTTCTGAGTATTAATTTTATATCCTGCCACCTTGCTGAATTCATTTATCAGGTCCAGTAGTTTTTTGACTGAGACTTCAGGGTTTTCTATATATAATATCATATCATATGCCAATAATGATAGTTTTACTTCTTCTTTTCTAATTTGGATATCTTTTATTTCTTCTTCTTATCTGATTGCTGTAGCTAGGATTTCCAGTACTATGTTAAATAAGAGTGGTGAAAGGGGGCACCCCTGCCTTGTTCCTGATTTTAGGGGAATGGCTTTTAATTTTTGTACATTAATTATTATGTTGGCTGTGGGTTTGTCATAGATGGCCTTTGTTTTGTTGAGGTATGTTCCCTGTATTCCCAACTTTGCTGAGAGTTTTGATCATGAATGGGTGCTGGATTTTATAAAATGCTATTTCTGCATCTAATGAAATTATTACGTGGTTTTTCTTCTTCCTTTTTTTTATGTGATAAATCACATTGATTGATTTGCAAATATTGTACCAGCCTTGCCTCCCCAGAATAAATCCCACTTGATCATGATGTATGATTTTTTTCATATGTTGCTGAATCCGGTTTGCTAATATTTTGTTGAGGATTTTAGCATCTAAATTTATCAGGGATTTTGGCCTATAATTTTCTTTCTTTGTGTTGTCTTTGTATGGTTTTGGAATCAGAATTATACTCGCCTCATAAAAGGAGCTTGGAAGTCTTCCTTCCTCTTGAATTTTTTTGAAATAGCTTGAGAAGGATAGGAGTTAGTTCTTCTTTGAATATTTGGTAGAATTCACTTGTGAAGCCATCAGGCCCAGGACTTTTCTTTTTTGGGAGTATTTTGATAACTGTTTCGATCTCATTTGTTGTAATTGGCCTGTTTAGGTTTTCTGATTCTTCCAGATTAATTTTTGGAAGATTATATGTTTCAAGGAATTTGTACATTTCATCTAGGTTGTCTAGTTTTTTGGCATACAGTTCTTCATAGTATTTTCTTACAATATTTTGTATTTCTGTTGTGTCAGTTGTTATTTCTCCACTCTCGTTTCTAATTTTTTTATTTGAGTCCGCTCTCTTTTTTTTCTTGGTGAGTGTGGTTAAAGGTTCATCGATCTTGTTTACCTTTTCAAAGAACTAGCTCCTGGTTTCATTGATCCTTTGTATTGTTTCTTTGCCTCTATGTCATTTATTTGTGCTCCGATTTTTATTATTTCCTTTCTTCTACTAGCTCTGGGCTTTACTTGCTTTTCTTTTTCTAGTTCTTTTAGATGAAGGGTCAAATTGTTTATTTGAGCTTTTTCTAGCTTCTTAAGGTATGCCTATAATGCTATGAACTTCCCTCTCAGTACTGCTTTTGCTGTGTATCATAAATTTTGAGTTCATGTATGCTCGTTATGTTTGTTTCTAGCAATTTTTTTATTTCTTCTTTGATCTCATTGTTAACCCATTTGTTATTTAATAACATGCTATTTAGTTTCCAAGTGTTTGAGTATTTTTCAAGTTTTTCTGTTGTGGTTGATTTCTAGTTTCATGCCATTGTGATCAGAGAAAGTGCTCGATATGATTTCAATGTTTTTAAATTTGTTGAGACCACTTTTGTGCCCTAACATGTGGTCTATCCTAGAGAATGTACCATCAGCACTTGAAAAGAATGTATATTCTGCTGCTTTAGGGTGAAAGGTTCTGAAGATATCTATTAAATCGAGTTGATCTAGTGTGTCCTTTAAGTCTGTTTTTTTTTTTGTTAATTTTCTTTCTTAAGGATCTATCTAGTGATGATAGTGGGGTATTGAAATCCCCTATTATTATAGTATTGCTGTTGACCTCACCCTTTAAATCCATCAAAGTTTGCTTTATATATTTATGTGCTCCTGTATTAGATGTATAGATATATATAACGGTTATATCTTCCTGTTGGATTGCTCCTTTTATCATTATGTAGTGACCTTCTTTATCTCTTACTATATAGCCTTTGTTTTAAAGTTCATTTTGTCTGATATAAGTATTGCTACCCCAGCTTTTTTTTCATTTCCATTTGCGTGAAATATTTTTTTATCCTTTTATCTTCAGTCTATGTGCATTTTTGTTTTAAGGTGTGTCTCTTGTAGACAACATATGTATGGGTCCTGTTTTCTTATCCATGCAACTACCCTGTATCTTTTGATCGGATCATTTAATCCATTTACATTTAAGGTTATTATTGATTTGTAGTTGTTTATTACCATTTTATTCTTTAAAACTGTATTCCTCTTTTGCTATATTATTTTTCTCCTTTGATCTGTTTACAACAGGCCCCTTAGCATTTCTTGCAGCATTGGTTTGATTGTAGTGAATTTCTTGAGTTTTGTGTTTTGTTTTGTTTTTTGTTTTTTGTTTTTGTCTCGAAAGCTTTTTATTTCTCTTTCAATTTTAAACGATAGCCTTATTGTTATCCATAGGATTTGAATTAAGTTTGTCTTTCTCCCCTAATTTATTATAGAATGTCAGGTTAAGTAGAGAACCAAATGTACTTTCATTTTGTCTTGGGTTTATATTTTTGATCTTTAAAAATTTTGTGTGACCTTCTACTCAAGATAGAAACTTAATTTGAATGTGTGTATGAATTTCTTTATAATGCTCAGAGAATATTTTACTATTAAGTTTATTTATTTGCTATTACATCTAAGGCTCTCTTTTGGGTTGATTAACCATGGGAAAGGTGACAAATAGGACTAGATAGTTCTCTGATGCAGAAGGTAATCTTAAAGTGAAGTCATGAAATTAAACTGCTTTTTGATAAAATTTCTTAGCCACATTTGTGATGTTGGCCTTGGGGAATTTATAAATTCCCCAAGTGTAAGATTTCATGGAACTGGAATTTATTTATTTATTTATTTATTTTTTTAATTTAGACGAGAGGAAGGGATATAGTGAGGTAAACTCCTGTATGTACCCTGATGAGGATCCACACAGCAACCATGTCCGGTACTGATGCTGGAGTACCAAGCTATTTTTAGCACCTGAGGCTGTTGCACTCCAACAGAGCTATCCTCAGCACCTAGGGTCATGCTCAAACCAATAAAACCAGTGGCTGTGGGAGGGGAAGAGGGAAAGAAGGGGTAGATGGAGGTGGGGAGAAGCAGATGGTCACTTCTCCTGTGTGTCCTGGCCAGAGTCGAGCCCAGGACATCCATACCCCAGTCAGATGCTCTATCCCTTGTGCCACTGGCCAGGGCCTGAACTCTAATTTAATGTGCATTTTTTTTCCTGAAGGCTGATAAGAAATAGCTGTATGAATAGTTGTGATCCTTTTCTATACAATTGCTCTTAAATCACATTAGAGGTCAGAGGAGAAACTAAAAATGTTAAAAATGTTAGTTACTATTTGTGACTAAACAAAAGAAAGAAAGAAAGAAAGAAAGAAAGAAAGAAAGAAAGAAAGAAAGAAAGAAAATAAAGATAAAGAAAGTAGAAAGAAAAAAGAAAGAAAGGAAGAAAGAAAGAAAGAAAGAGAAAAAGGAAGGAAGGAAGAAAGGAAACTCCATAAAATATAGCAAAGGCTGAATTATTTTCTGAATGTGAAAATAGAAACCTTTCTCAAATTTATAATCAGCTCCTATTTAAAAATGAAACATTAAAGATAGTAATTTTAAAATAACCTTAGGAAGGAAACCTGGTGTCACCACTGTCACTGTACGTTGTTCTGAAAGTGCTGGACTATGCAGACAGGTGAGAACTAAACACATGCATGTACGGGAAAGGGAAGGGAAAGCGATGGTCTGTGGGCAGTATAATGGTCTGCCCTGATAATATGGGAGGTACACTGGAGAGCGAGTAAGAGTGTAGTTACAACTGATATTGAATTAATTTATAAAATTACACTTTTACTCACATACAAACAATAAACTCTTGTAAAATATAATGGAAATGAGATTACAGTCATAATATAAAAAGCAATAGTGTAGTGCCTCATATATCATAGGCATGTAGATATTTTTTGAGTGAATAAATATTAATCATTAGTATTAATAAGTTAATGATAAATTAATGAACAAAATATCCCAGGACCTCTATTTGGAAGCTTTAGAAGCCTTTAGTAAATAGGAATACATGCTGTTTTCTTAGATGGGTAGACAGTATTAAGATGTCATTACTCCACACATTATAAATACTATAAATACTGTCTAATCCCAACGAAAAATGTTAGGATTTTGTGTGCAGGATGGAGAGGACAAAGAATTGTTTATAATATGTATCCATGACAACTCTGGGGTTTTTTTTTGTTTGTTTGTTTTCAGTGAGAGAAGGGGAGGCAGAGACAGACTCCTGCATGCACCCTGACCAGGACCCACTCTGTAAGCCCATTAGGGTCGATGCTCTGCCCATCTGGGGCGTTGCTCCATTGCTCAGCAACTGTGTTCTCAGCATCGAAGGCCGAGGCTATGGATCTGGGGCCAACTTGTTCCAATTAAGGCTGCAGAAGGGGAAAAGTGGGAGAGAGAGAGAGAGAGAATTGAGAGGTGGAGAGAAGCGAGAGCGGGAGGGATGGAGAAACAGATGGGCGCCTCTCCTGTGTCCCCTGACTAGGAATTGAACCTGGGATATTCACATGCTGAGCCAATACTCTACTACTAAGCCAACCAGCCAGGGCCTGTTTTTTTTTTTTGTTTGTTTGTTTTTGTTTTCGTTTTTAAATGTAATAGGCCAAGGGGTTATTGCCTTACAGGTTGTAAAAGCGTCATTGTGATGGTGTGGAAGGACCAGGGTTGCTGAATCAATTCTCGCTACCATGATCCAACACAGACTTGAGAGCCTTCTGTTTGACTGGTCTGGGGATGTATTCATGAGCAAGGCCGATAGGCAGCTTACCCTCCTCCCCCTAAAGATGTGTGGAGGAAACAGGTAGTCAGCAGGGTGCTATGGGTGTCTTGGGAGAGGCACTGGCTTCCTCTTTGTTTTCAGCTGATCACATGGGCTAGCATGTCAAGAACGGTGTTCCAAAAGAGGTGTGACAGCAGCCTTCTCAGATGTACTGACTGTTAAACCATAGTCCAGAAGATAAGTAAATAGAAGAATGGTCTGAACATGTGTAAGGGGCAGCGATGGACCAGCAGGAAGGGTGAATCTTGTTGGAAGAACTGCAGCCCCAAGTGGCTGGAGAGAGCTCAAGAGGGCAAATAGCAGGAGTTGGGGCTAGATGGTGAGTAGGTTCCAGTCACGGGGACCTGAGTCCATGTAGGGATCTCA
This sequence comes from Saccopteryx leptura, assembly GCF_036850995.1. NCBI lineage: Eukaryota > Metazoa > Chordata > Mammalia > Chiroptera > Emballonuridae > Saccopteryx > Saccopteryx leptura. The sequence continues at coordinate 160,592,481 of NC_089504.1, forward strand.
GCCTCTGTTCTAAAGTGGCAGGAAACCATTTCAGATTTTAGGCAGGAGATGACTTGACTCTTAACTCTAAATAAGTCAGTGGTGTCATAACAGATGTGTTTCTGGGTTCCCTCTGTAGCCCACAGCTCCCTGCATCCAGGAGTTCCTCACCCTTCTGGCTGTGTGCCACACTGTTGTTCCTGAGAAGGATGGAGGGAACATCATCTACCAGGCCTCTTCCCCAGGTAAGGCCTTTTGGCCCAGGCACCCTGCTGTCCCCTTCTCTGAAGACATGGGTGTTTGCAGTTCCTTGTGAGAGATGTGATGGTGTAGCCTGCCCTACAAAGACCCCCACTAGTCTCTGACCTCACACAGTTTGCAGGCTACAGCTGAAACTGTTAGAACAAGGGAAGCTGCTGCTGAGTTCTACTGACTTTGACAGCAGGAGGAGGTCTCAGGCCATCTTGCATTTCCTATCCGAAGTCATTATGCTAGTCACTCTCAGAGTGAGTGTGGTTGATTTCTTTATTCGCCCCCTGGCCCCCCATGGATTTTCCAAATGCTAGTGAAGCTGTGTCCTGGAGCACTAACTCTACCTACTCCTGGTGCTCTGTGAATGCCACGGTGCTGGAGCGAAAACATTGCTTACCCAGAGATGTGTAGTCAGAAAGTCATGCGAGTATCACTTCAGTTCATTAGAGAACTGAGCTCCAACTGAGAATAGTAAGTATGTAATCATTCTTGTCCCCATGATTTACTTTTAGGTCCGAGTCTTCCCGCTGAACAGAAGTGGTTCTGTCAGGCCCCTGGTGGGAGGAGGAGTGAGCAGGTGCCTTGTATACCCAAGTGCACACGAGGCCTGGCCTCTTTAACTGGTGTAGGTTTTGTTAATTTGAAAAATAATACTTGCTAAGCAGAATACTGGCATTACCAGTGGTTAGTCAATGTTTCGTCAACTCTTGATTAACAGATGAAGCTGCTTTGGTGAAAGGAGCTAAAAAACTAGGCTTCGTCTTCACAGCCCGGACTCCATACTCGGTCATCATAGAAGCTGTGAGTGACACTCCTGTGCACCTCTCCACCCCATATATCACCTACTTTTTTGAAGCCTGTATATTTGAAATAGCATGACTGTTGTGAATACGGTAGCTAAATGTCTATTTTGTTTTCTGTGAGAAACTAGGCCCATTCAAAATCTGAGGATGTTATGTGATTGGTTATGTTGCTCATTAATATTGTTTCTGCATGCATTTGCAGTCATTTTTCTCTCTTAACGATGCTGCCCTAGATGTCAGTGCAGGGATGTGGAATTCTTTGTAGTAAAGGACTTAAGAGGCCTCCTCTTTGTTCTGTAATCATCAGGCAAACAGCTGCAGGGCCCACTTGCTTTGAGGCAGCTTCGGCAGCTCTGTCCCTGCAGCCTTGGTGCCCAGCTGTTCTGTACATTGACACCCTTGCTCCACTGGCTTCAGTCTCCTTGGCCAGGAGAGAAGGGAATTGGCACTTACGATCTTTTTTTTATATACACAAGTTTTTATTCCCCCTAGAGTCAAGGGGTTTATTTATTTTGTGTTTTTTCTCCCTTTAGTTTCCCTCTCAAGAAACCTGAGGGAGAAATTTGGTAATAGCAACAAATTTAAATCAAGAATGAGATCACATAGGGACCCTTGAGATGGGGAGCAGGAAGTGGTGGTTAGGAGTGGCAAGGCACTGGCGTTTTCATGATGACCAGTTAGAGGGCCCGCATTTTACTACATCTGGGTTGATGCAGGCCTGGAGGTAGTCACTGCTTTCTCTCCCTTCTGCCTCTCTCTACCCCTCAATTTGGGGATGACTTGTGGGTTGTTACAGTTTTAGGCTTTATTTGCCCTGAAATCCCTCTACCTCTTTAATACATTTGAAATTCACTTCTAACTTACATAATAAATCAATTGTTCCTGAATTAGTGGTAGCCCATTGTTTTCTTTGCTTATATCAAAATCTATAATATATTATATCTTATATAGAGTACCCATTTCTTGACATTTTCAGTGTCTTTTCTTACGGCGTGCAGAGGTCAGCTCATGTTTGTTTATTTCATACCACGGAGAATTTAGCTTAGAGAAGTGTGCAAAGTGGAACGAAGTCTGACTGAACGTAGAATTTTTTTCCTCAATTTTTTTCATAAATGTGGTCTTCTTTCCCTTCATTTTGAGGAGACTTTTATTTAGAGCTTTGTGGAGGGTGCTCAGCTGTGTGGTGCTTGTCTGCATCCCAGCGGTGGGATCAGAATTCCATGTGGACAGCGGGCATGGTGGGAGAGATGGGGGTGGGGGGCTCTGCTCTGCTCACAATGCCAGATAAATGTGGGGAGCCAGAGAACCAGCTGATGTTGTCATCATGGTGTTACATGTTGACAAAAAATGGATTGATACTCCTTGGTCATTTCATTGAACTATTAAGGCCATATTTCTGAGAGTAAAAAGTACCTGATTAAGATTTATAAGTAATAATAACCTTAAAAAATGGTATTTAACCATTAATATTGGGGTATTATTAAATCACAGATTCCCAAGCTGGTTTACATAGTGTGGCCTTACTGACCATCTTAATATCCAAGTCCCTGATCTTCCCACAGGAGTGGTTGAATATCAGTGCAAAGAGGGTTCCTGGCAGTCACAGCCCTAGTGTCCCAGGGGGCTAAGAGTGAGCACAGGCATCTGACAAAGTTGGGACAGACTGAGGAGAAAGGGAACTGGTGATTACAGAAAGAGAGGAGTAAAAGCTGGTGAAAGCTCGTATAAGTGGATGGTTACTTGTATTTTAGGATGGAAAGAGAAGGGGTGAGGAGCTGTGGATGGAACAGTAATTATTCAGTTCTACAGTGTGTCAGTCATGTGCTCAGTGATTTGCGTGTCAATTTATTTTCTCCAAACTAGGGGGTGGGTCCTATTGCCATTTATAAGAAAGTTACACACTTAGTGGAGAAACTGAACTCAAACTTGTATCTGTTGAACTCCAAAGCTTATATACTTTTCACTGTGATATATTGAGGAAACAGAGACAAAATTTGATATAAAAAAAGTTTGAAAATAGCACATACATAATCTGGAATGTTCTGGAGAAAAAAATTGAGAGTATTGAGTTTCCAACTTTGAAGAACCTGAGAAAAAACAATGGACATTTTATTAATTGCCCTAAAATCTGATGCTAATTCATAATTCCTTGTTCTAAATATAAAATGCAAGAAGCTTTAAATTCCTAAAGTTTTTTCCTAAATTGAGGACACAGGCATTTGGCAGCTAAATCTAACCAGACCTGACATGAGGCTGTTGATCTTTATAAATCTCAATGTTGATTAGTCAATGTATTTTGCCGAACAAAACTGATGTGCATTACAAGGTATTGCCCTGGGGATGTTAATGGTGTATGCATACACTTCTATAAAATGTGTTAAATTCTGAATGCAGGAGTCTAACTGGCCTCGAGGTTTCAGATGAACCTACCTAGCCTGTGTCTTATGTTTATGTCTTGGAAGTGGCTATGCACTAAAGTAACTGGAGAAAAATGAGAAGCTAATACCAGAAGAGGGAGCTCTGACCCCACCAGACTGACTTGTAGGAAACCAGTACCTGTTGATAAAGCTTTTGCGGTGGGTGGCGGAATGGGCCGCACAGAAAGAAGAATGCGAGTGAACCAGGGGTAGGGGGACTGAGAGGGAGGGAGAGAAGTGTGTGTAGAGAGGGTTATGAATGGGGAAAGAGTTGTTTTGAGATTTTAATACATTTCTTCTCAGTTCAGAACCTATTTTTCTTTCTGTAGATGGGACAAGAACAAACATTTGGAATTCTTAATGTCCTGGAATTTTCTAGGTATGTTTCTCTTTCATGCACTTGAAATAAAATACATACATACATACATACACACACACATATACACACACACACACATATATATATATATATATATGTATATATAGATATAATAACTTCATCGCAGTGTTTGCATGATGGTATGATTAAATATAGTACTTAAGTATTATATATAGTAAATATGTATCCACAAGCCCTCTTCTACCTGGAATTTGCGAGCTTTCATGAGAGGAAGGGAAGTAGGTAAATTACCTTTTTTTTTCTCAAATGAAATGTGCTTTTGTGTTCTTCTTTTGCTTTAGATTTTCAGAACCTGGTGTTCTTGCATCAGGGACCACAGACACACCTGTATAGGTTGGAGTATGTGATGAGGGCATTCTTACTATTGGTTTCCCCAGGTCCATTGAGTATTCCCATGCAGAGTAAGATCAGTTCATCCCATCATAGCCTTGGTCTGAGCAGGGCAGGTCTCCTGTGCGTGCTTGGACTCAGACTTGCCCAGTGTAGTTTAGTTAATATGAAATGTTGGAGTACTTATTCGATTATTTGTCTTCCTAGATCATTCATAGTTTGTTATAAAAATATCTTAATGTTTTGGTTTTTTTTCCTCCTCTTTAACATTGACCTGTCCATACTAGAGCACGGTGCTGTTGCTATTCCCAAAATGTCTTTTCCTTTTATTATATAAAATTAGGTGGGTTTTTCAATAACCTTTGTTAAGTGATACACAAACTGTTTACTCTGTCTGCTTTATAACCTGTTTGGAAAAGATCAATTTTTTTTACTCTTTTAGGTAATGCTTTCCAGCCCTGGATTTTAGTTGTAGGACTGCAAACTTGAACTTTGGTGGGTCAGGAGCTTTTACAGTTGATTGTGCAGTGAGAGAGAGAGGTAGTCGATAACAGTAGTCGTTCACATAGGGAGTAGGGCACCAAGTCCGTGTGTGGAGGTGAGGGATATACTAAACATCTCTACAGACTTTTTGTGGCCCATGTCTTGTTGATGTTCTCAAAACTGTCTGCTGTCATGTGGCTGTGTTACTAGGGCCAGCAATTATGAGAGGGAGAAGAAGGGGAAAGGAGAGTTAGATAAAAACAGGTGGATATGGATGGAGATATGAGGATATATTTTTTAAAACTTATAGGAGAATAGAGGGAACAGAAGATCATTTGGGGTTATAGTTGTGGTTCTATTTCATTTCCGTTGATTCATCTTTCTCCACATACCACTTGACCACTTCTTTGAAATAGTTGGTGGCAACTTTGCTTCATTCAGAAACTGAAATGTGGGGTGAATAACTGCTCAGAGCACCTGGATTCAATCCAGGTCAGAGAGAGTGCTGTGGGTCAGGATGTGGGAACATACACAAAGCTGGGGAAGGAATGCCCCTTAGTCTCTGGAGCTTATAGTCCATTGGAGATCACCTTATTGAAAGGCCGAAGAGATGGGGGGGGGGGTCAGGGCCCACTGTAGATGGGACATATTTCAGGAGGATGAAACGTTGTCTGTGAAGGCATGGAACTGAAGGACTGGGGAAGGACATTTATGGGTCTTCTAGTGAGCTCGAAGCCCAGTATTGTGTGTGTGTGTGTGTGTGGGGGGGTTAGTGGGAAATAAGGCGATACTGCAGAGCTGGCTGGAGATTGGCAGGAAGAGGAATCTGTGGGCTTTGGGGAGCCGTTGAAGGCTTTGTGAGTGAGGATGGTCACAGGGAACAATGAATACGGGTGCCCATGTTGGAGTGGGGAGAGGAGTGATAGAACATATTTCAGTGCTCCATTAGCGCTGTTCTGTGAATTGGTCATTCCCTTCTACTACTCTTAAAGGAAGAGCATGAGGAACTTTTGAGTTATGCAGATTTATAGGGAAGCTTCTGTACTGTGCTCTTAGTAGGCAGGTTACTTAATTTCTCTGAGCTGTGAAAATAAAGAAAAAAAATTTTACAGAGTCTTGTCAGAAGTTAATTAGTTGTATATAGTAGATGCTCAAATTCTGCATTTCTCTGTCTACTGGAAGTAGCTATACTCATGAGTCCTTATGGTGGGGACAGGAATAGGTTTACATTTATTATATGTAAATAAAAAAGACTAGGAGATAGATAAAATCTTACTTTGAGGAAACGGGTAGGGAGATATGGAGCTTGGTCATTTTGGGGACTGCCAGACCACCTTTTGATTTGTTAGGTGTTCAATCAGAGGACATGGGTCCACAAAACAGACCAATGAGAACTTTCCTTTCCTTTTTTTGTTTTATACTCCTACAGTGACAGAAAAAGAATGTCTGTAATTGTTCGAACTCCTTCAGGACAACTCCGTCTTTATTGTAAAGGGGCCGTAAGTATTAAGTCCTGCATAGTGGGGAGTTCTTGGTAGCCACTGTGTTGACCTACAGCTTTTTCTAATTGCAGTCCTTGTCATCCCTGAGCGTTTGCCCAAGGTTGAAAGGCTCTTTCGGGTCAGCCATCATGTTAAATTAGTAGTTAAAGCCCACTGAAGATAATGCTGGTTTAAGCGAGGGTGGCAAAGATGGTCAGTAAAAAGCTTGCTTATAGTCAACAACTGCTTTCAGAAACAGTAACTTGCTGTGTCATGGAAAATCTTGGGAGTATGAACTCTGATTCCAATTTACCACTATTGTGCGGTGACGTTGAAAAGATAAAGTAATTTGTGATCATCTTTATATATACAGGATGGGGCAAAAGTAGGTTTTCAGTTGTGAGTATGTGAAACACAGAGTTAATAAAGCTACTATAATAATCATAACCTGCATGTCTTTTTCCATCCAAACAACTGTAAACCTACTATTGTCCCACCCTGTATGATTATAAAATGAAGATTGTATGTGTGTGTATGTATATGTGTGTGTGTGTATGTGTGTGTGTGTGTATGGTTACTTACAACAGCTATTCTCAATTTTTACAACTTATTTTTATATTCACTACAGAGGGCTATGTGGTAGGCATGAGAATTATGTCCATTTGTGGCCACATTTTTACTGCCACTTTGGTCAGTTTCCTAAGTGAGGCTTTTTGTCCCATCTTGAGTCACAGTATTTAAATCTAAATATATTATCTTTAAGGAAAAATGCTATTGTACATGAGCCTGACTTGCAAAACTAAATCCTGTTAAATTATGGTCCTGTGTGTGAGGGAAAGAATTATTAAGCTCATTTTATGAGCCTGTGTCAAGAATATGAAGTTGAAACTCTTACTCATCTTTACTAACTGTGGGAGCATTGTCTTGAGTACGCTGTAACTAGAGCTTATAAAAACTGAGTAATGTGATGATGTCAGAGTAATGGCAGCATGAGAGATACCCTTGATCTTTCCCCTTGAAATTTCAACAAAATGAACAGCTATAACTCAGTGAAGGAATCCCAGCTGGGCTCACAGGCTTGCCTGAAAGATCCATGCACCAAATGAACTAAACATGGGAAGGGTTGAGAAAGGGGGTGGAAGATAAAATACACTTGCAGTTGGCTCTGGAGAGGTGAGGCCTGGGCTGTTGGGTTTTCATTCACTGGGACTCTGGAGAAAGGAGAAACACAGAGTAACTAGGTCTTCTTCTGCTGGGAGGAACAGAGAAATTGGAGGGAATTTGGACCATACTTTGGTTCAGAGTATGGGGTCACTTCCAGTGTGCTCACAGTCTGCTGGCAGCCCACACTTGGACAGAGACACAGAAATACAAAGTGTGGCCCCCTAGCCTCTCAGATCCTGCCTCCTTCCCCTAGCTTATATAGAGCGTGGCAGAGACATATAACACAGCTGAAGAACAGAGTTGCTCAGTATCTTGTCCCCAGGGAGGAACACCCAAACATCTAAGATTGCCATTGCTAAAGCCATAAACCTCACAGCATGCCCCACACATCATCACGACTGCAGCCCTGCCTCCATCCTTGGCACAGCAGCTTCTCAGTGGACGTCAGCCTGGGATTTCACAGAGCTTAAACTTGTAATCCAGTGCCACCTACAGGAAAAAAATACAAAACACCTCTTTGAAGTCGGCTTGGGTGTTTGGGGGGTATTTTTATTTTCTTTTGATTTTTTCTTTGCTTTAGTTTTATTTGTTGTTGATTATTGTTTGTTTTTATTCTTTATTGTTTGGTGTTTTTTTCTCTTGTTTTTCTTTTCGTTTTTGTTGTTTTTTGCTTGATTTCTTAACAATAACATGCCAAATGCCCGCAAGGCATAAAAAAATGAATACCATGGCTACTCAAGAAAGAGATGCAGTTCAGAAAGAAAAATGATAAATTGCCAGAAAGCAGTTTCAATCACATGGAAACTTCAGAGTTAAAAGAGAGAGAATTCAAAATTGAAGTAGTGAAAATACTCAATAAGATGTAGAAAACACTGAGAGGCAACTTAATGAGCTCAGCAAACAAAATGAGTACCTCATCAAGGAGATTGAAACTTTAAAAACATGAATTGAAAAATGAGCTAGCAAGTTTAGCTAATAGACCAGATAGAGGAGAGAATCAGTGACATTGAAGATAGGCAATGAGAGATGATACAGCAGGAAGAAGAGAGACACAAGAATTTTAAAAATAAGAGAGCTCTATGAGAATTGTCTGACTCCATCAGAAAGAGCAATGTAAGAAAAATGGGTATATCAGAAGAAGAAGAGAGGAAGAAGGGAATAGAGAGCCTATACAAACAAATAATTGTTGAGAACTTTTCAAGCCTATGGAAAGAGTTAAATTCTGGAATCCAAGAAACAAAACACTGAGTTACCTCAACCAAAACATACCTTCTCCAAAGCACATTATACTAAAAATGTCAAAAATCAATGACAAGAAAGTATCCTCAAGGCAGCTGGGGAAAAGAGGAACATAACATATAAAGGAAAGCCCATTAGGTTATCATCAGACTTCTCAGCAGAAACTCTACAAGCCAGAAGAGAGTAGAACCAAACATTTAAAGTACTGAAAGAGAAGAATTACTAGCCAAGAATACTATATTCATCAAAGTTATTCTTCAAATATGAAGGAGAAAAGAAAACATTTACAGATATATAGAAGCTGAGGGAATTTATCACCAGAAATCACCCACTGCAGGAAATACTCAAGGGGATTATTCTACTGGATACAAAGAACAAAATAATGCCAAATTACAAGTAAAACCTCCAGCAAGGTTACAGTATAAACAAGGATAATTTGTGACAACAGTAACATAAATGGGGAGAGGATAAAGGTCTGCAGTAGCAGAGGAGGATGGAATGCAGAAGCACTCATAAGACAAGCACTCTTGTACATATGAAAATTTTTCTCTTAATAACCTAATGGTAATCACCCATGAAAAAGCCAATACTCAAACACATAGCTTAAAAAAAAAGAAGAAATAGGAATGAACTATGGAATACCCCCAAACAAAACAACTGACAGAAACACAAAAGAAAAGAACCAAATAAGCCACAGAGCTATCAGAAAACAAAACATAAAATGACTATAGGAAATCAAGTGTCAGTAATTACCCTAAATGTAAATGGATTGAACTCATCAGTAAAGAGACACAGAGTAGCAGATTGGATCAAAAAGCAAAACCCAGCCATATACTGCCTTCAAGAGACACATCTAGGCTGCAAGGAGAAAAGTAGACTCAAAGTTAAAGTTGGAAAACGATTCTCCAACAAGTAATACCCAAAGAAAAGCAGGTATAGCCATGCTCATCTCTGACAATGCTGACATCAAGACAAAAAAAGTAAAAAGAGACAAAGATGGACATTTCATAATGATAAAGGGGACATTGTATCAAGAAGACATAACACTTAATATATATGTAGTGAATCACAGAGCATCAAAAGATATAAGACATCTAACTGATCTAAAAATAGAAACAGACAGAAACACAATCATACTTGGAATCTAAACACACCATTGACGATTTAGATGGATCATCCAAACAGAAAATCAATAAAGAAATATTGAACTTAATGATACAGTGGACCAGATGGACATAATAAACATTTACAAGACATTTCATCCCAGAATGTTAGGTCATACATTTTTTTTTAATAGGCTTTTAAAATTTATTTATTCATTTTAGAGGAGATAGAGAGAGAGAGAGAGAGAAAGAGAGAGAAAGAAGAGGGGAGGAGCAGGAAGCTTCAACTCCCGTATGTGCCTTGACCAGGCAAGCCCAGGGTTTTGAACTGGCAACCTCAGCATTCCAGGTCGACGCTTTATCCACTGCGCCACCACAGGTCTAGGTCATACATTCTTTTCCAATGTGCATGGAACATTCTCAAGGATAGACAATATATTGGGCCACAAAACTAATATCAACAAATTCAGGAACATTAAAATTATACCAAGCATATTTGCTGACCATAAGGCTTTGAAATTAGAATTCAACTACAAAAAGGAAGTAAAGAAACCATAATAATGTGGAAATTAAACAACATACTTCTAAAATATGACTGGGTCAAAGAAGAAATAAAAACAGAGATCAAAAGATATATACAGACAAGTGAGAATGACAACACATCAAAATTTCTGGATGCAGTGAAAGTGAAAGGAGTAATAAGAGGGAAGTTTATATCACTACAGGCTTATATCAAGAAACAAGATAGAGCCCAAGTAAACAACCTAACTTCACATCTTAAAGAACTAGAAGAACAAAGGCAACCCAAAGTCAGCAGAAGAAAGGAAATAGTAAAAATTAGAGGGACAAATATATGGTGACAGAAAATGATTTGACTTTGGGTAATGAGCACACAACACAATCAACAGTTCAAATGCTATCAAGATGTTCACCTGCAACCTATGCATTCTTATTGATCAATGTCACCCCATGAAATTTAATTTCTAAGTTAAAAAAATGAGTAATGCACATGAATTCTGAAGGCATTTTATCTGAACTCATTAAAGAATTCTATCTTTTATAATAACAACTGAAATCAAGGTCCCCCTAGATTATATTCTCACATGATATGCTTTTTTACCTTTTTATATTTTATTTGCCATTGTGTTCTAAGTACCCAGCAAGTACAAAGGGGCACTATCATGGCACACAGGATGGCTGTAATACTATAAATAATGTAAATATGAAAATGTTGCCATAATGGATTTTATTTTTATAGGATTTGATTCTCTTCAACTTGCCCCCTCCAAAAAAACAAAAACAAAAACAAACAAACCCAAACTAAATTTCTTTTAAAAATTGTGTCCTAAAACCATACAGTTTATAGCATATTTGATGGATCATCTGTATCATCCAGTTCCTCAGCCCTGCTTATCAGTCATGGTAATTGTCAGAGGGGGATGAGCTGTTTCACACCCATATATTTCTTAGCTGAATTGGGTTAACGCCTGGTGGGTGTTAAAGCTCTCTGGTCAGGAGCTTCTGCGGAGTCAGAAAGCAAGAGTATAATTGAGCAATTTAGGATATGTGTTTTACCTTTCCCACTTCTGCAAAAGGTATTAAATTTTGGTATGAGTTCTGCAAATTTGGGGCATGTAGCACCATTAGATTCTGGATTATTCTCCTGACACTGATTGTCCTTCCCAACATGGTTTTTCTTTTCTTTTTTACATTTTTAAATTTAAAAAAAACAACTTGTTTTCAATTACATTGACATCCATCTTATTTTATAGAAGTTTCCAGGTGAAACAATTACATAATTTACAGAGTGATCCCCTGATAATTCAAGTACCCATCTGACACCATCCATAGTTATTACATTATTGACTGTATTCCCTATGCTGTACTTTATATCCCTGTGATTATTTTTATTTTGACACATCCATACTCAACTTGTTTTGCAAAGCTCATGCTGAATCCAGCTAAGAACTATATTTCTACTTGCCTACTAAATATTCTCATACACATAAAAGAAACACCAGTAAAACAAAGCTGTGTTTATTTTATTTTATTTTTTACTAATTTTTAGAGAGGAAAGAGAGTGAGAGAGAGAGGGGGGGGGGAGGGAGGAGCAGGAAGCATCAACTCCCATATGTGCCTTGACCAGGCAAGCCCAGGGTTTTGAACCAGTGACCTCAGCATTCCAGGTCGATGCTTTATCCACTGCGCCACCACAGGTCACAAAGCTGTGTTTAGAATGCTGATTGGATGTTTTACTAGGCTTTGCCAGTCACAATGTTTTCTTATTTTATAGGACAATGTAATTTTTAAGAGACTTTCAAAAGATTCAAAGTACATGGAGGAAACATTATGCCATCTGGAATATTTTGCCACAGAAGGTAAGTAAAATTTGGAAATGTTCTTTTTAACCATCGAAGTTTGTACTTCAGGTTGTTTATGACTGGCATCTGGGTAAGCAGTCATGATCTGAATAGACATGTCATGTTTGTGCTTGGCTGGCTTCACAGGAGTGTATACTTTTCTAATGCTAACCCCTGTGCCTGTCCTCCACATGCTGTGCCCATAGCAGCGACAAGATGTGTGAGAAATTCCATACTCAGTTACTGTATTTCCCCATGTATAAGACACATTTCTTTTTTCAAAAAAATTGGGGTCTAAAAACTGAGTGCGTCTTATACAGTGGTTATAGATTTTTTTACTTTTATTTCCCACTTGTTTTTGCACTCATTGTTGAAGACAGTGATTTGTCATCAGATACAGATGAGGACAAACTAGTGGATGGGAGTTTTGACAGTGATGAGGAGTTGTATGAATTTTATGATGATTAAAACTTGAGTTCAATAACTTTATGTAATACATTTTCTTTCAAATTTCAAGTCCCAAAATTAAGGTGCATCTTACACATGGGATCATCTTATACATACGGAAATACAGTACCTGCGTGTGACTCAACTCTCAGCCAGCAGTACAAAGGGGAAAGGCAGGCCACTCAGTGCGTAGACTCAGCTTGTTACAGTTCCCTTTCTTGGAAAACACACATTTTTACTCACCTATTCCTCTCTTATCCTTATGACACTGGCTTACCCAGTGCAAGACATACAGAGGAAGCTAATGGCTAAAGGGAGTAATTCATTGCACCCATAGAGGAACAAGGAGGAAATTCTCAGAAAGGCTTTAAACTACACTGATGTCAGGTGTTCTGCAAGTGAACGTGCTGAATGCTGGAGCCTTGCTTTGTGCTGACTGCTGCTCTCTCTTCGTATGTTCCTATGGCTGTGTTTATGTGTGTATGTGCACACGCACATACATGGCTGCTTGAAAATCTGGATCTTTCACATGGTGGCACATCGGGCTTTTATTGCTGTCTTAAACTGTACTTCCTGCCTCCTTTACTCGCTGATGCCTGCGACTGCTCACACAAACATGGATCTGCCCAGCCCCTGTACATCTCTGCTGTGGGAGTCACTCTCATGGCTTTTCATGTACTCGCAAATTTTATAAATGGCGGTTTATATTAAAATACAGTAGAATTGTTTTTAAATTCCCTTTTTAGATATGTGTAAGTTGAATTAGAGTGACCTAAAAAGCAGTTGGTTTCTTTGATTTTTTGGAAGGTGCTGGTATAAAATGGAGCCACGTGATGTTAGCTAGGAGGTAAGGTACCCTGGGGACATTATTGAGATGCACTGTGGCTGTTTTGCAGGCTTGCGAACTCTCTGTGTGGCTTACACTGACCTCTCTGAGAATGAGTATGAGGAGTGGCTGAAAGTCTATCAAGAAGCCAGCACCATAATGAAAGACAGAGCTCAGCGTCTGGAGGAGTGTTATGAGATCATTGAGAAGGTAATTGCATTTAATATAGTCCTCACTGCCCACTGAGGGGCTTACCCAGCTATTAACAAAGTCTTTGAACAGGAATCCTTTTGCTATCGAGGGATATTCTCTTTACTGGTATTTTAACCATTAGCTTTTAATAATTTGTTTCTTTGTTTTTAGAAACACTTAGTTTTTATGGACTATCTGTGGTCTAGCCCCCCTCAACTGAGCGTCCGTGCTATTTTAAGAAGTTTCAGGTCAAAACAGACTCAATGCCTTTCTGGGTCTGCCTAAAATTAACCTTTACAAGATGAGCTCACCCTATTGAGTTGGATGAACAATCAGAATTCATAGGCCAGTGGACTATTGTACATACTAAGAATTTTCACATCTACTTATTCTAATAAATTTTAAGTTTTGCCATTGCTCGTCCATATTGCCTACTTTGATTTTTGTTGTTGTTGTCTTTTTCAGTTTATCCCAAGAGATTACGTAGCTTTCTACATATTGAATTTCCTCTGTCAAAGGACAAAATTCAGCTGAGTAAATTTGAAGATTTAATTGGCTTTACTAAGCAATTTACAAATGAGGTAGAATCCTGTCTAGCAACTGGAAGGGCTCTCTGAAGGGTTGTACAAATGGGAGGTTTTTATAGGTAGAAGGCAGGGGTGGGGGGGACTTATTAGCAAAAAAAAGAAGAAGAAAGGATTTTTAAACTAGGTCATTTTTTTGTTGGGAAGGGATTGGCAGGGGGTTTATTATGCAGATTACCTCACTGGTATTTCTCAGGAAATTCCAGACTTGATTGGTTTAACTTTTCATTCTTGGGAGAGGCTGGAACTGCAGTTAGATTCCTTAATAAGTTTTGGTTTAGTGACATGGCTTAGTGAGAGTGACTCCATTTTGACCTGGACGTTTTAAAAAAATTTTTAACACCTCAAATCTGGGAGCTTGATTTCAACTTTTTCTGTTTTATATCAACAGCCATTGGTCCATCCAGTTTTCAGTTTCTTATAACTCTGAAATCATCATTTGATTGCTTTTTTAATTCCTTTTATTGTGTGTTATATTTTATATTTCCTGTTTTGTTTTTTCTATTCAGTTTTTGAGTTTTATTTTAACTTCTTTGTCATTTTAATGGAATTTGCATGGGAATAGAACTGAATTCAAGTGTTCATTTACCCTCTTTACTGGAAATATTCCAAATTACTTCTAGAGTCAGAAAAGAGCAATTAAGTAGATGACATGCACATGTGGTACCAGGCATAGGCATACATATATATAGGATGGATGCTCAAGAGATAGTTGGCTTGATAGCTCAGTTGGTTAGAGCACCATCTTGATACACTAAAGTTGTGGGTTTGATTCCTGTTCAGTGTACATACAAGAATCAAACAATGAATGCATAAATAAATGAAATAAACAATCTCTTTCTCTCTCTCTCATCCCCCTTCTCCCTTTTCTCTCTCTGAAATTATTAAAAAAAATGAATCAAACAGTGAATACGTAAATAAGTGGAACAACAAATTGATGTTTCTCTCTTTCTTCCTCTCTCTCTCTCTCTTTCTCCCCCTTTCTCTCTCTGAAATCAATAAACACATTTAAGAGATAGTTTGCTTTTCTCATCAATTCAGTTTGTTTCAGTGAGGTCAGTTTGTTATCAGTGAATTCTTTTTTCTCTTGATTTAACTACAACATAATACTTGAGTCATTTGTGGAATGAGAAATAAGGGCTCATGTACTATTAACATCCTCAGGATGACTTTCCCATGTTCTCTCCTGCCAGGTGATGTTTGTTCTAACATGCCCATGTACAAGGAAATAAATGATGGGCCCTGGGTTGTCTGTGTGTATGGAAGAGTTCCAACACTGGGCAATAGCTTTGAAATGCCACACATATAGCTATCATTCACTGTCTGCAAACAAAGTTTTAATGTAGAGAAAATATGATAATTGTCTCAGAACATTTTTTTTTTTTTTTTACAGAGACAGAGAGTGAGTCAGAGAGAGGGATAGACAGGGACAGACAGACAGGAATGGAGAGAGATGAGAAGCATCAATCATTAGTTTTTCATTGTGCATTGCAACACCTTAGTTGTTCATTGATTGCTTTCTCATATGTGCCTTGACTGCAGACCTTCAGCAGACCGAGTAGCCCCTTGCTGGAGCCAGCGACCTGGGTTCAAGCTGGTGGGCTTTTGCTCAAGCCAGATGAGCCCGCACTCAAGCTGGCGACCTCAGGGTCTCGAACCTGGGTCCTCTGCATCCCAGTCCGACACTCTATACACTGCGCCACTGCCTGGTCAGGCTGTCTCAGAACATTTTGATTGCCTTTCTTTTGTCAGAGTTTTGTTATAAATGCTGCTCCTGAGTCTGTACCAATCTTTAATTGAAGATATTCTTCAACCTAGAATTTACTGTTACTTGGGGCCACAGCCATAGAAGACCGCCTTCAAGCTGGTGTTCCAGAAACCATAGCAACTCTGCTGAAGGCAGGAATTAAAATATGGGTGCTGACAGGAGACAAACAGGAGACTGCAATTAATATAGGTAATTAATAGTAAAATAGTTCCCTGATGCTGGATTTTGTGTTCAAGTATCTTATGAAGTATCTAAGAGTTTATGAAATGCCTTGATGATTATATTTTATTGAACTTTTAATTTTTAGGCCAAGAAAATTTTACTGAAATCTAATGAAGATGTTCATATGAGCATTATCTGCCTCTTATAAACACTAAAACTATTACATTTTCCTGAAAAGTATTAAACACACTTATAGCGGATATAGAATTTAAGAGTTGATAATTTTGATTTTCTTATTGCTTTCTTCACAAAATTTTAGTCTAAGAGACTAAGAGCATGTTTTCATTAAGTTTAAATATTGAGTTATTTTATATTACTATAACCATTTTAATGATTTTTACCAATTAATAGATTTTTCTAAAAGTCTTGTATTTTTTTCTTTCCCATCTGGGTTGGCAACCTCTTTGCTTGCTAAGTATCACAGAATTGAAAATTGAAGAAAAGGAATTTAAGTTCAAATAACTTTATCAATGTTAAAGAGGTATATTTTAACTTTAAAAGGAATTGAAACTACTGATTTAAAAAAAATCTAATTTTGATTATTTGAATTATTTTAAAAATTATCTGTTATTTCTGTCACTATTATGGTGTAACAAGCTGTGCTGCACACGTAATAAAGTGAATATGTAAGGACTATATAACTTATAATGTATTTATGAAAATAGATTCTGTCACAGACTACTTCACAAAGAAACATACTAGAATGTCTGAATTTAAGACACTGTTGTCCTATTTGGAGTGGCCTCCCTGAAATATTACCAGCTGAATCCAATGGTGCTTTTTCCCTTAAACTTGCTCTTTTAAGTCAGCTCCATCTCTTAGATAACCTCAATTGTGAACAATACCTACCATCTGGAGTGAATTTTGTCTTTTTTTTTTTAATAGAAAAAAAGAACATTTAATCGCTTCTTCTCAAAGCTATAGCTGCTCAAATGCAATTTGGACTCCCAACCAACTGAAACAAAGTCATAAGGGAATAACTAGTGGTTTCCCAGTCTCTGGGAATCAGGGAGTCTCTGAAGCATCAGTTACAGACTTTGTCCATTGATTTGTGCTGTGGACAGATGCATATGTTTTTAGAGAAAATGCAAGTTTTTGGAGAAAAGTGTGATGAAGTTTCCGTGAAGACCCATTACTACTACAAAAAATAAAAACCTATTTTTATAGCCCGTTGGTAATATTGGCAACATTTTTATAAATGAAGGATAATACATTTGCTTTTGTTATACTGTCTCTTTTTATATGTATATATGTTGCCCCTTCAAGTATAAGTTTTCACACAACCTTGGCCTAAAACACCTGCTATTGACCTGTCACTCCTGTTGTTCATGTAGGGCACATGAAGTTGACTGCTGCCCTGAACACTTCCTTAAAATTGAGGTGTGTGATTTCTGCTCTCTGAGAACAGTATGAAAGAAGTGTGTAACTCCTGCAAGTTCAAATTGGACTGTAATGATAAGCTTTTTTAATTTTCTAGATCTTGAGTGTTCCTGTTATACTAATGGTCCTCCTATGTCCCTAGGTCCAAACTTAACGTCCACAGTGCTTTCTTGTGTTTACATGAAAAGTGAGCATACAGGAAAGGGAGCAGCCATCTCTCACTGCCTCTGAGCCAGATCACCCTGCCCTTGGGAGCCCTCATGAACTTGTTCCTATTGCTCCTTGTGTTTTTCTGAATTTATCAGAGTTAAACCATGTTCAGAATAAACACAAGTGAAACCAAAGGGCTGCATATCAACCCAGAAAACACAAAGGGCTTCTTATTCCTGAAGGAAGACTTTACTTGCCCACAGCAAGGCTTCTCTGAGCCTTATGAGATCGTTGATCCCTGTCTAGTTTTTTTTTGTTTTGTTGTTGTTGTTGTTGTTTTTACAAATAACAGTTGGTTATTTTGTGCTTTTTTTTTTTTTAAAGAATGTATAGCTACATTTGTAGTTTTGATTCCAGGAGCACTCACACCTGTTAGATATTTTAACATTGATCATTTTTAGTGAATGTTCAAGATGACTAGAAAAGGGTGCCTACTACTTACAAGCTGATGACTTGACCAAATTCTTATATTTGTCTTGGAGTTTTTCTCTGCTTACATTTGTGCCAGTGTGACAGCAGAAGTCAGACATCTCCTGGATGTCACGAAGTAGGCCTTCAACAACCAGGGCACTGATGTTCTTTGGAAAACTGTGTCTGAATTATTTTTTTTTTTTCACTTTATATTCAGAACTCAAGTTGGTAATCCTGAGTAATATTGTGGAATTAAACGTCATTTTCTGACTTAGGATATCTGCTGAGCTTACACACAATATAGAAGGTGTAGACATCCAGACATTTTGTTAGACTTGTTCACATTAGACTGCAGGCGACAGCTACATGCAGCATGAGGTCATGCTCCAGAGAGTCTGGGTTGTTGCCATGTAGTCCTCATGCCCTCAGGGACATGAACCATTACTGATCTGTGCCCCATCACACTGACTATTCTGTACAGTACAGTGCATTCTCTGTGCTTCAGGATACCCAGAAGATATTTGGGAAGAATATCAAATGTCTCGCAGTTCTACTTCTAGGTGAAGTAAGGAAAAGAGAACAATTAATTGTGTCTGTTGAGTGCCAGCCTCTGTGCTAGGTGTGCTTTCTGGAAACTATCTTCAGTCTTTACAAATGAATAGTCTTAAGCTCAAGGGGGAAATTCAGAGTTTGCAAAGGTTGCACTCTTCCTAATGACCAAGCAAATACTGGGTCTCAGAGCTCTTGACTTCTGGTATAGGGTTCATTTATAACAGATTCACATAGTTTTTCAAAATCCATTCCCTAAAATTTGAGTTAGCAGACCAGGGGAGAATGATACTATATTTCATCTATCTGAAGATGCTCACTGTTTCTACATTTTAATGTCTCTGAGATTGGGATGTCTTATGATTGTTGACTCTTAACATTTTAATTGACAACATGTCCTTAGTGGTAGAAGTTGTAAGAGTTCACATTTTGAGGTGACATATAGTATGTTTGGATTCTTGACTCTCTTTAGTATTTGATCTACCTATCGGTCATAGTTTGGAATTTACTTTTAAAGTGTAACTTTTAGTTCATGCCTTGAAAATAGATTTACTCAGTCAAATCAAGTTCCAGGATATTTGTGTCTCTTATGGGCCAGTGAGTATTATGTAGATAGACAGTCACCTTACCTGTGGATTTTAGGTTGTTTAAAACTGTCATGATGCCAGACTCCTGCTGTGCCGTGCTTGCATTTGTGCTAACTAGCTGTGTTTCAAGAAGCTGGCAAATTTCTTTTTTAGCTGGAAAATTTGGCATCAGCTAGTCTAAAGTGAAATTTCAGATGCAGCCTTTGTGAATTATGTAGTCGTCATTTCCTTATTACCACTGGATAAAACATCTATTAAACTGTTAGACAATAGATATGAAGTTTTTAGAATCTATAATTTGTTTTTAATGCATGTAGGATGAGTGAGAATAGAATTCTAGTATGTATTTCATTTTAAAGTCAGTAAGTTGGAAATTGCTTTGTCATCCAAATATGAGTTGGAATTGCTTGCCTGTCCTCTTGCATTTTGCTCCTCATCATTTGATACTTTTAAACCACTTCTTTATAATATTAAAAGTTTAATTTTTTTAAGTGAGTAAATATGGTGCTTACCCATCCTATTATTGCTATAGACTTCCTTGCCCATTAAAAGGAAGACAAATCCCCTTCTCAGGTGAAGGTTGGCATGTTTGGTAGCATTCACAATCTTAGTGTTGTTCTTTCTCAGAAAAGTCAGATGTGCTATACCTGCAGCTAACATTGTTGCCTGATGTTTTGCTATTAGCCTGGGAAACTTACATTTCCCAGTAAGGGAATGAGTTAATTGTGAGACAAATTAGAGACTAAAGTAGATGAAAAAGTAGTAATTATGCAATAGAGTTATTAAACATGACTGGCGTCAATAATACTCACTAAATATCAGCTATCATATGCCAAATACTGTACTAAGTCCTTTATGTAAGTTTTATGTTTAATTCCCTTTGAGATCATCATTACCCCTTTCCAAAGGTAGAACTGAGGCACAGAAATAGCAAACAACTTAACCTTGATCACATAGGAGTGAGAGTGCTGAAAATCTGAGCAAGTGACCTCCACACTTGATATTTACTTCCCAGAAAGAAAATTTCCTGAGCCTAAAAAGATCAGGGAAGTCTTAACAGATGAGATAGGTTTAAAATTTGAACCTTCAAGAATTTTTTTGTTTAGGAGAAAAAAAAGTACTAAGCACAGAATGGGTCATGACATTCCAGAGGGGGGCTGAAAGTTCTGGAAGGAAAGGTCCAGGTGTGGTTCTGTGGGCGAGTTCTTTGCTTCTTGATTCTCCAAGAGATTTAAGGACTCTGTACTGAGCCTCTGTGTCCCCATCTGTAGTAGAGTAAAGGTACCACATATTATCATCCATTCCTCATGTCTGACAGTATGTTTCACATACTCATACTTAAATATTTATTGACCACTTTCTGTATGAAAATATGATATTTATAATCAGTGGCACACTTACTGAGAGTTTGGAACCAGGTTGAATCCCAATGATAGGTAGCTTGATTAATCTGATCTTAGGATGTATGGTTAAAAAGGTTAAATTGTTTCTAGTCTTTCCAAACTTGTCACCAAAAAAGAAGTAGATTTGGATCTTGGGCAATATGAGCTTACATCAGAAAAAAGACCCTGAAGAATCAGAGAATCTGAATAGAAACAATACAACTAGTGAAAATGAAGCAGTAATCAAAAAAGCCCAGCAAACAAAAGTCCTGGACTGGATGGCTTCACAGGAGAATTTTAGCAAACATTCAAAGAAGAACTAACACCTATCCTTCTCAAACCATTTAAAAAAATTCAAGAGAAAGGAAAACTCCCAAGGTTATTTTTTGAGGCCAGCATTATTCTAATTCCAAAACCAGATAAAGGCACTATGAAGAAAAAAATTATAGGCCAATGATGAACATTGCTAAAATCCTCAACAAAATATTAGCAAACTTGATATAGCAATACATTAAAAAGATCATACACCATGATCAAATGAGATTTATTCTGGGGATGCAAAGTTGGAACAGTATCCACAAATCAATAAACATGATATGCCACATAAACAAAATGAAGGATACAAATCACATGATCCTATCTATTGATCTACTGCAGAAAAAGCATATGATAAAATCCAGCACCTATTTATGTTAAAAACTCTCAGCAAAGTGGGAATAGAGGGAATATACATTAACATAATTAAGGTCATATATTACAAACCCACAGTCAACATTATACTCAAGGGGAAAAAAGTACAAGCATTTCCCTTAAGATTGGGAACAAGACAGGGATGTCTACTTGTACCATTCTTATTCCACATAGTACTGGAAGTCCTAGCCAGAACAGTTAGATAAGAGGAAAAATAAATAAAAGGCGTTCAAATAGAAAAGGAAGAAGTAAAATTGTCACTATTTGCAGATGACATTATACTGTACATAGAAAACCCTAAGACTCCATCAAAAACCTACTAGGACTGATAAATGAATTCAGTAAAGTAGCAAGATACAAAATTAATATTGAAAAAATAAATGACATTTTTATATACTAATAATGAATTATAAGAAAGAGAAACTAAGATGACAATCTCATTTACAATTGCAACAACAACAAAAGAAAATACTGTACCTAGGAATAAATTTAACCAAGGAGGTAAAAGACCTATACTCAGAAAATTATAAGACACTGAAGAGAGAAATTGAAGAAGATAGAAATAAGTAGAAGCACATACCATGTTCATGGATAGGAAGAAATAGCATCATTAAAATGTCCATACAGCAATCTATAGATTCAATGCAATTCCTGTCAAGAAAGCAATGGCATATTTCATAGAACTAAAACGAATAATCCAAAAATTTATATGGAACCATAAATGATACCAAATAGCAAACAATGATCTTGAGAAAGAAGAAGAAATTTGGAGGAATCACACTACCTGATATCACACTATACTATAAGGCCATAGTATTCAAAACAGCCTGGTACTGGTATAAAAATAAATATATAGATCAATGAAACAGACTAGAAAGCCCAGAAATAAACCCACACCTTTGTGGTCAATTAATATTTGACAAATGAGGTTAAAACATACAATGTGTTTAGGATACTCCATTCAATTAATCATGTTGGGAAAATTGAATGGATATGTGCAAATAAAAAAATGGAACTGGACAACCTTCTTACACCATTTACAAGAATAAACTCAAAATGGATTAAAGACTTAAATTGTTAGACTCAAAACCATGAACACTCTAGAAGAAAACATAGGCAATAAAATCTCAGAAATGTCATGTAAAAATATTTTTTTCTGATGTATCACTTCAGATAAGGGAACCAAAGGAAAAAATAAACAAATGGAACTACAGCAAACTAAAATTTTTTGTACAGCAAAGGAAACCAACAAAATGAAAAGATAACCCACTGATTTAGAGAACATATCACCGATACATCTGATAAGGGGTTAATATCCAAAATTTACAAAGAACTTACAAAAATTCAATACCAATAAAAATAAGCAATCCAATTAAAAAAGGGGCAGGGAGAGCGGCAAGATGATGATGGAGTAGACAGATGTAACAACTTCTACCTCCCAGAACCAAAACAGAATACAACTTAATTTTAAAGACCATCATCTGAAAAAACCAACTTTGGACTAAACTAAGAGGACCCTTCAACCAAGGAGCACTGGAGAAGCCACACAGAGACTGGTAGGAAAAGTGGAAACACAGGGAGGGCTGCCCAGCTCCCAGAGCAAATGGCAGCCAGAGAGACTCACGTGTTGGGAAGTGAGTTCAGCGGATAGGGGATGGTCCTGAGCCCCAGGAACAAAGCCAAAGCCTGCAGCCCCAGAGTCTAGAAGAGGCGTATGGACAGTATTTAGCAGCGAAACAAGTCAGGATACTGTTTGTGAGAAAGAGACAGATTTCTCAAACCCAGGATTCCTCTTAAAGGGACCGAGCAGAAAACCTCTTTCACAACCACTCACCTGAGGCTCCAGGGGATGAGGAGAGAAGAGAAAACTGGAGTAGCAGGAAGAGAGTGTAATCTAGGAGGCACAGGGAGAAACACTTTGAGGGACAGCCACCCTAACCCCTGGGCTGAGTCACTCCCCAAATCTGAAGTGAATATTTCCCCTGGAACCAGCAATACCAGCAAAGGGAAGCAGGATACCAGACAAACAAGCTCTCCCACAGGCACTCAGAGCAGAGTCACTTAGAAGGAGGGAGCATACAGGAAAACAGTATTGAGTGCTAGGATCTGAGGTGCAGTGCCCCCACCCACACTACTGAAGGCTCGCTGGAGGGAGGGTGGCTGCCAGAAACAGAGTGCGGTCCTGTCAGTGGGGGTGGAAGCTGGGCCAGCCACGACTGAGGCCTGACATTAGCTCAGACTCGCCTAGCTGGGGCGGGAGGACACACGAAAGTCGTCCAGCCTGGCTGTGGACCTGCCTGTAATCCCACCGACGGGAAGGCGAAAGCCCAGAACGAGGCAGAGACCCGTGACCGAAAGCAGGCATGCAACCCCTCCTAGCCCGTGGAGCTGAGACTTGCAGCCTGACACGCGAGCCAGCTCTGCCTGCGGGTGTGGGGCGAAAGCCCTGGAGCAGGCGAAGACCCTTAGCTGAGCAAAGGTGCTCAGCCCTGCTCTCTGTGCAGAGGCTTGCAGCCAGGTGCAGTGTGCAACCCCACCTACGGGGGTGGGATGAAGGCCAAGGCCTGCCAAGGCTTGTAGACCAAAGCATGTGAACACAACCCCTCCTGTAGAGAAGAGGTGGAAACCACAGCCACAGCCTCAGTGGGCTGGTGCTGGTAATGCTCATACCCAAATGATCAAGGCAGCGGCAGAGGCAGTGACAGGCCTGCAGACAGACCACACCTAGGGAACACAGAGGCCACACCCATTGGATTCCAGTGGCCACACCCTTCTTATACACAGAAAAAATGGGTAGGCAAAGAAATGCAACCCAAATGAATCAAGAGAAATCCCCAGAAAAGGACCTGAATGAGTCAGATATAACCAAATTACCGGATGCAGAGTTTAAAATAATGATTGTTAGGATGCTTAAAGATCTTAGAACAACAATACATGGTCATTATGAACACCTAAATAAAGAGATAGAAAGTATAAAAAAGGACATTGAAATATTAAAAAAGAACCAGTGAGAAATGACAAATACAATATCAGAAATGAAGACCACAATAGAAAGTGTTAAAAGCAGGATGAATGAAGCTGAGGATTGAATCAGCAAGTTAGAGGACAGGATAAACGAAGTCATGGAAGCAGAGCAGAAAAAAGAAAAGAGACTCAAAAAATCTGAAGAAACTCTAAGAAAGCTCTGTGACAACATGAAGAGAAATAATATCTGCAAAAAAGAGGTTCCTAAAGAAGAAGCGAAACAAGAAGGGATAGAAACTTTGTTCAATCAAATCATAGCTGAAAACTTCCATACATTGAGGCAGAACAAAGTCTCACAAGTTCAAGAAGCACAGAGAACTCCATTAAAGAGAAAACAAAGAAACCTACACCAAGACACATCATAATTAAAATACCAAAGCTAAGTGATAAAGAGAAAATATTAAAAGCTGCTAGAGAAAAAGAGGCTATCACCTACAAAGGAACCCCCATAAGGATGACATCAGACTTCTCAACAGAAACACTTGAATCCAGAAGGGAATAGCAAGAAATATTCAAAGTAATGCAGAACAAGAAACTACAACCAAGACTACTTTATTCAGCAAGGCTATCATTTAAAATTGAAGGAGAAATAAAAAGCTTCCCAGACAAAACAAAACAAAACAAAAAAAACCCTCAAGGAATTCATTTCAACCAAACCAATGCTGCAGGAAATGTTAAGGGGCCTGTTGTAAACAGATTAAAGTGGGAAAAGAACATAGCAAAAGCAGAATACAGCTTTAAAGAATAAAATGGCAATAAACAACTACATATAGATAATAACCTTAAATGTAAATGGATTAAATGATCGGATGAAAAAATATAGGGTAGCTGAATGGATAAGAAAACAGGACCCGTGCCCTGGCCGGTTGGCTCAGCGGTAGAGCGTCGGCCTGGCGTGCGGGGGACCCGGGTTCGATTCCCGGCCAGGGCACATAGGAGAAGCGCCATTTGCTTCTCCACCCCCGCCCCCCCCTTCCTCTCTGTCTCTCTCTTCCCCTCCCGCAGCCAAGGCTCCATTGGAGCAAAGATGGCCCAGGTGCTGGGGATGGCTCCTTGGCCTCTGCCCCAGGTGCTAGAGTGGCTCTGGTCGCAGCGCCCCGGAGGGACAGAGCATCGCCCCCTGGTGGGCAGAGCGTCGCCCCTGGTGGGCGTGCCGGGTGGATCCCGGTCGGGCGCATGCGGGAGTCTGTCTGTCTCTCCCCGTTTCCAGCTTCAGAAAAATAAAGAAAAAAAAAAAAAGAAAACAGGACCCGTACTTATGCTGTCTACAAGAGACACACCTTAAAACAAAAGATGCACATAGACTGAAGGTAAAAGAATGGAAAAAAACATTTCATGCAAATGGAAATGAAAAAAAAGCTGGAGTAGCAATACTTGTATCAGACAAAATGGACTTTAAAACAAAGGATATATATAGTAAGAGATAAACAAGGCCACTACCTAATGATAAAGGGGGCAAAACAACAGGAAGATATAACTATTATAAATATTTATGCACCTAATATAGGAGCACCTAAATATATAAAGCAGACTTTGATGGATATAAAGGGCGAGATCAACAGCAATACTATAATAGTAGGGGATTTCAATACCCCACTAACATCACTAGATAGATCCTCAAGAAAGAAAATTAACAAAGAAACAGCAGACTTAAAGGACACACTAGATCAACTCGATTTAGTAGATATTTTCAGAACCTTTCACCCTAAAGCAGCAGAATATACATTCTTTTCAAGTGTTCATGGTACATTTTCTAGGATAGACCACATGATAGAGCACAAAAGTGGTCTCAACTAATTTAAAAACATTGAAATCATATCAAGCACTTAGATCACAATAGCATGAAACTAGAAATCAAATACAACAGAAAAACTCAAAACTTATCAAACACATGGAAACTAAATAGCAGGTTATTAAATAACGAATGGTTTAAGAATGAGATCAAAGGAGAAATAAAAAAATTTCTAAAAACATGATAATGAGCATACAACAACTCAAAATTTATGGTACACAGCAAAAGCGCAAAAGCAGTACTGAGAGGGAAGTTCATAGCACTACAGGCACACTTTAAGAAGCTAGAAAAAGCTCAAATAAACAACTTAACCCTGCATCTAAAAGAACTAGAAAAAGAACAGCAAGTAAAGCTCAAATGTAGTAGAATGAAGGAAATAATAAAGATCAGAACAGAAATAAATGACATAGAGGCTAAAGAAAAAATACAGAGGTTCAATGAAACTAGGAGCTGGTTCTTTGAAAAGGTAAACAAGATTGATGAACCTTTAACTAGATTCACCAAGAAAAAGAGAGAGAGGACTCAAATAAATAAAATTAGAAATGAGAGTGGAGAAATAACTACTGACACAACCGAAATACAAAATATTGTAAGAAAATACTATGAAGAACTGAATGCCAATAAACTAGTCAACATACATGAAATGGACAAGTTCCTTGAAACATACAGTTTTCCAAAAAAGCAATCTGAAAGAATAAGAAAACCTAAACAGACTGATTACACCAAATGAGATTGAAACAGTTATCAAAAAACTCCCAACAAAGAAACGTCGTGTGCCTGATGGCTTCACAAGTGAATTCTACCAAATATTGAAAGAAGAACTAACTCCTATCCTTCTCAAGCTATTTCAAAAAATTCAAGAGGAAGGAAGACTTCCAAGCTCCTTTTATGAGGCGAGCATAATTGTGATTCCAAAACCAGGCAAAGACAACACAAAGAAAGAAAATTATAGGCCAATATCCCTGATTAATATAGATGCTAAAATCCTCAACAATATATTAGCAAACTGGATCCAACTATATGGAAAAAATCATACACCATGATCAAGTGGGATTTATTCTGGGGAGGCAAGGCTGGTACAATATTCACAAATCAATCAATGTGATTCATCACATAAACAAAAGGAAGGAGAAAAACCACATGATAATTTCAATAGATGCAGAAAAAGCATTTGATAAAGTCCAGCACCCATTTATGATCAAAACTCTCAACAAAGTGGAAATACAGGCAACATACCTCAACATGATAAAGACCATCTATGAGAAACCCACAGCCAACATCATACTCAATGGGCAAAAATTAAAAGCAATCCCTTAAGATCAGGAACAAGGCAGCGGTGCCCCCTTTCACCACTCTTATTCAACATAGTCCTGGAAGTCCTAGCCACAGCAATCAGACAAGAATAAGAAATAAAAGGCATTCAAATTGGAAAAGAAGAAGTAAAACTATCATTATTTGCAGATGATATGATATTGTATATAGAAAACTCTAAAGTCTCAGTCAAAAAACTACTGGACCTGATAAATGAATTCAGCAAAGTGGCATTATATAAAAGTATATAAAATTAATACTCAGAAATCAGAGGCATTTCTATACACCAACAATGAACTGTCAGAAAGAGAAATTAAGGAAACAATCCCCTTCACTATTACAACCAAAAAAGTAAAGTACCTAAGAGTAAATTTAACCAAGAAAATTAAAGACTTGTACTTGGAAGATTATAAAACATTGATAAAAGAAATCAAGGAAGATACAAACAAGTGGAAGCATATACTGTGCTCATGGTTAGGAAGAATAAACATCATTAAGATGTTTATATTACCCAAAGCAATTTGTAAATTCAATGCGATACCAACTAAAATACCAATAACATACTTTAAAGATATAGAATACATATTCCAAAAATTTATGTGAAACAACTAAAGAACACGAATAGCCTCAGCAATCTTTAAAAGGAGAATAAAATGGGAGGTATCACACTTCCTGATATCAAGTTATACTACAAGGCCATTGTACTCAACTTAGCCTGGTACTGGCATAAGAACAGGCATATAGATCAATGCAACAGAACAGAGAACCCAGAAATAAACCCACAGCTCTATGGACAACTGATATTTGACAAAGGAGGTAAGTGCATACAGTGGAGTAAAGATAACACCATTTATCCTCTTTAATAAATGGTGTTGGGAAAATTGGATAGCTACCTGCAAAAAATGAAACTAGACCACCATCTTACACCATTCACAAAAATAAACTCAAAATGAGTAAAAGATTTAAGTGTAAGCTTTGAAACCATAAGTAAGCATCTTAGAAGAAAACATAGGCAGTAAGCTCTCCGACATCTCTCGTAGCGATATATTTGCTGATTTATCTCCACGAGCAAGTGAAATAAAAAACAGGATAAACAAATGGGACTATATCAAACTAAAAAGTTTTGCACAGCCAAAGACAACAGGAACAGAATAAAAAGACAAACTACACAATGGGAGAACATATTTGACAATACGTCTGATATGTGGTTAATAACCAAAATTTACAATGAACTTGTAAAACTCAACACCAGGAAGACAAACAATCCAATCAAAAAGGGCAAAAGAAATGAATAGACACTTCTCCAAAGAGGACATACAGATGGCCAACAGGCATATGAAAAAAATGCTCAACATCACTAGTCATAAGAGAAATGTAAATTAAAACCACAATGAGATACCACCTCACTTGAGTCAGAGTGGCGCCTATTAACAAAACAACACAGAATAAGTGCTAGGGAGGATGTGGAGAAAAGGGAACCCTCCTGCACTGCTGGTGGTAATGCTGACTGGTGCAGACACTGTGGAAAACAATATGGAGATTCTTCAAAAAATTAAAAATCGAACTGCCTTTTGACCCAGCTATCCCACTTTTTGGAATTTACCCGAAGAACACCATAGCACTGTTTCAAAAGGAGTAATGCACCCCCATGTTTATTGCAGCATTGTTCACAATAGTGAAGATCTGGAAACCGCCCAAGTATCCGACAGTGGACAAGTGGATTAAAAAGCAGTGGTACATATACACAATGTAATACTATGGGGTCATGAAAGAAATCTTACCTTTTTCGACAACATGGATGGACCTGGAAACTATTATGTTAAGTGAAATAAGTCAGGCAGAAAAAGAAAAATATCATATGACCTCACTCATTTGAGGAATCCAATGAACAATGTGAACTGAGAAATGGAAACAAATAAAAAATAAAAAGAAATAAATAAAAATGGGGCAAAGGACCTGAATGCACAATTCCTCATAGAGGACATAAAAATGTGTGATAGACGTATGAAAAAATCAACATCATTCATCATCCAAAAATGCAAGTTAAAACCACAATTAGATATCACCTTATGCTTATCAGAATTGCTATCTCCAATAAATAAACAAACAGCAAATGTTGGCGAAGTTGTGCAGAAAAGGGAACTCTTATGTACTATTGGCAAAAATGCAGATTGATGCAGCCATTGTGAAAAGCAGTACAAAGTCACCTCAAAAAATTAAAAATGGAACTTCCTTATGACCAAGTGATTCCACTTTTGGGGATTTATCCAAAGAAACCCAAAACACTAATTTGAAAGAATATGTGCAGCCCCTGTGCTCACTGCAGCATTATTTACAATAGTCAAAATTTGTAAGTAGCCCTAGTGCCTATAAGTAGATGAGTATATAAAATAACTGTGATACATTTATACAATGGAATGCTTATATTGCCAAAAGGAAAAAAAGAAAAGGAAATCTTACCTTTTGTGACAGCATGGATGGATCTGGAGAGTATTATGCTAATTGAAATAAGTCAGTCAGAGAAGGACAAGTATCATATGATTTCACTTATATGTGGAATATAATGGACAAAATAGACAAACAAAATAGACAGACTCAGAGACAGATAGCAGGCTCATAGCTTTCAGGGAGGTGAGGGCTGAGTAAGGGGGTGGAGAAATTGAGCAAAAAAGGAAAAAGAAAAGTGGCCCTGGCCGGTTGGCTCAGTGGTAGAGCGTTGGCCTGGCATACAGGAGTCCCCGGTTTGATTCCTGGCCAGGGCACACAGGAGAAGCGCCCATCTGCTTCTCCACCTCTCCCCTTCTCCTTCCTCTCTGTCTCTCTGTTCCCCTCCCGCAGCAGCCAAGGCTCCATTGGAGCAAAGTGGGCACTGAGGATGGCTCTGTGGCCTCTGCCTCAGGCGCTAGAAGGCCCTGGTTACAATAGAGCGACACCCCAGATGGGCAGAGCATGGGCCCCTGGTGGGCATGCCAGGTGGATCCCAGTAGGGCGCATGCAGGAGTCTGTCTGACTGCCTCCCCATTTCCAACTTCAGAAAAATAAAAAAAAAAAAATAAAAAAACAAAAGGTAAAAGAATAGCAAAGAAAAAATCCATAGGTACAGCCAACAGTGTAGTGATTGCCAGGATTGGGTTGAATAGGGCAGGTGTCGGGAACCTATGGCTTGCGAGCCAGATGTGGCTCTTTTGATGGCTGCATCTGGCTCACAGACAAATCTTCAATAAAAAAAAAATAACATTAAAAATATAAAACATTCTCATGTATTACAATTCATTCATTTCCTACCGCTCATGTTCATGGTTGCTGGTAGCTGGAGCCAATCACAGCTGTCCTCTGGGACAACACCAAATTTTTATTGGATAATGAGAACGTACACGGTCGTATGGCTCTCACGGAATTACATTTTAAAATACATATGTGGCGTTCATGGCTCTCTCAGCCAAAAGGGTTCCTGACCCCTGGTATAAGGGGATTAAATGGTGATGAACAGACACTTGACTTGGGTGGGGGGATGTGAACACACAATACAGTATACAGAAGATGTGTTATAGAATTGTGCATCTGAAACCTGTTTTGTTAACTGGTGTCATTCGTATAATTCAGTTAGAACTAAAAGATAAATGATATAGGATCTGAGAAATTTGGTTTGGTAATATTTTTTAGTGTAAATTGTTTTAATGTCTTAAAATCAAGTCCTATTCTAAGTACCAGAGATTCTTTACTATTTTGCTTTTTCTGAATGTTGATTGTACTCAGGTAGTTGAAAGACTAAGACCTTTGTTGTGTGCCATTCATTTCATCTGTAGTAAAAAGTGAAATCCCAGAGTTTTTCATCTCAGCCATTTTATGTTTGTCTTGTTAGACTGTGAGATTAAAGAACTAGATCTCAATTTTCTAGTGTGGATTGATGTTTCATACCTGGCTCTTTTCCAAGAGTTGATCTCATTTTATCCAAAAACATTAGAAGTGAAGCACACCAAACCTGGATTGACATAATTTGATTTGCCACATTAGCTAAGTCGCAATTAACTGTGTTAACCTTCCATGGTCTGTCTAGAGCAAGTGTTCTGTGTGATAATTCTGTAAGCAAAATCTTGCTTCATTTTCCAAATTAAAGAAAAAAGTAAAACACCAACATGTTTCTTCTCAGAAACCTTTAGTTTTGTATATTTAAATTCATGAAAGTGTCAGCAATTTTATTTGTTGTCCTCTCCCTGCAATGGCTAAAAATTACTTAGGTTTTCCCATAATGCCTTTGTGCAGCTTCAGCTGTCAAGTGGCATTTCACTTAAATTGAAAAATATAGACTAAAGCAGCGACATAGGGTTTAAAAATTACAGCTCGCTTCTGCAGCTGTTGTTGAAAAAAAATGTACCAGCAGATCCTTTCGCATCAGTTATACTAAATTTGTAACAGTCTGTATTGCATGAAGTTGCTTGAAGTCTCTAGGGATAAAGAAAGAGGAAGCTTAACATGGAGGGGAAGTGATTAATGCAATATTCCTTTTTGTGAATGAAAATAAAATATAGACCTTTCTTCTGGTCCTAAACTAAGACTTTATAGAAAGAAGGAATACATTTATAAGATTTTAATGGGAAACAAAAAGTTCAATGATATTAGTCCTACCATGCAGACATTTTACTGGCATTCTGAGAAATTCTCATTTTTACTCACCACTGTTGTTAAAATACAGACTTGAACACATTTGAAAATGCACAGAAAATTGGTTCATGTTTTCTCCTCCTTTTTTTTTTTTTGTTTGTTTTAGAGGTTTAGCAGGTATTTGCCCATGTGGTGTCATGATTTTAATTTAATCAGTCTTTTAATTTTTAAAATTATACATGGTGGTTTGAACAAGTGAAATAACCTCATTCCCTTGAGATAGCTATTGTTAACAGCTTGAGCTATATTTTTATGATACTGATTTAAAAAATAATATTTGGGTTAAAAGCCATAATTTTGTACTTTAAAATTTGTGTTCTAAGGTGATTTATAAATATTCCTCTCTAATGACAGTGAAGGATGTACTTTGTACCTTCCCAAATAATCAAATAAAAGTACTTATTGTCTCCCCCCCCAAAGTAAGGTTTTACTTGTTCTTAATTTTTTTTTTTTCTTTCATTTTTCTGAAGCTGGAAACAGGGAGAGACAGTCAGACAGACTCCCGCATGTGCCCGACCGGGATCCACCCGGCACGCCCACCAGGGGCGACGCTCTGCCCACCAGGGGGCGATGCTCTGCCCATCCTGGGCGTCGCCATGTTGCGACCAGAGCTACTCCAGTGCCTGAGGCAGAGGCCACAGAGCCATCCCCAGCGCCCGGGCCATCTTTGCTCCAATGGAGCCTTGGCTGCGGGAGGGGAAGAGAGAGACAGAGAGGAAGGCACGGCGGAGGGGTGGAGAAGCAAATGGGCGCTTCTCCTGTGTGCCCTGGCCGGGAATCGAACCTGGGTCCTCCGCACGCTAGGCCGATGCTCTACCGCTGAGCCAACCGGTCAGGGCTTGTTCTTAATTTTTGTCTGTCTTGAATTCTATTGTGTGTCTTTTAGCATGTTTTCCTCAAGGTGGGAAGAGGATCTGCTGTGGAGAGTTGGGCACATGAACATAGCAGTTCTGTGACGCATCCATTAGTCGGTGCCCATCTCCTTCTCTAGTTACATGCAGCGCCTGTGGGAATGCTAGTTCCGCTGTTCAGCCAGGGAGAGTCCTGGCTCCTCCTTGCTTTAAAAACAGCATTGGTTAAGGGCCTTTTCTTTTCTTTTTCTTTGTTTCCTCTTCTTTTTCCAAGTGAAAGGAGGGGAGATAGAGACAGAATCCTGGATGTGCTCTGACTGGGATCCACCCATCAACCTCTGTCTGGGGTCAGTGCTCTGCCCATTTGGGGCTATGCTCACAAGCGAGCTATTTTTAGTACCTTAGGAGAAAGCTCTACAGAGCCATCCACAGGGCCCAAGGCCAGTGTGCTCAAATCAATTTAACCATGTCTACAGGATGGGGAGAGAGAGAGAAGGAGGACAGATGGGCCGGTCGCTTCTCCTGTGTGCTCTGACTAGGAATAAAACCCAGGATACTCACATGCTGGGCCAATGCTCTATCATTGAGTAACTGGCCAGGGCCATGGCCCTTTCGTGAGATGCTTACATATGAACTTGCCCTAAGGTTGAAATTCTGTGTACTAATGATTTGTTTCACTTTCTTCAATCACTGGTTCATTATCTTATGGTACTGAGAAGAAACTTTTTGTGAGGGCCAGTTTTCTAAGTGGGAGGCATCCTTTCTTGTGTTTTCTCAATAAGATAAATTGAGATAGGCACTGGGTGAAATGGATATTGATGCCAGCTCTCCCCCCCCCCTCTCTCTCGGCACTGAGAGGGTGGAGGGGGATTTGGACAAAGGACTAGAGCTGGGCAGTCACCCTGGGCTTGTGGTTTGCTGGAGCTGGTCCTCCCTAGTACATGCGAATTTGAAAGGGAGGAGTCGGGAGAGGCTCTCATCTTGGTCTGTGGTGTCACAAAGGGCCTTAGTGTGGACTGCAAAGCCTGACTAGGAAAGAGCCTCATAAAAAATGTGTGTACCTTCTGGGAGGTGAGCAGGGGTCTCTAAACTTTTTACACAGGGGGCCAGTTCACTGTCCCTCAGACCATTGGAGGGCTGCCAAATACAGTGGTCCTTTCACTGACCACCAATGAAAGAGGTGCCCCTTCCAGAAGTGCAGTGGGGGCTGGATAAATGGCCTCAGGGGGCCGCATTGCGGCCCGCGGGCCATAGTTTGGGGACACCTGATAGAGAGAACTTGATTTTAAAAGGTGATGGAAATAGTCGATGAAAATTAGTATTGGAAGACTTTGTTAAAAAACAACTTTTTTTAAAAACACTTATCAATTTTAGTGAGAGAGGAAGGAGAGAGCGAGAGAGAGATAGGAACATTGATATGCTCCTGTATGTGCCCTGACTGGGGATTGAACCAGTAGTCTCTGTGCTTTACGATGATGCTCTAACCCACTGGCCAGGGCCAAAACAAACTTTTTTTTTGTTTGTTTTTAACTCAGGTTTAATTCTTGGTCTGGAGATTGCTTTAAACTTTTTGTATTTTTCTGAAGCTGGAAACGGGGAGAGACAGTCAGACAGACTCCCGCATGTGCCCGACTGGGATCCACCCGGCACACCCACCAGGGGGCGACGCTCTGCCCCTCCAGGGTGTCGCTCTACCGCGACCAGAGCCACTCCAGCGCCTGGGGCAGAGGCCAAGGAGCCATCCCCAGCGCCCGGGCCATCTTTGCTCCAATGGAGCCTTGGCTGCGGGAGGGGAAGAGAGAGACAGAGAGGAAGGAGGAGGGGGGGTGGAGAAGCAAATGGGCTCTTCTCCTATGTGCCCTGGCCGGGAATCGAACCCGAGTCCCCCGCACGCCAGGCCGACGCTGTACCGCTGAGCCAACCGGCCAGGGCCTGCTTTAAACTTTTGTAGGGAAAGTGACTTCCACAACATATAATAATTGTATTCCTTCGAAATCTGTTGTGAGAATTATCTACTCTTTAAAAAAGCCAATGAGTGATCTCGATATAATGCTAGGCGAGTTCATGTTGGTATATAGGAGTACCATGAGATTATGTCTTCTTAAAGTGTTAGCTGCTGTTTTAGATAACCCAAGGCTTATCCTAATGTCATACAAGGATAGCAAGGATAAAGAAAAATTCACAGAAAATTTGGGAAGTATTTATTTTAGTTATTAGTTATGAAGATATTCCCTACCAGTTCTGCTTAAGCTGTCTGCAACAATCAAAATCGGTTTAAAGTTATTTTTCTACTCTTCACTTTGCCCACTTTTGTATGAGCCAGTAGCTTTACAGTGGGAATAAGGAGGATATAGGAAGGAAAGCTGAATTCAAACAACCATTGAAAAAACGGTTAGTTCATAGAGGGAATGATCAATTCATGTGTGTTGTTCCTTCTTTCACTTAGGATATTCCTGCCAGTTGATATCACAGAACATGGCCCTTATCCTATTGAAGGAGGATTCTTTGGATGTAAGTAGTTTTTTGAAAGTTGTGTTTGATGTAATTGTATTAAACTCTGTGTTTGTTTCTGCTAGGACTGATTATTGTTGTTTAAACTAACCTGTTGTGAAACTGTGAGTTTCTGTTTTCATTTATGAATGAATGGCATAAAGTCATATCTTTAAACATCAAAATAGTAAGCTTAGAACATTGCTTCATAGTAATACTTTATTTTACTTACCTAAAATTGTGCATCTAAAATGGGATAGTTTTAATGGGGTTTAAGTTCCTGTTATGATTTATGGTAAGTTGTGATGGTTAACTCCAGTGTTGGTTACCAAAGAGACTTGAAGGATTTTTCTTCTACTATAAACTTGAAAATAAAGAGACTATTCAAGTGTCAGGAGTTGTTTAAATTTCTATAGTAATGGGATACATATGCACTGAATTCCCTGACATCCCAGTGCTACCAGCTCATACAGATTTGGATGTCATAGTTCTCTGAGCATTTTAGACCTGGACCCACCACATCGTGGCCTGAAGCCACTGATGAGACCAGGGGTAGGAGTTGATTTGGGTAACCAATGATTTGGGAAGTGGTTTGATATGAAGATATGACCTGAACAATAAGATTTGTTTGTTAGGACTTTTAACAAGAGCTTGTTCCTGGCAGGCACCCACCGCCACAATTCCAGTGGGCATATTTAAATGGCAACCTAGGAGCAGATGACAGGGATAGTTGGCATTTTGAATACAGGAATACAATACAGAGATTTCTGTACTTGCCATTGGTGAGGCCATGGATTCTACTGTGAAGGCCAAGGCACTCTTAGCCTCTTCAGGACTCCAAGGGCAGGAAGGGGGAGAGTCTGTGTGCCTGCAAGCCACCATTGACCAAATACCCTGCTCTGACTTGAGAGGCTTCCGGATTTATCTCACTGTGCCTCTGATGCTTTCATGTCTTTACCAGCGAGGGCCCAGAGCCCTTCGGCCCTCCCTCATCTCCGGACTCGACTTCTCACGTGCTCTGAACTAGTGAGGAGACCCTCCTCTGCCCGAGCGGCCCCGTCTCCCCAGCACTCCCTATCCCATTTGTCCTTATTTTTCTTTATAGAACTTTTCATCTTTGGATATAATATATATTATTAATATGTAATTACTATATATAAAACATATAATAATTATAATATATTGTAATGTAAGATTATAAGAAGGCAACATAAGATTTACCCTTAACCATTTTAAGCATACAGTTCAATGATATTAAATATATTAATATTGTGCTACTGTCACCACCATATATCTCCATAACTCTTTTCATCTTACAAACATAAAACTCCATACCTCTTAAACAACAACTGCCCACTTCTTACCCTCAAACCCCTGGTACCATCATTGTACTTTCTGTCTCTGTGAATTTGACTTTTTTAGGTATCTCATATAAGTGCAAATATGCAGTATTTGTCTTTTTGTGAGTGTCTGATTTCACTTAGCGAAGCATCCTCAATGTTTAGCATGTGTTAAAATTTGCTTTTTATTTTTTTAAGGCTGAGTAATAGTCAGTTGTAATATGTAACACATTGTGTTTATCCAGTTATTTGTCGATGGACACTTGGGTTGCTTCTGCTTTTTGGCCGCTATGAATAATGTCACAGTGAAGATGGGTGACGACCATCTTTTTGAGACCTTTGTTTGTTTTGGCTATACTGTACCCAGAAGTGGAATTGCTGGGTCATGAGGTGATTTTATGTTTAGTGTTTTGAGGAACTGACACACTATTTGTACAACTGTTGTCCATTTTATATTCTCAACAGCAGTGCACAAGTGTTTCAATTTCTCCACATCCTCAACACTATTATTTTATTAAAAATGTTTTAATTTGTTTTGATGGTAGCATTTGATGAGTGTGAGGTGATATCTTCCTTTGGTTTGATGTGCATTTCCCTAATGATTAGTGACACTGAGCATCTTTTCATGTGCTTTTTGACTATCTGTTTATCATCTCAGGAGAAATATTCAATCCTTTGCCCATTTTTATATTAGTTTATGTATGTGTGTTTGTTGTTCTTGTGAAATACTTTATATTCTGTCTCCCTCTAGAACATAAGATCCATGGAAAAGACGTCTGATTTTTTTTTTAACTGGGCATTTCTACCTTTAAGCCGCTGCTTTGCCCAAATTCAGTACTCATGAAATGTTTGAAGGGAGTGAACGAACTAACTTAAGATACTTTTCCAGTTACCAGATAAAACTTCTGTTTGAAAGGTTATGCTGGCTAAAGTTGCCATGATGGGCTGAGTGAAGGTTGACATTAGGAGGGGATCTAAAGGGAGGGAAGAAGCCAGAACAGTGCCCTGGTGGGCAGGAGGGTGGAGTGCTGGTGCAGAGAGGCTGGGAACCCTGGGCTGAGTCCACATAGCTTGTGCACACACCTGAGTCCAGGCCTGGAGGCCCCTTGTTTCCTGATTACCAGTTTTGCGGCATCCAGTCTTAAACCTCTTTTTCTGGAGGTGACTGAGAAGTGAAGCCTGTATTTTTCTTTTATATCAGCCATTCTCTGGAATTCAAGAGATGGGCTTTAAGTCTCTTAAAGCAGGATAAAACTTAAGCAGAGGTTGAGACATTTGGTTTACCTCAGCTGAGGTGTGATTTGTGAGACCAAACAAAAAGTTTTATGGCTGTGTGCCTGACTTCCCTTGGAAACCTGTTAAGAATGCTAACCAGTTTGAACATCTTTTAGTATAATGACATTAATGTAATCATCATCTGTTGAACAGAGTTCATTTCTATGTATTTTTTC
The DNA here is from genome assembly GCF_036850995.1 of Saccopteryx leptura. NCBI lineage: Eukaryota > Metazoa > Chordata > Mammalia > Chiroptera > Emballonuridae > Saccopteryx > Saccopteryx leptura. Next base: position 160,630,661 of record NC_089504.1, read on the forward strand.
TGTTTTATACTCAGAGGGGCACTCCATATGTCTGAGAGTCCTCTACCTCCCCTTCCACCTCCTCTTTCCTACTTCTTCCTCTCCTTCTTTAGTTGGGTTAAAGCAGGATAAAACTTAGAGCAAAGGTTGAGACATTTGGTTTACCTCAGCTGAGGCGTGATTTGTGAGACCAAACAGAAAGTTTTATGGCTGTGTGCCTGACTTCCCTTGGTAACCTGTTAAGAATGCTAAATTCCTATTCTCATTAGAATTTCACTTGGTAGGTGTGGAGGAAAAGTAGAGTACTAGGGCAATAAATTAGATATATAGTAGATTGTAGCAAAGTGTCCAGTTGAGTTTTTGATGCTGCCAGGCTCTGATGGTGAAGCAGATAAGACAGAAAGAGGAAGAAACCCAAGAATCAGAAGCACTGGGCCTGGCTTCCCTCATTCTATCTCTCATATAAATGTGAGGGGAATTCAGGGGCTAACCTCAAGACCCAGAGCTGGTATTTGTCACCTTCACTTGACCAACAAGTATGTCCAGGTTAGGACTCCAAGTGCTTATAAGTAATTAGGATTCATATCTCTGTTTCGTGTTTTCAGCTGTTGCCAAAATAAGGTCTACGCTCTGTGATATAAACAAGAACTGTGGTTTTTGAAACAAGGATTGAGTGTGCATGTAGTGATGTACACTGCGGGGGGCACTAGATAATTATATGTTAGAAAAAGATATGATTTTCATTTTTTAGGTTAAAAAAAGGTACAAAGAGGTCATCTTTATTGATAATAACATATGGATTGTCATTGGCACTCCCAGTCCTTATTTCTGGCATACTGAACAGAAATGGTTCTATGAGGAATGGTTAGGAGGAGGGAGGAATGGAATTCCACTTGTGAGGAGGGGTAATGCTGGGGGCCTCCTGTTTTTTGTTTTGTTTTTTGTGGAGTTTTTTGCTTTTAGCTCATTATGAAGCATTGCCATTTATGTGGACTGGTTAAATGGATTTATGGACTGTATTTATTTTTGGTTAAACTCACTTTCATAAGGTGCTGGCTTAAAAATATTCCTATTAAAAAAAGAAAAGAAAAAGAATTGAGATAACAATAATAGTGTAAGCAGAAACTACAATAATATGGCATCACTTGACCTGTGTGCTAGTTCAAGCTTTCCTTCGGCCACTTGATGAGTTCAAACAGTGATCAGATCGGACAAGTTAAACAAATTTCAAAATTACATGAATCTTGCCCTAGATGTATACCATATCTTCAAATACAAGCTGTGGTAATATGAAACTATCGCAGGATTAGTGAGACTTTAAAAACTAAGGATACTAAGTACGAGAATAAAAATCAACCATTTATAAAAAAACACATAATTTTCAAAGCAGCTACTGTTTCACAAAACCTACTGCTAGCAACTGAATAATAAAAGTCTTTTGACATTTGTTAGTAAAAGGTAAAAAGTGTCAAGCCATTTGGGGAGCATTTGTTTTCCTGCTGCAACAATATAGAGAAAATAACATGGCAATGATTAAAATGTATATAACTGTGTATGAATAAGAGACCTAAAGAAAACCTTGCTAGGATTTTCTAAAAAACAATCATTGAGCATGTTATGAAATATAGGAGATCTGTTATATATTTAGAGGTACTGTAGCTGTTTCTAACATGTGTTAGCTTATGAAATACACCAGTGATTTTCAACTGGTGTGCAAAAGGATTTTTAAAACATGTAATACCTGACTAGTCAGGGGCACTGACCTCTTTTCCCTGAGAGTGTCAGATAAAAAAAAATGACAACAACCCACACAACAATAACCATCTGGTCTGAATGAATCAAAATTATACCTATTTTGTTGTCAGATAAACAAAAATATATTTTTTTGGAGTGCCACAGAATTTTAACAATTAGTGTATGTGTGCCATGAGACAAAAAAATGATAAAGTCTGAAAATTAATTATTGGTTTAGCAAAGTGAAGGTTACTGGTGACCTTTCAGGAGCTGTTTGGGAGACATTGTTGAGATAGATGTCAGATTAGAGTGGGTTCAAAGCATTGGTTGAAAAATTGGAGAAAACAAATACATATGGAAGTTTCTGAGTTTTGCTGACACTTTTGATAGACCTTTGGTTAATGTGGTAATCTATTTCTTTATTCTGATGAGCAAATTAATGAGTAACTTTATTTTTCTATGAGTGCACAATAAACCATGATTTAAAAAAGTAAATTCTACCAATAAAAAGAATGTGTTTTTTTTATTAACACTTCCTCTGTTTAAATGGAAGTTGTAGATATTTGTTACTAATGGTCTTGAAATAATTAATTGATTCAATCAGAACTTCAAACTTAGTTTTTATTTAATGAACACAACTAAACTGTTTATAATCTAACAATCATACTTTTGTTTATGTTTTTCACAAGACAGAGCTGGTAGTACTCTTTTGTTCTCCTGTAGCTACTTAAAAAAAACATTCCCATATGATGGGTTTATTTATAATAGATGATCCATGTCTTTGGATTCCAGTTTTGGGAGGGAGGGTCAACGCAGAAATCTTTGTCCACCTCTAGTGCTAATGGTATCATTGAAAGTATCAAAAGCATAGAGTGACAGGCAGGTACAACCTGTCAGGGAGCCTGATGACTCTTATCATGACTGGCTTCCTAAATGAAGAAAATCAGTAATTGCACAGTGTATCATAAAGATATATTATCGGCCTGACCTGTGGTGAAGCAGTGGATAAAGCATCTACTCAGAACACTGCGGTCGTAGGTTCGAAACCCTGGACTTACCTGGTCAAGGCACATATGGGAGTGATGCTTCCTGCTCCTCTCTCCCTCTCTCTCTCTCTCTTTCTCTTGTCTCAACTCTTCTCTCTAAAATGCATAAATTAAATCTAAAATACAAAGATATATCATGAAAAATGTTTAGTATCAACAATGATGTCAGTTCTAAGACTGAGAAAACAAATTATTTTGCTGTGACAATACGGGCAAGGTATTATAAGAGAAAAATCATTACATTTGAGGCTTAAGTCTGTCAAATTCCTTCATCTGTGAAGTCTGTTCTGTGGTCAAGTTTCTAAGCACCATTGTTCCTTTATAAGGCATGTTTTATTTGGAATGAGTTCCAAGATGTATTTAAGACAGAACCTTTGATGTAATTCACTTAATTAATGGGAGCATAAGCATTGAGCTTTGTTCTAAGGATAAATTAGATTTTCTGGCAATCTGAGTTTTAAACCTCATTTACCTTCTTGTAAAAGTTACTCAACCCTAATGTAAAAAAATAGATATAAATTAGAATAAAACATAAAATTACTTGAATTCTACTACCCAAAGAACTGCGTTAAAATTTGGTCTATGACATTTTTATCTGGGGCAACCAGAAACATACATTCTGTATGTAGAAATACCTAAATATAGTTCCCTAGATATAGATATGTGTATCTATCTATATACATTTACATTTTATATTTTTATGTATTTAAATAAATATATATGACATACTTATTACATGTAAAATTATATATCTGTTTTTGACTGTTCGCTAACAATACTAATGTATGTATATATATGCATATATGTGTACATGTATGTATATATATAGCCATTTTAAGAAATGGAATTATACATAACAGATATTCTTGTTAACCTGATTTTTGTCTTAACTGTTTCTCTATCTCTAGATTTATATTTAAGTGTCTACAACCCCTTTTTAGAGACCAACATAGATTCCATTATATATATTTCCATAATTTATTTAATTCTTCACTAATTATTGGGCACTGATGTTGTTTCTAACCTTTCATGTTTGGAAACTTACCTTATTTTGCTTCCTGTTCTTCATTTTCTTCAATTCCTGCAAGTAGGGATCTTAGGTCAAGAAAAATATACCTTTTAAATGGATATTTTCCATGAACACACATAAACATGTATGTACAGATATTAATATAATCCTCCTTGCCCTCTAGAAAAATTTTGCCAATTTATCTGTAATTTATTTTTTGTTGAATTTAAAAAGCTTATAACTGTATGTATAAGTAATATAAATATTGTTTGTAGAATTGAAATCCTCTGAATTGAGATTATATTTAATATTTTCTAAATTTGAAGCTATTGAAGCATAATGAATTCTAAACAGATGGCCACATAGCTTATAACTTGAAATGCTGATGAACCTTCAATATATGTGGCTCTGTTTTGCTTTTCCTGTTGGGAGTGCAGTCCTAGGTGAGCCCTGAAATGTAATAGCTGTTGCTGATTCTGTTTCTGTTTGAATGACTATTTTCTTAATTCTTTTAATATGAACAGTCTTAAATGTATGATTTAAGAACATGTTGAAAAAGAGTAACTCATTGGCAGATAAAAACCAAAGCTTACTGAATTAAGAACATGGTTATTTTTTATTTTATTTTTTAGAAAATTAAATTTGAGATGACATTGATCAATTAGAGTACATAGGTTTCAGGTAAACATCTATATAGCATTTGAACTGTTGATTACGTTGTGTACCCATCACCCAAAGTCAAATCACTCTCTGTCACCTTATATAAATATTTGTTCTTCTTTATAGCCTTCTCTTCACCCCCTCCCCATAAATCCCTCTCCCTGGTAACCGTATCACTTTTATCTATGTCCATCAGTCTCAGTTTTATATCCCACCTGTGTTTGAAATCATCAAGTTCTCAGTTTATTCTGATTTACTTATTTCACTCAATATTCTCAAGATCCATCCCTGTTGTCATAAATGTCATTGTGTCATCATTTCTTATGCTGAGTAGTATTCCATTGTATATGTGTACCACTTGTTCTTTATCCAATCCTCTATCAAGGTACACTTTGGTTGTTTCCATGTCTTGACCACTGTGAATAATGCGGCATTGAACATAGAGGTGCATGTGTCTTTATTTACCAATGTTTTCGAGTTTGGGAGGTAGATACTCAGTAGAGGGATTTGCTGAGTCATATGATAGAAGAACATGGTTATTATCTGTTAGAGTTGTTTTCTCTGCTCTGCTTTCAGTAGGGAAGTTCTTGATTTATTGTTACCACAATCTCCGTCAACCAGAATAAGTCTAGTTTTTCTATTTAAATTTAAGTTATAAGCCTACTGGAAAATGTTTGGGTCCAAGTGAGCATATTCATTTGGCCTTAATATTATTTTGTTCAGATGTTCTTCTCCCTTTATTACCCAGAATTTAAAATTTAAAACAGTATAAAATAAAATGATCATTATATTAAAATAAAAAAGAAAAAGAAAATAAACATTTTTTTATAATCGGTGAGAGAAAAATTAAAATTTTTTCTGTCTGGCCCATTATGATAATTACTTGTCCCAAGTAGTTTTTAATCATTCAACGCATAACAAGTTTGATTGAGAAACTATTAATTTTAAGTAACTTAAAGGGTCACAATGTGACTGGTGGCTACCACACTGGATAGCACAGAGTACATCATTTCCAGTCCCTTAGTGCAAGGGTCAGCACACTCTGGCCATTGGGCCAAATCTAGTTTACCTCCTGTTTGTGTAAATAAAGTTTTATTGGAACACAGCCAGGCACATTGGTTTATGTGTCAGTGGCTACTTTTGTGCTACTGTGGCAGTGTTGGGTAGTTGTAACACAGACAATGGCCCATAGATGTTAAACTATTTACTACCTCATCCTTCACAAAACACTTTTTAACTCCTGCCTTGTCTGATCAAATGGAATCGACCTAGTTCTAGTTCTGTTGTCTGCTGGTGCTGCATCTACTAAAACAAGGATTTTTTGCATTTAATAAGCATTATGAGAGAGATGGAATCTATGACTCGTTTGGGGAGGTACAGTTATAAATAAATAAGTTTCTCTGCTACAAGTTTTATGCAGTCCTTAAACACTTTTGCTTGTGAATCTCAAAGTGGATGCTAGAGAATAATTAGTTAACCAAACTTAATTTGATAACCGAATTTCTTTCTTGATGAGTAACTCCCATGATGAGCAAGACATTTAGGAATGCTGCTTTGAAAATTGAGAGCTGTCCTCTTGACAGGTGATGGCAAAGTAAAAACATGTCAAAGGGAATGCTCAGAGTAGTAAAATAGAAAAATGCCTGTGTAATTTCTGAATTAATATTAGCAGATATTTGAGTACTTTTACTAGGTCGGGCAGATTGCTAGGACTGTAGTCAGCAATAAATGTCAGCATATTCTCTGCTATCCTCAGGTTTCCATTTTAGCTGAGCAGATATCCATTATGTTTTGACTTATGCAATTAAGTTCTTTTTGTGAAAATTCCCACAAAGGGAAAGTATAAGGTGATGAAGTATGTATATATAGCTAGGGCAAGAATTGGCAATTGTTTTCTCTAAAGTACCAGAAGGTAAATATTTAAGATTTTGCATGCCATGTGCTCTAGATCACTACTACATGATTCTCCATTGTAATGAGAAAGCAGCCATAGACCACACACACACACACACACACACACACACACACACACACACACACGTCATACATATATGTGCATGGATGAGTATGCCACCCATAAATATATACATATCTATTTGTCTTTCTGCACTCACATTCTTCTCAAGTGTTTTTCTAAAACGACTAAGTCATAAACTGATAAAGGAAGTCTCAACAAAATTTTAGACTTATTTATCTTTTAGCTTATGTTCAGTGAACACAGTGCATTGAATCAACAAATCAATATTTTTAAGAAAGACCACTATAAAAATCTGTACTCTTGGAAATTTTATAATACTTATAAATAAATCAGGAGTCAAAGAGGAAATAAAACTGGAAATTAGAAAGTAACGTAGGACTAAATTATATAAAAATTACTTTCCATCAAAATCACAGAATATGAATATCCCAGAGAGAAATTTGTAGCATCATTGATTATGTTATAACAAAAGAAAGGCTTACAATTTGTGATCTATATGTACAATTTAAGGTGTTAGTCAAAGAACAAGAGAAGATCAACAGACCACAAGGAGATTCTTTTTTTTTTAAATAAGTTTTTATTAATTTTAATGGGGTGACATCAATAAATCAGGATACATATTTTCAAAGAAAACATGTCCAGGTTATCTTGTCATTCAATTATGTTGCATACCCATCACCCAAAGTCAGATTGTCCTCCATCACCTTTTATCTAGTTTTCTTTGTGCCCCTCCCCCTCTCCCTTCCCTCCCCTCCTCCCCCCGTAACCACCACACTCTTGTCCATGTCTCTTAGTCTCGTTTTTATGTCCCACCTATGTATGGAATCATGCAGTTCTTGTTTTTTTCTGATTTATTTCACTCCGTATAATGTTATCAAGATCCCACCATTTTGTTGTAAATGATCCAATGTCATCATTTCTTATGGCTGAGTAGTATTCCATAGTGTATATGTGCCACATCTTCTTTATCCAGTCTTCTATTGAAGGGCTATTTGGTTGTTTTCATGTCTTGGCCACTATGAACAGTGCTGCAATGAACATGGGGCTACATGTGTATGTATCAATGTTTCTGAGTTTTGGGGGCATATGCCCAGTAGAGGGATTGCTGGGTCAAAGGTAGTTCTATCTTCAGTTTTTTGAGGAACCACTATACTTTCTTCCATAATGGTTGTACTACTTTACATTTCCACCAACAGTGAATGAGGGTTCCTTTTTCTCCACAGCCTCTCCAACATTTGCTATTACCTGTCTTATTGATAATAGCTAATCTAACAGGTGTGAGGTGGTATCTTATTGTAGTTTTGATTTGCATTTCTCTAATAACTAATGAGGATGAGCATCTTTTCATATATCTGTTGGCCATTTGTATTTCTTCCTGGGAGAAGTGTCTGTTCATGTCCTCTTCCCATTTTTTTTATTGGATTGTTTGTTTGTTGTTGAGTTTTATGAGTTCTTTGCATATTTTGGATATTAGTCCCTTATCTGAGCTGTTGTTTGAAAATATCATTTCCCATTTAGTTGGCTGTTTATTTTTTTGTCAGTTTCTCTTGCTGAGCAAAAACTTCTTAGTCTGATGTAGTCCCATTCATTTATCTTTGCCTTCAATTCTCTTGCCTTTGGAGTCAAATTCATAAAATGCTCTTTAAAACCCAGGTCCATGAGTTTAGTTAGTATCTATGTCTTCTTCTATGTACTTTATTGTTTCAGGTCTTATATTTAGATCTTTGGTCCATTTTGAATCAATTTTAGTACAAGGGGACAGACTGTAGTCGAGTTTCATTCTTTTGCATGCGGCTTTCTAGTTTTCCCAGCACCATTTGTTGAAGAGGTTTTCTTTTCTACAAGGAGATTCTTACACACACACACACACACACACACACACACACACACACAAAACCAAACAAAAAAACAACTAAGGGGCAAGAAACAGAAATTGAGCTAATTGATAGGTGCATTTTCAGTGCTACTAGAAATGACCTAATTTCTCTCCAGAATGGTTCTATTTATTTCACTTTCTTGAGGAGTGTGTATAAGTTTCTATTGCTTGATACCCTAATCATCCACCCAGATGCTCAGCCCTTTTGGTGTGTTTGTTTTCTTTGCTATCTTTGCCAAAGGCTGAAGGGCACCTTTTAATGAAACTTACCCATACTGCTTCCTGGCTACAGGAGAAAGGTTAGCAGCATGATTTATCAGAAGTCCTCTGGGAACTGTGTTTGAAAAATTAAAAAGAAGTTTGAGAATCTTGGATTCAATATGTCCTGTGCACCTTTTTGGTGGTCCCACCCCCTTTTTTGTTTTGGTGAGTGAAATGGTGTCTAGAGCAACCCTTTTGTCCTAGATGCAGGAATAAGACCTTTTCCATGTTTGCTTTCTAATGAAATCTCACTTTTAACGTCAATATGTGGTACAGCTTGTCTTGGCAGATTCTCCAAGTCCCTAAATAGTTACTTGTTTTGGCATCAAGAGAGAAAATGATACTTCTATGCCTCACTCCTGTAATATTTACTTTCTGTTTCTGAATTATGGGTACTAGGAATTATTCTTTGTTCCTTTTTTAAAAAATGAGCAAAATCTGATAGGTTGAATTAGGTCGTAGGGTACAAACTGTCGTGACTCACTGGCACACGTGGCTCCTATTGAATGCAGTAATAACCCTTTGACATGTGTGGCAGCTGCTGTCGGAGTCTCCAGCCAGAATCTGGGCAGGAAGGCAGTGCATGTATAATTTAAGCAATAACATGGGGATTAAATATGTAATTGAAACTGATTTTGCAGAATAAAACTGAAGTCTGGTGTATCTTGAAAAGGAAATTATTGCAGACATAGAAATAGCTTACTGTACATTTTAATTATAGTTTTAGCTGTAGACAAGACTCAATTGATAAATCTCCACATGGAGATTCAAGTACCCCTGAAAATTCTGCTTCATTCATGTGGAAATAACAAAAGCGATAATGCCAAACTGAATGTGAAAACAGCTTTATTTCTTTTAAGTTAATTTTTTTATTATAATTATGTGGAGAGTTATTATTTCATGGCCATATATGATTTATCATTGATAAACTTGAAGGTCTTTATCTCTTTATTCATGTGGCATTTACAGAAGTTAAATATTAGGTTTTCATTATAGAGGTTGAATATTTTCATATCTGTAAAGCCAGTAGATATGGCCACCATCACAGCCGCCTGGCCAATGCAGGTTCGCATTTGATTTGGACAGATGGTAATGAAACAATGGAGCAAAGAACTGGTGGGCTATTAGCTTTAATCTTAGCTTGCACCCAATGGGCAAGAAGTACACACAGTGGGAAAACACTTCCCTTTCCATTCAGGGCTCCCAAAGCCACTGACTTATTTGAGTTTCCTAGAATCAAAGGTTTCTACCTCACCATCCTTATTCACTTCTGTTCCCCATCTCCTTCTCTCTGCACAAACTCTGCACAAACTGACTTCTTCAGCACTCCACCATCTTGGCTGCTTCTTCTCTCCTCCATGTGGCCTTTCTCTGCTTTCCTCTCTAATGCTAATCTCAGGAACTGAGAGAGAGCAAGCTCCTGGTCTGCCCCATTTTATAATGTAGAAATCAAAACCTTTAAGCCTTTAATCCAATATACAAACAAGGAAGTCTCTGATACAAAGTCACTTAGGGGGTGGGAAAGGCTTAGTCTTAAAACTAAGCCTTAGGGTATAACAATCCTGCCTGCTCACAGCCTGTTCTCCACACCCAATGCAAACTATAAGCGAGCAAACCTATATATCATATTTACAAACTTATTTGACCAACAGTATCTTAATTTATTTAAATTATGGGATTTTTTTCTAACCGATGGAATCCATGGGTTATAATCAGTTTTTTTGTTATATGAATTTCCTTCATTGAGGATTGACAGGATAGTTTGTGAATAGGGAATGATTTGAAGAGTTTGGCAGAATTAAACTACAAACTGTTTTTTCAGACCAAAAAGTTAGTACAGGGAAGAGGAGAAGATGGTCACTGTTGAACTACCTGATTCTTACTTGGTGTCACCTTCGGCTTTGCTGTTTATTGTGCCTTTTAAATTTTTATTTATTTATTTATTTATTATTATTAAATTTAATGCAGTGACATTGATAAAACAGGGTACATATGTTGAGAGAAAACATCTCCAGATTATTTTGACATTTGATTGTGCTGTATACCCCTCACCCAAAATCAAATTGTCTTCTGTCACCTTCTATCTGGTCTTCTTTGTGCCCCTCCCCTCCCCCACCCCCTCTCTCCTTCCTCGCCCCATCCCCCCTCCCCCTACCCTCCACCCCTGTTGCCATCACATTCTTGTTCATGCCTCTGAGTCTCATTTTTATGTCCCATCTATATATGGATTCATATAGTTCTTAGTTTTTTCTGATTTACTTATTTCACTCCATATAATGTAATCAAGGTCCATCCATGTTATTGTAAATGATCCAATGTCATCATTTCTTATGGCTGAGTAGTATTCCATAGTATATATGTACCAAAGCTTTTTAATCCACTCGTCCTCTGACGGACACTTGGGCTGTTTCCAGATCTTCGCTATTGTGAACAATGCTGCCACAAACATGGGGATGCATTTCTCCTTTTGGAGCCATCCTATGGTGTTCTTGGGGTATATTCCTAAAAGTGGGATAGCTGGGTCAAAAGGCAGTTCGATTTTCAGATTTTTGAGGAATTTCCATACTGTTTTATACAGTGGCTGCACCAGTCTGCATTCCCACCAGCAGTGCAGGAGGGTTCCCTTTTCTCCACATCCTCGCTAGCACTTATTCTGTGTTGTTTTGTTGATGAGCGCCATTCTGGCTGGTGTGAGGTGATATCTCATTGTGGTTTTAATTTGCACTTCTCTAATGATTAGTGATGTTGAGCATTTTTTCATATGCCTATTGGCCATCTGTATGTCCTCTTTGGAAAAGTGTCTATTCATTTCTTTTTCCCATTTTTTGATTGGATTGTCTTTTGATTGGGTCATTTAATCCATTTACATTTAAGGTTATTATTGATATGTAGTTGTTTATTGCCATTTTATTCCTTAAAGCTGTATTCCTTTTTTGCTATATTTTTTCCCACTTTGATCTGTTTACAACAGGCCCCTTAACATTTCCTGCAGCATTGGTTTGGTTGTAATGAATTCCTTGAGTTGTTTTTTGTCTGGGAAGCTTTTTATTTCTCCTTCGATTTTTTTTTTTTTCTGAAGCTGGAAATGGGGAGAGACAGTCAGACAGACTCCCGCATGCACCCGACCGGGATCCATCCGGCACGCCCACCAGGGGGCGACGCTCTGCCCACCAGGGGGCGATGCTCTGCCCCTCCGGGGCGTCGCTCTGTTGCGACTAGAGCCACTCCAGCGCCTGGGGCAGAGGCCAAGGAGCCATCCCCAGCGCCCGGGCCATCTTTGCTCCAATGGAGCCTCAGCTGTGGGAGGGGAAGAGAGAGACAGAGAGGAAGGAGAGGGGGGGGTGGAGAAGCAGATGGGCGCTTCTCCTGTGTGCCCTGGCCAGGAATCGAACCCGGGACTTCTGCACGCCAGGCCGATGCTCTACCACTGAGCCAACCGGCCAGGGTCTTTCCTTCGATTTTAAATGATAGCCTTGCTGGATAAAGTAGTCTTGGTTGTAGGTTCTTGTTCTGCATTACTTTGAATATTTCTTGCCATTCCCTTCTGGCCTCAAGTGTTTCTGTTGAGAAGTCAGATGTCATCCTTATGGGGGCTCCTTTGTAGGTGATAGCTTTTTTTTCTCTTGCAGCTTTTAATATTTTCTCTTTATCGCTTAGCTTTGGTATTTTAATTATGATGTGTCTTGGTTCAGGTTTCTTTGGGTTTCTCTTTAATGGAATCCTCTGTGCTTCTTGAACTTGTGAGAGTTTCTCCTGCATTAATTTAGGGAAGTTTTCAGCTATGATATGATTAAACAAAGTCTCTATCCCTTGTTCTTTTTCTTCTTCTTCAGGAACCCCTATGATGTGGATGTTATTTCTCTTCATGTTGTCACAGAGTTCTCTAAGAGTTTCCTCAGACTTTTTGAGTCTCCTTTCTTTTTTCTTCTCTGCTTTCATGCCTTCATTCCAGTTGTCCTCCAACTCGCTGATTTGATGCTCAGCTCTATCTGTCCTGTGTTTAATTCCTTCCATTGTGGTCTTTATTTCTGATATTGTATTTGTCATCTCTGACTGATTCTTTTTTATACTTGCTATTTCTTTATTTAGGTGTTCATAATGACCATCCATTGTTGTTCTAAGATCCCTAAGCATCCTTACAATCATTATTTTGAACTCCACATCTGGAAGTTTGATTATTTCCATATCACTCAGTTCATCTCCTGAAGGTTTCATTTGGATTGCACTTTTTTGTCTTCTCATTGTCTGTGTTTTGTTTGTAGAGTTGGTTGAGTCTAGGCTTGGTGTTGTCTGCCTCCAGTTTTCAGGTGTGTTATTTCTAGGTCTTCTTGGGTTGGTATCAGCTATTATTTGTAATCCACTTTTGGATTTGGGCAGCTTTGAAGTCTTGATTTGTTTGTTTTCTTAACAGGTGATAGTCTTGTTTACTGATCTGAGCAGGGGGCTTCCTTGAAACTGTATCCAGGTTTGCGGTGGGTGTAACCTGAGACTCTGAAGGCCTCTTCCTCCAACTAATCTCTCTAGGGGCAGGGTGTTTTCTCAGCTTCAATAGGGGGAGGTGTATCTCAGATCTCCATGGAGACCTGAGTTACTGCCCCTCCTCCCCACTTCTTGTTTTCAGCTGTGTCTTGTTGCACTGATTGGAGCTGGAGAGATGTCTGGAGATCTCTGATCCGGAAGCAATTCAATACTGTTTTGTGAGGAAGGATCAGTCCCTCCCCTAGCTATGGCCACCTCCAGCATGGATGAGTCACCTTTTTTTTTTTTTAGGTTGTCTCCTGCATTCCTTAGCCCCTCACAGTCTGTCCCTTTCTCTTTCCTTTCCACTTGGGAGATAAGCTGGTCTTTTCAAGACACCTCACTTTCTGGTTGCCAGGCAAGTGGCTGTGAGCAGTATTTTCTGCTCTTTTCCCTGGGGTGAGATCCCCTCTGGGCTCTCAGCCTCACCACCCCCCTCCATTCCTGTAAGCCTGGGAGATTCAGGCGCTCCCTACCAGGTTTGTTGTGGCTTCTTCTTTGCTCCTTGGTTTTTGAGAGCTGTTCTTGTAGCCCAGAGTTGGTTTTTCATGCTGATTTTTCCTAAATTGATTTGTATTCCAGTTTGGTGGTGAGAACTGGGTGTCTGTGCATCCGCCTACTCCACTGCCATCTTTTCAGGTCTCCTCCTGTTTATTGTGCTTTTACTGGTGAAGTTCTTGAATTTATTAACTTTTATTGGATTTCATTATGAAATTCACTGAATTATTTGTGTGTATATTTGTTTTTTATTAATTTTCAATTTATTGTGTTTACAGGGATTTAAGTGTTTCTCTGAATATAACTCCCTCAGCCCTACCCCTGTGTCTCTTTTTATACCCCTTTGTCCCCCTCCCCCATCTGCCTCCCCCTTCCTGCCTCCCCCTTTCCCTCTAGGGCCATGATGGCAAACCTTTTTATAAAAACTTCCCATTTTTGCAGTGCTGGTCAACCTGGTCCCTCTTGCCCACTAGTGGGCATTCCAGCTTTCATGGTGGGCAGTAGTGGAGCAACCAAATGGCGCCATGATTGGCCCACCATGAAATAAAGACTTGTGCAGCCACTGTGGAGGACTGTATGGGGTTTCCTCAAAAAATTAGAAATAGAACTGCCTTTTGATCCAGCTATCCTACTTTTAGGAATATATCCCATGGATACCAAATCAGTGATTCAAAAGAAGAAATGCTCCCCCATGTTTACTGCAGCATTGTTTACAATAGCCAAGATCTGGAAACAGCCCAAGTGTCTGTCAGTGGACAAATGGATTAAAAAGCAGTGTTGCATATACACAATGGAATACTATAGGGTGTGAAAAAGAAGGAAATCTTAATTTTTGTGATGGATGGATCTGGAGATTATTATGCGAAGTGAAATAAGCCATGCAGAGAAAGAAAAATATCATATGATCTCACATATATGTGGAATCTAATGAGCAAAGTGAACTGAGAAATGGAATAGAGGCAGAGGCGGGGTCACAGCGACCAGAGGGATAGCAGTTAGAGGGAAGGGGGATGAGGGGATGGGATCAAGGAAGGTAAAGGGATTAGTCAAACTATATATACACACACACACACACACACACACACACACACACACACACACACACACATAACATAGAGATATAGATAACAGGTCAGCAAATCCTAGAGCCATGATGGATAAAAGAAACCCTCCAGCAGTGCAGGAGGATTCCCTTTTCTCCACATCCTCACCAGCACTTATTCTGTGTTGTTTTGTTAATGAGCGCCATTCTGATTGTGTGAGGTGGTATCTCATTGTGGTTTTAATTTGCATTTCTCTATTGATTAGTGACCTTGAACATTTTTTCATATGCCTATTGGCCATTTGCATGTCCTTTTTGGAGTAGTGTCTATTCAGTACTTTTGCCGATTTTTTAATTGGATTGTTTACCTTTCTGGTGTTGAGTTTTAGAAGTTCTTTATAAAATTTGGTTATTAACCCCTTATCAGACGTATTGGCAAATATGTTCTGTCATTGTGTGGGTTGTATTTTTATTTTGTTCATGGTGTCTTTTACTGTGTAAAAGATTTTCAGTTTGATATAGTCCCATTTGTTCATCCTGTCCTTTATCTCACTTGCCCCTGGAGATAAATCAGCAAAAATATTGCTACGAGAGATATCAGAGAGTTTACTGCCTATGTTTCCTTCCAAGATGTTTATGGTTTCACAACTTACATTAAAGTCTTTTATCCATCTTGAGTTTATTTTTGTGAATGGTGTAAGTTGGTGGTCTAGTTTCATTGTTTTGCATGTACCTGTCTTTACTCCATTGTATGCTCTTACCTCCTTTGTCAAATATCAGTTGTCCATAAAGGTGTGGGTTTATTTCTGGGTTCTCTGTTCTGTTCCATTGATCTTTATGTCTGTTCTTATGCCAGTACCAGGCTGTTTTGAGTACAATGGCCTTATAGTATAACTTGATATCAGGAAGTGTGGTACCTCCCACTTTATTCTTCCTTTTCAAGATTGCTGAGGCTATTCATGTTCTTTTTTGGTTCCATATAAATTTTTGGAGTATGTGTTCTATATCTTTGAAGTATGTCATTGGTATTTTTATTGATACTGCATTGAATTTATAAATTGCTTTGGGTAATATAGACATCTTAATGATGTTTATTCTTCCTAACCATGAGCACAGTATATGCTTCCACTTGTTTGTATCTTCCTTGATTTCTTTTATCAATGTTTTATAATTTTGCACAGGCAAGTTCTTTACCTCCTTGGTTAAATTTACTCCTAGCTACTTTATGTTTTTTGTTGCAATAGTGAAGGGGATTTTTTTCTTAATTTCTTTTTCAGACAGTTTGTTGTTGGTATATAAAAATGCCACTGATTTCTGAATATTAATTTTGTATCTTGCCACCTTGCCAAATTCCTTTATCAGGTCTATTAGTTTTTTGACTGACTTTAGGATTTTCTATGTACAGTATCATGTTATCAGCAAATAATGATAGCTTTTCTTCTTCTTTTCTGATTTGGATGCCTTTTATTTCTTCTTCTTCTTGTCTGATTGCTGTGGCTAGGATTTCCAGCGTTATGTTGAATAAGAGTGGTGAAAGGGAGCACCCCTGCCTTGTTCCTGATCTTAAAGGGTTTGCTTTTAATTTTTTGCCCATTGAGTATGATGTTGGCTGTGGGTTTGTCATAGATGGCCTTTATCATGTTGAGGTATGTTCCCTCTATTCCCACTTTACTGGGAGTCTTGATCATGAATGGGTACTAGATTTTATCAAATGCTTTTTCTGCATTTATTGATATTATCATGTGATTTTTATCCTTTCTTTTGTTTATGTGATGAATCATATTGATTGTTTTGTGAATATTGTACCAGCCTTGCCTCCCAGAATAAATCCCACTTGATCATGTTATCTGATATTTTTCATGTATTGCTGGATCTAGTTTCCTAATATTTTGTTGAGAATTTTAGCGTCTAAGTTCATCAGGGATATTGGCCTATAGTTTTCTTTCTTTGTAGTGTCTTTACTTGGTTTTGGAATGAGGATTATGCTTGTCTCATAAAAGGAGCTTGGAAGTCTACCCCCCTCCTGAATTTTTTGAAATAGTTTGAGAAGGATAGGTGTTAGTTTTTGAATATTTGGTAAAATTTGCCTGTGAAGCCACTTGGTCCAGGGCTTTTGTTTGCTAGGAGTTTTTTGATAACTGTTTCAATTTCATTTATTGTAATTGGTCTGTTTAGGTTTTCTGATTCTTCCAGATTGAGTTTTGGAAGATTATATGTTTTTAGGAATTTATCCATTTTGCCTAGGTTGTCCAATTTTTTTGGCATAAAGATCTTCATAATATTTTTTTACAATCCTTTGTATTTCTGTGTTGTCAATTGTTACTTCTCCATTTTCATTTCTATTTTATTTATTTGAGTCCTCTCTCTTTTTCTTTTGATGAGTGTGGTTAAAGGTTCATCAATCTTGTTTACCTGTTCAAAAAACCAGCTCTTGGTTTTATTGATCTTCTGTGTTGTTTTTTAGCTTCTATGTCATTTATTTCTGCTCTAGTCTTTATTATTTCCTTCCTTCTACTTCCTATGGGCTTTATTTGTTCATCTTTTCTAGTTCTTTTAGATGCTGGTTACGTTGTTTATTTGAGCTTTTTTTTTGCTTCTTAAGGTATGCCTGTAATGCTATGAACTTCCCACTCAGTACTGCTTTTGCTGTGTCCCATACATTTTGAGTTATTGTATATTCTTTTTCATTTGTTTCAAGGAAATTTTTATTTTTTCCTTTGATCTCGTTGTTAACTCATTCATTATTTAATAACATGCTATTTAGTCTTCAAGTTTTTAAATGTTTTTTTTTTGTTTTTCTATTGTAGTTGATTTCTAGTTTCATGCCACTGTGATCAGAGAAGATATTTGATATGATTTCAGTTTTCTTAAATTTATTGCAACTGTTTTATGTCCTAACATGTGGTCTATTTTAGAGAATGTACCATGAGCATTTAAAAAGAATGAATATTCTGCTGCTTTAGGATGAAAGGTTCTGAAGATATCTATTAAATCCAGTTGATGTAGTGTGTCATTGAAGGCCACTGTTTCTTTGTTAATTTTTCTTCTGGTGGATCTATCCATTGATGTTAATATGGTATTAAAATCTTCTACTAGTATAGTATTGCTGTTGATCTAACCCTTTATGTGCATTAACGTCTGCTTTATATATTTAGGTGCTCTTATATTAGTCACATTGATATTTACAATTGTTATATCCTCCTGTTGGGTTGCTCCCTTTATCATTATGTAGTGACCTTCTTTATCTCTTACTGTAGCCTATGTTTCAAAGCTATTTTGTCAGATATAAGTATTGCTACCCTAGTTTATTTTTTTTTTCATTTTCATTTGTGTGAAATACTTTTTTTCATCCTTTCACTTTTAGTCTATGTGTATCTTTTGTTCTGAGGTAGGTCTCTTGTAGACAGCATATGTACAGGTCCTGTTTTCTTATCCACGCAGCTACCCTTTGTCTTTTGATTGGAGCATTTAACCAATTTACATTTAAGATTATTATTGATATGTAGTTGTTTATTGCCATTTTATTCTTTAAATCAAAATCCTCTTTTTCTCAATTTTTTTTTCTTTGCTCTTTTTACAGTAGGCCCTTTAACATTTCTTGCAGTTTTGGTTGTTTGTAATGATTTCCTTTAGGTATATTTTTATCTTATGGGAAGCTTTTTATTTCTTCTTCAATTTTAAACGATAGACTTGCTGGATAAAGATGTCTTGGTTGTAGGTTCTTTCTTTGCATCACTTTGAATATTTCTTGCCATTCCCTTCTGGCCTCAAGTGTTTCTGTTGAAAAGTCAGATATCATTCTTATGGGGACTCCTCTGTATGTAATTAACTGCTTTTCTCTTGTACCTTTTAGTATTCTTTCTTTGTTTCTTAACTTTGACACTTTAATTATGATGTGTCTTGCAGTAGGCTTCCTTGAGTTCCTCTTTAATGGAACTCTCTGTGCTTCTTGAACTTGTGTGACTTTTTCCTTCATCAATTTAGGAAAATCTTCAGCTATGATTTCTGCAAATAGGTTCTCTATTCCTTGTTCATTCTCTTCTCCTTCAGGAACCCCTATGATGCAGATGTTGTTTCTTGTCATATTGTCACAGAGCTCTCTTAGAGTTTCCTCAGACTTTTTAAGCCTCTTTTCTTTTTCCTGCTCTGTTTCTGTGCTTTTGTTTATCTTGTCCTCTAAATCTCTGATTAGATTCTCTGCTTCATCCAGCCTATTAATTTCTTTTTTTTTTTTTTTTTTTTTAATTTTTTTTTTTTGTATTTTTCTGAAGCTGGAAACGGGGAGAGACAGTCAGACAGACTCCCGCATGCGCCCGACCGGGATCCACCCAGCACGCCCACCAGGGGCTACGCTCTGCCCACCAGGGGGCGATGCTCTGCCCCTCCGGGGCGTCGCTCTGCCGCGACCAGAGCCACTCTAGCACCTGGGGCAGAGGCCAAGGAGCCATCCCCAGCGCCTGGGCCATCTTTGCTCCAATGGAACCTTGGCTGCGGGAGGGGAAGAGAGAGACCGAGAGGAAGGGGGGGAGTGGAGAAGCAAATGGGCGCTTCTCCTGTGTGCCCTGGCTGGGAATCGAACCCGGGTCCCCCGCACGCCAGGCCGACGCTCTACCGCTGAGCCAACCGGCCAGGGCCTATTAATTTCTTATAGTGCAGTCTTCATTTCTGATACTGTATTTGTCATTCCTGACTGGTTATTTTTTATAATTTCAATGTCCTTTTTGATGCTTGTTATCTCTTTATTTAGATGCTCATTATGTCCATTTATTGTTGCTCTAAGGTCCTTGAGCATCCTAAAAATCATTATTTTAAACTCTGCATCTGGTAATTTGGTTACTTCCATCAGTAGTTCTTTTTCTGGGGGTTTCTTTTTTTTTTTCTTTTTCTTTTTTCTTTTATTTATATGGGTTGCATTTCTCTGTTGCCCATTTTGTCTGTGTATTAGGTAGCACTATCTGCCTTTGAAATTTTTGTGTGGTCTTTATGAAGAAGATGGGCTCAGTGGTACTGTCTTCCAGGCCACTTGATTTCCTTGTTCTAGGAATGCCTCTTGAGGGTACTATTTTCCCTCTTGTTGTATGTGAGTATTAGATGCAGTTGGTCCTTCCTTTGGTATGGTTATCCCTTCAGGCTGGCTGGTTCTATGGGTCAACCTTGATTATGTGTATTACACCCTGTGCAATGTCTGTCCTGTTGGGCTTATTTATTCTCCACAGTGTCTGGTGCCTGCTAGACTCTACCTTTGGGTATGTTGCTTGTGTAGGTAGTTGAGTCTAGGGTTGGTGCTGTCTTCCATCCACTAGTTCATGTTGGCTCTAGTTCTTCTTGGGTTGGTGTCAGCTGTTGTCTGTAACTTGCTGTGGGCTACCAGTCCACAGCTACTACACTTTTCACTGTGTCTGCATTTTCTGTTTCTGGGTATTATAGCAGGGGTCAACCTTTGTATAAGGATCAGCTTCCTCCTGCTTAGAGATGACCACAGCTCCGTACAAGCCCCAAGTTCTGTAATATTTGCCTCCACTTTTTAGCTGCTCTTCCTTTTCTTACAGCTTCCTGGTGTGACCACAGAGTCTTCTGTAGTAAGACTGTAGTATGAGCTCAGATTGGCCTTACCAAACCAACCCCTCTATAGGTTGCATGCCTGTTGGGTTAGGGCAGCTAAGGTTGTGAATACAATGTTTGTGGGACCCCCTACTTCAGGAATCTCTTGATCAGTAGCTCAGTATGGGGAATGTGGCCCCTACTCCAGACCTTGATATCTCTGCCACTGCTGGATACTCAAATTTTATTTCTACCCAAAAGGTGAGCAACAGGTTCAGACCGAGTGTGGCCAACAGTACCTCTGCAGAAGTTCTTTCAGCTGTATAGACCCTGGTCTCAGGGAGGAAGACTGAGAGAGTCCTCTCCTAGAGCTGACTGTCCACTTCCCGAAGGAGGCTAAGCCCCTCAACCAGGTCCAACAATAGACTCACAGGGACCCACACTTTAAATGTCCATGCTCCAAGCCTCTCCCTTCTCCCTGTAGAATCTAGCCTAGCAGAACAGAATATCCTGCACCCAGGCCAGCTGACTGTGAAGCTCCACCCTATCCAATGTTCAGGTGCTGATCACAGAGAGTGAAATTTGCCTCAGCTGGGCCAGGTGTGAGGAGCCTTTTCTTAGGATATCACTCTAGTAAGGGTTGTTAGGTCATGAACTGATGCTTTCCACAGCTGGGTCCTGGATGTGCCAACCCTGGGCCTCCCTGGCAGGAACCCAGTGCAGACCATTGGGAGACACTGCCCCTGACTGGTCCTCAGCAACCTTCTTTGAGCTACAAGCAATCCAGAGTTTGTGGCTGCCTCTGCTGGGCCCAGATGTACATGGAAATACCAAGCTGCACTCTGATGCTGGCTTTTACCCACACTGGTCCACTCAGGTCCATTCAAATGGCCAAATTTCCCTGAGTCTTGCCTCCTG
This sequence comes from Saccopteryx leptura, assembly GCF_036850995.1. Lineage (NCBI taxonomy): Eukaryota > Metazoa > Chordata > Mammalia > Chiroptera > Emballonuridae > Saccopteryx > Saccopteryx leptura. Next base: position 160,651,721 of record NC_089504.1, read on the forward strand.
CAGCCTGTCTTCTGGCTGTTTGTTGGGCTCAGCCTCTGAAAACACCTCTGCTGGAGTCTAGAGACTGAGGCAATTTGGCAATTAGGAAGGGTGGTTGGTGTGGCTCCACTCCTTGGCCCCAGGTGTCAGTCTGTCCAGACTTTTTTCACTGACATCTGTAGGGTGAGGCCCCAGGAGTCTGGTGGATATGGCCTCTGAGACTCAGAGGTGTGGTATGCTCACCCACAGTTTCAACTGAGTCTCTTGTGAGGTGGAAGCAGCAGTCATAGCCTGGGGAGAGTGTGTGGGTGACCTCTTGTCTCAACACCAGAAAGCTGAGTCACTGACGTGCCCCCTGCTTTCTGACCTCTCAGAATGACCCATCACCATGAAGAGTAGGCGAGACTCCCGAGAGTGGAGCAGTTGCTTTTGCCCAGGCTGATGCCATTCAGAGGCAATTGCTCCACCCAAGGAAGATGGCGACTGCAGTATTGGAGAATGACTCAGTGCAGGGGTTCTGGTGGCTGTCCCTCACAGTATCTCTCCCTGGGCCTCCAACTTTGCACTCTCCTCATGCAACTCCAGTCCTCTCAGCTGTCCCCCACCAGAGCCCTGGTAAGTGGCTATGAACGAGGTGTTCTGCGTGGGCCCTTTACAACGGAATCTGTGTCCAAGAGCTGTGTCTCTTTCTCGCAGACAGAAACCCAGCTCTTTTCACCGCTAAATGCTCTTTGGGCACTCTTCTAGGCTCTGGGACTCTGGGCCTGGGGCTGTGCAGCCACACCTCAGGGCAACCCACCCCGCTATGAGAGTCCCTCAGGACCCTCAGCTACTCGCTCTTGGGAGTGGGGCAGCCCTTTCCATGTCTCCGCCCTTTCTACCAGTCTTAGTGTGGTTTCTTCTGTGATCCTTGGTTAAAGAGTCCTCTTCGTTTAGTCCAAAGTTGGCTTTTCAGGATGATTTTTCTTCAATTAAGTTGCAATCCAATTTGGACCTGGGCGGTGGCAGTTGGAACATCCGCCTACTCTGTTGCCATCTTTCTTCCCCCTCGAATGTATATTTCTCCATGGTGCTTCTTCCTTACTGCAGAGTTGGAAATATTACTGTTTCCCTGGGGAGAAAATTTTAAGAAACACCCCTCCTTCTTCATTGTTCCCTCTGAACTTTCCTATATCAATCTTAATACTACTCTTAAAATGCAGACAATAGATAAGAACTATTAGAAATAGGAAAAAAATGGAGAGGGCTTCTTACTGTTTTTATAAAACAGCAACTCGTGTTCTGACGTACAGGATATGTTTGTAACAGGCTGAACTTTTTCAATCCAGTTCATCTACCAGCCCCAGCTGCCTCATGATACAGTGTTCACATTTTCTAACTTATGGGTTTCTATGTTTTATATTATTGTAAGGTATTTTCCCCCCACCGAGGAAGAAGGAAGGGCGTAGCCAAGAAGTGTGGAAACCAAAAGCTTTATTTAGTACAGCACATCCCACCGGACGAGGTTCTCTGGTCCGGGGGACAGGGACCAGAGAAGTCGCATGGAGGAAACCGCATGGGGGAAACTTAAAAGATTGTTAGGGCGGTCAAGCTAATATGATGTGGCAAAATTTCATTGGCTGACAGACGGTCGCTCTTTTCCAAAGGTCTCCTGGGAAGTTTCTTTTGGTGTGCATGGGTGTGGGTGGTTCTAGCCAAAGTTCCCAGGTATGGTTCTTCATGTGACCTTCCCCCATTGCTGACTGACCTCACAATTATGACTTTAAACAATGTAGAAATTGATATTAGTCTGTAAATTATATGCTACTACCCAGCACTTGAGAATGTTCCATTCTTGAAAGTAGTGTTAGAATTTGTGGCTAAGCAGTGTTTTTATAATCCTATAAAAACATGTTCAGTGGTTGAAAGATTATGTTAGCATGATTGGATATTTGGGTGGCCCTCTGAAAAATATTTTTTAATATACTCAATAACTTATGATATTGGTAGCATAACTTCTCTATGCTTAATTCCATATAGATTTCTGATATTATTGGCTCTTGTTGCATGGCTATAACTAACACTGCTCTACCACCGTTAGTACTTTAGTGATTTTCTTTACTTAGAAACTAAATTCAGTGGGGTGACATTGGTCCATAAGAACACATAGGTTTCAGGAAAATGTCTCTATAGCATTTGAATTGTTGATTATGTTATGTACCCATCACCCAATTCAAATCATTTTCTGTCATTGTATATTTGTCACTCATTACTCGCCTTCCCCAACCCCTTCCCTTTGGTAGGAACCCACTCCACTTTTATCTGTATCCATGAGTCTCAGTTTTTGTATCCCACCTCTGTGTGAAGTCACACAGTTTTTAGCTTTTTCTGATTTACTTATTTCACTCAGTATAATGTTCTCAAGGTCCATCCATGTTGTAAATGATACTATGTCATCATTTCTTATGGCTGAGTAATATTCAATTGTATATATGTACCACATCATCTCTATTCAATTTTCTATGGAGGAACACTTTGTTTGTTTTCATGTCATGGATACTGTGAATACTTCTGCAGTGAACATGGGGGTGCATGTGTCTTTGCATACCCACATTTTTGAGTTTTTTGGGTAGATACCTAGTAGAAGAGTTGCTGGATCATATGGTAGCTCTATATTCTTAATTTTTTGAGATACTACCATACTGTCTTCCATGTGGCTATACCAGTTTACATTCCCACCAGCAGGGTTCCCTTTTCTCCATAGCTCTCCAATACTTGTAAATGCCTGTCTTGTTGATAATACCCAATCTAACAGATGTGAGGTGGTATCTCACTGCAGTTTGAATTTGCATGTCTTGAATAGCTAGTGAACATGAGCATCTTTTCATATACCTGTTGGCCATTTGTATGTCCTCTTGAGAGAAGTGTCTGTTCAGGTCCTCTCCCCATTTTTTAATTGGATTGTTTGTTGTTGAACTTAGTGAGTTCTTTATATATTTTGGATATTAACACCTTATTGGAATTGTGGTTTGTGAATATCAATTCCCATTTGGTTGGCTACCTTTTTGTTTTGTTGTTGGTTTCTTTTGCTGCCTGTGCAAAACTTTTTTTAGTTTGATATAGTCCCATTCATTTATTTTTGCCTTTACTTTCCTTTCTTTTGGGGTCAAATTTGTAAAATGTTCTCTAAAGCCAAAGTCTATAAGTTTATTACCTATGTTTTCTTATACATAATATACAGTGTGTCCATAAAGTCATGGTGCACTTTTGACTGGTCACAGGAAAGCAACAAAAGATGATAGAAATGTGAAATCTGCACCAAATAAAAGGAAAACCATCCCAGTTTCTGTAGGATGATGTGGCAGCATGTGTGCATGTGCAGATGATGACATAACACCGTGTATACAGCGGAGCAGCACACGGACATGCCAGTCAAGATGTGGACGGTACAGAGGGGAGTTCAGTGTGTTCTGTGGCTCCCTAAATTCGAATCCGTGAGCAAAGTGCAACGTGAATATCGGCGCGTTTATAATGAAGCACCACCACATAGGAATAACATGACTCGGTGGGATAAGCAGTTGAAGGAAACTGGCAGTTTGGTGGAGAAACCCCGTTCTGGTAGGCCATCAGTCAGTACCGAGTCTGTAGAGGCTATACGGGATAGCTGCCTAAGGAGCCCTAAAAAATCTGTGCGTGAGCCCACATCGAACTGCACTGAATAGGTATGAAACTGGGAGAGTTTTCCTTTTATTTGGTGCAGATTTCACATTTCTATTATCCTTCGTTGCTTTCCTGTGACCAGTCAAAAGTGCACCATGACTTTACGGGCACACTGTATTGTTTCAGAATATATATATATATATTTTAGGTCTTTGATCTATTGTGAATTAATAGTTGTGCATGGGGTCAAACTATAATCTGGTTTCATTCTTTTGCATATGGTGTTCCAATTTTCCCAGCACCATTTATTGAAGAGGCTGTCTTTTTTCCATTGTGTGTTTTTGGTGCCTTTGGTCAAAGGTTATTTGCCCATATATACGTGGTTTTATTTCTGGGCTCTCAATTCTGTTTCATTGGATTGTCTCTCTTTCTGCCAATACCATGCTGTTTTGATTATTTTGGCTCTGTAGTATAATTTGAAGTCAGTAAATATGATACCTCCAGCTTTATTCTTTTTTTCTTTAATATGAAAGCCATCAAGAAATCTGTGGTCATTATGAGGGGAATTATTCTGGGGGAGGTTAAACTGAGACTAAGCAGTGAACCTGGGAATGGAGGGTTATTGAAGCTGCTGTTTGGCCTTTATTTGATCTCTTCTTGTGCTGTGGTAGAATTCTTCTAAGCATCTTCTCCACTAGACTTCATATTCTCAGGAAAGTTCTCTTATTCCAGTTATTTTTGTATCTGTTCTTTTCCCTAGGGTGCAAGAAGGTACTCTGAGATGTGTCAAGAAATGTTTATTTAAGAATTAGGAGGCCCTGGTTGGTGGCTCAGTGGACAGAGTGTCAACCTGGTGTATAGACATACTGGGTTCGATTCCTCGTCAGGGCACACAGGAGAAGCAACCATTTGCTTGTCCCCATCCCCTACTCCCCCTCCTCTCTCTCTTGCCCTCCCACAGCCAGGGGCTTGATTGGTTTGAGCATCAGCTATGGGCACTGAAGATAGCTCGGATGGTCTGAGCATCAGCTTCAGGTGCTAAAAATAGCTTGGTACTCGAATATCACGCCAGATAGGTTTGCTGGGTGGATCCTGGTTGGGGTGCATTGAGGAGTCTGCCTGACCATCTCCCCTCCTCTCACCTAAGAAAAAAAATCAAAGAATTAAGAAAGATGCACTTACTACAACTCATTTAGTGCATTAATAAGTATAAAATCCATTTAAGTGTGTCAAATGTTGGATTTCTTATTTCTTGTATCGATGAAAACATTGGATGACAATTTAGCAATAAGATGTGACCTATTTTTGATTGAGTATATTTGCTTTTGCCTTCTTATTTTGCTCAACCTTTTCTGCTTTGTGGTGCTTTCTGGCCATCAGCTTGGGATTTTAAGAGTTAAATGTGTTTATTCTAAAATGTTATGTCAGGCTGATAATTATTGTAAATGTTGATCTTAGGAATTCTTGAGGTACTTTACAGGGCTGAGGGATCACCTCCTTTCTCTTAAGTACAATTTCCTTGGCTTTTATTCAATGCAATCTGATTTTTTTATTGAAATATAATTTATGCCCTGGCTGGATAGCTCCATTGGTTAGAGCATTGCCCTGACACACAAAGGTTGCCTGTTTGATTCCCTGTCAGGGCTTATATAGGAACAGACCAATGTTCTTATCTCTCTTTCTCTCTACCCCCTTCCTCTCTCTCTAAAATCAATAAATAAAAATTTTAAAACTTAATTAAAAAAATAAATGTAATTTACATCTAGTAAATTCACCATAATGCATTCTTATTCCTATATTATTAAACATGTACATATGGAGTTTTATATCTATGTTAAAAAATTTTGAGAAAATTAAAGAAAACATTTTTCCCAAGTAACCTTGTAGATTTTTTTTTAACTTAGAAAATTAAATTTATCAGGATGACAGTGATCAGCAAGTGTACATAGGTTTCAGGTAAACATTACTACATCATTTGAATAGTCAATTATGTTGTATCTCCATCACCCAAAGTCAAATCATTTTCCATGGCTGTAGAGAACCATTTATTAATTTGACCCCAAAGGCAAGGGAAGTAAAGGCAAAAATAAATGAATGGGACTATATCAAACTAAAAAGCTTCTGCTCAGCAAAAGAAACTGACAAAAATAGAGGCAGCCAACAAAATGGGAGATGATATTTGCAAACAACAACTCTGACAAGAGGTTAATATCCAAAATATATACAGAACTCACACAGCTCAACAACAAACAAGCAAACCATCTAATTAAAAAATGGGGACAGGACCTGAACAGACACTTCTCCAAGAAGACATACAAATGGCCAATAGATACATGAAAAAATGCTCATGTTCGGCCCTGGCCGGTTGGCTCAGCGGTAGAGCATCGGCCTGGCGTGCAGGAGTCCCGGGTTCGATTCCTGGCCAGGGCACACAGGAGATGCGCCCATCTGCTTCTCCACCCCTGCCCCTCTCCTTCCTCTCTGTCTCTCTCTTCCCCTACCGCAGCCAAGGCTCCACTGGAGCAAAGTTTGCCTGGGCGCTGAGAATGGCTCTGTGGCCTCTGCCTCAGGCGCTAGAATGGCTCTGGATGCGACAGAGCGACGCCCCAGAGGGGCAGAGCATCGACCCCTGGTGGGCATGCCGGGTGGATCCCAGTCGGGCGCATGCGGGAGTCTGTCTGACTGCCTCCCCATTTCCAGCTTCAGAAAAAATGAAAAAAAAAATGCTCATGTTCATCAGCTATTTGAGAAATACAAATCAAAACTACAACGAGATACCACCTTACACTTGTTAGATTGGCTGTTATCAACAAGACAGGTAATAACAAGTGTTGGAGAGGCTGTGGAGAAAAAGGAACCCTCATTCACTGCTGCTGGGAATGTAAACTGATATAGCCGTTATGGAAGAAAGTATGGTGGTTCCTCAAAAAATTAAGAATAGAACTACCATATGACCCAGCAATCCGTCTGGGTATCTACCCCCAAAACTTGAAAACATTGGTATGTAAAGACACATGCAGCCCCATGTTCAATACAGCATTATTCACAGTGGCCAAGACATGAAAACAACTGAATTGTCACTTAATAGAGGACTGGATAAAGAAGATGTGGTACATATATACAATGGATTACTACTCAACCATAGAAAACGATGACATAGTATCATTTACGACAACATGGATGGACCTTAAGAACATTATACTGAGTGAAATAAGTAAATCCGAGAAAGCTAAAAACTGTGAGACTCATGAACATAGATATGAGTCCAGTGGTTACCAGGGGAGAGAGATGTAAGGGAGGGGGAGGGGAGATGGAGGAAGGGTGTAAAGAGGGACAAAAACAAGGTGATGGAAAATGATTAGATTTTGTTTTTAATTTCATACATGTGGCAATAATTATTAATTATTGATTTAGTTCATGGGGCAAAATATACTGAATGCCTCTTTCTATAGGGATCCCACTTGGTCATTTCTCATTCTGAGTTTTTATCAAAGTATACATATTGACAAATAATCTAAAATACTTATTCAAATAAGACTTAATTTTATAAATAAAGATGTATTCTATAAACTGTTTTTTTTCCAACCAGAGGTGTTATTTACAGAGATTTTTATTATTTTTTCTTGCCAGACCAAAAACCATCCTTCCTTTCTAGAGTTAGTTCATTTTTCTTCATTTTAGGTAATGTTGAAATTTACCAAATGCAGTCCTGATATGTAAGAAAGGGTCCATCACAAACCTGGAGAGCATTATGCTAAGTGAAATAAGCCATTCAGAGAAAGACAAATACTATCTGATTTCACTTGTGTGGAATCTAATGAACAAAATAAACTAATAAACAAAATAGAAACAGATTCATAGATACAGAGCACAGACTGACAGCAGAGGGGATGGGGGTTAGAGGGCTGGGTGAAAAAGGTGAAAAAATTAAGCAAAGAAAGAAAACCTCAGATACAAACAACTATATAGTGATTTCCAGAGGGAAAAGGGGTTGGGCAGAAGTAGAAGAGGGTGAAAGGGGGATAAATGGTGATGGAAGGAGGCTTGAGTTAGGGTGGTGAACAATGTACGATTGCAATGTACGATGATGTGTTATAAAATTGTATACTGAAACCTGTATAATTTTATTAACCATTGTCACCCCAATAAAGTCAATAAAATGCTAAAAATGTGTATTATATATATGTATATGTACATATACATATGTACATTTATGTGTGTATGTATCTGTATGAGAGGTTACTTCACCAAGAAAACTGTGAGGGTGGGAAGGAGGTAGGATTGCTTATGTAATGATGGATTTCCCTCCAAGAACTTGGAGATCTTTTCTTTCAAAGTTTTGAGAGGTCACTGTCAAAATTAAAAATGGTAGAAAACAAATTTTCACTGAATTTAGAGCAAATTTACCCCAAGTTCAATGTTATTAAAATGCATGGCAAGCCCTGAATTTTGTCCTGTGGATATGATTCAGTCATATCTTAACTATGTATTACTCTTTTTTTGTGTGTGTGTATTTTCTGAAGTTGGAAACAGGGAGGCAATCAGATAGACTCCCACATGCGCCCAACCGGGATCCACCTGGCATGCTCACCAGGGGGCGATGCTCTGCCCATCTGGGGCGTTGCTCTGTTGCAACCAGAGCCATTCTAGCGCCTGAGGTAGAGGCCATGTAGCCATCCTCAGCGCCCGGGCAAACTTTGCTCCAATGGAGCCTTGGCTGTGGGAGAGGAAGAGAGAGACAGAGAGGAAGGAGAGGGGGAGGGGTGGAGAAGCAGATGGGCGCTTCTCCTGTGTGCCCTGTCCGGGAATCGAACCCAGGACTGCCTCACGCCAGGCTGACGCTCTACCACTGAGCCAACCGGCCAGAGCCATGTATTACTTTTTATAAATGAAAATTTTACTCCAAGGAATTTATATGCCAAGAGAGAGGTGCATAAGTATACCTAAGCAGATTTTGGCAGCTGGCAAGTTTAGTTTCTTATAGAAAAAGAAAAAAAGAAGAAATGGGGTAGCGAGAATGAGAGAAGCAGCAATGCAAGGAGTGAGGGGTGGTGAGCGGAGAGCGAGGCAAAAGGGCAGCACGAAGAGTGGGATATTGAGACATAATGTTACTATGGTTTGAAGTCTAGAAAAGTAGTGAAACTGTCCTGCCCTCCCTGTTTCTCTCTTCCAACTTTTGGAAAGCATGAAATAATTTGAAACAAATATTCTAGAGGACTTACTGTAGGGTCATTTACATACCTAAGCCATCATATTAGTTTAAGAGAAAAATTGATTCACAAAGATGTGCTCATTTAAAAATTAGTGTGTAGGTTCATTAGAAATTTCTAAAATATCTTTAATATTTTGTTATAAATTATGAGTAACTGAATTTTAAAGAATATATTCTAAGATGCACCCCACCTTCCCCTCCCCAAAACATACCAACAAACAAAGCACAAATCTGGAACAAAATTAACTAGGAGCATGGTTTATTTTTTAAAGGTTCTTCTCAGCCTGGCCTGTGGTGGCGCAGTGGATAAAGCCTCGACCTGGAATGCTGGGGTCGCCAGTTTGAAACCCCAGGCTTGCCTGGTCAAGGCACCTAAGGGAGTTGATGTTTCCTGCTCTTCCCCTTCTGTCTATCACTCTCTCTCTCTCCTCACTAAAATAAATAAATAAATAAAAAATACAGGTTTTTCTCAGAAGTGATAAAAGGGTTTTTTTCTTTCCTATTTTTCCCCATTGATTTGAGAGAGAGGAAGGGAGAGACAGTTTGCTTCTCATATGTGCCTTGACTGGAACTCAAACTGGTGACCTTGGGATCAAACTGGGAACCCTGGGATTAAACCAGTGACTTTAGCGCTTCATAATGACACTGTCCACTGAGCCACCAGCCAGCACTCTGTCCTATTTTTTTTTAAGGAAGGATTTCAAGCGATGACTAGAAAAATTCTATAAATTCAGTAAGTACACTTTTTGCTATATAGTAGTTTCCTAATTAATTAGTATTAATTTTTAATTTTATCATTATGTCCAATTTTTTCTTTGTTTTGGATTTATCACCTTCATGGACTTTTGGACAGTGGAGGTTTTCACCTTGACAGAAATAAAACTCTCTTTTTACATGTAGAAAGCCTCCCCAAAAGATCTATTTTCTCACTTTTTCTCTACAATTTTGCTGTTTATTGAACAAAGCCTTCTTTATTCATCTAGCATGTTGCCTAACATTATGATAGGAACTTCGTGTATTGAATGAATCTCTCACTTCGTTAGTTCTGTTGCCCGATTCTCACTTCTAAAACCCTAACTCTAACCCTGCTCATGTGAAATATCATTTCTTCTTGACTTTTCCTGATGTCCCTCCATCTGTCAAACCAGAATTAGATCTCCATGTACTTATCCTCGGAGTTTATTCTGCTCTTTATTTACGATACAGTGGAATGCTTGCCATCTTTTTTACTGGACTATGAGCTAGTTTGTTAAGACATTATTACTCACGAGACAGTTAAAATATTTTGCATGTAGATGTTGTTAAAGATACTCACTGAATTGAAATCCCTAAGAAGCGTACTTTCTGTCTTGCTTTTTCATTTGTGCTTTTCTTTTCTACTTGACTAGCTGACATTCCTCACTTTTGTTTCTTTGTTGGTCTGTGTGAATTCTAATGTATGGCATTATTGGTTGAGTCACCTTTTTATGGCTTGTGGTTTATGAATACAGAAAAGAAAGAAGATAGACATTTGGAGGAAATTAAATTATAGAAACTGCTCCAGGCTGATTGAGTTATACCCTTAATTCTCTAATTTTTTAACTTTAGGCAAGTACTTTGTCTTTTTAAAACTTCATCTCCATTTAATTTATATTCTTCTAAATTGTTAGAAGACCCAGTTAACTTGAACAGGATTACTTAATGTTGGTCTTTCTGTATATTTTTAATGGCACTCATGTTGTGGAGTATTGCATAAAGGTTGAACAAGCATAAAATACAGTATTTCCCAAAATTATATGTACTAAAGTCAACTGAGGTAAGTACATGATTATGTGTCTTATCATGTTGGTGACTTGCTATTCATGGTTGGGTAAGTATGATTTGTGTGAAATATCCATGCCCAGGGGTGGTCTTGTCTATATGTGAGCTGCTTTTCAGGAAAATATTCAATTTACCCACATAAAGTGATTGGTACATTTTCCCTGATTACCACCCCTCTAGTGCTCTCACTTCTGTTTTAGCTCCTGTAAATTTTTCAGTTGTATCCTTTTAAAAGGAATTTGTTTCATCTGCAGTCATGTGTTGCTTGTAGCATCCTTGAATCAGCTGATATCTGTAACGTTTTTGCATTTAAATTGTCTTGAAATACACTACAAGATTATGTTTTTCTTTTGTGGTGTCAGGAAACTTCACAGCAACAATGGATTGTGTATGATCAATTATATGTAGTCACATTTTTGGGGGCAAAGAACTTTAAGAAAACTGGGAGGGGGGCACTGAGATAATACACATTTAGTGGTGGAAGGAAACTGATTGTCAATCCAGAGATGGTGCCTCCACAGAGAACTGGAGACACTATTCATGAGGAGGGACACACAAGTTGGTGTCTAGTCTTCAAGAAACACGAGAAGTGCTATTTGATAAGGAAAAACCTTTTTCTCTATCAGATCCCTTTTTGAGGAAGAACAAATGCAGTCTTTGAAAGCATTAAGGGTTTAGAAAAAGTGTATGGTAAATGTAGGAGTGCAAACATGACTTAAAAATATATGGCTCTATGGCCGTTTTCTATACCATGTGAAGTAATTGTCTAAAATTACAAGGGCTACTATAGTGATTGAACCCCAGCTGCTCATTGAGCCTTCAGGTTTAAAAATACACAGGCCTCAGCAGTTCAAAGATTATTAAATTACACCTTCTTGTGAGAACCAACATTAATGCGTTGGAACAGTGAGCAGCGAAGGGCTTGGGGACGCCAGGGTGCTGGTGTCTCATTACAGCTTTTGTTATTGCGGAGCTCTGCTGGGTTGCTCCTTCCCCAGAAGGGAAATTTTGCTAACGCTTCCTTCCATACACCATTGAAAAAGTGGTCCCTTGCATCAGTTGACTGTTATTTTGAGTTTTGTGTTGATTTTTGAATAACTAGAAATTAAATAAAATTACTTATGAACCAAAAGTCACATATTGGTACATAACTTTGTTACTTTTGGCTATATCTCCATTTCAGGGGCGGGTATATTGGATTCAGAAGTAACTTATCAAAGGTCATATAAGTAAGCTGAACTGCTGAAACTGGCTGTCCTGGTTCTGATTTTTTTTAAACTGTATTTTAGCTTTTTCCATGTTTCAGATTTTTTATAGTCAAAATTGAATCTGAAGTGATTTTTATTTGCCACTGCAAGCTCAAAGAATAAATACTGGATGCTCATTAACTAAGAGGGTTTATTCTCTGGCTCAACAAATTTATTGAGCATCTGCTGGGTGTCAAGTACAATTTTAGGCACTGAGAGTAAGTGGTTAAAAAGGACATGGAAGGTTCCTTAAGCAGAGCTCACAGTTCAGTCAAAGGGCGGTGGACAAAAGTTGAATGGATCAACAAGATAATATACATGCCTTGAAGGACAAGTAACAGGCTGGGGCATTAATGAGTGGTTTGGGGAATGATGGAGGGCACCTTTCAGTAGGGTGGTGATGAGAGTAAAGAATTGAGTGTTGGCCTGAGACCCAATAATGACGAGATAGGGCCAGAGGAAGAGCATGCAGGAGGAGAAATGGCAAGTCCCCTCTCCCCCTAAGGCAGGGCAATGGCAGAGCACAGAAATGGTAGCAAAGCAGAGCCTAGCAAGCAAGATGTACTGATTGAGGTCAAGAAGCAGGTGAAGAAAGAGCAGGTCATGTGGGGCCTGCAGGACCTGGAAGGAAGCAGGTCTGTTCTAGGTGCAGTGTGACTCCATTGAAGGTAGTGCCTTTGAGATGGGGAGGCTGGGGAGAAATGCGTTCTCTCTCTCGGCAGGGCCACTCACGCTGGCTGAATGTCTACACCTCAGTGACCAATGCTCACTTAGATTGATGTCCTGTTGGATTCAGATATGACCATGGCTGGTGATGCCATCAAAGCTCACAAGTTCTCTGAGCCAGGATGCAAGTGTATATTCAACAATGAAAATTCTCTCTCACAAGGCTTGGGCCAAGCAGATAACCTGAGAAGCCATGTTATCTATCAGAAGGTTGCTTGGTGAACAGGATAGAAGGCTGCTTTGCTCTGTAATTTCAGTATTTAATGAAATCAGGTGCTATGGCTCTGTCTCTGTGATAGACTGCAAAGCCTGTTGGACATCCTAGGCCACCCCCCTTTTGCTGATTTAGACAATCCATGCTGTTGGCCTCCTTATAAGTCTTTCATTTTAAACTAACCTTTTTAGATACACAGTTTTTGTTTTTGTGTTGTTTTTTCCTTTAACATTAATTTCTTTAGGCAAATTATTGTTGAGACCCATTGTCCTGGGAGGCTCTTCATTCTCTTTATGATAATGTCAAACAACTTTGCTCTGTGTTAATTAATCCTAATGCATTTTCAAGTTCTAGAATGTCTCTCCAACCTCCCAGTCACCACTATACAGTTCTATTTCTGTAGTCCACACTGGCAAATAAACTGCATTGTTTTCATCCCTCTACCTTTGTTTATCCTGATCCCTGTGTCTGACTAGCCTTTCTTCCTTTTGTAATTCAACTTGGGCACCACACCTGTATTCGTCTGCTTGGGCTGCTATAACCCAAGTACCATGAACTTGGGAGCTTATACATCAGAAATTAGTGTCTCACAGGTCTGGAGGCTAGAAGTTCAAGATCAGGGGCTAGCAGAGTTGGTTTTCTAAGGGCTGTGCAGGAGAATCTGTTCTCAGCCTGTCTCTTAGGATTTGGTGCCCTCTAGCTCCTCTTGGAGATGGTCACCTTCTTCCTGTGTCTGCATGTTGTTTAGCCTTTTGTAAGTGTCTGTATCACATTTCACATTTTCATGTAGACACCTGTTATATTGGGTTAGGGCCCCTTTTGATGACCTCTGCAAAGACTTTAGATCCAAATAAGTTCACCTTCTGAGGGATATGATTGTGACATGATTCAGTCCTTAACACTGCCTTTTTCTTTCTAGCTTGTGTGAACCATGGATTTCAAGTTGTCTTGCAAACATCTGAAACCTTGTTTGATACTTAGGAATGATTCTTTCTCCTGCAGGACAGCATGGTTTTGCTGTGGCCTATTGGTCACCAGCCATGTAACTCTTCTGTTATAGTTATCTTCCTACTTGTCTGTACTCTCACTAGCCCATAGTCTTCTTGGGAACAGAGACCGACATCAGCTTTGTAGCCTCTCCCTGAGTACTTCAAAAGTGTGCAAGAGGCCCTGGCCCATGACTCGGTAGATAGAGCATTGGCCCAGTGTGTGGATGTCCTGGATTCGATTCCCAGTCTAGGCACACAAGAGAAGCAACCATCTGCTTCTCCCCCCTCCCTCTCCCCCTTCTCTTTCTCTTTCCCTCCCACAGCCAGTGGCTCATTTGGTTTGAATGTTGGCCCTGGGAGCTGAGGATAGTTTGGTTGGCCCGAGCATCGACCCAGAGAGTGTTACCAGATAGATCCCGGTTGGGGCACATGTGGGAATCTTGTCTCTCTCCCCTCTTCTCACTTAAAAGAAAAAAAAAAGTGTGCAAGGAGTGAATGCATGGGTAATATCAAGTAAACATATAGCTATACATTGTTGGCCTCCAGGCTAGGCATAATTTGACTCAACAAACTTAATGTTAGAATAGCTAGTCATATAATTGAACAGAATAGTGGTTCAAAAATTCCTTTTTAATTAGGACTAGTGAAGACACTATAATGAAGGCATAGATTATATATAGTAAGTCTCTTCTCTTGGTGTAAAAGATGAAAATTAAACTTGTTTCTTGCAAAATGATCACTCTAATAAGTCTAGTTAATACCATTGCTATAAATAGTGAACAAAAATTTTTTTCTTAGGTAAAAACTTTTAAGATTTACTCTCTTAGTAACTTTCAAATATACAATACAATATTGTTAACTATAGTTACCTTTCTGTACATTATATCTCAGGACTTATTTATTTTGTAATTGGAAATGTGTACCATTTTACTACCTTCACCCATTTTCTCCCATCCTCCACCTCTTGGAACCACCAATTTGTTTAATCTGTTCTCTGTTTCTGTGAGTTGGATATTTTTTTAAGAGTCTTTATATAAGTTAAGTGATAAAATATTTGTCTCTTTCTGACTTATTTCACCTAGTGAAATGTCCTTAGGATCCTTCCATGTTGTTGCAAATGGCAAGATTTTATTATTATTTTTTTTAAGTTAGAGGAAGAGAGAGAGATAGGCTCCCTCATGTACCCCAATCAGGATTGACCTGGCAACCCCTGTTAGGGGCCAATACTTTGCCCATCTGGGGCAATGCTTGCAAGCTATTTTTAGCACCGGAGGCAGAAGTTTCACAGAGCCATCCTCAGTGCCTGGAGCCAGTGTGCTCAAATCAGTTGAACCATGGCTGTGGGAGGGGAAGATAGAGAGAGAGAAAAAGTGAGAGAGAGAAGGAGGAGGGGGGAGAAACAGATGGTTGCCTCTCCTTTGTGCCCTGACTGGAAATTGAACATGGGACTTCCACATGCCAGGTTGACACTCTAATGCTGAGCCAACAAGCAACTGGCCAGGGCTGATTTTATTCTTTTTATGAATACGTAACAGTCCATTGTGTGTGTGTGTGTGTGGTATTTTCTTTACCCATTTATCTATCAGTGGACATGTAGGTTGTTTTCATGTCTTGGCTATTGTAAATAATGGTGCAATGAACAGGGGGGTGAAATTATCTTTATTGATTTTGTTTTCTTCAGAGAAATACCCAGAAGTGGAACTGCTGGATTGACTGTTACTTCTATTTTTAATTTTTTGAGGAATCTCCATATTGGTTTTCACAGTAGCTGTGCCAGTTTACATTTTCACCAACAATGTATGAGGATTCCCTTTTTTCCACATCTTCGTCAACACTTGTTATTTCTTGTCTTTTCGGTAATAGTCATTCTATTAGATGTGGGGTGAGTTGAGGTGATATGTCGCTATGGTTTTAATTTACATTTTCCTGATGAATAGTGATTTGACCACCTTTTCATGCACCATCTGGCCATCTGTTTGCTTTCTTTAGGATAATGTATATTCAAATTTTCTACCCACTTTAGAGTCAGATTTTTTTTCCTATTGAGTTGTTCTTTATATATTTTAGATATTAACACCTTATAAGATATATGATTTGTAAATATTTTCTCCCTTTTAGTAGGTTGCCTTTTCATTTTGTTGTTTCCTTTGCTGTGCAGAAGCTTATAAGTTTGATATAGTCCTTTTTGTTTATTTTTGCTTTTGTTACCCTTACTTTTGGTGTCAATTCAGAAAATATCTCTAAGACTCTTGTCAAGGAGCTTACTACACTTGTGTTATCTTCAAGGAGTTTTATGGTTTCAGATCTTACCTTCAAGTCTTTAATAACTTTTTAGTTAGTTTTTGTTTATGGTGTAAGATAATGATTCAGTTTAATATTTTTGCATGTGACTGTCCAGTTTTCAACACCAATTATGGAAGAAACTGTCCTTCTTAGCTCTTTTGTCATATATTAGTGGACTGTATAAACATGGGTTTATTTCTGGACTCTCCATTCTGTTCCATTGATTTATATATTTGTTTTTTGTTTTGTTTTGTTTTGTTTTTTTTCCTGTATTTTTCTGAAGCCGGAAATGGGGAGAGACAGTCAGACTCCCGCATGCGCCCGACCGGGATCCACCTGGTACGCCCACCAGGGGGCGATGCTCTGCCCACCAGGGGGCGATGCTCTGCCCCTCGGGGGCATCGCTATGTTGCAACCAGAGCCACTCTAGCGCTTGGGGCAGAGGCCGAGGAGCCATCCCCAGCGCCCGGGCCATCCTTGCTCCAGTGGAGCCTTGGCTGCGGGAGGGGAAGAGAGAGACAGAGAGGAAGGAGAGGGGGAGGGGTGGAGAAGCAGATGGGCGCTTCTCCTGTGTGCCCTGGCTGGGAATCGAACCCAGGACTTCTGCATGCCAGGCCGACACTCTACCACTGAGCCAACTGGCCAGGGCCTATATATTTGTTTTAATGCCAATACCATACTGTTTTGATTACTCTAGCTTTGTAATGTAGTTTTATGTTAAAACGTGTAATACCTCTTACTTTGTTCTTTTTTTCCTCAAGATTGCTTTGGCTATTTAGGATCTTTTATGGTTCTATACAAATTTTAGGATTGTTTTTTCTATTTCTGTGAAATATGCCATTTGAATTTTTGTAAAAATTGCATTGAATCTGCAGATTGCTTTGGATAGTATGGGCCTTTTAGCAATTACTGATTCTTCCAAACTGTGAGCTTGGAATATCTTTCTATTTGTATTTTCATTAACATCTTGTAGTTTTTAGTGTACAGGTCTTTCACCTTCTTCTTTAAATTTATTCCTAAGTATTTTATTCTTTTTGATGCAATTATAAATAAGATTAGTTTCTTAGTTTGTCTGATAGTTTGTTATTAGTGTTTAGAAATGCCACAGATTTTTATATATTGATTCTATATTCTGCAACTTTACTGAATTCATTTATTAGTTCTAACAGGTTTTTTTGCTAAAATCTTTAGATGTTTCTATATATGTCATTTGCAAATAGTGACAGTTTTACTTCATTCTTCTTATTTGGATATCTTGTATTTCCTTTTCTTGCTAAATTATTTTTTAATCAGCCATTTAATCTAGTAGTTTTCATAAATTCCTTGCTTCAAATCTTTAGAAATATTCTTTCACTTTGAAATAATACCTCAAAATAGAGCTATTTTACTTTATTAGATATTTGAAGAGATGCTAACTATTTTATATTAAGCTAGATGATACATATATGTTGAAATTTGCTATACTTTTTAGAAAGATTATCGTGAGCAAGGGAGCATCCTTGAAAGGAGTCACTTACACACGTTTGTGTCCTTCCACAACACCAGATTTATTAGGGGAGACTTCCTTAACAAGCCCATAGAGTCACATGCAGGTCACACACAGAGCAGGGGAGCCTACTCCATAGAAGTGAGCAGAGCCGGTGTCTGGCACCAAGTCCCCTGGGTCACTGGCAGCCTCTGTGGCTGGAGAGGCGGGTGTTTATCTCAAGGCAGCTGCAGTGGCAGCACCTGTCGGGTGGAACGGAAGTCTGGCAGGGCTCCAAGTGTGACTGATGGTACAGCTAAGCTCTGGCATTAGGTTGTCAGAACTCTGAGTTCTTATAGCCCTAAAGGGATGGAAGTTCCTTTTCTATCAGTGTCCAGATGGAGCCTTTATCCAAGTGTCCAGACTTGTGGTTTTGGGCATTCTCATTGCAACCTATGACCTCAGTCTTGATATAGCACTCGATATAACTTTTATGGCTGACAGTGACTCCATATTGGATTGTCAAAGGGTGTCTAAAAGGTCCACTTTGCTCTTGCTCTGTGAAACTATAATATATTCGAGTGTGAAGGAGACAGTATAAACTAGATAGCAGGGCTCATTGAGTTGGCTTGCATTTTTTCCTCTCAATAATCACCCATCCTGCTGCTACCCACCAACTTTCCCACTGCTCTACCTCTGTTTAGGCCAGTGTGGCTTCTGTTTTTCAGTATAAAACTCCTGACCTCAAAGGAAGAAATGCTGGTTTAACATATGGTGTAAATTGCTCTGCTCATTATGACAAATTTATACTAATACTTTTATTATTTTGGTATTTGAGAGAGAACTAAGATGCGGAGAGAAAGGGATAATATAATATTGAAGTTCCTATGGCACCCACAGTTTAATTTTATGGCAAAAGTTGATGACTTTAGAAATGATGATGTATTTATAGCACTGAAAGCTTTGTGTTGGCCATTTCTTTCAAAGAAAGTGGTTATTATTCTAGCATTGACATGCATACCCACCCTCATGCTGTGAAAGACATTGTTATTTTCCTTTTCTGAGCAGGGGACTGGGTGGGAATATCAGGCTTATGGTTTTTTGGTGCTTGCTTTTACTCTTTTATTTCTTAGTGAATTGAGACCATATGGTCACATAAACCCAAAGCTAGGTGGTTCAGAGGTTTAATTGTGTGACCTTGAAATATTTTAGTTTTGCTTGCAATTAGTGGGAAATAATATGTTCATAGAACAATTTATAAGTCACACAGACCCACTGGAAGAAAAGCCTACTCCAGGTACTGTCATGTGTCCAAGAGAAGTTGCAGATTGTCACAGAAGTGACAGTCAGTCGAGACTAAGCCCTCTCCCTTTTACTTATGACAACATTTATTTGGTGTGACACTTATTTCACAGTGTCAGTTTTCTTTGCCAATATGCCCCAGCCCTAATCCTCATTTTACACGCATCAGTGCTCATTCCCTCATTGATGAAGCTTGGCTTCAGGCTAACAATTTTAAGTGATGGAGCTGTGGTTTGGTAAATGCAACTAGCTGCTGCTTATGTTCTCTTCTGAATAGAAAGGTCTGAGTATTTCCTTGAGGTAATGGTTCTACAGGAAATATTGAGACAGCCCTTATGTTGATACATGCAAAATATGCTTCTTAATTATACATGTTGATGATAATCAGATAACTGAAGTGTTGACTGATAATTTGAGCAATTTGACTGTCTAATGAATAGGATGTTTATTCTCTGTTAATATTCTGGGCAACTGCCTCATCTATTGAAAAAATATTCTTGAGAGTCATATTTCTAAACCTTATTTTAGTTTACAAGAGCAGTGAAGGCTTCTGGGACTGACCTGGAGTATTTTCTGAGGATTAAGTCTGGTTCAAAGGCCTTTGGTTGTGCAGGAGCCACAGCCTTCACCTGCGCCGGGTGCCTCAGTTGTCATAGTTAGAGTATTTGCATCTTAACTGGTTGACTGTTGGTTTTCTGAAACTTTGAGGCTGCTTGCTGTGATTTGCTTTTCAGTTTCTAACCCAGAACGTAAATAATTTCCCAGGCCCTGGCTAGTTGGTTCAGCAGTAGAGCGTTGGCCCGGCATGTGGAAGTGTTGTGTTCGACTCCTGGTCAGGCACACAGAAAAGCCACCATCTGCTTCTCCACCCTTTCTTTTCCCCTTCTCTCTCTCTCTCTCTCTCTCTCTCTCTCTCTCTCTGTCTCTCTCTGTCTCTCTCCACCCCCCCCCCCCACCCTCTTGCTGCCATGGATCGAAATGGTTTAAAGCAAGTTGGCCCTGTGCGCTGAGGATAGCTCCATGGCCTTGCCTCAGGTGTTATAATGACTGGATTGCCAAGCAACGGAGCAGCAGCCCCAGATGGGCAGAGCATTCCCTGGTAGGGGGCTTGCCAGGTGGATCCTGGTTGGGACACATGTGGAAGTTCTGTCACTTGAGAGAAAAAAAAATTCCCAGGTAATTGTTAAATAAGAGAAAACTGTACATATGTTCTTTGCTGGGGTTAAAATACTCTTCAGAACTTATAGTAACACTGTTCAATAGGATGTGTTGCAGTGTTGGAAATGTTCATTTGTGCTGCCTAATGTGGGACTTCTAGTCGCATGTGGCTAATGCAACTATGGAACTGAATTTTTTATTTTATTTTATGTAAATTGAAATGTAACTATCAACACGAGGCTGGTAGGTACTATATTGGACATTATGATGTAGATTTAGAATATTTTTTTAAAGACCGAAAATATTTCTACCTGGTGGTTCAGAATGAAGTTCATGTGCTTAAGTCTATGCCAAGACAAATTTTTATTTTTCTGGTACTAAGATGAGTTGAAAATAGGCTTATGATTTTGAAGTCATTCAAACTTTATGTTTATGTGACAGCATTTTTTCAAGTACTGGTTCATGATTATATTGACTCTAAAAGAAGGTGTGTGCTGCTTATCTGTAAAAAGATAATTTGGCAGGCTCCTGCTTTATTCACAAGCTTAGGGGACAAATGTTCTACCTGCTGTAGGCTGATGCTAACTTACCTTTAATAATGGAGCATTATTACAGTGTTCACTCAGGGTATTTTAAAAATGCTCATACCAATAGATGTCATCAGAGAGGAAAAATTTCTTCTCTTCTATATTCTTTGTCTGTCTATAATCAAATTAACAAAGAACAGATAAAGAGAATTAAAAAACAAATTTAATTACTTATGTACGGGAGTACCATAAGAATATGAGGCTCAAGATAGTCAGACAAGTGAGGCTTACATGCTATTCTGAGCAAAAAAAAAAAAAAAGGAGTTATGGTGTTTTGGGCTTCAAAGAGGAGGAAGGCACCTAAGTGGCAGACAAATGGATAGTACGTCAGACTGGGATGCGGAGGACCCAGGTTTGAAACCCCAAGGTCTCCAGCTTGAGTACAGGGTCACTGGCTTGAGCATTGAGTCACTAGCTCTACTGTAGCCCCCCGGTCAAGGCAGATATGAAAAATCAACCAGTGAACAACTAATGTGCTGCAATGAAGAATTGATGCTTCTCATCTCTCTCCCTTCCTGTCTGTTGGTCCCTATCTGTCCCTTTCTCTGACTCTCTGTCGCTGTAAAAAAAAAAAAGTTGGAAGGAAATGACAAGGAGATGTGAAGAGCAAGTGTTTGGCCACAGATGTTTGTCATGCCATGCAGAGACAAAGGTCACGAGCGGACTCTGACCAGGCCTGCCGAGCTCCTCTCACCACACCTCACCCATATTCTTTGTAGTTATCTCTTGGTGACAAGTCTGTCTGTCTACCTCCTGGAACAAGCAAAGTTTCCTTCAGATGGGAGATTTATCTCCTGTGTTCATGGGGACAGAAGAGGGTCAGAGTGCCCATCAGAAACAGAGTGGCTGTTTCTAAAGTAACTTTAATTAACAATACTCAGTGTGCCAATGTGGCATATTTTGGGGTTGCAAATTTTGCTCCCCTCCAGTGTCATACCTCCATTCCTTTCATGGCTCCCTTGATTTTTGCCCTGGAACTTGCATCCTTCAGCTCACCTGTCTGTTACTTTGTTTGCCAATGCCAGACACGAAGGAGATGGTAGCACTACAGCATTCACCAGGGCGGCTGGTGTTGGATGGAAGGTGGGCCATTGGGCCACTGAGTGTGTGTGTGTGGCTGCTGGGGAGTATCTTTAATGCAACAGAGAGTCAGAGGGATAATGGGAACCTGTGTCTCTGTAATGAGAAGCCTTATTAACTCTCCAACTCAACTGGAAAGTTTCTGCTCAGCCCTCCAAGGTTTCCATCAGTCTTCAGCGAGGAGGCTCCAGAGGGCACTCTCAGAGCCACATGACTTCTTTCCTAGAACTCGTTCACTTCTGTGTTTATGCCTGAATGACAACTGTGTTTCAACCTTTTAAGTCAAAGCACTGAAATCATAGGATTTAGTACCTAGAAATGTTTGACTGATTCCCAAAGTGTTGAGAAAGAAGAACCTGCTGGTTCGTGTGTTGAAACTTCTACTTTTCCCATTGACAAAGGAAACATAAAGCTAGATTTCTCTTGAGCTTGGTGGTAGCTTTTATAGTAACATTTGAGATTGATACAGAGCTGGCCAAGGATGCTCCATTTTGCAAATAGAGTCAAGATTTTGGTTCTCCAAGACTACACACCAAGTGAGTCATTACCTCTCTATCAGATAAACATGTAAAGAATTTTCTTCCTGGGGTATTCATTCATAGTCCACATTCACTACTTGTGAATCTGTTTTGAAGGGCATTCATCGTACAGTGTGATTTCTAAGATAATGTATACCATCAGCCTTGGAGTGGCTTATTAGAATCCCAGCTTTGCTCTCCTTTCCAAAAAGAGGGAGAGAGATGGCCTCAGAGAGTGTGCCTGAGACCACCTCTTTGTCTTTTTAGAAATCTTATCTGTGGGTGTTGAATTGCATTTTTACTTAGCCCCTTTTAGTAATAGCAATACAGTAATGACCATGATGATAATGATGGTGACTAGTAGCCACTTTATATAAGGTTGTCTGCGGGAAAGTTCTACATCCAGGAATTTAGATGTGAAATGGGTTGGATGTAATATAATTGCATCAATGAAACCAAGATCATAGTGAAATAAAAAATTCCTTGCAAATATTTTTTTGATGGAAAAACTGCCTGAATATTAAAAGTGGTAGAGAAAAAAAACTTTAATGCTGCATCTAAAAATCTACTGAAGCTTCACCAGAAAATGTAAGAATTTAACGCAGATTAGCTCAGTCAGTCTTGACACAGACACAAGCTGTCTCTCCTTCTATTGACAGTTCTTTTAGGAGACAGCATCTCAAAGTGAGTTGTCAGAAATGCCATCAATTTTCTCCAGGGACTGTTGCTACAGTTAGAACTGTGCTCCTCATGGAACAGGCATCAAATAAATTGGACGCATGAATATTAATAATTTCTTAAAAGTAAATGCATAGTGACTCTAAACCTCTAGCCCATAGAAATGGTGACATTGTGCCCAAGCTATAGCAGTGCCATTAGGGTGCAGGTGTTCATCAGTCCCATAGAGTGATCATTTAGAAATAAGGTTCTTACAAGTCATAAATTCAACCAAAAACTAAGCTATATGAAAATTCAAAATTTAATGAGTAAGAGTTTGTCTTAGGGATTTTAAATTATGGCTTAAATCATCTCATAAAGCTCTCCTAGGAAGTTTGAACTAATGAAGTTTTCCTTTAAATTCTCCTGTATTGAATAGTGGCATTGAAAATAAGTCCACGTATCTTTGTTTATGAATGAAAAAACATTTGCAAGAAGACATGTAGCAAGCATTTCTTCCATTTGCTTCCTCTAATTCAGTTGAAGTTGATTCAAAATAGAATTTTTTCTTTGGCTTCCCATAGGGGAATTAAGACTGAAGACTGACCTTCGTGACACTTACCATAGTGGTTAGCCATTGGTTGGGAAGACAGAAAAACAGGGAGCAGATCATTAGCAAGTACTTTTTCTTGTTTTCTTTTCTTTTCTTTTCTTTTCTTTTCTTTTCTTTTCTTTTCTTTTCTTTTCTTTTCTTTTCTTTTTTGAGAAGCTGCAAAATATCTCCTAAAATTTCTCTAAGGAATGTTTCTTCTAATTAAAAAAAAAAAAGTACAGGAGCAAAACTAGGAAAAAAGTGAATTTGCATTAATATGTATGCGCTTTTCCCAGGGTCTCTCGCATGTGTCAATTCATCCTGTGTCCCAGGAGCTTTGCTCTGTGATGGAGACCCAAGACCGGAATCACCATGCTCATGAAGTTCCTTCCAAGGGAGGGGGCCCACTTAACGTCTTAAAATGAAACTCACCAGCAGATGTGTAGAACACTCTGGAGATAAAGGGAAATGTGGGACAGGAGTGTACTAAAACTGGGAAAGGTTAAGCCTGACAAAATGAATTGGAGTGAAAGCACATGGAGAAAATGAGGAACAAGAAACCATTCCTTAAAGGAGATTGCTGCAGTTTGGGGAATGTTCTGCTAAATACTTGTATTGCAGGCTGTAAATAGGTGTTCCATGTGAAAGGGGCAGTTGTGGCTAAGTGAGTTTGAGGGTGCAGCATGTCAAATTCCCTTTTTGGAGGGTCTCAACCCCCATAACCAGTTTAAAGTCTCTGAGATGTCCCCCTGCCAAGAAAACCCACTCAAATTGGTTTAATACAGGGTTTTTCCAAACTCAGTCAAGCATGGAATCCTTGCACTATTCCACAGAATGGTTTCTGTCCAATGGTTCAGGGAACACTGTCTGCTAGAGGCAAAGAGGGGCTAGAATGCCTTGCCCAGGCCAGGCTGTGAGATTCTTTATGGGCCAAGCTCCGATTTTGAATTTTTCCTTTGTGTAAAAATTTTAGTGTCTTAATGTTCCCTCTCTGAAACAGAATTGCTGTGATTGCACTGAGACCATTTGCTTTGGAGAGGAATGAAAGGAAATAGCAGGCCTCTTATCCTCAAGGGACTCACAGCTTAATTGGGAGACAGAAATGAGAGTTATCTCGATAGTAAGGTAATTGCTTTCAGTAGAGCTTTGCAGAATGCTTCAAAACAAGGAGCATGAGCTCATGTCCACTGGGGACTTGGTGATGGTGCATTGTCCAGATCTACGTGCCTGGAGGTTGGACGAGGAAGGCTGGATGAGGGCAGGGGAACAGTGGTTCCAGGGTCATGGAGTAGCAGAGGGTCAGGGCTAAATCTTAGAGATCACCCGGAAAGGTATAGAAGATGAGTTGAACAGAGTGTGGGAATGGATCGGAGGATAAGGAAGGAATATTTTAGAAATCTGAAAGCTTTTTGTCTTGAGCAAGTTAATATTCAACACTCTTACTGAGGGTAGGGCTTTTTAAATTTTAAACTCCTGGTTTTGTCTCCACCTAGACTCTTACCTGGCACAGAGTAAACATCAAGAAATGAGTGGGTTGATTAAATTATATTTTATAATGCGCATTGCTTAAACTATATACATAGTATTAATGACTACTTTGAGTTCCATTGATAATGTTATAGTGTTACAATATGTGTGTGTGAGCCTCCTAAGAGGGAAGATATATATATCTTCCCAAATAGCAGCATTGTTTTTTAGTATAAGAAAATAAGTTGTATGTGATCTCTCCTGGGTTTTGCTAATTTTCACTCAACATTGTGCCAGACAATGTATCCAGGTTTCAGTACAGGTGTAGTTTCCTTTCCCTGCTGCATTATTACATTGTAGGGTAACTGTGCCATCCTTTCTCCTGTGAGGGTGTTTGGGTTGCTTGCGGTTTCTGCTGCTGTGAACAGTGTGATACTGAACAGTCCTATATGGGGCCCCAGCTGTGTAAGGTTTCTCTGAGGCATGTACCCAGCAGTGGAATTGCTGTGGACACATGTTTGAGCATATTCAACTTTGGGAGGTGATGCCAACTGCTTTTCAGAGTAGTTGTAACAGTTAACCTATTTTTTGACATCATAAGAGTTGCTGTTGCTCTGTCTCCTCTTTAGCCCGTAGTATAGTAAGACTTCCTAATTTTTGCCAGTCTAAATTTGGGTTCTTCCTTGTGAAGTCCCTGTTAATAATGTCTCTTGCTAAATTTTCTATTGGGCTGTTTGAAATTTTCTTAGTGATTTGTAAGAATTCTTTTGTATATTGTGAGTATTAAAATTTTGTTAATTTATATGTGTGGCCAATACCTTCTTGTTCATGGCTTGTCTTTTCTCTCTGTCTGTGGTTTCCTTTGATGAAAGAATGTTTGTAGTTTCAAGGCTCATTAACCAGTTGTTTTCCCTTTCATGGCTTGGGCTTTCTGTGTCTAGAAGCCTTTTCCTGAGATCATAAAGGTAGTTCTCCATATTGTTTTATAAATTATTTTTGGTGGTTTTGTTGTATTGAATTGATTTTTTTGGGTACAGGATGTCAAGCTAATTTTATTTTGAATGGTTATTTATCTGTTCTCTAATTATTCTCAGTGCCAGCTCTTTTTATCAACCAAGTGCTCATATGTGTGGGTCTGATTCTGACATTTCTGTCCTTTACATTAGTCATTGTTTATCTCTCTGGCAGGTGCACAAGGTCTTGTGGTCACAGCTTTGTAGTAAAGTCTGAGGCCTCTGTGGCCAGTCCTGCTACCACTTTTTCTGGAGATATTTGTCTCTTCTTTCTTTTATATATAAATGCTCTGTTGAGATTTTAAGTATAAATACATTTTAAACTATAGGTAATTTTCTGAAAAAATAACATCTTTATGATAGTAAGTCAGTTAATCAATGACATGATCTCTCAGTTTAGTATTTCCCTGATGTCTTTCAAGTAAAATTTTTATAATTTCTCCTTAAAGTCTCCTATATATTTTTAGATTTAATTCTGGATACTTAATGTTTTTCTATGCTATGATAGATAATAGCTTTAAAAATAAATCTTATTCTCTACTTACACATGGCTAGCATTTCTAAATGGAATTTTAGTACATTATTCTGTAATCTAGGAACCTCTAAACTCTATTAGTAATTCTTAGATGTAGATTCTTTTGAAATTTTAACATAAATAATAATACAACCTTTGAATGATGGTTTTGGCACGTCTCTCCAGTCATGATGCTTAATTCCTTCTTCCTGACTTATCTTGCTGACTAGGCCCTCAGCACATTGCCAAGTAGAAGGAGTCATAGGGCTACTTTGCTTTGTTATGATCTGAATTCTTCTCATGTTTTGCTTTTAAGAATGATGCTTATTATAGATTTTATTTAGTGGATACTCATTTTCCTGTTAACATGAATGAATGCTGAATTGCATCAAATGCTTTTTTCTGCATTCATTGAGATGATCTTATATTTTTCTTCTTTAATTCTTGAACTAATGTTTACTGATTTTCTAACATTAAACCAACCTGGCTTTCTGGAAATGTTCCACTTGGTCCTGATGAATTATTTTTTAAATTTATTATTGACTTTTCTTAGAAATATTTATTTTAGAATGTTATATCTATATTTAAGTGTAATTTGTATTTTTTGATTTCCTATGTTGTCCTTACTGGGTTGCAATCTCAGAGTTATGTGGAGCTGACCCTAAACATGAACATTTTGCTTCCCAAGTTCATGGCCCCAAGCAAATCACTAAAGGAAGTAATGTCCTGTCAGATCTTGCAACATAATTATTTGACTATCCATTTTCTGTAAAACAAAACAAATGAATCATCACTAAACTTTACCATAGTGAATGTGGTGTATACCCCATGCAATTTGTATTTTGTTTTAAAAATATTTGTGTACATAAGAGCAGAGTGAATCGAGAGTGCCAGCCATTTTGCCAGCTGGTCAGATGTCGATGTTTTGGTCACTTGATTTTAATGTATGCTGATGATAAACAGGCTCTTCTTCTTTCTAAAGACAACAGCATTTGTCGTTTCTAGGAGCCTTCCCAAAAATGGAAGAGAAAGTAGAGGGTAGAAAATTACAAGCAGAATCAGAGTCTTGGTTGAAATCTTGACTCCCTTCTGTGTAACCTGAGGCCCTGTACTGAAATACCCTGTGTCTCAGTCTCTTTATTTGTAAAATGGGGATGATAGTGGTGCGGTAGGAAAATAGTGAAGACTAAATGGGTTCATGCATGTAGAAGCAAGGAGAGCAGTATCTAACAAGTTGCAAACATTTGCTTATACTGTATTATTATGAAGTCATTCCCAAAATGTAGCCTTCACTTGTGACCGGAATTCTAACATCAGTGATTCTTAGTGAATTGTACTGTTTTTTAAACTTGGATTATTTTTTTATTAAAATTCCCAATTAATTCAGATCACTGAAGTTTATAATCTGTTATTAAAATGTTTTACTTATTAATTCAAGATAGAAAGTGTCCCAGGAGCTTGATAAAAAGCTTAGATGTAGGAGCTACACTTACTTTTTAACCCCAGAAAACCACATAAAATGAATTGAAGATAAATCTTTGGTATTGAGGTCAGGAAACCAGAGTGTAAACACAAGAGGAGAAAATGTTTATTTCACTAATATGTAGAATATAGAACAAAATTTACCAAATGAACTAACAAAACAAGCAAAAACAAACACATAGATACAGAAAACAGAATGGTAGTTACCAGAGGAGGGGGTGGTGAGAGAGTGAAGAGGGTAAAGGGAGTCAAATATAAGGTAAGGAAGGAAGCCAGACTTTGGGTGGTGAGCATGCAATAGAGTATACAGATATCAAATTACAGTGTTGTACCCCTAAAAATTATAGTATGTTATTAACCAATGCTACCCTTATTAAATTTATTTATTTATTTATTTATTTATTTATTTATTTATTTATTGTTAAGTGAGAGGAGGGGAGATAGAAAGACAGATTCCTTCATGCACCCTGACTGGGATTCATCTAGCAACTCCCATCCAGGGCCAATGCTTGAATCAACTGAGCTACTGGCTGAGGGAGGAGAAGAGGGAGAGAAGGGGGGCGGTAAGCATATGGTTGCTTCTCTTGTGTGCCCTGAATGGGAATCAAACCTGGGACATCCATGCACCAGGCCAACACTCTATCCACTGAGCCATTGACCAGGGCTATTTTTTTTTTAAGTACAGTTGGTATACAATATTATTATATTAGTTTCAGGAGTATAATGTAGTGACTCAGCATTTATATACATTATAACATGGTCACTTCACTAGCCTAGTAATCATTTGTCACCTACAAACTTATCACAATATTATTGTCCAATAAATTTAATTTGAAAAAAATAGGAAGGATGTTTGTCTCTTCCATCTGGAGACAGGTGGGTGCTGAGTGCAGTGCAGTCCTGGCAGCAGTTCGGTTTAATGAGCACACAGAAATACGCTGGAGAGTTTCTTTCCTCCCTCCTCAAAAACCAACTTTGTGCCTCAGTGTCCATTTCTGTGAAGCAGGTGTTACATGCTCAGATGCTTACCGGGGTGAGACAGACAACGTAAATGTCGTCAGCCGGGTGGGGATTGTTCCCCATGGCACACAGCATCATCTTCTTCTGAAGTGGGCAGCCACTTTGGGTTCTTCTGTTCTTTCATATTCAATTACAGTATCATCTTTTAAAGAAGTTCAGTGTTATGACTTGGAGTCTTGAAATCAGGGAAGCTTTGGGAACATACAGCCATCTGAATATGTTGAACCACTTGGCATCCAGCCCACTGGTATGAATGTACATACTGTCTTCTTTTTTTTTTTTTTTTTTTTTTTTTTTCATTTCTGAAGCTGGAAACGGGGAGAGACAGTCAGACAGACTCCCGCATGCGCCCGACCGGGATCCACCCGGCACGCCCACCAGGGGCGATGCTCTGCCCACCAGGGGGCGATGCTCTGCCCATCCTGGGCATCGCCATGTTGCGACCAGAGCCACTCTAGCGCCTGAGGCAGAGGCCAAGGAGCCATCCCCAGTGCCCGGGCCATCTTTGCTCCAATGGAGCCTTGGCTGCGGGAGGGGAAGAGAGAGACAGAGAGGAAAGCGCGGCGGAGGGGTGGAGAAGCAAATGGGTGCTTCTCCTGTGTGCCCTGGCCGGGAATCGAACCCGGGTCCTCCGCACGCTAGGCCGACGTTCTACCGCTGAGCCAACCGGCCAGGGCCATACTGTCTTCTTAATAAGTGAGGGTTGATTGAAACTACTGAATGAAGACTTCAGCGGACATTTATTTGGCTTTTGTTAAGATTCTCTAAGTCATATTGCTCAAAAGAATATAAGAATTTACAAGTTTACTGCATAGGCAGATATACAGCTGGAAGAACCTGTGTCCAAACCACAAAAATGACAAGACATTCTCCTTTCCTGGCTAATATGAGGGACTGCTGCTTCTTTACCCATTAGAGATTTAGTCTTACTTTGATCTGCACATCTTCTAGGAAAAAATCACCAATCACAGATCTGCCTCTGTTCTCTGACAACTCCCTGGTTCCCTGATTGCCATGAGCCAGTAAATCCAACATGGTTTTAGTACAGTCAGTCCTGGTCACCTGTAGATGAAGGATGTTGATACCTATGCAAGATTTCGTTATATTATTATGTAGTTATTTACTTTTTGGTCCTTGTGAAAAATTAAAGGCAGAAGGACATATTAAAGGAAGAAAGTTTATTAAGGAAAATTAACGGTAAAACTGAATGAATAATTCATTTCAATAAAAGCCATTTCCAGATTTTTCCCTCTCAAGATTCTGTACCTGCTGTCACTTTGGTGCCTGGGAAAGCCAGCGTCTCTAGGGCAGATTTGCAGATGTCTTGTGATTCACACCACAGATAGGAAGAGGAGGTTACCCTTTGAAACCTTGGTAGAAAAAGTTCCTTCCAGAAGCTATAGATTGTGCTGATTGCGATTTTAGCAGGTTTCAACCTGCTGTCCAGGTCTGGAACTTGAGACAAGTTAAGATTAACAAGCTTTTTGCGGTTGAGTTTCATTAATGAGAGTTTGCTGTCAAACCATGTTGGGGAGGCTGACTTCCATGCCCCGTGCCTTTCCTCACTGACATACCTGAGCTGTGAGGGCCCTGCAAGGAGGCCTTTTCTCCGGACCAGCTGGTCCTGGTCTGAGCTGTCTCTGTGCCCCTGGCTGTACAGTGCTTTGCTGCTAATGTGTGAAGGCAGAGCTCAGGAGGGGTGAAAGTTGGGAGTCCAGCTTGGGAGGCTTTTCCCAAAGGTCAGTGAAAAGCATTTTTAGTCCTTTACCTGGACAGTTTAAAAAAGAATTAAGGTGACTTTTATTTTCTCAGGTCACTTTTCTAGGAAACATGCAAGACCCGCAGTATGGGCTGCTCCCTTGCCAAGCAGACGCGGAGTTATTCCATGCCAGCGTTATTATGTCATTGAATTAATAATGCTGTCAAGACTAGATCAGAAGTCAGTTTGGCAACTATGCCTTTAGGGAAATTTCTGGAAGAGTGACCTTCCATTTTTAATAAGCATGTTATTACATTTAGAATTAAATTACTGAGGGCCAAGCTATCCTCTTGAATTTGCTATTAGCCATTTTTTCCCTTTTATTTTTAATGAAATAGAACAAGGTAAAGCCAGTTATTTCTAACAATATGCAGTCAGAAAGGAACTCGGAACCTTTTACTGTCAGGCCCTTTATTTTAGACAAGTTTAACTCTTCTATATATTAGAATTTTGAAATTCTTCCACAAAGCATCCATTTTTCTTCTTAATTAAAGTGGATGGGAGAACACACTGTGTGACTTTGGCCACCTCTGTTTGGATGCCTTCTCAAGCTTGACTTTTTTTTCTTTTTCTTTACCTAAAGTAAAACACGTCCTCTTCACTGTAATATTTTTGTGATTTGAATCTTCATGTGGAAAATAAATGGGCCAGAAATTCCATTAGTATATTCTGTAACACATCTGGGGAGAGAGTTTAACTCATCAAATATCAGAATCCAACTTAAAACACTAGTTTTTTGTTTTGTTTTGATTAAAAACACTTTGTATAGTGTGTTGCTTTGTATAGTGTATAAGGTGGTTACACAAGAAGGTGTGACAGTAAATACAGGTGTGTGGGGGTCAAGCTACTTGAGCCTGCTCAGCACGGGACCCTGAGCAATGCGGGTACTCCCACGAAAGCCCCCGTCAGAGGGCAGAGGGACGAGACATGAACAGGTTGTTTGTTGGGTATACATTTTTTCGGTCCATAAGCTGGAAAGGACAGCTCATATTTACATTTACATAAATGCATTTATTGTGAGTGATGGCCTATTTAGCTCTTTGAGCTAGTCCATCCTGAGTGTGCAGTGAACCCGACAGCACCCCTGCCCAGTCACATGTGCATAGTTTAGGAGGGGAACAGGGTGTGCACCCCTGTACTCCTGTACCCAAGGGAGAAGACCCCCTCCCCCGACAGAACTGCTGGGCTTAGCTATGTAGGACGGGACATGTCCTCCTGTGCTTCTCATTGGCTTTGTGCTGGAATATGTACAGGTAGTCGGTGGTAGCATGGCACTAATGTTGTCGTTGGCCTGGTCCCAGGCTGTGTGCAGAATCTTCTTATTGAAGGTCCACACTGACTTCCCACTGCTCCCTGTTCCCCCTGGACATGCTCTCCCAGGCCTCGTGCTGGCTGGAGGCTGACTGTTCTCTTTCAAAGCTTGCAGGGCCTTGTCCCTCCGCATGTTTCTATCCAACATTCTGGAGTTGTTGTGGGGCCGCCTCATGATGGCACTGCCCAGGCGGCTCCAGCAGCGTGCACACTTGGCAAAGATGCAGTCATTGTACGGAGAACACGACTTGCCTGAAAGGTCCTCCTGGACCTGCTGTGCCTCGGGAGGGGAAGCTGTCCGTGCTGAGAGCCCAGGCCTGCACCCACAGGGAGCTTCAGCCCTCATGTACTGACCACTATGGCAATTTCGCGTGGGAGATGGAAGGAATTATTTCTGAGAAGAAAGATATACTTCTGGGATCTTCAGGTTCTTCAAAAACTCAGAGTGACAGTGATGCAGGGTGGAGAAGTGCATGTCGCACAGCTGATACAGTGGACACGCCATGCTGGTGTGGGTAGAACTCGATCCCTGGGGTCACCTCCAGCTCCTCGACAGCCCAAGGCTTAATATCCATGGTGTTTACGCTTCTCCCTGTAATTTCTGAATGCCACCGATGAATTCTCAGGTCATCTGTGGAAAGATACATTTCATTTTTGCTGTTTATGGAGATAGAGTTTATATGGTAAGTGTGAGCATTTGCAAAAATTGGTAGACTTGCTTCTACCGTGAAGTCCATGGTCTTCACTGTTGGGACCGACCGTGCTGTAATTGTAATTGGTTCTCTCTGGAGTCGTCCATATGCACCTTTCAGTGATAACCTGCTGCTCTTTTATCCTGTCCATTTATTTTTCATAATTTAATAGTTTTATCATTTGCAGAGAATAGAAAATGAGCAGCATTTTTGTGTATGTGGTAACCACCTAACTGTATTTACCCCTCCCCCTCAATTTCTATTCTTTTCAAATAATCAAACTCTTCTGGTTCGTGACTTTGAAAGGTGCTGTATTATGCCCTTGAAACCTGCATAATTTTATTAACCAATGTCACCCTAATACATTCAATAAAAATTTTTTAAAAAGAAAAAGGAAAATTTTAAAAAGAAAAAGAAAGGAACTGTAAACATTATATTCTCCCCTAGAATGAGGCTGGCCTTTGTTCCTTTGTTCCCGCTGAAAAATAACAGTTCTGCCACCCTGGTCTCCTGTAGCAAGAATATCTCCAGAATAATTAAATTTGAGAGCTAGGGCCCTGGCCAGTGGGCTCAGTGGTAGAGCATCAGCCTAGAATGTGGATGTCCTGGATTTGATTCCCGGTCAGGACACACAGGAGAAGTGCCCATCTGCTTCTTCACTTTTCCCTCTCTCCTTTCTCTCCCCTCCCCCTTTCTCTCTCTCTGTTCCCCGCCCTGAACTTTATGTTGGGTGCCATTCGGCAACCATCCCAGGGAACATGCACAGATGTCCAAATAGGATGTGGTGGCTCCATTTGGTCTGTTGAGGAAATCAAGGCTCAGGAGAGAATCTGTCTTGGCTGAGGTCACACATATAGTAAACAGCAGAGCTGAAATTCAAATTCAGTTGCAAAGTTGATGATGCTCCTGAATATGTAGGTTTAATCAGGTTCACCCAATGCCTTTAAAGGTTAATTTAGTGGCAGTGTGACTTTTGTCTCAATATTAATTCAATTTTTTTCTTATGAATTATTTCAGATTTACTACATTTATAAAAATTTGAATTAAACTTAATTTTATTACTGAACAATCTCACTTATGAGTTCATGATGGGAGAGATATTCTTTAAATCAACATTATAATTTAAATTGAGTATTTGAGTAATTACAGTAGGTATGCTTCAATTTAATCTCATTACCAGCTGTAATATTTATGTTTTACTGAAAATGAATCAGGCTTTTATCCCTTGACCTCCAGAGTTGCATCTAAAATTCTCTATTTCAGGGATCACAAACCAGCTTCTTTTTCAGGACTAGAATTCTTTTTGTCTATATCCATTATATGGTGATATAAGTGTTAGGTAATAGGGCTTTTTTATAGCCCATTATGTGAAGAACTAATATGAATTTTGCCTCTATTATAGCCATTTTCTGAGAATAAAGACATTTTTGAATGTCTCCTTAGTAGGAATCTTTATTAATCATCAATGACTTAAAAGCATTGTCAAACTTATAACTTTTAGGAATTAGTCTAGCAGAATGAGGGGGGGGGGATTCTGCAGTTTGAGTAGAAACTGTAGAAGTTAGATGAATGATTACAATAGTAATTTACTTTCTTGCATGGTGAGTGAAATGCCTTACATATTGATTAGGTTTAGGAAAGAATATGAAATGAGGTAGAATGATAGCGATATTTGATATTTTATGTCTTTCCCCACCCACACCTCTACAGATATGGGTGGTGGGTCCTGTACATGTCACTGTCAGGAGAATAAGCATTCTCACTGCAGAAAGGAAAAAAAGGAGTTAACTATGTGAGGTGATGGATGTGTTAACTATTTTGATCTTGCTAATCATTCTGCAATGTTATGTATATCAACTTATGCTGTGTACTTTAAATATATACAATCATTTTTATCAATTATTTCTCAAGTTGGTGGGGGGTTGGGAGAATGCCCCAGAAACTGTCCAAGACAGAGAGCAGCTGCCAGGGGCAGTGATTGCTGGAAATGGAAAGCCAGGTGAAGTTTGGATCAGTGGGGCTGCGATGGGTTATGTGAAATCAAAACTGCAGGCAAAGGGAAGACATAGAAGGACCTCCAGAGAGAGTCAGAGATAGCATTGAGGAGATGGGGAGATTTATCCGCTTGCCTGTTGCTGCCACAGGTTTCTGGTTTCCTGAGGCTTGGCTTTCATTTTCCTCTGCATATCTAGCAGCTACACACCCTTCACCATGAGGAAAAATGTGATATAACTGACTGTCTTGGATGGTATGGAGATCTTTGATTGCAAGGAGAGTGGCACCTACGGAGAAATCTTTTGCATGTACTCAAGATCATCCACACTTTGGTTTAGCATGTTGGAGAATGAAGAATGTGGCATCAGAGATAACTAAAACCTGTAAAAAAAAGGGCAGCATGGCCATGACATCTTTAAATTGTCTAACAGATGCCTTCATCACATGGAAAACCACTCCAGCCCAAGGGAGCAGGAGCAGGGGCAGGGAAAGGGGCAAAACAAAGGTTACCCCACGTGTCATTCCTCAGGGAACCACCAGACAGGTCAAAATGCACAAGTGCAGTTCTTTAAGAATAAGGTCTGTATTAGCACCTTTGCACCAGTAAGTTGCATTAGCAATGCAGGCCCTCATCTTCATAGGCACAGTGTGGTGCTAGGGAATGGTAGACACGTAAAAAGGCCAAAGTACTTTCTTAATGAAATACAGCCATCTTATTTTCATGAAGCACTCTTTTAGTTATTGTAGGCTTTTTATTAAATACCATAGTTGTGAAATGTTGATAGTGTCAATATTTTTCAGCTTAATCTTTAGTTCAGTGGAGGAACCCTTTTTTTGAGCACCCTATTTCACCATTTTCTGGGTTGTCACTTGGTAATTCTTTTTTGGTCTTTGTTTTTATCAAGACTTTTTTTTTTTTTTAAGAACACTTCATGGTTCACAGCAAAATTAAGGGGAAGGTACAGAGATTTCCTATAAATTTCTTATCTCCAAACATGCACAGCTTTTTCCCAGTATCATCATTCCCCACCAGAGTGGTACGTTTGTTATAACTGAGGACCCTCCACTGACAAGTTATAGTCACTCAAAATCTATAGTTTGTTTTAGGATTCACTCTTGGTGTTGTGCATTCTACCAGTTTAGATAAATGTATAATAACAGGTGTGTATCCACCATTAGAGTATCATAAAGAATGGTTTCATTGCCCTAAAAATCCTCTGTGCTCTTCCTAGTCATCCCTCTTCTCCCTCCCAAAACCCCTGGAAGACAGTGATGTTTTAACTCTCTTTATAGTTTTACCTTTTCCAGAGTCATATAGTTGGAATCACATCATGTAGCTTTTTCAGATTGGCTTCTTTCATGTAATAATATGTATGTAAGTTCCCGTGTCTTTTCATGGCTGGTAATTCATCTATATTTATCACTGAATACTATTCTATTGTCTAGATGTACAACAGCAGAGTTATCTATTCACATACTGAGGACATCTTGGTTTCTTCCAAGTTTTGGCAGTTATAAATAAAGCTGCTATAAACATCTGTGTGCAGGTTTTTGTGTGGACATAAGTTTTTAGCTCCTTTGGGTAAATACCCAGGAGTGTGATTGTTGGATCACATGTAAGGGTATGTTTAGTTTTGTAAAAAACTGCCAAACTGGTCTTACAAACTGGCTGTACCATTTTGCATTCCCATCAGCAATGAATGAGAGTTTCTGTTGCATAAAATCCACACCGATATTCGATGTTGTCAGTGTGCCGGATTTGGGGCATTCTAATAGTGGTCAGCAATTACTTTTTGAGGGAAGATATGTTCACCTTATACAAATATGAATAGTAATATTTTTAACTAGAGGTGCTGTTCTTTGAGCAGCCTTTTCCAAGCCAGCAGCATTTTCCTGCCTGGGGGTTATTAAGTCATGTGTACAACAGCGCTTTGCCTGCAGCCAG
This sequence comes from Saccopteryx leptura, assembly GCF_036850995.1. Classification (NCBI taxonomy): domain Eukaryota; kingdom Metazoa; phylum Chordata; class Mammalia; order Chiroptera; family Emballonuridae; genus Saccopteryx; species Saccopteryx leptura. The sequence goes on from NC_089504.1 coordinate 160,688,367, forward strand.
GGCACAGGTGTGATTTTAAATTTAAGTAAATTTGCTGGGCCTGACTGGGAGATCCATTAGGTTGACTTCCTGAGAGAAACAGATAGCAACACTTCATGTCTTAGAGCAGAGGTCCCCAACCTTTTTTGGGCCATGGATCAGTTTAATGTCAGAAAATATTTTCACGGACCGGCCTTTAGGGTGGGACAGATAAATGTACAAAATAAAATTATGCAACAGGCGTAAAAACTGTGGTATTTTAAAATATAATTGTTGAACTTACGAGACAAGCATCAAGAGTGAGTCTTAGATGAATGTAACAGAGGGAATCTGGTCATTTTTAAAAAATAAAACATCGTTCAGACTTAAATATAAAACGGAAATAATGTAAGTATTTATTCTTTCTCTGCAGACTGGCACCAAATGGCCCATGGACCGGTACCGGTCCGCGGCCCGGGGGTTGGGGACCTCTGTCTTAGAGGATGTTCCTCCTGATATCTTAATTAAAAGCATATAGATTTCCTTGCAGTCCAGCTTATGCTTAGATGTATTATTTCATCTAGACTTTACCTGGAATCACAATTTGATGGTTTTCTACTGTGCTTTGGGTCCGTCTCACTAAAGAATTGGCCCATATGTGAAATCATGGCACTTCCTCGTCAAGTGCATTAGTAAAACGCGTTTTTACTTCATTTCCTGTTTATAGCTCTAGTATATTTCTTGCCTCATCTGTGCCTGTAGCCTCTGGAAAGGTACAGAGGAGGAGAGTATAGTTCTGTCCAGTGAGGGACTTTATAGGCTATATAGCATCTACCTTGGATGGGTATCAAATTGGAGTTAATATCTGCCTGTCTGTCCTTCATCTCTTGGTTTGCCTATCTCTTCATATGTTTTTTTGTTTTGTTTGAAGTTTTTTTCCTGGAGGGTTAATACAAGATGCCCAAAGATAGGATGATTTCATTATCAGCTTGTCCTTACAAGAGCCCTGGAGAAGACAAATTAATTCCTTCCTTTTTTCAGACTGTAGCACCATCAGCTTTGTTTCTGAAGCACTGGCTGCCTCTCCTAGCACCACCACAGTGTGTTGCTGTGTTAAACTGTCTTTCCATTTTGCTTTGGAATTGAGGGTAGGAAAGTATTCTTTCTAACACATTTGATAAGGAAGTTAAATCTAAAACTATAAGGAATTTGTTTTTAAAGTATGTGCCTCCTCTTTTTTCCCCTCAAAATTAAGACACTAAATTTTTCACACTTCCAAACTTCTAATTCTGGCCCCCATCTATTTTCTTCTTTCTTTAAATTTGTTTAGTCAGTAGTATTTCTGATGCTGCATCTACTGTTTGTCAGGCGTTGACTGTACACCTCTTTGAGTACAGACGAATTTGACCCTAGGATGGGGCAGAAATCTGTATCAGCAGGTCCCAGTTCTGCCTTTTTGAACTTACACATTGACTCTAATGTCCCTTGCATATGATAGCTATTAAAACATTTCAAGACTGTGAACATGCTTATTTAAGACTGGAAGAGCCTGGGTCACAAAAGAGGAAGGAGAGTTACAGAGTGGGGGTAGACAGGCTTGAGTGGTTGGGAAGACTTCGGGAATCATATAAAGCATTTGTGGGAAAGACAAAAGGAGTAGGACAGAGACACAAACCTGTGCGTCTAGTAGTTTTTATGGTTAGTATTCCCTGAAAATAATCTCTTCGGCTTCATTCTTCAGAATGAAAGTATGGATGGTGTTTCAGATTGAAAATCACAGAATTCCCATGTTAGAACCATCTTTCTATTTAACTCTTGCCTTTTTTTCTACCAGGGTAGGTGAGGAAAAGGGAAGGAGACGGACAGGATGCCTTCTTCTCTACCACTGATTTTCCCATGGCTTTCAGATTGTGCACTCTTAGCAAAGTCCTACAGGAAGTATCACCATTGAATACAATGGCTTTCTGTAAATTTATTTTTTTATTATTATTATTATTTTTTTTTTTGCATTTTTCTGAAGCTGGAAACAGGGAGAGACAGTCAGACAGACTCCCGCATGCGCCCCACCGGGATCCACCCGGCACGCCCACCATGGGGTGACGCTCTGCCCACCAGAGGGCGATGCTCTGCCCATCCTGGGCGTCGCCATGTTGTGACCAGAGCCACTCTAGCGCCTGGGGCAGAGGCCACAGAGCCATCCCCAGCGCCCGGGCCATCTTTGCTCCAATGGAGCCTCGGCTGCGGGAGGGGAAGAGAGAGACAGAGAGGAAGGTGCGGCGGAGGGGTGGAGAAGCAAATGGGCGCTTCGCAAATGGGCGCTTCTCCTGTGTGCCCTGACCGGGAATCGAACCCGGGTCCTCCGCACGCTAGGCCAGCGCTCTACCGCTGAGCCAACCGGCCAGGGCCGGCCTTCTGTAAATTTAGATGAGATTCTATTTGACAGTTCTTGTTTTGCTTCATACGGATTCTGGATGGGTTACAAGATTACCCTGATGTGGCAAATGAGACCAATTTCTATGGCTATAAAGCAATGACTGATTTCCTCATACCTCACGGGAAATTGAGTATCATTACTCTAATCCTGTCATGGATGATACCAGTGTATCATTTTTATAGGAATAAAGATTTTTAAAAAAAAATACTGCAAAAAAAGAATGCTGAAAGCAACCTAATTAACTAATATACCATAATTTCATGATATTTTATAAATTGGCATTTATTACTCCTTGTCTACCCTGGTACCCTAGACACAAATATAATTATCACTTTTCATTTGTCCTGCCAGAACAGCTATTAGTGAGGAGGGAAATGGTTTAGGCTGACAAAAGATGATTCATAGCAATGACGTTTTAAAAAAGGAGAGAAAAATGTCTGTTAAACTAACTTATAAAAAAACAACAATCCTGTAACTCAAAATGTGTATTTATTTGCTTGTGTGGTCTTAATTATACTTGGTTCCATTAGGAATAGGGGAGAAACAAAAACAAAAATAATTTTAGGGTAAAAAAGTGAAAGATGGTGAAAAAGATTGTATAGTCCATGTGCTGCTTTGACACCATGAAACTTATGGGGGTTTTTTCTTTGTTTTTTTTTCTTTTGTATTTTTCTGAAGCTGGTAATGGGGAGAGACAGTCAGACAGTCTCCTGCATGCGCCCGGCCGGGGTCCACCCGGCACGCCCACCAGGGGGCAACGCTCTGCCCCTCCGGGGCATCACTCTGTCGCAACCAGAGCCACTCTTGCGCCTGGGGCAGAGGCCAAGGAGCCATCCCCAGCACCCGGGCCATCCTTGCTCCAATGGAGCCTCGCTGCGGGAGGGGAAGAGAGAGACAGAGAGGAAGGAGAGGGGGAGGGGTGGAGAAGCAGATGGGCGCTTCTCCTGTGTGCCCTGGCTGGGAATCGAACCCGGGACTCCCGCACGCCAGGCCGATGCTCTACCACTGAGCCAACTGGCCAGGGCCGAAACTTATGTTTTAAACAAACTATATTTTGTGGTTCCACAGAAGAAACTTGGGAGCTTGATTGAGATTGTGAAATCCCATCCTGTCTTGGCTCTACCATGCCCATATCCTACCTTAGGAATGAATCTTGGGAATGGTTTAGAAATTTTCATGGTGTTGATGTATTCAGTTAAAACTCAGCCAACTAGGGGTCTCCATCATCTGCCCAAAGTAATGTTTTTGCACTCAAGCCACCAGACCCATGTCCCTCCAATTCTAGGTCAGCATGAACAAATTCATCTTGTTCATGGCATCTTCTAGGATGTATGCCTTCAAGAATCAAGCTGTGTGCCACCAAGAAACCCAGTCTGTTGGTGAGGACCTGGAGCAGACTCTTTAAACTGTCCCCCCCCACCCCCCATCCGCTTTTGGTCATGGGATTAATCATGCAAATTAGGTATTTTTATAAGTTATACCTCCTTCAATATTAATATTTTTTTTCATTCAAGTCAGTTGTAGGCCTCCAAATCAAGTCATTAGGTCTAGAACTGGTTGAGACAAATTGGTTTTTAAATGTCTCCAGTGCCTGTTGGCCCATATTTTTCAGCATGAGGTTAGAATGGGTTCCCTGCCAGGAATGCCCTCTCATTTCTGTCTCTTTGACTAGGTGGTATATTTATCTCTTTACATTCCTGGCAACAGACTTGAGCTTCTTATTTCTTCTTTCTCTAAAGTGTATAAAATTCCTGTCAGACTTGGAAAGCAAAATGAGATTGAAGCTTCCAGAGAAAGTGTGTTCTGTGGCACATTCTCCCCACCCCCAAGTCCTCTCAACAGTACATTTCTTCCCATTTCTTGGCCATCAAGAAAGTGAAACTTGAACAATTTTTGAAAATTACAATATGACTATAATCACAAATAGAATAGAATTGAAAGTAGTGGCAAAGTGAGCAGTTACTTGTAGGTTTAAAGCCTGTCTAAATAATTTACCATCTGCTTCCAGCAGACAGTTTCCCTGATGAGATTTTCTAAATTTTATTTTATTTTATTTATTTTATTTTTTTATTTTAGTGAGAGGAGGGAAGATAGTGAGGCAGACTCCTGCATGCAACCCCATCTGGGCTAATGCTCAAGTACCAAACTATTTTTAGTTCTTGAGTCTGTCTTGCTCCTAGGGAGCTATCCTCAGAAACTGGGGCCATGCTTGAACCAATTGAGCTACTGGCTGGGGTAAAGGGTGGGAGGGAGAAGCAGATGGTTGTTTCTCCTGTGTGCCCTGACCAGGAATCGAACCCAGGACCTCTATACTCCAGGCTGACTATCTACTGAGCCACTGGCCAGGGCCCCTAGTGAACTTTTGAACATATCAGATTCACTGGTCATTCTTATGAATAGTTTTAAAGCAAACTGCAGTCATCAAATGAATAAAAAGCAGTCATAGAAGGACCCTTAATTCTTTCTCTTTTCTCATAACTTCTCTGTTTTCATAGGCATTCTTTAGAACCAAATGAGGGTGATTTTGCTTTTTCTCTTTCCATTTGTCCTTAAATTCAAACTGATCCCCTGAGTGTACTTGCCATGTTGTTAGCATTCAGGTTTTATACAAGTGGTGTACATATGAAGTAGACATGATCCCTATGAGGCGATGAAAAGGCCAGAACAGGGAAGAATTTTGGGAAGGGTAGCAATGCACATGTCTGTTTTGTTGGCTTTGCTCTTAGCATTTGTGACCTGTAATGCCAGGTGGCTAAGAAGGAGCCAAGTTTCATTTGCCTGGGGCCACTGTTATGCAGGTATCAATCCTGAAGTGCTTTAAAAAAATATCTACCATTCTACCTTTCCAGTGGGCATCCTTCTCTTGTTTATACACTTAATGGCATTGAAATCAAGCTTCATTGGTGGATGAGTCAGAGAACAGGACAGACAGAATCACATCAGGTCAGCCACAGAGTATTAACTTGGGACAGGCCTCCAATTGTTTTGAGACACTGATGACTATTGGAAGTTACACATTTATTAAGTAGTTCTTCATTTTAATGTTTTGGGAAATGTGATGACACAGCCTTTTCTTGTGAATATCTTGTGTGCTTTTGAAGAATGTGAGATCATTCCAATCTTAAGTAGGAAAGGATTCCAAATGAGCATCATATACACAAATTTTAGAAGATGTGGGCATTACCTTTGTTCTGATGAGTATATTTCAGAGAGTGAAGGTGTTTGGAAGAGTATTGAAAGTACTGTCTTGGGCTCTGAGAGTTGATGGGTCGGATAAGCTCACCTCAATAGACAGTCCTGAATGGTCCAGTGGAGTGATATAAAAGGCTCAAAAAAAGAACATCTTAAATGGAAGTCCTCCGATTGGTGCTTTCTCTCTTTGACTTATATAAATCCATTTAATATAATTAAATTACTTATTTATTTAGGTTTACTTTGAATATCAGTAGTGCCTTGGATGGTGAATATTCTGACAGGTACACATGGTTATAAGTAAATAATCTGACTGGCGGTACGGATAGGAGGATTGAAATTTCAAATTAAGGAATATGTTTTCAACACAAGAGCTTAAGCACAGATATCTTAAAATTTCCTTAATGTTCACATGTAGCTGGGGAAGGATGAGCTGGGCTGTTTTTTCTTCTGACTTATCTATGTCTACCTTTGCTACAGTCAGTAACTCTTCCCCAGAGCTGAGTTGTGCTGGGAAGGTATAGACCTCTGTGTGAGGAAGAGGATAGTAGGGAAGGCATTGCAGGGCTCTGTTAAGAAGCACAAGATCTAATCTGGTTCAGAGACCACACATGACCCCTACCTCAGGGTATTCTAATCTTTTCCCTGTCAACACAGTTTCTTTTCTGTAAACCTGTCATAACACCCTTATTATCTCCGCCTCCCTCCCTGTGTATTATTCTGTGTGTGCCAAAACTAAAGGTTTGAATTTTGCCAAAGTAAAAAGGAAAAAAAAAACACATTAGATGATTATTTTATATATTCATCCTAGAAAAATTTTTTTCACCTGATGAAACTATGAACTTATTAATAGGGGATCAAAGTTTATTGGTAGAGTTATTCAATAGGAAACTCAATATGACAAAAGACTCCCAAATAAAAAAGCATCATGTCTTCTGTAATCTTCCTTCCTTCCTTCCTTCCTTCCTTCCTTCCTTCCTTCCTTCCTTCCTTCCTTCCTTCCTTCCTTCCTTCCTTCCTTCCTCTTTCTTTCTTTTGAAGGGATTTAGGAAACCTCAAACTTTCTTTATTTTATTTTATTTTATTTTATTTTTTATATTATTCTTTTCCTCGTGCTTGGTGATAGGGCAGAGTCATCTCCTTTTTCTCCATTCTAGAGAAATGGAAATCTGCCTGCAATTGCTTCCAGAGGCCTCCTGGCTGATTTTCCTTGCTGTGTCCAGCACACTGTCTTCCTTCTACTGGATCAGGCTTCTCTATTTAAAAACTCTTCTATCATGACATCAAAGTAGATTTCTAGTCTAGAAATCTGCTGCTCAGTACAGTTGCCACTAGCCACAATGGCAATTTAAATTGAATTATAATTAAAATTTTTGTTTTTTGGTTGCCTTAGCTGTATTTCAGGTACTCAACAGCCACATGTGTTAATGCAGAACATTCCCATAATTACAGAACATTCTATTGGACAATGCTTGTCTCACGCTCATAATAGTTTCATATTTTTTAAGACTTTAAGTGGAAACTCCTTAGCCTGGCTTCTAAGCCTCTCAAACTCTTGCTTTCTGTACAGATTAAATATAATTTATTAGAAGTTGGCCAGAAAAATCTATGTGCTGCTTGACCAGATGGTAGTGCAGTGGATAGAGCATTGGTCTGGGATTCTGAGGACCCAGGTTTAAAACCCCGAGGTTGCTGGCTTGAGCGTGGACTCACCCAGCTGGAGTGCAGGATCACCAGTCTGAGAGTGGCGTCTGGTTTAAGCAAGGGATCATAGATATGACTCCATGGACGCTGGCTTGAGCCCAACATTGCTGTCTTGAGCAAGGGGTCACTGGCTCAGCTGGAGCCCCCTGGTCAAGTCACGTATGAGAAAGCAATCAATGAACAAGTAAGGAGCCACAATGAAGAATTGATGCTTCTTATCTCTTCCTTCCTGTCTGTCTCCGTCTGTCTGTCTGTATCTCTCTCTCTCTAAAAAAGAAAAATAAAAGAAAAAAATCTGTCTGCTGTAGCTCATGAAAGACTTGGTGGAAGAGAAGAAGCATTTCATTTTATTTTTAAAGAATGAATGGTAGAAGATCGTCCTGGGAAACTGTAAGTGTGAAGATCAATGTGAAAAGTATAGAGAAGCTTGGTCTTGGTGAGGTTTGAGAGACAGCAGGAGAAAGACAGATGACCTGTGTTCTCTGTTAGGATTTTATTTAGGAGAGTGTCTTCTCATGGTCTTTAACCTGTGTACAAATTCAACCACCTTTAATCTCCTCTGTCTCAAAAAGAGAGCATGAAAGAGTTGATTCAATAATTGCAAAGAAGATGGGAACAGGATGTCAGTAGTTAATGTGTGCTTCAGAGGGAAGAGAGATGGTGCTGGGAGAATTAGCAGTGCAAAGATTCTGGAAGGACTCTGTGATAATCTGGTGCAAACGAGAAAGGAAGAGCCAGAAAGACAGATAGAATATTATAGAGGGTTATGAGACAAGTAACATCTGTAGTGATGGCCATAATACAGGAATATAAAAAGTTTTAATATGAATAAAACATTACAACAGATGAGGTTCTATGCAGCGGTTCTCAACCTGTGGGTCGCTACCCCAGCGGGGGTCGAACGACCAAAACACAGGGGTCGCCTAAAGCCATTAGAAAATACATATTTCTGATGGCTTTAGTCGCTGAGAAGCCACGCTACCGTCTGCAGCAGCGCTATTCAGCTTGAACGCATGCTGTTATAGACGTGTAAACTGAATGCCTGCGGTCATGTGCAGACGTGATTGCGTCACCCGGCCGGGGCCTAAGGGGCCGGGGAAGCGGGGGGGGGGGGGGGGGGGGGGGGGGGGGGACACGACGCTCCATAGTCCATAGCAGCGGGCTGCTCGTCCATAACAGTGCATTAGGTGTGTCCGGCGTTTGCTGATGTCATCAGTGGGCGGGTGCAGCAAGTGCTGGAGGACAGAAGCCTAGGAGGCGGAGAGGCAAGAGGCGGAGAGCCAAGAGAGCCTGCGAGACAGCCTGCTGGTGTAAAAAAGGTTAATAATGTAAAAACAGTACACACACCATACACACAATACTGTGTAAGTGTAAGGTGCTTTGTGTGTAATCATTACACAGTACACAAAGCAGCTTACACTTACACAAAGCACCATACATTTACACAGTGTGAACTACATCAGTCTTATACTATAAGAGGCCACTATAAGATGTAGTTCACACTGTTCCCCTATGTATAATTATCTCCCATATCTCCCAATATTTTCCCATATTCTGAATGAGGAAACTGCTGAAATCAGCGGTTTCCAGCATTGAATCCACCTCCTATTGATTTCATTGGGATTGCAGCGGATTTTGTGGAAGAGAGCTCCCGAGAATCTCGGGTTACCACACAATCCGCCGCAGCCTCCTTTTGATTTCAATAAGAGGCGGAGAAATGACAGTTTCCGACACATTTCTTCCTCTCCTATTCAAGTCAATGGGAGGCCGCAGCAGATTCCTCTCAAATATAGAGCATGTTGCTTAATTTTTTCCACAGTAGAACTTTTCCTAGAGCAGAAAAATTCCAAAGGTGGAATCCGCCACCCCCAATAGACTGAAAGAGGCCTCACACTGAGGAATCTGCTGTGCGGATTCTGCAGTGTAAAAGATCTGCCTCCTATAGAAGTCTATTGGGGGTGGTGGATTCCACCTTTGGAATTTTTCTGCTCTAGGAAAAGTTCTACTGTGGAAAAAATTAAGCAACATGCTCTATATTTGAGCAGAATCTGCTGCGGCCTCCCATTGACTTGAATAGGAGAGGAAGAAATGTGTCGGAACTGCATTTCTGCCGTACAGGGGATCTCTCTTCTGCAGAATCCACGAGTCTCCCATTGAAGTAAATGAGATATGGATTCCACTGCAGAAACCGCTGCTTTATAGTTTGAAAGAGCCCTGAAAGATACCATGTTGTGCAGAAACTGCAGTGTATCTTATGACATAGTTCACACTTTTCTATATAGAAAACTTGCCACTAATCTGGAAAAAACAGATCCATTAGTTAAGCAGCTATTTACAGAATGGTAGCCCCAATACACTAGGTAAGGAGGTCCATTAGTAATAAATATTTCTCAATGTATAATTAAATATTGTTTTTGTGATTAATCACTATGTTTAAATTATGTTTGATTTGTAGCAATGAGAATACATAATGCATGCATATCAGGTATTTACATTCCGAATCATAACTGTAGCAAAATTATAGTTATGAAGTAGCCACCAAAATTATTTTTTGGTTTGGGGTCACCGCAACATGAGGAACTGTATTGCGGGGTCATGGCATTAGAAAGGTTGAGAACCACTGTTCTATAGGATGCAGTGGATAGGATAATAGAGACACAAGCCAACAACTTTGTGTCCCTAGTGCATGTAGCACACCTGATTAATGGAACGCTATTAAACACTTCTTGCCTATTTGGGAAGGTTAGGTTGACCAAACTGAGTAGGCATGGAGTATGGTGCTAAACAGACTTCCATGCCTGCGATGGCTATTTCAGCAGTGAATGAAGGAGGCTGGGGAGAACGGTAGAGGTACTTAGTCACTGGGCTGACAACAGATGGAGTGGAGGATGTGGCCAGGAATATTGATGAGTTTATGGGGGAAAAAACACCCACTGGGGAACTGCTGAGTTTATTGAATTACCTAGAGCCAAGGTGCCAAAGAAAACGTTGCTAGCTTAGCTGCTGGCATTGCCCTCCTGGCACCTGCTCTGGTCTGGGAACGGCTCCTGTGGGTAGGGTTCTTCTGAGGAGGGAGGGGCAGGACTGGTGGAATCCAGCAGAGGGAAGAGTCACTAAAGCCATTCTGGAAGATGTCCTCCAGGTGGTCACTGCCCTTATGCAGAGACCTGAACTCGGAATGTTCTTTGGGAAGGTAACTCTGGCTGCAGGGTGTCTGTGGAGCTATGCATTTGAAATTGGACCTGATGTTGAATGGTTGCTCTGTCACTGCTTTGTTCTGTGACCTTGGGCCCGTCACTTAACCTCTTCGGCCACTTTCTCTTCACAAAATGAGGAGAGTAATTCTTACCCTGCCAGTCACAGTGGCTGATGTGGGGATGAAAAGTGATTTGTGTGAAAGCATTTTATAAGCTGTGACATGCTGTAAAAATGCAAGTAATTTGTAAGTTGGCATGCAGTGGGTAGAGATTTGAGGAACAGCAACGTGCTGCCTATGTCTTTACAATATCATGATGAATTGAGGAGAACATGAATCTATACTGTGTTCATGGGGAAAAGACAATAGATAAAAAGTTTTCTAGTGAGGATTAAAAAAAAAATTACACTGGGGAACCAGTGAAGCAGTGAAGGGAAGGCAGTGGGATAGAAGAGGGTTGAGAAAGATGCCAGGATTCTGAATTTGAAGGACTGAGAGCATGGTGGTAAAATTAACCAAGGAGAGGTAGTACAAGGAGAGACTAGAAGTCAGGGGGATGGCCTCTGCCTTGGATTTACTGAATTGCAGGTCCTACTGGAATGCCCTACTAAAAAATAGCTGGAGGAAATCCAGTTGTAAGCACAAAGGAAAAATTCAGGCTGAATTTGATGCTGATCACCAGAAGCAGTGTTGGGGATTTTGAAATTGAATGCTGCCTGACCAGGCAGTGGTGCAGTGGATAGAGTGTCAGCCTGGGATGCTGAGGACCCAGGTTCAAAACCCCGAGGTCGCCAGCTTGAGTATGGGCTCATTCTGCTTGAGTGCAGAGTTGTGGTTGAGTGTGGGGTTGTTAGCTTGAGCGTGGGATCATAGACATGACCTCATGGTTGTTGGCTTGAACTGAAAGGTCACTGGCTTGAGCCCAAGGTCGCTGGCTTGAGCAAGGGGTCACTGGCTCAGCTGCAGTCTCTCAGTCAAGGCACACATGAGAAAGCAATCAATGAACAACTAAAGTGCCACAACAAAGAATTCATGCTTCTCATCTCTCTCCCTTCCTGTCTGTCTGTCTGTCTGTTTCTCTCTTTCTTTCTCTTTCTCACTAAAAGGAAAAAAAAAAAAGAAATGGAATGCTAACAAACAGAATATATAGCATTAGAAGGACAGACTGTTGGGGGAGATGCTATAATTTAACTTCCTTCGGAGCTAGGTTTTTCTCGATGCATTTGTAGCCTCCTTACCTGCTCAGATCATGGCGCTTATGACACTTAGCCCTGCATGTTTACCTGCACATTCACTTGTTATATACCTGACACACTCCTAACTCTGGGAGGGAGGCATTACAGTGCTCTAGTATACCATCTAGTCTTAAACATAAGTGAAATGCCAAGTAGCACACAGAAAGTATTTGTAAATATGTATATTTTTCTGAATGAGTGAATGCTCTGAAACCAAGGTGGTCATCACTAAGGAAGATGATCATAAAGGAGAGGGCTGTATCCTGGTCATCCTGGTCTTGTTCTGGGCCCAGTGAGATCAGTGGATATTGTTAATGTTTTTCTCTTTTCATGCTCTGTAGGCTGAGAATGTGAGTTGAGAACATAGGTTGTTGATTGTGGATTAGGAAAAATAGAAATAACAGAAGTTCAAGGAAATTAGGGCAAATCAATATCCCATGAAGCCCCAGGTAGTTGGTCAAGCCGAGAAAGACTGAGAGTGAGCTGTCAGTGACTTAGGGAAAAAAAACATATTTTGAAAACAAGGCAAGTGGTGTTTTGAAGGGGGTGGCAAAAATTGAATGAGAGGGAAAGAAAGGGAAATTTCACGCTGTAGGTTCTGGGATATGACTGTGCTAATTGTGTGGCTTTTATGGGTTGAATTGTGTCCCCCATAAAGATATGTTGAAGTTGTAACCCCCAGGGCCTTGGAATGTGACCTTGTTTGTAAATAGGTCATTGCAGATATAATTGGTTGAGATGAGGGCATGCTGGAATAGGGTGGGCTGTGTGCAATGACTGGCATCTTTCTAAGAAAGGAAGAGATGCTTACACACAGGGACAAGACAATGGCAGAGGTTGAGGTCAGCAGCAGCTACTGGCTGCAGAATTGCTGCCAACTCACTAGAGGTGGGAAGGGGCTGAGAAGCACGGTCCTCCACAGGTGTTAGTGGGAACATGGGCCTGCTGACACCTCGAATTCAGACTTATAGGTCCAAGAAGTGTGAGACAATATTTTATTAAATTTTTTTAAAGTTAGAGAATTAAATTTAATGGGGTGACACTGATTTTATGTTGTTTTGAGCCACCCCATTTATGGTTAGTTATGGCTCCCTGAATATAGATAGATAGTGGTTAAAGGGCAGTAAGACCAAAGTCATGGAGTCCAAGGCAGATAGAATCAGGGATGCAGCGCTCACAGGGAACAGTGTGGAGAGAGGGAGCGAAGAAGATGGTGTTGAGCCTGAAAAGACCCTAGATAGTGGGATGCTCTGTAGCCTCCATTGTGAAGTGATCATGACTTTGTAAGCTCTCTGCACTTGTTTCTTTGAAAGTAAAATAAGGGGCTTTCACCATAATCATGCAGAAGGCTTCTATATTCATGGTTTTATCCATCTCTGCCACCTAGGCCTATGAGGCCCTGGCCTGTGGATTTAGGTTGCACTTGGTACGGATGCTTAATTCCTGTGCAGTTATTATGAAAGGGTTCAGTGCATCTAAATAGAACTGGGGTCTTCAGGTTGAATAGATTTGGGGTGCCAGCCACTCTCTGCCTAAATTCTCACTGCAGAAAACTTAATCAAACAGCATACAATCAAACAGTTTGTATGCCTCAGTATATTTTTTTTGGAAGAGAAGGAAACAGTTGATATTAAAATGGCTGATTCCGTTTCCAAGGGCCTTCAAGAAAACTGGGAATTCTGGACTGGTTTACTGGAGAAAAGTCTTTGAAGGTTGGGAAATGGGAAAAGAAATCTGTGCTCAAGAAGCTGGGCTTACCAGTATTGAAGACATTGGGAGGTTGACAAAAGTCCTGCAGGTTTCATTGCCTTTGTCTCCCATGACTCCAGACAGTGTGGGTATGATTAAAACAAATGTCCTTTCTTTGTTATTTTTAAGTGAGAGGAGGGAAAATAGAATCCCGCATGCACCTGACCAGGATCCACCCAGCAACCCCTGTCTGAGGCCAGTGCTCAAATCAGCCAAGCTATTTTTAGTGCCTGAGGCAGATGCTCAGACCAGTCGAGCCACTAGCTGTGAGAGAGAAAGAGAGGGGGTACAGGAGAGGGAAAGGAGTAGGTGGTCACTTCTCATGTGTACCCTGACCAGGGATCAAACCCAGGACATCCTCATGCTGAGCCAATGCTCTATCCAGTGGGCCAACCTGCCAGGGCTGAAAGTCTTCAATCTATATCTTAGAGCTCCTGCATTTCAAAAGAGTTTGGGATTAGTGCTTATGTTTTAGAAGGTATTTCTCATCTTGGATGGAGAACAGAATGTTTATGTACCTCTCACTTAGTGTTTACTTTTTCTATACTAATAAGTATTCCAGAGATTGATAGATATATAATTTGAGGCAGCAGCATGACCTGATTGCGGTGGGGTCTGTGGCAGTGGTTCCTTCTGCTCCATGTGTGGCAGAGGAAGCAAGGTAGCAGGGAACCACCAGTGCAGCTTCTAGTGTGGTTACCAGAACAACAGTTGATTCCTAGTGGAAAAAGAAATAGTGCCAACATAACCTTGTAGGCAGGTTTATTTCCCCTACTTAGATATGAATATTTTATCTTTTCTCTTTTTACCTGCTTCCTATGCCTTACCAAAATAAAGCAAACAATTCTTTGAGGACACGTTAAAATGACTTATTTGCTGAAATTGTGTGAAAACAGTGATCTAAGGTGTCAAAGAGAATTCTCAGTGGTTTGTTCCATTCTCGTGTATGTATTACCTTTTAAAATTGGTGAGAACAGAGGAAAACTTTGTGCTGACTGCTAAGGATGTAGTCTGGTTCACCCTCTAACTAATGGAAAATGGAACTTCTACGGAGTGACCGTGTTTGAATAAAATCCAGGCAAAAAAAAAAAAAGAATGTCTTAGTCCTTGACTAGGTGCATAGAAGAAAAACATGTCAAGCATGCGCAGAATTATTGAGTATCAGTTTCTGTGTGTAGCCATGTGTGTGTAACTGTAGTTGAAGGAAGTTAAATTGGAGAAAACAATTGTGATTCTTTGTAATCTAGACTGTATCCAGTAAGAAATGCTGTGCTGCTTCAATGCAGACAGCAGAGGACAGAGTAAAGACCAGGAGTCTGTTAGCTGTACTTCCTTTCCCAGTCTTTCTTCTCAGCCTTCCACAATCACTGTGGATCTCCATTGTTAACCAAACACTCTTCTGCACTCCTCTCACATTTCATTGTTTTGAGATGGTAATCAGGAACAAAGTCCTTTCCCATTGTCCAGTCCTGGGGGCCCAGTCACCTTGCAGGATACTGGGGCAGCCTGGCATGCTCCCCAGTGGTAGTTTTTTGTAGTCGTATTGCTGCTTTAATTGGCCCCAGTTCTTGTCATCTGTCTTGAAAAACTCTTAAAACTCATATGAGATTCCCCACCTTCTTTATTGCGTGTTCTTTTCCCCCCATGGGTACATGGCTGGGGATGGGCCCAGGCCCTGTGCGCCCCTCAGCACGCTGTCTTCGGAGAGCAGCCGTTATCATCATTACCGACTTGCACGGATCAGGTTGCCCCCAAGGAACACACAGCCTGGTCCTCAGCTGCGGGATGCCTTTCTCAAAAGTTCATGTGCTGCAAGGTCTGCTCTGGGGGCTCACTTGAGTGTATTGGTTTTCAGCAACATGAAAGCTTTCTCCCCACAGTAGATGGGTAAGTTCCTTAAGGACTATGAGGTGTGCTCTCCAAGGACCCAGAGCTCAGCATTGGCCTGTTGTGCAGGCCAGTTCCCTTCTGGCTACTTTCACATGCATTTATGACTTACTTTTACACCTAATAGTCTTATCTTGGATTTCAAAAAAAAAAAAAACATTCTTAAGGCAACTAGTGAGAGATTATGTGGTCATTTGCCATAAAAAAGTAGAACACTCTAATAATGTGAAATCATCAAACAAGCAAAAAGAGTCAACTTTCACATAAGCTTCAATTATTGCGTTTGATAGAACATTAATAGAGAGCAAATGACCATAAGCAGAAAAGTGACCAGCTGATATTACAGTCTGAGGTGGTTTTAGTAATGGCATATGGGATGACATAGATGAGGAGACAGATTAGGAGGAGGCTCTGTGTGTCCACAGCACTTTCTGGCCGAAGCTGTGGTGGCTGCAGCATCCAGGCTGAGGCTCCAGTGAAGAGTGTGGGTGCACAGCCCTGTTCCTATAGGTCTTGGCTGGTCCTTTTGGTTGTAAGTCTTCTAGACTCATAAGATTCTCAAAAAGCTTGATCTGGTAGAAGAGTAATATAAGTCTACTGGATTTGGTCCATGTTGAGAGGGGGGGGGGAATGTGTTATTACATCTGTGGGTTTATTCATTGTTTTAGTTTATAAATTTGTACTGTATGCTCGCCATTAGAGTTCTAACATGCTTGTTTGTAGTGATGAATCCTCATATCAAAGAATTACTCAGATCCCATCGCTTTCCTCTAGCCACTTAGGAGTGATGGTGGCTTCTGGGAATGCATGTTGGGGGGCTTGCTGCTCATAGTTTGGGGGAAAAGCTATGTGAATCATCCTTCCTTTATTACAATTCTATGATCATGCTTGGTAATGGTGGCAGATCCGTGGTCACTAGGCCAACTTTAGCCTGCAGTGGTATTTTGTTAGGATAGCACAATGCATAATTGATAGGTTGGGACAGGCACTTTCTAGTCGGCCACAGATGCTACCACTCCTTAATGTTGCAGTCATACCTCCATTGCCTACCCAAACAGAAGCAAGTGAATAGTGAGGCAGACTTCTGTTTGATTTAGATTTTGTTTCTTTGTCCATCTGCCTTCTGACAGTGATATAAAATGAACAGTGAGACACTCAAAATTCTTGGGAGGAAACAAAACTATTAAAGAATAGAGTAAGAATATACAAAATACCTAATTAGTACTCATTTGTGACATTGATGTTTTTATATTTATTGGGGCGACATTGGTTAATAAAATTATACAGGTTTCAAGTGTACTATTCTGTAACATGTCATCTGTATGTTGCATTGTGTGTTTACCATCCAAAGTCAAATCTCCTTTTGTGTGACATTTATCTTAATGACTGAGTTCAGCAGAATGGGAAGTCTGTGTGGTTTCATGTTTACTGAGTGGAATTACTGAATGATTCAGGTTTAACCTTTTCCGATCTTACTGGAAACGTTCCTAGCTGTTCCTTAATTCCTCCAATGTTGCTAAATTAACACTTGGAAACCCCTGAAAAGCCCTCTGCATTTCACATATTTCTCTTATTTGTTTCATTGAAAGTGTTGATCATGAGACAAGCTGAAGTCTGGCCTGGATGGCATTGACATGATTGATGCCTCCGTGTGGTCTGCTCTGTGGTCGTGCGCCTTCTGGAAAGACCATATCGAGTTCATGCACTGTTGTGAATGAAAATAATCAGTTGGTGAAAGCATAGAATTAGAAACTTCTTGGTATATTTATTTCTGTGTCTCAAAAATTCTGATTTAAAGCAGACTTGATTTCAAGTAATGTGAACAGTAGGTTGTTCAGGAGTCTCAGATGAATCAATGTTTTCTTCCCTTCACTCCAAGAGAATCTATTTAAAGCAAAGGTCAAACCTGTGCTGGTTTTGGAGCCTATTAACTGTGGGTCTGGAGAACAGAGCCTCTCTTCTGTTTTATTCTCCACATAGTTTCAAGCACTGGGGACACTCCAGTCTTCTGCAGATCATCATTTCCCACATATTTCTGGTGTTTGCAATTTTTCTTTTGTTCTAGAGGGTAGAGTATAACCTGCAGCATTACACCTAGTGCATCTGAGCCCTGTGAATCTGGGGACTTATTAAATTTAGAAATAACTGAAGCCTTTAAATGTTGCTTTCTATTAGGCTTTGAACTATACCTAAGAAGGATATATTAATACCTATATTAATATACCTCATTTAATTAATGTGCTCAAAAGTTGAACTCTTCATATCCACCCTTTCTTCTCCTCCCCCACCCCCTGATCCTCTGGCCTTTTCCATTTCCGTTAAAGTTGTTAAACTGTTGTTCAAATTAACGGCCCCCTCCTTTGGTCTGCACTTTGTTATCTGAAAGTCTCCAGTCCTGCCACTTCTGCAGTCCAGGGCTTATTATGTATGTGGCTGTTGGCAGAGACTGGATTTGTCTCCCAGCTTCCCACTGCTACTGATTGTAAACCATCCTTGCATTCAAAAAGGCTTTGAATATATTCTGTGGGGCAGGCTTTGTCCTGAGCTGAAGAGACAACAGTGAAAGAGTTAGCCAAAAAATCCCCAGCCCCCAGGAGCTTGTAATCTATTGGGGAGGGCAGACAGTAAGTGTGTGCCCTGTGATAAATAAAGCAGGAAGGAGAAATAAGTAGTGTAGGGTGAGTGTGATTTTAAATAGGGTCAGTCAGCCCTGGCAAGCTCGGAGGTTGTGGATTCAATCCCGGATTGGGTCACATGCAGGAAGGGGTTGATGTTTCTGTCTTTCTCTTTCCTTCCTCGCTCTTAGAAATCGATTAAATAAATAAATAAATAAATAAATAAATAAATAAGGTTACTCAGAAGGAGAAGATGACATCAAGTTCAGAAATGTCGGAGAGGACTAGTGTTTGAGGAGCACCGAGATGTCAGTGAGCACTGTGGCGGGAGCTGAAGTCAGAGAGGTGCCAGGCCCCACCTGTCACGGCACAGCTCTTGGCTCTTATTTGGACAGAGGACATAAGCTTTGGAAGACTAAACAGAGTGACAGGTTTTGCCTTTTGTGTTACCAGATCTTTTATGTTGAAAGTAGAGTCTAGGTTTGAGGAGATGCACGGTGTGAGATGCAGCCTGGTTCTAGATGCATTTCAAAGTTTCCATTTTCACTCTTCTTTAAAGTTTGACAGCTACAAACTCATCTCTATTGTTTTAAGTAGTTTTCTCCTGCTCCTTAACCCCTCTCCTGTTAGAAGCTATTTCTCTGTAATTTATTTTATAATTCTTTCTTTCACAGTCCTCTGTAATAGCAGTTATCCTGTTTTATTTTTCATTTCGGTGTCCCTGCTAAAATATACCTCCTTGAAGAGGGGAGGGGCATGGGCTAACTTTATAGACCCAAGACTTTGAGTATTACCTACATGTTATAGCACAGCATCTATTAAATTGCTTAATTTAGTAAGGTTTGTAAAAGCAGTTTCTGTTATATATTGAATATATAACATATATAGTATTTTGTATCGCATACAGAATATATATAGTATATAAATAAATATATTTTGTATTATCTACTTTTAATATATTTCACACACACACACATATTTTTTCCCTTCAGAATAACCTTTCATCTCTTCTCTCAAGCATTTAGTACTAAGGCTTGGGAGCCTCAAAATGTATTGATATATGGGCAGTCCCTAGGTTACAAATGAGATGGGTGTTCTGTAGGTTTGTTCCTAGGTTGAATTTGTATGTAAGTCGATACAGGTACATTTATCTATTAAGTGCAACTTAGACAGATGTTTGTCTTAACATAGTTTTTATTTTTACCTTATGTGTCTGTAAATACTTAAACATTTTCAAACTTATGGAACCTATCTTGTTCATAACCTACGAAGTTCCTGTATATAAAGAAGGAAGTCCTCATAGGCACATTAGAAGTTACTAATTCCATCCAATATGCTATCTTATGCAAAGTTTTAAACAGTGAAGCCGACACTTTATTTTTCCCTGTGGAAATGCTAGCCATCTGGAAAACTGTGTGGGAGAGAGAGAGAGAGAGAGAGAGAGAGAGTTAGATTAAATGTAAAATCTCTGCAGAAAGCAATTTAAGGATTTTCAGGAAATCCTCATTCATCTGGATGCCTTTTGGGTTTTAAATCTAGGAATGGGTGGATTCTCTCAAAATTACTAGCTTAATTTTAGGGGCTGGACCTTCATCAACTAAGTGGAAAAAAGCACCTGGCACCATCCCTATATTAGAAACGACCTACAACAACCCTAAGGAGAAGCTAGACAGAGCCCGTGGAAGCCTGTTTCTGTGTGAGCTGTGCCCCTTAGAGAGGAAAGAAACTAGTGCTCACCAAATGAGGGGTGCGGCACAGGGCTGCAGGGCAGGACCATGGGTGCAGCCAGTGCTTCAAGTGGATCTGTGTCCCCAGACCAGGGAGCTGTCACCTGCCCGCATAATTTTTATTCTCACTTTTAATGGAGAGGTGAGTCAGAGGAACAAAGCCACGCATGTCCAGTAACCAGTGACATTTGGTTTCATGTCCTGTGAGGCCCTGGCGTCAGTGGTATTGTAGAAACGTGTGCCCCACATTTCCAGGCACTGTGAGTTTTCAAGAGAAACCGGATATCAGAGTTTTCATGTGATATTACTTGCCTTCTAATTTTGGCTAAATTTTTTTAACATAAAATGAATAATTAACCTAGAATCAACCTATTCATTATGTTTTTTGGCCACTCAAATCTACTGTTGGGACCTCTTGTCCAGTTAAGCATAAACTGTCGGACTTCTGCCCATGAGTCAGTCTCAGTGTTTGTGACTGAGGCCCCTCATGTCCAGTGTCCAGTGGACTCCTGCTTTCTTCTCCCTACTTGATTTTTCTCCAGAGCACTCATGACATGTGTCAGGTACCTGTGTGCTTTATTCCTGTCCCCTTACTAACTCGTGCACTCCTAGAGAGCAGGCCTTTGGATTTTGAGGCACGATAGTGTCTTCACAGCACAGCTATTGACTGTGAATGTGTGAATTGTCCACCAAGTTAATGTCTCAAATACTTTAAAATGTTTTAATAGAAGGCCATTGTCACAATGCAAGTGCAGGGATATACAGAGGGTCTAGCATACACAGAGCAGAGGTGCTTCACAGCGGACAGTGAGCGATTGTTCTGGCCAGGTCAGGAGTTCAGGAAGCAGCCAATTATCCCCAGACAAGGGATGGCGGGCATTTCTCAGCACCTGCTGTATGCTGAGTGATTTGTTTGTTTGCTTTTTTTACCCAGAAGGATTGGTAAGAAAACTTCCCACATGGTTTCTTTTTCCGTTCTTGGACCAGCACTGATTGCAAAGTTATATGATCCACAGAGAACAAGTGATGGCTGCCGGATGTGCAGTCAGAACTTTGCAGGCGTTCCCAGGGGCGTCGTGGTTGGGGTGACTGCTCAGTCACAGTGTCTCTAGACAGCAGCACCAGGTGGCCCTGGGCTAGAAAGGCTCTCTCACCCCCTTCCATCCCAGTGGGCCTCTCCTCCAGTCTTGCAGGGAACAGTAGGTTGCTCTTAAATCAAAGCACCCACTCTCCTCTCCTCCCCCAGTCTTCCTATGTCCTTTCCCAGTAACTGGCCTGGCTTACCCACCTGGCTAGAAGTTCATTCCTTATCCTCATTCCTCCTTCATCCTCTGACCACTCACCAAGCACTGTGTGTTCTTTTTCTTAAATGTGTTTCTTGGTTTTGTCTCTTTGATCCCAGTCACAGGTTAGACTCTCATCATCTGGAGCAGGGGTCCCCAAACTACGGCCCGCGGACCGCATGTGTCCCCCTGAAGCCATTTATCCGGCCCCTGCCGCACTTCCTGAAGGGGCACCTCTTTCATTGGTGGTCAGTGAGAGGAGCACAGGGATTTGGTCATAGTTTTTTTTTATAGTCCAGTCCTCCAACAGTCTGAGGAACTGGCCCCCTGTGTAAAACGTTTGGGGGACCCCTGATCTGGGGTCCTTATTCTAATCTACCTTCCTTATTCTAATGTCCTTATTCTAATCTACCTTCCATTCTGTTGGCTGGTGATCTTGCACAAATGAACTTCTGGATGCGGCATTTTCATACACAGATGCTGGCTTTGCTGGCTCCCTGTAGGCCCTGGGAGGAGGTCTAATGCTGGCTGCCCACCCCAGCATTTTTCTAGCTTGTGTCTGTGGTTCACTGCACCTCCCAGGCCTCCAGCACTCACTGTCTGGACATGCCAGGCACGAGGCGATCTTTGGCTGTTCTGTGCCATTTCTTTCTCTCTGGGCCTCTCTAACCCTAGAAGCTAGTGCACATAATAGGCCCTTAATGACTTAAGGTTAATTAAAGTATTTTTTTTTACTCTGCATTTCCATATAAGCTTCTGTCCTCCATGATCTTGACTCCTATTCAGCCTGTGTGGAGAAGACAATGGTGAGGAGCAGCTCAGTCTGCACCAGAGCCTGCCCCCACCTGCTTCTGTAGTCAGCTGGGCAGTCTGTACCCCTGGGGAGGCCTCAGCCTGCTGTGGGGGGTGAGGGGCCCCCTGCCATCATCAGTGTGGAGGTTTCCAGTGGAAACAAGACCTTTTTTTTAAAATATTTTTACCTATTTATTTGATTTTATTTATTTTTAAAATTATATAAAAGAGTATGCCACTGACTTTGCCACCTGGAGACTATCATTTGGAAAGTAGTCCCAGTTTTAAGTGTGAATAGTGTTCCACATAAACAAGAGACATTTTCCTTAAAAAAAAAAAAAAAGCAGAGAATTTGTGTACATAACTCTCTCTGTACTCCCCCCAACTCATTCAAGGAATATTAAGGAGGTACCAGTGGTTGGCTCTTCCTAGAGCCAGACCCATTGTTGCTCAATGGCAGCCTGGGAACCTAGGGTGACAGCCAGTCAGTCCCACCCTTTGTGCCCAGTGCTTTTCCTTCAGTAGGTGCTAGAGGTGACCCCAAGATCCATTTTCTTTATGTGACTACAATCCTTACTGCCTGTTTGCACGGCCTGCAGCTGCTGCCACACTCATTTGGATTTTATTTTTTTAAGATCTACTTTAACTATTGCTCTTTCAGAAGTTCCTTACCGGTTTTTGTTGTTTGCACAAGTCTGTACCAAGTCAAGAAGACTCTGGAAGCAATGAGTGCAGTGGCTGTATTACCAAAATATCAAAGTGGAAAGTGTAAATCCCCAAGGTCAAAGAATTAACCGTTTGATATTATATTCATTTTCTTATTTGGCATCTGTAAGGTTTGTTTAAAAAGTTAACATATGGCCCTGGCCGGTTGGCTCAGTGGTAGATTGTCGGCCTGGCATCTGGAAGTCCCAGGTCCAATTCCCGGCCAGGGCACACAGGAGAAGCACCCATCTGCTTCTCCACCCTTTCCCCTCTCCTTTCTCTCTACCCCTCTCTTCTCTTCCCACAGCCGAGGCTCCATTGGAGCAAAGTTGGCCTGGGTGCTGAGGATGGCTCTATGGCCTCTGCTTCAGGCGTTAGAATGGCCCTGGTTGCAGCAGAACAACGCCCCAGGTGGGCAAAGCATCACCCCCTGGTGAGCATGCTGGGTGGATCCTGGTCGGACGCATGTGAGAGTCTGTCTATCTGTCACTCCCCACTTCTCACTTCGGAAAAAAAAATACAAAAAACAAAAGTTAGTGTATGTTTTGGTTTTTGTAAGAGACTGGTTTTATCATATAGCATATAAGTAGTACAAGAATTGAAGTGACTTTGTGCTGCTTATGGTGGCTTCCTCATAGTGGATACTAGCCTTTCTTGCTGTGAATCAAACAATGGTCTTTAGTTTACAATTGGTACTTGACCTTTTTGTGTGAGGTTCATAGCACAGCCGTCCTTTGCTGACGTTTATCTGACATGTGACTTAATTGTATACATAGTTTATTAAAAACACTCTGCAGACTGTCTAGAAATTATTTTCTGCTGTAGTTTCTTTTGAAATTTATCAACTCGATCATATTTGTGTCTGCTCTGGACATTTTATAATCTGTTCAAGAATTGAGGAGACTTTAGAAATTGTAGGCACAATGGCTATAACTTAGATGTGTTAATAAAAGTTAAAAATTTAAAAACCCCCCCAAATCAGGAAATTAACTAAACTCAGGTTGTTATATTCAGTTAATGTAATAATATTAAATGTGGCAGTGATTTCTTGTATCCTCAAAGTATATATTAACTTTTAGGGATTCAATTTGGGTAAATATATAACAAGCTACTGTTCCATGGGATTATAGAGGGTTATTTTATAGACAGCTGAGTGATTATTTACAAATGCTGATTTCACATTCTTGTTGCTGGCGGGTCAAACTTTGAAACTATTTCTTATAGAAAAGGGTTATCTACTATAAGAAGATTCTATATTCTAAAAAATTACAAGAAGGATTCATAGTTGAGATTTAGTTGAGCAAATGCTTCTTTAAATGTATAAACATATTTTGAGATCTTATTCTACACAGCTATTCAATAATATATTTGTTTAGCATGTAAAAGGATTCCTGGTACTAAAATAAAAATCTAGTTTTTTAGAAGAAAAAAGTTAAGTACATTAGGTTTGCATTTAATATCCTTTGAAAAGGGGGGAAAAGTATGTATTTTCAGGGAATTTTTTTAACCCCAGTGATTTGAGTTCTGTCACAACTGTTAGTCGAAATTTTTTTCAATAAGTAGTGGTGATTGATAGTTTCCAAAGTTTCTGGGTTCTGAAGCCCAAGTGAATAAACAGTCTCTTTCTTATAAATGACACTTATTCATCAGCAGCTGCTGCCTGGTTTCTTTCATACAGCCCACTTCCTGAATCTCTTTTCTGACACTACTTAGGATTCCTTCCAGGAAAATGCAGATCTTTTAGAGATGGGAGATGTAAAAAGAAAAGAAGAAACTGAAAAATAGAGTATCTCAGCTACCTTGAAGAGAAGTTCTGGGGGCCAGCCTCTGTCCACAGGTGTTATTACCCTACACAAAAATATCCCTGGTATATTACTTGAATTATTGTACTTCACTTAGTTTTATATCTTGAAATTCCATCAAACAGAAAATCACTTACTTTGCTAAGCATTAAAAGATATTCAACACCATAGTCATTTGGGAAATGCAAATTAAAATGACTTAATCTAGGCCCTGGCCAGTTGGCTCAGTGGTAGAGCGTCGGCCTGGCGTGCAGGAGTCCCAGGTTTGATTCCTGGCCAGGGCACACAGGAGAAGCGCCCATCTGCTTCTCCACCCCTCCCCCTCTCCTTCCTCTCTGTCTCTCTCTTCCCCTCCTGCAGCCAAGGCTCCATTGAAGCAAAGTTGGCCCGGGCGCTGAGGATGGCTCTGTGGCCTCTGCCTTAGGCGCTAGAATGGCTCTGGTCACAACAGAGCAACGCCCCAGATGGGCAGAGCTTCACCCCCTGGTGGGCATGCCAGGTGGATCCTGGTCGGGTGCATGCGGGAGTCTGTCTGACTGCCTCCCTGTTTCCAACTTCAGAAAAATACAAAAAAAAAAAAAATGACTTAATCTAACAGTGCATACCCATTAGAATGGCTAAAATTTATTTATTTATTAAAGGATTTTATTTATTCATTTTAGAGAGGAAAGAGAGAGAGAGAGAGAACGGGGGAGGTACAGGAAGCATCAACTCACTTATGTGACCAGGCAAGCCCAGGGTTTCGAACTGGCAACCTCAGTATTCCAGGTCAACACTTTATCTATTACGTCACCACAGGTCAGGCTAGACTGAATAAAATTTAAAAGACTGACAATGCAAGTATTGACAAGGATGGGAGTAGCTAGAACACTCAGATAGTATATGACATGATACAACCACTTTGGAAAATAATCTTACAGTTTCTATATTATTAAATATATACTTTCTCCATATGTATCTGCATGGATGATATGGCAGAGTAATTGTAATTTTATATCTCTACTAAAGAGACATAAAAACATATGCCCACAGAAGACTATGATACAAATATTTGTGGTAAGGTTATTCACAGCATCCTAAAGCTGGAAACAAGCCACATGCATACTAATGGTTGAATGGATAAACAAATTGTGGAATGTTCACAAATTGGAATACTATTCTGAAACAAAGAGGAATAAACTACTGAAGGAATAAACTACTGATGAGTGCAGCAATGATGAGACAGATCTCGAAGCATTGGTCTGAATGAGTAGGTCAGACAGAAAGGATTGCGTGGGTGATTCTGTTTATATGGCATTCCAAAGGAGGCAAAGCTACAGTGACAGAAGTAGATGGATGATTGTGATGGGATGGGGATTGCCTACAGCACAGCAAGAGGGAACAGTTTTGGGTAATAGAAATGCTTCGTATCTTAAATGTGGAAGCAGTAACATGATTGTGTGTATGTACTGTATGCCTTTGGCAAAACTCATTGAATTGTATGTACACTTAAAATGGCTAAACTTTATGTGAATTAGAGCTCAATGAGGCTGATTAACCAAAAGCAAAACAAAATAAGAGAACTTCTATAGAAACTTATATACTGATATTAAATCAGTAACTTGGGGGGTTGGTTTACTCTGAGATTAGAATTTTTTATCGGAAATTGAAATATTTTCTGGGAGGTAGAGACGGCTAGTTTAGACAAATGCTTGATGGCAGTGGAGGTAAAAGGTGACCAGAGGGCACCAGATGGGCACCTGGGTGCTTGTAGGCAAAAGACCACATTGTCTCTTGAGAATGTTTGCTTAGTGCCGGTGAGATATCATCTTATCTGCCTTGGAAATTTTAGTACTACAGGGCATCCTTGAAACATAGCACATTTTACAGAGATTTCTGTTACCTACTAAAGAACTCTAACTTTGGAGATATTTATAGATTAGAGCAAATCAACCAGAGCAAAAGCCAGTCGGCTCTGCCAGCACCAGTAGCAGACAGGAGAGACCACATGTAATTGCCTTAATTCCAGCCTTGGCCTTTCTTAGCCTGTGCTGGCTTTGCAGGATTTGTACTTAAGTTTCACAAACTTTTATACCCGTAAAAGTCCATAAGTAAAAAAGTTTTGAGAATCTTAAGACTGTAAAAAAAAAAAAGACATGTGATTATATTAGAAATGAAAATGATAGTAAAAAAAAAAATTGAGGAGGTGGGACTATGGTGAATGCAGCTGTACCTGGTATGAGAGGCTAAGCAGTGGGAATGAGCTGGAGAACAGGAGAGCACAGTGCTGAAAAGAGACATATCTGACCACTGGCAAGGGACAAGAAAAGTAGTTGGATTGAAAAACGAACCTATTCTGAAAGCCATGGTCTTGGGGATGAGCATTATTGTTCGATACTCACTTGCCCAGGGTTAATTCAGGAAAGGGGAATTTGGTCTAGAACTTGAAGGCTAAGCATGATTTGGTTGAATTGCTGCTTGTGAAACTTGAACCATCCTGGTTTTCAACATCATCAGCTCCGAGCCCATTGGAATTTGCAGAACATCAAAGTGAGGGCTGAGGCAGCTGCTGCTGCCATGGCGTCAAAGAAATTCCTTCTGACGCTGGCAAGCTCACGAGATGGGGAACTTGCTTCTGAACTTTAGTGTTTGGAACTATTTAATTTTGGGGGAAAATTTCTGCTATTTGCAAATTGGTAGGAATGCGTCTAGGTTCCAATATTTTCCACTTTTCCTGGTTAGTTTATTAAATCCAAAACGTGATTTAAGAGTAGAACCAACTACCTTTTGGATCCCATCTGCTTGCAGGTTGACCAGGATGCACTTCAACTTTACTTCAGAGTCTGTCATGTAAACCTCTGATCTCTTAATCAGCAGATGGACAGCCATTTTCCGAGGTCACCGAGTAGCACTCTGTACAATGCTTAAATAATTCTATTTTTAAAATGGAAAATGCAAAGGCAAGAAGTGACCCAATGATGAGAAAAGCGGGTTCACCACAGAGCATAACTGGGAAGAAGGAGCGTGGTCAGTCCCACGGGGGCTCAGCCTGTAGTCACAGCCACTCACTTTTGGCATTAATTTGTGTGTGCGTGTTTTTAATTGTGAAGGAAATTAAATTGTAGAATATATATTCAAAGCTGGAAATATATATATTAATGTTCATGTCTATAAGGCAAATTGTAATGAAAGGTTTTGGAATGTTTGGATCTTCTGGGAATGAAACCCCCAGCCCCAACTCCCTATGTTCCTCATAACAACTAAGTCCATTGTGACTTTCAGTAATTTGTTTTTATTAAAATAAGAGACTGCAGTATAATTTTAGCAACTAAGCTAAATAGGCATTAACAGGATCTGGGATCCAACCGCAATTTTTGTAACATCGTTCCTTTGGGAAAATGGATTCTAAGTGCCCAATAACTAACTTACAAATAGACTTTTGAGTCATAGTCCATTTGAGAATAAGGAACTGTTTGTGATAGTAATACCTTCAATTGGCTTGCCTGGGAACTACACAGAAGGGACCTATATTCTGCCATACGTATGTGGTGAACTCAGCTAGTCTGGGTTTGATCAAAGATTATTGCTGAGTGGGCACTGAAAGCATGGGAATTAAAACCAAAGTAGAGCCTGGAGACAAGGCATTAGAAGGCAAGATCTGGAGAGGTTTTCATAGTTGGGAAAGGTTTTCCGTCTCAAAGGCAAAGGTGTGATTCTGAGCAGATGAAGCAAGGAAAGAACAAGGTGGGAAAAATAAATAAGAAGGGGGGTTAGGAGCCTCTGCTCCTAAGTTGAAGACAAAAAAAAAAAAAAAAGCCAGGACACAAGGAATAAGGAGGACCAAGAGCCAAACATTTTTAAGGAAAACTATAATGCAAAACATACCAGGAGGTCAGACAAAGAGATGCCTCCAGGACCCATACAATAATCTCTTAAAGATACCACAGTGCATGTTCAAAATCACAACTTTGATATGTCAATTCATTTATGAAGTCATCATATCAATTGAGTGCCTGCTGTAGGTTAACATGATCAGAGAGGTTGGCAAAGGGAGTTTTTGCCTTCATGGAATTTACAACTTACTGTAATAGCAAACCACTAAAAATGAGCCAAAGTAGGCCTAGGATATGATGGTGGTGATATCTAGGATCTGCCAATAATCAGAATGTTAGGGTTTTTTTATTTTATTCTTAATTTTTTGTACTATAATATTCATTGGGGTAGACAACATAGAAGATGTATTCTTGATATTTATTTATTTACTTATTTATTTATATCATCATGAGAGCATTATAAGTACTCTGATAACTGATAACTATATCTTGATTGGTTGATTATAATAGGTTTGACTCATGTTCTCATGTGTCTGGTGGGTGATATAAAAGTTGAGGGAGGTGGAGTAGCAGACAGAAGAGAGAGAAAAAGCTCTTCTGTCTCTTCTTACAAGGGCAAGAATCACATAGTGAGGGCTCCATCCTTATAATGTAATCCACTCTCACAGACCTCACCTCCAAATACCATCACATTGGCGTTCAGGCTTTCAATATGAATTTTGGAAGGGACACAAACATCATTCCATAGCATTTTCATGATCCAATTTAAAAGCATTTCAACTCAGTATCACCCAAGTGTTCTGGGTCATGGGGGCTGTGGCAGAGGGTTTAAGGAAGAAAGCCTTTCCGGAGGGTGTGCCTGCCAGGGGCAGATGTGTGACAGACACATTCTCTCTGTCCACTCCTGCTACTGTTAAAGCTCCAGTTTCCTGTCAGGTTCTTCCTCCACAATTTTGAGGGGAGTGGGAGATTTCAAATGTCACAGGAACAGTTTTCTGTTACCATGTTTTTGCCATTCATGGTCCCAGTGTTCAGGCTCGTTCTGGTGACACCCCCATCCCTGCTCCTGCCCCAGAGCCTCACACACCAATGGGTGGTCAGCTGCCAAAACTTGGGGCCTCCTCACTCCTCCTCCAGGGGAGGAGGAAGTACCCTTGGTGTCTATTCTATCCTCATGCATGCTCCAGAAATAACCCCAGTAGAGAAAGTACCCTTCATAATACTACTGTCTCTTTGTATCTCCATAAATACTATGACCCTTTTATTTTTTAAAAAAAGAAAGCCACAGACAATGGTCACTACATCTCAGATTTTTATTCTTCAGCTTTTTCCTTCAAAAGTCAATGGGGAAGGCCAATAGGAGTAAAGGATGTTAGGCTAGACTCTGCCTCTGTGACAGCATTGACATGTTGTCTGTGGACCAAACCTGCGTACCTTGACTCATCCCTATTTTCCAAGGAGATTTTCTGTCTGCCACACATTGACCGCTGGCAGGCACACCCTCCAGAATTGCCAAGACCTGTCTGAGTTCCCTGCAGAACACACCCAGGATTCCCCTAAGTGGGTGGGAATTCTTCTCTCTACCCAATACTAAAGGTTAGGCTATTTGCACAGATAAGTTAAACACAGGTATTTTCATAGATTTTTTTTTGAGGTTCAGAATTACTTAACTAATCAAGAATAAGTTTAAAATTTCCTTTATCTTTATTTTTAGTTAGTAAAAGTCAATTTAAATTTTATTCTCAGAGCACCCTTCTATTATTCTTCTATTATTACATTGACAAAGAAGGCATTGACAATGATGACATTTATTTTCTGCCTGAAGTAGCATAAATGTGTATTTCCCTTGATATAGGAAATCCTTAATGAGTAAAAAGTAATGTGGAAAGAATGAGTTTTATTGTGTACTTATTTTGTGCAAAGTTCAGTGCTAAGTAGGTTACATTATAGAGCTCATTTGTTCATAATAAAAGTGCTATAAAATAAATATTCTTAGTACCATTTTACATAGAGAAAATTGTAACTTAAAGAAGTTAAATATTTCGTCCAAGATCACAGAGGTAATAGGTGGAGAGCTGGGACTGGACCCCAGACTATCCAATCACAGAATGAAGGCTCTAGATGTGATCATGCTTTAAATACATCTTTCCTGATACTGCCAAGTGTCTCTTGTTGAGAATGAAAACTGAGCAGAAAGACTATTATAATCATCTTCTCGCTTTGTCATGGTGGCTGATCCTCAGTATAATAAGGGTAGCAGGGTTCCTGTCTGTTCTGTTCAACTCCTTTTGTTAAGACTAATTTATGTTATCAGATGATAAATGACACATAAATGTAACTTAGCAGTCAAAGGATAGTTGTCCAGACAAAATAATTTCAGCAGACGGTTGTGCTTCCCTAGTTAACTTAAACCAGTTTGTTTTATTATAAGCCCCAAATTACTTTCTTATATTTGAACCAGATATCCTATTCATAATCTTAAATTCACTGGGAAGATGAGAACATAATTTTTTTTTAAATCTTAAGAATCATTCTATGCTTTAATTGCATCTGATAACAGATATCACACTTATTTAGGCTGGTAGTAATGTCTTAAATTTAGAGTATTGGTAGTTTAATTTGATTAGGTGCTTTCTGTAATGTAAAAAAATAATCAGCTTTGTTCTTACTCTGATGATCCAAAGAAAAAAAATGGTTTAATCTGAAGATCTCAGCAGAGACTAGAAATTAATCTTTTGTGGGGTTTTGTTTGTTTGTTTGTTGTGACAGAGACAGAGAGTGGGGCAGATAGAGACAGATAGGCAGGAAGGGAGACGTGAGAAGCATCAATTCTTTGTTGCGGCTCTTTAGTCTCCTTAGTTGTTCATTGATTGCTTTCTCATATGTGCCTTGACTGAGGGGCTACAGCAGAGCAAGTGACCCCTTGCTCAAGCCAGCGACCTTGGACTCAAGCCAGCAACCTTGGGCTTCAAGCCAGTGACTTTGCGCTCAAGCCAGCGACCATGGGGTCATGTCTATGATCCCACGCTCAAGCTAGCGAGCCCATGCTCAAGCTGGTGAGCCTGTGCTCAAGCCCGATGAACCCACACTCAAGCGGTGACCTTGGGGCTTTGAACCTGGGTCCTCCACATCCCAGTCTGATGCTCTATCCACTGTGCAACCACCTGGTCAGGCTCTTTTGTGTGTTTTTTTTATTCATGCTAATATCTCTTGGATGCTTTAAAGATTACCTTGTGTATATACTGAACTATATTTGCCATTTAAACCAGCAACATTTACTTTCCCTAAAAGCACGTTTGGTTATATGGAGTGTCCAGGGGGCACCAAGAAAAATATGTATGTAGTATAAAGGAGGGGAAACAAAGAGTTGTAAGGACCTTAGCAATGAAAGTTCCAACAGGGAAGAATTTGGCTGCTCTATACCAGCCATCGGCCACAACCGTGATGGGGCATTATAAATATCAGATGCAAATATTACTTGGAGATGATTTCACCAATGAACCAGCCCCAGAGAGCAGTCCAATGAAATTTTAATGTGTAAATATACCAAGTTGAACTCTGCTTACATTATCTACATTACATATATGTATTATTATATATATTTTACATTAAAATGGACGTGTTTTCACTTCTAGCAATGTACTTTTGATTTCTGTTTTGCTTTTGATACATTGAGCACACAGAAACGTGACCTCTCCTCCAACTATCATTTCAGGCAACAAGAGCGGCCATTACTCAGCACTGCACGGACCTTGGAAATTTGTTGGGCAAGGAGAACGACCTCGCCCTCATCATTGATGGCCACACCCTCAAGTACGCCCTCTCCTTCGAAGTGAGGAGGAGCTTCCTGGACTTGGCGCTCTCCTGCAAGGCTGTCATATGCTGCAGGTAGGCCTGCTCACTGCATGAGATCACATTCCAGGGTGCCTTTGTCCTGTGTTTATAGGAAAGAGGTTAGTGCAGGGAAATTCTGGGGATACAAATTCATTTTAAAAAAGGCAAAACAAAAATACAAATTTAACTATCCATTCACAGATTTTTATGGAAGGCAGTCAGTGGTTTTTGCATTTTTGTTTTGTTTGTTGTCTTCTGAGAAGACGAAAGAAGAGGCAGAGCCTCCAGTCATAGTCACTCTGGGGATAAACTGGAACACTCGGCTTCAAACTGGTGTGAGGAGTCAGGTGGGTCCATCTGCCCACCTGGTTCCTTGTTTCTGGGTGGCTGGCCTCAACTTCCCAGGACTGTGGGACTGGGTGTCTATTTCCGGATACACAGCAAGCATTTCTTCTCAGTCAACAAGGAGCATTGGTTAGGTCCCTTCTCTGCCAGTTTTGGTGTTAAGATCCAACTAGAAGGCTTTGTTGGTTTTTCCTAAAATCTGGGCAGGTTTTTAGTGTGGGTGTTGTTAAATCCCATTGACTATTGACTGTACAAGGTACAGTTCTGATAGAGGTTTGAAAGCCAAACAGAATTACGAAAATACTGCTAGATAGCTGAGTGGCACCACCCCAAAGGTTCAGTGAACAACTCGAAAGGTGAGAGGAGAGCTTTTGATTTCTTAGACAATACCTGGTATGGGGCTAAATTTTCTATGCATATTATTGGCTTAATAATCTCATTAAATCTCATTAGTGCCTGTTATGGTTATATACTTTTTATACTTTTTTAAACATTGTGTTCTATATTTTCTCAGAAGCTAGTTACTAAATTACTTTCTAAACTTCCTTGCTGCATTAATACTTTAAGAATGCATCCTGTGGCTTCAGACAAGGATACTTTAGAGCAGTGGTAGTCAACCTGGTCCCTACCACCCACTAGTGGGCGTTCCAGCTTTCATGGTGGGCGGTAGCTGAGCAACCAAAGTATAAATAAAAAGATAGATTTAACTATAGTAAGTTGTTTTTTATAAAGATTTATTCTGCCAAACTTAGTGAAAATCCGACATAAAGTACTTGGTAAGTAATTATTATTATATGCTTTAACTTGCTATAACTGTGCTTTATAAATTTTATAAAGTTACTTCCCTACTTTATAAATCACCATTACTGTAAACCAGTGGGTGGTTAGAAAATTTTACTACTAACAGAGATACAAAAGTGGGCGGTAGGTATAAAAAGGTTGACTACCCCTGCTTTAGAGTAACCAGTAGTCACACTGACAAGATGGCCTTGCTGTTTTTGCCTTGGGAGACCCTAGTGACATCATTTGCTGTGCCTCTATTTCTTTGTACCCACACTTGTCATGACACTGCTTGTTTGGAATGCTCTTTCAGTCACAGTGGAAGCCCAGTGCCTGACTTCAGGACAGCGTCTCTCCCAGGTCTTCTTACCCCCAACCCCACTAGTTCCTATGTGATACCAAAGAATCTGTTCTCATTTCCCCATGAATACACCCCCACTCAGAACCCTGAACTGTCTGTCTTCACACTATAATATCACACTGTTGTCCTGGTCCCTTTTCTTAATTTTGAACATGCCCCTCAAAAGCTGAGGAGAGCTGGAGTGGTTGACTGGGGAGCCTCCATGGCATAAAATGCTGCAAGTGGGTGTAGGATGTTCAGGGGTGAGGAATAAATTCAAATACGTTTGAAATGAACAAGAGCTCTGTGTTCCCTTTAAATCAGGAAGCTTGTGCAGCTGTGGCGGACCTAGGATAGTGAGGAATGAACAGAGGACCTGGAAATGAAATACCAAGCTCTTGGTTTCATGGTAGACTCCTTCCCCATTTTTAAACAACTTATTGAGATATAATTCACATACCATATAATTCACTCAAAGTATATAGTTCAATAGC
This sequence comes from Saccopteryx leptura, assembly GCF_036850995.1. NCBI lineage: Eukaryota > Metazoa > Chordata > Mammalia > Chiroptera > Emballonuridae > Saccopteryx > Saccopteryx leptura. The sequence continues at coordinate 160,722,251 of NC_089504.1, forward strand.
TTTTAGTATTTTCACAATTTTATAACTGTCACTACAACTAGTTTTAGAATATTTTAATCACCCCAAAAAGAAACCCTTTTATCCATTATCAGTCAAACCTCATACCCTTCTACCCTCCCATTCCCCCACCCCCATCCCCCTAACTACTAAATAACCGCTAATCTGCGTCCTACCTCTCTGGATTTGCCTATTCAGGACTTTGCATAAATGTAATCAAATTATGTGTGGTCTTTTTCTACTGATTTCTTCAACTTAGCATAATGTTTTCAAGGTTCATTCAGGATGTGAGATATACCAATACTTCATTTTTTTATGCTGAATAATTTTCCATTGCCTGGATATACCACATTATTTATCCATTTTGATTAACATTTTGATTGTACTTTTGACTATCATGAGTGATGTTGCCCCAAAGATTTTTGTATGTACAGGTTTTTGTGTGGACATATGTTTAATTTCTCTTGGGTACATGCCTAGGAGAGAAGGTGCTGGTTATAATTCTCTGTTTGATCCTTTAGGAGCTGTTATATTGTTTCCCAAAGTGGTTGCACCCTTTTATGTTCCAACCAGCTCTGTGTGAGAGTTCCAGTTTCTCTACATCCATGTTCACACTTGTGATGATCATCTTTTTCATTGGTTAGCCCACTGGGTGTGAAGTGGTAGCTCCCTGTGGTTTTGATGTGCATTTCCCTTGTAGTTAATGATGCTGAGCATCTTTTCATGTGCTTATTAGCCATGGGAATGTCTTTTTTGGAGAAATGTCCATTCAAGTCCTTTGCACATTTTATAAATTAGGTTATTTTTGAATTAGTGAATTGTAAGAGTTCCTTATATACTCTGGATACAAGTATCTAATCAGACATATGGTTTACCAATATTTTCTCTCATTCTGTAGGTTGTATTTTAACTGTATTGATGGTATTGCTAGCAGCATAAAATATTTTAATTTTGAAATCCCTCTCATCTGTGTTTACGTTTGTCCCTTGTATTTTGGCATCATATGTAACAAGCTCTCTTGTATGAGCAACTGACACTGTACTTTTTCCATGAGTCCGCTGGGCAGGTTAGATCCAGGACATGCATATGGCAAGAAGAGAAGGACGAGGGCTGGTGAGGGGCTGCTTTCTAATTCCCTCCCCGTGTCTGTGTGTGGGGTTGCTGGCAGGCGGTGCCTGGTCTCTGGGAGTCCTTGGCGCTGAGGTTCTCCCCCCACCAGAGGCAGGAGTCGCGGTGAGAAAGTCACTCTTCCTGCCAACTGCCACGTTGGTCAAGGAGTAGAAACAAGCAACAGCAGCAGAAACAACAAAACACAACACAGAAAAGTCTGGTAAACTGTAAATCAAAGCAAATGTGCTGTAACTGCATGGTTTTTCAAAAGGAAATCAAAACAAGTCCGTCTGGGCTCTCCGGGGAGAGCCAGGAATGCCTTCCAGGCTTTACGTGAGCTTCGCTTGCCAGATGTTTGATACTAAAGAAAAACATCTCTTTCCCCTTCTTACTCTGGCTGCTGTGTTTTGTGTGTCACATAAAGCTGTACACTTAAAGCCTTCACAGGAAGGGGTTCAAACTGGAATTGCACAAAAAGAGGAAATTTCAAATTAAATACTGTTACTGTCTACAAAATAGAAGCACTAATTGAGAGAAGGAACCCAGGATCGTGCACTTTGCCGCTCCAGGAGACATTTCTTGGCTGGTCTCACTCTTAAGATTGAAAAAAAAAAATGAACACATAACATTTTTTTTTTAAAGCACTTGTACACTTTAGATGTGCTCACTATTCATTGAGAATTTAAACAAGTTAAATTTAATATGTGACTTCACATAAAATTGACCTTAATGCTCACGTTTCATCTTTAAAATGTAAGAGTTGCAAAAGTTACTCTTTTCTCTAATCACAGAAGAAAACCATTTATTTCAGAACATAATTTTTCAGTGAAATCATGAAACACTATTTCCCGTCAGTATTGATTCAGAGACTGGCAAATGTGTAGAAATGGATAAACACTTTAAAACATTTTAGGTAGCAAAAAGAGGAACAGCATAAGAATATGTTAAATATTTTCCTGAGGTTAGAATGAAATAATATTGCTAATTATACATTGTTATAACAAATATTTTCTTTTTTTTTTTTTTCTTTTTTTTTTTTTGTGAGAGGCAGGGAGGCAGAGAGACAGACTCCTGCATGTGCCCTGACCAGGATCCACATGACAACCCCCAGCTGGGGCTGATGCTCTGCCTATCTGGGGCTGCTTCTCTGTTGCTCAGCAACTGAGCTATTTTAGTGCCTGAGGTAAGACCCTGGAGCCATCCTCAGGGACTAGGGCCAACTTGCTCGAACCCATTCGAGCTACAGCTGTGAAGGGGGAGAGAGAGGAAGAGAAAGAGAGATAAAGAGAGAGGAGGGAGGGGGAGAAGCAGATGGTCACTTCTTCTGTGTGCCTTGACCTGGAATTGAACGCCAGAGTTCCACATGCTGGACCGATGCTCTACCACTGAGCCAGGGCCAATATTTTCCACATAGTTAAAATCCTGGAAAGGTCATCACATGGTCAGCAGGATAGTGACCAGTCAATGCTTTGCTGCAAGGACACTGACACATTTTTTGTTGAGGTACAAATGGGTTGGTCCAATAAGATTTTTGCTATAGATATTTGCATTGTACAATCCCAGGTATCATGGGAGAATAAAGAGATGAGACATGGTCTTTGCCTTTTAAGAGCAAATAATGCATAAGAGTGTAGCATAGTACTTACCTCTTTTCTACTTCTGTGGCTCTCGTGTGTGCTCCAACTCCTTGAGTCAGGCCCTCAGTGAAGCTAGCAGACCTCAAGGCTCCAGTAACTTCCATCTCACCATATGCAGCAGCCTGCCAATTTCCTTATTGATACCTCCTCAGCATTTGGTATCGATGGTTCCTCTTGCATTCTTCTCTGTTTCAGTGACATCTCTCCCTTTCCATGTATTTCTCTCATAGGCTCTTTCCCTGGCAGCTTTGAAATGTTATTTTTTCAAGGTTTTGCCTTTGACCCTGCAATATTCCCACACCCTGTCTTCCCTCTACATTCCGTGTATTCTAGGGCTTCGTCTATCTTCTGAACCAGTGATTCCAAACACCAGATTCACATCAAATCATATGAGTAACTTTATACAATTATTTTTCCCACACATAGTATTACCTTATGACCCAGCAATTCCACTCCTATGTATACATCCAAGAATTAAAAACAGGTAATCAAATGAATACCTGTATGTGTACATTCATAGCCGCACTATTCACAATAGCCAAAAGGAGGAAACAACCCAAGTGCCCTTTGGTGAATGCATGCATAAACAAAATGTGGTACATTTATACAATGAATGATTTAAGCACTGGTATGTGCTACAACATGGTGAACCTCAAAAAAATAGTGAAAGAAGCCAGTTACACAAAAAAGTCACATATGATGTGATTGCATTCGTATGAAATACTCAAAATAAGCAAATACATATAGACAGAAAGCAGATTAGTGGTTGCCAGGGGTTAGGAGGAGGAGGAGGAATGGGGAGCAACTGATTAATAGGTACAAGGTTTCCTTGTGGGGATGATGAAAACATTATGGAACTAGATAGAAGTGATGGTTGTACAACATTGTGATATATTAAATGACACTGAATTCTTAGGCTATATAAAGCTTACTCTTAAGTAAACCTAACTTTAAAATATAAATGAATAAATTTAATGGAATATATCCATTTAAATGAAAAGGTTATTGAATAAAAAAAATATTAAAATGTTGAATGAAGTTTCACTCATTGGAATAAATATCTCTATTGAAAGAAAACAAACAGAAGGGATTGTGATTCCCAAGCCCTGACCAATTAATTGAGCAATTAATTGAGAACTCCAGGAGTTTGAGAAACTACCTGCTTGATTCCTATGAGTAGTCAGGGTTGAGAATAGATGACATCCCTGGTCCAGCAGGATTCTTTCCTTGAGCCTCCAGATCTGTAGGTCCATCTACACCTGGGACTTTTTCACACTGACATTTATTGGGACCCTACATTCAAAATGAGTAAACTGAATTAGTTAGAGCCCCCTGGTCTGTACATCACCCCACTCCTTCTGTTCTGTCTTGGTATATGGATGTACCTCTGAGTTGCCAGAGCCTTTTGATAGTACACTAGGGATGGTTTCATGTCTAAATGACTATTAGAAAGACCAGACTATATAAGGAAATTATTATATTGAGGTGAGAAATTGCAGTCCCTTAATTTGTTAAGTCCTTGGTAAGTATTTTCTTTGTTTTCATAAATGAAGGAATGGAGAAATGAAGGCCTCAGAAGAACTATAGCATCTTGTTTATGGCTTCCGCTAGTAATGGAAGCATTAGCATGTTATCCTAGATCTGAATATCAGGGATATTAAATCATGTAGTTGACTGCATCAACTAATTCATAGTCACATGTTTATTATTGTTAATATTTACAGCTTATAATAAAAGCTTTTGCTTTTGACATATTTTTTTAAATTGTAGAATTAGTTGAAATCTAGTTAGCATAGAATCTTGAAGGATTTGTCATTCTCCAAAGGGATAAAAGTCAAACTATTTCAATATATTCAGGAAGGAGCTCTCTGTTCTCTCTTCCCTGTTTCCTTTTCTTAAAACTATCATCTTTAATGTTTTCTCATGCTTAATTATCCTTTCAAGTTATTTTTGTCAAAATAGAGATAAACTCTGTAGGCTCGGCTCCAACTCAGAGTATGGGGTAGGGGTGTTGACCTATTTAGAACATCCCAAAATTTTATAAGTTAGTGCATAGTATCAGGAAAAGAATCATGAAAGAATCTTCAGAGTCCTTCCTGTGGGGAAGCTGGTGGATAGCCCTACCATGCCTCCCTACAGACACAGGTGATGCTCGTGGCCACCAGTGCTGCGCATGGGAAGACATGATTTATGGCTTTATGTCCCTGGACAGGAGATGGAGTGAAAGAAAAACACCACAGCAGGGATTTCCACTGGGTGTGCAAATTAAGGGCTTCAGAAGGCATCATTTATTTTCTTGGATGTGTTTAGACTTTTGTCTTTCAGGGTACCATATATTCAAAAATAAACATGTATAAACCAACAGTGGTACCATAGAAATAAAGGCAGTCCAGAGAAGAAGGCAAAGGGAGTACAATGAATTTTTCTAAAAACTTTTTGGGTTTATTTTTCTAACTTGAAGAGTGATTTATATTTTGTGTGGAAAAATTAGAAAATGCAGATACGCAAGAAGAAAGGAAACAGCATTTACAACCCTACTGGCTACAGTTCCTCTCTCACTGTTAGCAATTGGTGTTTAATTCTAGATCTTTCAGTTCATGTATATATTATTGCAAGAGGGTTAGACTGTTTACAGTGTATGAAGTAAAAATGTTATAAACAGTTGCTATGTCAAATAGTAATATAAAATATGTTTTAAAAAAGCTTAATAGTATTGTTATGTGAAAACATAATTAGTTTAACTTATTCCTAGTTGTTGGATTTTCAGGTTAACAAGTGTTTTTTTTCTTTTTTTTACTGTTATAAATATCACTGTAAGATTTTTATAGCTAAATCTTTGCAAATATACTTGATGATTTTAATAAAATAATAATAAGTTCAAGAGGCAGCAACATAGAAATTTGCAAGAAGGCTGTGCCCTTAAACCTAGGAAAGTGGTTATTTGACTTCAAATGAGAAGAATATCAATAGCTCACTTTTGCTGAGGCAAATGTATTCTCCTCTGTTCAGTAATCAGAGCCTTACCTAGAAACGAGAGCAGTTGAGGAATTAATTTGTGGCAGGATACTTACATGAGCAGAATCGAAAAGGAAATCAACACAGATTACCCTATTGAACAAAAGTGCTCAGCCTTTTAATACACTGTCAGTACAATTCCTCCCACAACTGGTTCAATCTTATACCCATTTTCTGGATTCTGTTAAACCTATGACTCAGACTACATCCCAAAACCCATATGTCTGTCCTACCCTTAGACTACGTAGTATAGAAAAGAACTGGCTTAGCTTTTTACATTAATGAGGCATCATGAATAATAATAGGGTGTCTCAGAACACTATTCATTTTGTGTGTGATATCTTTCAGCCTGTGAACCCCATGCAAGAACTATATCCAAACAGAGTTCCGACATACTAATTAGAATTGTACCACAGATCATGTTTTAGTTGGCCTCCACATTGGTCACGTTGGTAGGGATTCAATCATTCACTTGCAAAAATAAAACTTTCCTTTAGTTTTTTTCATGATGTAATTTCTCAACATCAAACATGTTTAATTATAAGTCAGCTTCCTCCTTTGACATTTTATTCCAGAGAGTATTATTAACTTGTCAAGGTATCAGCTTTGGGTTGTTTATACTGTGGCTTAGCACATGTTTGCCCATTTGTTGATTAAATAAAATTAACAGAATATATTCCAAGATGGCGACGGAGTAGGCAGATGTTCCAACTGCTGCCTCCCAGGACCAAATGGATTACAACTTAATTTAAGAACAGTCATCTTGCCCTGGCCGGTTGGCTCAGCGGTAGAGCGTCGGCCTAGCGTGCGGAGGACCCGGGTTCGATTCCCGGCCAGGGCACACAGGAGAAGCGCCCATTTGCTTCTCCACCCCTCCGCCGCGCTTTCCTCTCTGTCTCTCTCGTCCCCTCCCGCAGCCAAGGCTCCATTGGAGCAAAGATGGCCCGGGCGCTGGGGATGGCTCTGTGGCCTCTGCCCCAGGCGCTAGAGTGGCTCTGGTCGCAACATGGCGACGCCCAGGATGGGCAGAGCATCGCCCCCTGGTGGGCAGAGCGTCGCCCCTGGTGGGCGTGCCGGGTGGATCCCGGTCGGGCGCATGCGGGAGTCTGTCTGACTGTCTCTCCCTGTTTCCAGCTTCAGAAAAATGAAAAAAAAAAAAAAAAAAAAAAAAAAAAAGAACAGTCATCTTGAAAAACCAACTTTGAACTAAACAAAGAGGAGTCCATAACCAAGGATCACAGAATAAGCCAATCAAGATGGGTAGGAAGGGCAGAGACACAGATAGGGCTGCCCCACTCCCAGGAACCAGTGGCAGCTAATGATCCAGAGAGAGTACTACTGCAAGGAGGTTCACCCTGAGAGGTGAAGGTCCTAAATCCCAGGCCAGCCCCCCAGCCTAGAGCTCCAGAGCCTAGAAGAGGTGCCCACATAGCATTTGGTGGTGAAAAGAGCCAAGATTTCTGTCTGTGAGAGAGAAAAGAACCTCTCAGAGATGCAGGCTCTGTCTTAAAGGGCCTGCACAGAAAATTTAGTTCACTTACTTGGGGTTCTGGTGAAAGGAAAGCTAAGAGGACTAGAGTTGCATGAGGAGAGTGTGAAGTTGGTGGCCCAGGGAGAGACACCATGGGGGACAGGCACCAGAACACCTGTGCTGAGTCATTTCCCAGTTCTGCAGTCGCCATCTTACTTGGGTGGAATGTGGAAGCAGCCTGGGGAAAGCAACCTGCCCTGCCCTTGGGAATCTCTCTTGCCCCACCCTGTAGAGACTGGGCCATTCTGAGAAGTCAGCCAGCAAGCAGGGGTTGCCTCAGTGACTCAGTTTTCTGGCATTGAGGCCAGAGATTTCCCTAAACATTCACCCTGCAGCTCCCAAGTCTATGACTGGGACTTCTACCTTATGGGATATTCAATATAAGCTATCCAGACTGTGTGCAGGCCACATCTCTGGGTCTCAGAAGCCACACCTGCCAGACTCCTGGGGCCCATACCCTACTGAGGGCTGTGAAAAAGTCAGGACAGACTAACACCTGGAGCCTAAGGGTGGAGGCACACCCATTACCCTTCCTAATCCCTGAATTGTCCCAAGCTCTGTACTCTACCAGAAGTTTTATTTCAGTGGCCAAGCCCAGTAAGGAGCCAGCAGACAGAGGCCTTTTGCAAACCTTCCCGCAGACCCAATGTGGGTAAAAGCTAGCCTCGGTGTGAGGCTTATCATTTCTATGTGCACCTGGATCCAGCAGAGGCAGCCACAAACTCTGGATTGTTTGAACTCCAAGAACGTTTCTGAGGGCCATCATGGCAGTGTACTCCACAAATCTGCACTGGGTCCTCTCCAGGGAGACCCAGGGCTGGCACATCCAGTGGCCAGCTGCAAAGTACATAAGTTTAAGACCTAAAGACCCTTGTTGGTGGCATGTCCTAAGGGAGGGCTCATCACACCAGGTCCAACTGAGGCGAGGTCCATTTTTTGTGACTAGCAGCAGCATAGTGGCTTGTGAGCATTGGACAGGGTGGAGCTCCACAGTCAGCAAGCCTGAGTGCTGGATTTCCTGCCCTGCTGGGTTATATTCCACAGGGGGAAGGGAGAGAGGCTTGGAACATGGACATTTAAAGTGTGGGTAACCATGAACCTATTGCTTGGTCTGGTCAAAGGGCTTAGCCACTTTATGGGGGCCACAGTCAGCCCAGGGGAGGACTCTTTCAGTCTTCCTCCTTGAGATTAGGAGCTTACCAGCTGGAAGAACTTCTGCAAGGGGGCCTGTCAGCTCCATCCAATCTGAACCTCCTTCTCACCTTGCTGGGGAGAAATAGAATTGGAGTATTCAGTAGTGTCTGCGGGATTAGGCTCTGGAGTAGAGGCCACTTTCCTTATACTGAGCTCCTGACCAGGAGACCCCTGAAGTAGGGGGTCCCAATAACATATTCCCAACCTCAGCAGCCCTAACCCAACAAGCTTGCAACCTGTAGAGGGGTTGGTTAGGTGAGGCCAGTCTAAGCCCACACTACAGTCTTTCTACAGAAGACTCTGTCAGAAGACCACACAGCTTCAGGAGGAGGTGGAGTAGCTGAAAAGTGGAGGCAAATCTTACACAGCTTGGGGCTGTTACGGAGATGCTATCATCTCTAAGCAGGAGGAAGCTTGTTCTTTTTTTATTTATTTTTTTTTGTATTATTTTTTTTTTGTATTTTTCTGAAGCTGGAAATGGGGAGAGACAGTCAGACTCCCACATGCGCCTGACCGGGATCCACCCAGCACGCCCACCAGGGGCGACACTCTGCCCACCAGGGGGCGATGCTCTGCCCCTCTGGGGCGTCGCTCTGCCATGACCAGAGCCACTCTAGCGCCTGGGGCAGAGGCCAAGGAGCCATCCCCAGCGCCCGGGCCATCTTTGCTCCAATGGAGCCTTGGCTGCGGGAGGGGAAGAGAGAGACAGAGAGGAAGGAGGGAGGGGAGTGGAGAAGCAAATGGGCGCCTCTCCTATGTGCCCTGGCCTGGAATCGAACCCGGGTCCCCCGCATACCAGGCCGACGCTCTACCGCTGAGCCAACCGGCCAGGGCCAGGAAGCTTGTTCTTATATATAGGTTGGCTCCTCCAAACAACAGCTGACACCAACCCAAGAAGACCAGAACCAACACAACCAGTAGTGGGTGGCAGACAGCACCAACCCTAGACTCAGCTAGCTACACAAGCAGCATGCCCAAAGGAGGAGTACAGCAGGCAGCAGACACTGAGGAGAATAAATACACCTAACAGGACAGACACTGCACAGTGTCTAATACACATGATCAAGGTTGACCCTTAGAGCCAGCCAGCCTGAATGGATAACCACACCCACAAAAGGACAAACTGCATTCAATACTCACAATATGAGGGTAAATACCACCCTCAAGAAGCATTCCTAGAGCAAGAAACTCAGGTGGCCTGTAAGTCAGTACCACTGAGCTCATCTGCCTCAAAAAGACACCAAAACAAATTTCAGAGTCAGAAAGCACTACCTAATACACAGATAAATGGGCAAAGAAATATGACCCCAATGAATCAACAACAGAAATCCTCCCCCCAAAAAGCAAATGAAATGGAAGTAATCAAACCACCAGGTGCAGAATTTATAATAATTTTTAGGATGCTCAAGGACCGTTGAGCAACAATAGGTAATCACAATGAGAACTTAAAGAGATAGCAAGCATCAAAAAAAAAACCAACAAGACATTGAAATGATAAAAAGAACCAGTCATAAATGACAAATACAATATTGGAAATGAAGACTGTACTAGAAGGAATCAGCAGCAGGCTGGATGAAGCAGAGCATCAAATCAGCGATTTAGAGGACAAGATAAACATAAACACAGACGTGGAGCAGCAGAAAGAAAAAAAGGCTCAAAAAGACTGAGGAAACTCTAAAAGAACTCTGTGACAACATGAAGAGAAACAACATCCGCATCATAGGAATTCCTGGAGAACAAACAAGAGATAGAGAACCTGTTTGAAGAAATCATAGCTGAAAATTTTCCTAAATTGATGAAGGAAAAAGTCACACAAGTACAGGAAGTACAGAGAGTCCCATTAAAGATGAAGCCAAAAAGAGTTATACCTTATACCAAGACACATCATAATTAAGATGCCAAAGTTAAGGAACAAAGAAAGAATACTAAAAGCTGCAAGAGAAAAGCAGTTAATTACCTACAGAGGAGCCCCCATAAGGATGACATCTGACTTTCAACAGAAACACTTGAGGCCAGAAGGGACTGGCAAGAAATATTTAAAGTAATGCAAAACAGGAACCTACAACTAAGACTACTTTATCTAGCTAGGCTATCATTTCAAATTGAAAGAGAAATAAAAAGCTTTCCAGACAAAGAAAAGACTCAAGGAATTCATTACAACTAAACCATACTAAAAGAAATGTTAAGGGGCCTGCTATAAAAAGAGCAAAGGAAAAAAGAAATCAAGAGAAAGAGGATTGTAGGTTTATAGAATAAAATGACAATAAATAAGTACATAGCAACCTTAAATGTAAATGGATTAAATACTCCAATGAAAAGATATAGGGTAGCTGTGTGAATAACAAAACAGGACCCACATATATGCTGTCTACAAGACACCCACCTCATAACAAAATATACACATAGACTGAAGGTGAAGGAATGGAAAAATGTATTTCATGTAAAAGGAAATGGAAAAAAGAAAAGCTGGGGTAGCAATACTTATATCTGACAAAATAGCCTTTAAAACAAAGGCTATAGTAAGAGATAAAGAAGGTTACTACATAATAAACAGTCCAACAAGGGGATATAACCATTGTAAATACTTACACACCTAATATAGGAGCACCTAAATATATAAAGAGGATTTTGATGAACATAAAGGGTGAGATCAACAGCAATACTATAATAGTAGGGGATTTTAATACCCCACTAACATCAGTGGCTAGATCCTCCAGACAAAAAATTAATAAGAAATAGTGGCCTTAAATGACACACTAGATCAACTGGATTTAATTGATATCATCAGAACCTTTCACCCCAAAGCAGCAGAATAGACATTCTTTTCAAGTGCTCACGGTACATTTTGTAGATAGACCACATGTTAGGACCCAAAATGAGTCTCATTAAATTTAAGAAGACTGAAATCATATCAAGCATATTGTCATGTCACAACGGCATGAAACTAGAAATCAATTACAATAGAAAAACAAAAGCATTCAAACAGTTGGAGACTAAATAGCATGTTATTAAATAATGAATGAGTTAACAATGAGATCAAGGAAGAAATCTAAAACTTCCTGGAAACAAATGAAAATGAACATACGACAACCCAAAATCTATAGGACTCAGCAAAAGCAGTTCTGAGAGGGAAGCTCATAGTATTACAGGCATACCTTAAGAAGCAAGAAAAAGTTCATATAAACAAGCTAGCTTCGCACCTTAAAGAACTAGAAAAAGGATAACAAATAAAGCCCAGAGGAAGTAGAAGGAAGGAATAATAAAGATCAGTGTGGACACAAATGGCCTAGAGGCTAAAAAAAAAATACAAAAGATTGATGAATAGGTTCTTTGAAAAAGTAATCGAGATTGATGAACCTTTCACCAGCCTCATCAAGAAAAAAAGAGAGTGAACCCAAATAAATAAAATTAAAAATGAAAGTGGAGAAGTAACAACTGACAACACAGAAATACAAAGGATTGTAAGAAAATACTATGAAGATCTATACACTCAAAAATTGGACAGCCTAGGTGAAATGGATAAATTCCTAGAAACATACAATCTTCCAAAACTCAATCTGGAAAAATCAGAAAACCTGAACAGACTGATTAAAACGAATGAAATTGATACAATTATCAAAAATATTCCAGCAAACTAAATTCCTGGACTGGATGACTTCACAGGTGAATTTTACCAAATATTCAAAGAAGAACTAACACCTGTCCTTCTCAAGCCATTCCAAAAAATTCAAGAGGAGGGAAGATGTCCAAGCTTATTTAATGAGGCAAGCGTTATCCTCATTCCAAAACCAGGTAAAGACACTACAAAAAAAATTAAAGGCCAATATCTCTGATGAACATAGATGCTAAAATTCTCAACAAAATATTAGTAAACTGGATCCAGCAATATATTAAAAAGATCATACATCATGATCAAGTGGGAGCCTGTTGTACCAGCCTAACCAGGGAGCTAAGGCTGGTATAACATTGACAAATCAATAAATGTGATTCATTGTTGTGGACCGTAAATGGCAAAAAGCCACTGTAGATTTGAGGCTTAGCAAAAGGCTAAGTTCTCCCCCCTTCACTTCCATATTGGCTATGAAGCTGAGTATTTGCACCCACTTCACTTGCTTCCGTAAGTTGCTGGAAGCAATTTACATGTCCTTCCTCTTACTCTTTGTTTGTTCAGATGTTGGTTGATTTCACTTATGCATGGTTGGGGGATTCCTGTTTATCTTGGGAGAGTTCCTGTTTTAGCCTCGTATGTGTAACTTTGCATCAAGGACTTCCTTGATTTGCATACGGATATATAATAAAGCAAATTGGGGCTATGGGGCACGTGGATATTGCCATCAGCATTGAAGAGGCCTCCGGTCCTATTTTTTCTTGATGAGTATGTTTCCTTAATTCCGCACCATTATTAGGAGCCATGCTGGTCCATGGCAATTCATCACATAAACAAAATGAAGGATAAAAATCACATAATTATATCAATACATACAGAAAAAGCATTTGATAAAATCCAACACCCATTTATAATCAAAACTTTATGTAAAGTGGAAATATGAGAAACATCACTCAACATACTAAAACCATATATGACAAACTGACAGCTAACATTATACTCAATGGGAAAAATTAAAAGCAATTCCCTAAAGATATGGAACAAGACAGAGGTGCCACCTTTCATCACTCTTATTCAACATAGTTTTGGAAGTCCTAGCCACAGCAATCAGACAAGAAGAAGAAATAGGCCCTGGCCGGTTGGCTCGGTGGTAGAGCATCGGCCTGGCGTGCGGAAGTCCCGGGTTCGATTCCTGGCCAGGGCACACAGGAGAGGCGCCCATCTGCTTCTCCACCCCTCCCCCTCTCCTTCCTCTCTGTCTCTCTCTTCCCCTCCTGCAGCCAAGGCTCCATTGCAGCAAAAGATGGCCCGGGCACTGGGGATGGCTCCTTGGCCTCTGCCCCAGTCGCTAGAGTGGCTCTGGTCACGACAGAGTGACGCCCCAGATGGGCAGAGCATCGCCCCCTGGTGGACGTGCCGGGTGGATCCCGGTTGGGTGCATGCAGGCGTCTGTCTGACTGCCTCCCCATTTACAGCTTCAGAAAAATACAGAAAAAAAAAAAAAAAGAAGAAATAAAAAGCACCCAAATTGGAAAAGAAGAAGCAAAACTGTCATTATTTGCTGATGACATGATACTGTATATAGATAACCCTAAAGTCTCAGTCAAAAAACTACTAGTCCTAATAAATGAATTTAGCAAGGTAGCAGGATATAAAATTAACATTCAGAAATCCGTGGCATTTTTAAACATCAACAGTCAACTGTCAGAAAGAGAGATTAAGAAAACAATCCCCAGCCCTGGCCGGTTAGCTCAGCGGTAGAGCGTCGGCCTAGCGTGCGGAGGACCCGGGTTCGATTCCCAGCCAGGGCACACAGGAGAAGCGCCCATTTGCTTCTCCACCCCTCCGCCGCGCTTTCCTCTCTGTCTCTCTCTTCCCCTCCCACAGCCAAGGCTCCATTGGAGCAAAGATAGCCCGGGCGCTGGGGATGGCTCTGTGGCCTCTGCCTCAGGTGCTAGAGTGGCTCTGGTCGCAACATGGCGACGCCCAGGATGGGCAGAACATCGCCCCCTGGTGGGCAGAGCGTCGCCCCATGGTGGGCGTGCCAGGTGGATCCCGGTCGGGCGCATGCGGGAGTCTGTCTGACTGTCTCTCCCTGTTTCCAGCTTCAGAAAAATGAAAAAAAAAAAAAAAAAAAAAAGAAAACAATTCCCGCCTGACCAGGAGGTGACCCAGTGGATAGAGCGTTGGAATGGGATGCGGAAGGACCCAGGTTTGAGACCCCAAGGTCGCCAGATTGAGCGTGGGCTCATCTGGCTTGAGCAAAAAGCTCACCAGCTTGGACCCAAGGTCGCTGGCTCGAGCAAGGGGTTACTCAGTCTGCTGAAGACCCACGGTCAAGGCATATATGAGAAAGCAATCAATGAACAACTAAGGTGTCGCAATGAAAAACTGATCATTGATGCTTCTCATCTCTCTCCATTCCTGTCTGTCTGTCCCTATATATCCCTCTCTCTGACTCTCTCTCTGTCCCTGTAAAAAAAAGGGAAAAAAAAGAGAAAGAAAACAATTCCCTTACTATTGCAACAAAAATATAAAGTACCTAGGAATAAATTTAATGAAGAAGATAAAAAAGACTTGTAAGTGGAAAATTATAAGATACTGAAAAAAGAAATCAAGGAATATACAAACAAGTAGAAGCATATACCATGTTCATGGATAGGAAGAATAAACATCATTAAATTGTCTATAATATCCAAATCAATATATAGATTCAGTGCAATTCTTATTAAAATACTATAGCATACTTCACAGATCTATTATTCCAAATAGAATTATTCTATTCTATCTAAATATTTCAAAAATTTATATAGAACCAAAAAGAACACGAATAGCCTCAGCAATCTTGAAAACGAAGAATCAAATGGGAGGTATCACACTTCCTGATATCAAGTTATACTACAAGGCCATTGTACTCAAAATAGCTTGGTATTAGCATAAGAACGGGCATACAGATCAATGGAAAAGCCTAGAGAACCCAGAAATAAACCCATGCCTTTATGGTCAATTGGTATTTGACAAAGGAGGGAAGAGCATACAATGGAGTAAAGACAGTCTCTTTAACAAATGATGTTGGATAAATTGGACAGGTACATGCAAAAAAATGAAACTAAACCACCAACTTACACCATTCACAAAAATAAACTCAAAATGGATAAAAGACTTAAATGTAAGTCACAAACCCATAAAAATCTTAGAAAAAAACATAGGCAGTAAACTCTCTGACATCTCTCATAGTAATATTTTTGCCAATATATCTCCACGGGCAAGTGAAATAAAGGTCAAAATAAACAAATGGGACTATATCAAACTAAAAAGCTTTTGCACAGCAAAAGATACTATTAACAAAATAAAAAAAAAAAAGCACACAATGGGAGAACATATTTGCTGACATATCTGATAAGGGATTAATAATCAAAATTTATAAAGAACTTCTAAAACTCAACACCAGGAAAGTAAACAATCCAATTAAAAAAGGGTAAAGGAACTATATAGACACATTTCCAAAGAAGTCATACAGATGGCCAATAGGCATATGAAAAAATGTTCAATGTCACTAATCATGAGGAATGCAAGTTAGAACCACAACTCTAACTTATCTGTCAGAATGGCGCTCATTAACAAAACAACACAGAATAAGTGCTGGCGAGGATTTGGAGAAAAGGGAACCCTCCTGCACTGCTGGTGGGAATGCAGATTGGTACAGCCACTGTGGAAAATAATATGGAGATTCCTCAAAAAAATTAAAATGGAACTGCCTTTTGACCCAGCTATCCCACTTTTAGGAGTATATCCTAAGAATACCAAATCACTGATTCAAAAGAAGAAATGCACCCCCATGTTTATTGCAGTATTGTTTACAATAACAAGATCTGGAAACAGCCCAAATGTCTATCAGTGGACATGTGGATAAAAATGTAGTGGTACATATACACAATGGAATACTACTCATCCATGAAAAAGAAGGAAATCTGACCTTTCTTGATGGCATGGATGGACCTGGAAATTATTATGCAAATTAAATAAGACAGGCAGAGAAAGACAAATATCATATGATTTCACTTATATGTAAAATCTAATAAACAAAGTGAACTGAGGAATGGAATAGAGGCAGAGGCGGGGTCATGGGGAGCAGAGGGACAGCTGTCAGAGGGAAGGGGGATGAGGAGATGGGATCAGAGAGGGTGAAAGGATTAGTGAAATTATATATACATAACACAGAGATACAGATGACAGGTCAGCAAATTCCAGAGGGAAAGAAGGGTGGGATTCAGGGGGGGTGGGGGCCAAAGGGGGCATAATGGGAGCACGTTGTTGGGAAGTGAGGGAGTTATATTGAGTGAGACACTTGAATCCATGTTAATACAATAAATTAAATTTATTAAAAAATAATTTTAAAAGTACAATTAACATAGAACTTGTTTTTAGACAACTATTTTTGTTTGTTTACTTCTAAAATGAATGCTATTATTTCAATGATTACAGCAATTTTATTTGGTTACTTTGCTAAAGATGAGTATATTCAGTTGTAATGGTCTTTCAGCACCATATCAGTAAAAGTAATTTCCAAAAGCCCAAAGATTAAAAAAACTTTGTCACCTACATGTTTTACCAGTGTTTATGTAGGATGAAAATTAGATTGATGTAGATTTTACAACATATAAAATATAGCTTATTAACCATTGTAAAGACTGGCATATTGGAAACTTTGGAATATTAATTTAAAGTAGGAAAAGGAATCCCTTTCTAGGTAATTATCTCTAGTTTAGAAAAAAAATACTACATTTGTCTAAACTTTTTGAAATCAAAGCTAATTGTGATGATGACTGATAATTTTGAAATGAAGGACTATTTTCATTTTAAATAACTATTTTAGGAAGTAATTTTTACGAATCACTCTACCAGATCAACTTTTTAACTATTAGGGATTTCTGTCTCCCCTCAAGTGAAAAGTTCTATATTATTACTGTTTATATATAAAGCTCCTTCAAATGAGAAATACAAAAATAAATTAACCTGTCATCCTCGTTGTTTGTGTCCTGAGCTAGTAAAATAATTTGGTAAGGAGATACATAGTACATGTGATAAGATATAGGCAGATATTTTAATATAAAACTGAGAATACAAGAAACTGTTCTTTAAGAAAATCGTCTGTTTATAGGGAATATAGTCAATAATATTGTAATAATTATGTATGGTGTCAGATGGGTACTAGCCACATTAGTGCCGGGGGGGAGGGATCACTTCAAAAGGTATGTTAATGTCTAATTACTGTGTTGTACACCTAAAACTAATATATATTGTATATCAACTGTAATTGTAAAATACATTTCAAAAAGAAAAAAAAAGGAAATCTGCTATAAGTAATCAAAATAAAATGATGGCACTTATGGCATGATAACATGATGGAAAAATCTACCAGGGGGCAGTTAATTGTAGGGGTTGTTTTATAATAATATGCTGTATAATTGGGAACACATCTCTTAGGACATTTTTGTTCTTTGGTTATAAAATTGGTGTTATAGCACTTTTTTTTTCTTTAAAACTGCCCTCTGAACATTTCTTGAAAGTGACTCCCATGACCACAGTTCCCTTGGTTGATAATGCCCACATAGCACGTTTGTGTGGGAGCTCAGACACAGAGTGGGCAGTGGGGGTAACATGGCCCTTTCCTCTTTTGGCAGTGATCCAGGGATTACAGTGATGGGGTCTGTGTGAACTCCCATGCACTCACTCTGCTTCTTTCTTTTTTCTTTTCTTTTCTTTTCTTTTTTCTTTTCTTTTCTTTCCTTTCCTTTCAACACATTGGGACCCCTATGAGATGCCAGAAGAGGTCCTGGACATGTCACTCTTATTTCCCCGTGTTCTTTCTTCTCCCCGTTTTGTGAATGATTAATTCATTGATGCATGTCAATTATGACAATCTTGCTTGCAAAATGAAACAAGATGGTATTAGGTCAAATTGTGGCCCAAAATTCTAAAGTAGAAGCTCACAATATTTGGCATCTTTCTTACCAGAAAAACAAACCAGAAAGAAAATAGTTAAAAATAAAACCTGGCCCTGGCCAGTTGGCTCAGAGGTAGTGTTGGCCTGGCGTGTGGAAATCTTGGATTTGATTCCAGGTCAGGGCACACAGGATAAGTGCCCATCTGCTTTTCCACCCTTCTCCCTCTCCTTCCTCTTTATTTCTCTCTTCGCCTCCCACAGCCAAGGCTCCATTGGAGCAAAGTTGGCCCAGGTGCTGAGGATGGCTCTATGGCCTCTGCCTCAGGTGCTAGAATGGCTCCGGCCGCAACTGAGCAATACCCCAGATGGGCAGAGCATTGGCTCCTGGTGGGCATGCTGGGTGGATCCCGGTCGGGCACATGCGGGAGTCTGTCTGACTGCTTCCCAGCTTCTAACTTCGGAAAAATACACAAAAAAGAATAAAACCTAATTAAACATGTGGACTCTGTCATGCGTATTTATGTCCCCAAGTCTTGCCTTGTGATAGTATTTGTACTTCAAGTGCTTTTAGTTCTTTTTTCCTGTGAAGTAGTTCAGAATGTGTTTTATGAATACAAGAAAGTGTCATGTTAACTTTGATTAGGAAATTCACTTCTCTCAATAACCATTGACACCTTTCTGATTGAAGCTATGCAAAGTAGCTCTTACATTAATTGGTCCTGAAGAAAATTATGTTTTACATTTTTGTTTGTTCATCTGACCCTTTCCTGCATTTATCACTTCCTGAATTACTGATGCTTTCCCTATTCTGATTTTGACAGCTAGTATTGCTTCTATGACTCTGAAAACCACAAGGAATACTCCATGCTGGAAGCTTTAGTGTCTCCCACTTTGAATAGGAAGCATTGGGGTCATAGTTAGCAACTACCTGTGGACTGTGTGTGGCCTTCTTTGTTTTGTTTTGTTTTGTTTTGCTTCGGCTTTATTGAGGTAGTCCAAAAACTGTACATAATTAAAATATACAATTTGATGATTTTGGACATATGTGTAACTCATGTTACCATCAATACAATCTAGGTAATAAACATATCCATCACCTCCAAAAGATTCCTCAGGTCCCTTTGTTTTTCTATTTTATTTTATTATTTTATTTTGTTTTGTTTTGTTTATTATTTTACTGATATAGTAAGAACACTTAACAAGAGATCTACCCCCCTAACAAATTTTTAAATGCACAGAACTTCATTGCCAACTACAAGTACTTCTGTACAGCGTGTTTCTGGAACTTCACCTCTTATTATTACTGTCCTTTATAACCACTGAACAACAGCTCACTGTTTTCACCTTCTCCCATCCCCTCGTAACCCCCATTCTATAAACTCTGTACCTTTGACTGTTTTAGTTGCCTAATATAAGAGAAATCAGGCATTACCGGTCTTTCTGGGACTGATTTCTTTCACTTAGTATATCTGCCTTTCTGGTCCATCGATGTTGTCCAATGGAAAAAGGCTTTTCTGATTCAGTTTCTTGCTTGCTTAACTTTAAGGAGGAGACAGATGACAAGTGAGGAGTATTCAAGCATTTTGAGACTCAGAGTTCTTGATATTACATTTATATTTAGTCCCATGTAGGGCTACAAGTAAATTGTCAACAGGGCATGTGTCAGTTGATGGCTGTAACTTAAGTTGCCAAACCCTGAGCTTGGTTTGTATTTCATGACTAGCAATGTCTCAGCTTTGTCACCGTCATCTGCAGAGCTTTGCTGGGTCAGCAGGGACTGAGAGTGGCTGTTGAAAGATCTGATTTTTGTTGTTTCTGGTTAATCAGCTAACTGAACCCTGTCAGAGTTCCAGGGCTGAGCTGTCTCCAGTGGCTTAGTTCCTGACATGCCAGTAAATGAGAAGGAGTCAGACAGACAGACAGACAGACAGATAGGCAGCCACTCTTTCCCCCACCATCCCATCAAAATCTTGACACCTGGGTCACATCTGAGAAAAACAGAGCAAGCATTTTTCTCTTAGTAAGTTATTATTCATAGTGGTGTCTGTCCTTTCCCCACTTGGACATACCAGTCATTAAAGACCAGAGTAAATACACCAGTTTGAAGATAATCCTTAAACAAATACACAAGTTCCAAGTTAGAAGCTTGTGTCAACCGTTTGTGCATTTTTTCTTACTTTTATTTATTTTAATGGAAAGGTATTGTTTGAAAATATTAGAGTTTGAGAAATCAGGACTCCTGTAGTATCACAATATTTTGTCTATTTACAGGTAATTGAAATATAAGGTCTTATTTTCTCTTTATAAAATCATGAGGAGTATATATTGAAATATTTTCCTGAAACAAAATAGCAGTAAGGCAATCTATACTTATTTGTAGATCATTCCACATATGAGTACAGATATATGTTTGATGCTTTTTCAAACCCTGATGCTTCACATCAAAATATTAAATTTCAGGCCCTGGCCGGTTGGCTCAGTGGTAGAGCGTCGGCCTGGCATGCAGGAATCCCGGGTTTGATTCCCGGCCAGGGCACACAGGAGAAGTGCCCATCTGCTTCTCCACCCCTCCCCCTCTCTTTCCTCTCTGTCTGTCTCTTCTACTCCCGCAGCCAAGGCTCCATTGGAGCAAAGTTGGCCCGTGCACTGAGGATGGCTCTGTGGCCTCTGCCTCAGGCGCTAGAATGGCTCTGGTTGCAAGAGCCCCCTGGTGGGCATGCCGGGTGGATCCCAGTCAGGTGCATGCGGGAGTCTGTCTGACTGCCTCCCCGTTTCCAGCTTCAGAAAAATACAAAAAACAAAACAAAACGCCAAAATATTACATTTCAAATTACCAAATCTAGGAACAAATACAAGATTAATGTGGAAGGCAGAGAAGTCTTTTGTAAAAAGGGAAAAATATAAATGTGTGAACATAACTTTAATAACACTTGGGATCTGAATTTATATTTCTATGTAGCCATAATTGATTATTAACTCAAGTAGGTGTTAACGTAGCTACTTAAGAATAATAAATAATGAATGCATTAGGGCTGGTACTAACATTTCATGAAGTTTTAAAATATTTATAATCAAAGAGGTTAAAGGAATAGGTAGGAACTGGCTGTCGTCCTGTTTGTGTTTCCCTTATTTGAAAATGCCCGTGAAGAGTTTTCAGTGTGAGTCTGTCGTCCAGTGTCTGGCAGTTCTGTTCGTCTATTTGAGACTGTCTTGAGCTAACGATTTCTTTGCATTAAGTGTCACGTGTATTTAGATAATGATTTGGATAAAAAGAAGGCTTTTAAACATCTAGGCCTACTTAAAATCTCTCCTGTCTGATAGTAGTTCTGTTAGTAAGCTGACATCAGCGTGACTGAGTGGATAGCTGCATTGCCAGCAGTCAGCTCACAGAACTGTAGCCACTCCCCACTGTGGCCCAGTGGAGCAGATGTCTACTGATTAAGGTTGGTGAATATGCAGAAATGGTCCAGCCTGGCCTGCTAGAGGGCTCCTATGGTGGGAAGGCCCAGATATGACACATAGTAGCACAGCTCACAGGTCAGGTCTGGGAAGATGAGGGAGTGTAGTGAGCTCCAAGCAGTGACTGACTGGCAGGAAATATTAGTGATGATGACACTCATACTCAGATTATCATAATGTGCAGACCCCCTGTGTGTACTTAATATCTGCTGCCTGCCTCTGAGACTCTTTAAAGCTGTCCCAGGGAGACTGAGCATCTCTACTTTAGAGTGTGGGGAGCTGAGGCGCATCCCAAGGGCCTATAGCTTTACCCAGCAGGTCAGCCAATCAGGGTTGCACCCCACAGTCTAACTCCAGAGTCCCCAAAGGAATATTTTAAAGACCATAGTGAGGAACTGAAGTGTTCCAGCGGATTAAGAGAGCTCGTTTGTGTTTAGGGGAAGGCAGCGTCTGATTGGGTCAGCTTAGAATATGTATACAAGGTGTGAGTCCTCACAGGACTTCAGTTTAGCTGCTGTGAGGACTGGATTCTGATGCATAGAAGGAATTCAAAACAGCTGTTGGACTGAATTTCAGATTCTCTGAGGTGGACCCTGAGCCAGATTCATAGTCTTTAAGGAGTAAACACCAGAAACTCTTAGTGACTGAATGTAGTTGCAGTTGGTAGGAGGGCGGAGGCTGCCTGTGATACAGGTCATGTTATCGGGCACCTTTTTTGGGCCACGGACCACTTTTAATGTCAGAAAATATTTTCACAGACCAGCCTTTAGGGTGGGATGGATAAATGTATTACGTGACTGAGACAAGCATCAAGAGTGAGTCTTAAACGGATGTAACAGAAGGAATCTGGTCATTTTTAAAAAATAAAACATTGTTCAGACTTAAATATAAATAAAACTGAAATAATGTAAGTTATTTATTCTTTCTCTGCGGACCGGTACCAAATGGCCCACGGACCGGTACCGGTCTGCAGCCCAGGGGTTGGGGACCACTGTTATAGGGGACACTGGAGAGGAGACTCATTTCCAGAATCAAGGCACTGCATGATCTCCAGGTCTGGCATAGGTAGGTATCCCCTGAGTCCAGACTCCCTGGTGGCAGTCTGTCCGTCCATCTGGAGCTATAGAAATACACTGTTTAATTTATAAGTAGCATTTATAGAAGGCCCAGTTTTGGTCAATCACTACAGTATGTGCTGCTCCAGGATGAAAAAGAGAAAGACTTGAGGGTGTGTCCAGCCTCCTTCAGCTTGTGTTCTGGTGGGAAAAAACCTAAACATAATATGACCTTAGAAAATATACCATACAATACACCAAGAAGATCAGACTGATAGAAAATTAAATCTCACAAAGCTGCAAGTCCCAGTTTTGATTTTTGGAGTGGGCCTAAATCAGAAGTTTTCTAAGGCAGGTGAGTTCCCTTTGCATCTTGCAGAAGGAGGTGGATGTTTTTGAACAGAGGAGAGGCAGATACCTTGCTGTCATGTGAACTAAGCTGGATCTGAGAAGAGCAAGACATTAGAAGAAATATACATCACAGCCGAGGAGATCAAGGGCAAGGATGAAGTTCTTGTCATCTTCATGGGACAAATTCATTGCCCTCTTTCACTGCTGGAGAAAACGTGAATGCTTTGTAGTTAACTTTTAGGAGGCACTTCCTTTTCTGTATTGTTTTTTGATGTGTAAAAGCAGTATCTATAAGAAGCCGGTCCATGCTTCAGTCCATGTATTTCCATGGTTGCTGTTTGACTTTGGGTGTGTGGCCAGGGTTGCTGGAGCAGTTCCCCTGTTAGAAAAGATTCTTGAACTCTCATTTTGCACAGAACCATGAGGACTTTCACCTTGAAGGTGTTGAGATCATCTTCATGAGTTAGTGTTTTGGTCTCTAGGACTCCAGGGCAGGGAGCACTGGCCCTTGTAGAAACCTCTCTTCCTAGGCGCACTCAGGACAGGGAGAATGTTGAGGGCAGGTGACGCGTTTCTGCTGTAACTCAGTCTCTGTGTTAAGGTAACAGGGAGGCGGGACTCTGAGTGAGGCCAGACATTCCTGCTAAGAGGAAAGCCCATTCAGACTAGGGTCCACGTGCTACCTGTGGCAAGGCCAGTCCTGTGGGTGTGCTCCATCTCTGTAGACTAGATGATACATGAAAAGGACCTAAGTGACTCGCCTAGTGCTTTGCCCAAGGAAAAAGACATAATGAACAGAAAACTGATACTGTGGCAGATTTGTGTCCTCCTAGAATTTGTAGGTTGAAGTCCTAACCCCTAGTGTGACTGTATTCAGAAATAGGACCTATAGCAAGGAATTAAGGTAAAATGAGGTCATAAGGGTGAGACCTGATCCAATAGGAATAGTGTCTTTATAAGAAACTCCAGAGAGCTCTCTACCTTGTGAGTGCAGAGAAAGAAGGCAGCCACCTTCTACAAGATAGGAAGGAGGCTCCCACCTGAAACCAGACTGGCCAGCACCCAGTCCTTCTTGGACTTCCAGCCTCCAGAACTTTGAGTAAATAAATTTCTGTTGTTGCTGCTCAGTCTGTAGTACAGTACTTACTTTGTTATGCCAGCCTGAGCTGACTAAGCTTGCGTCTCCATACTGTCTGAGCTAATTAATAGAATCCTTCACTGTAGCTATTTTGATCAGCTGGAGTTGCCTCAGCCAGTTCTGAATTGTGTATGTAAAGGGACTGAAAGCAGGGGGCGAATGTTGGGTACGGAGAACTGCATGAGCAGTTCTTATTTCCTTGCAAAATGAGCCTGGGAATGGTTTGTGTTTTAAAATTATGCCTTTCCAACAAAGGATAAGTTATTTCATATGATAAAAATAAAAGTAAGGATTACATTCATGGAACTAAAAATTCAATATGGTATTTATTTTACCATTACCGATCTTCCCTTAAAATTATCCTAAGATTGAGTTGATAGATGATGTCTTCAGGTAAATTTAGCAACTCAATCCCTAAAAATATCAATGTGATCATTGCAGAGAATACCCTCCTTGCCCAAAATGATATCTGTTTCTCTTTTACTGAATTCCCAGCTTTGTTAGTTTGTTTCATAATTCAGTTTGGAAGTAAGTTTAAAAAGCAGAAGTAGCTTCTCTTTACAACTTGAAAGGCATTTTTACAACTGAACAAATTTCAGCCTTCTCACTAAGTACACTGTTTTTGATAGGACTAAGAGGCATGTTTGACTGGCTTGGAAATTTTCACCAGTTTATGAGCATTATATTGTTCAAGCATATCTTTATGTATGTATGAAAGGATATTGACTTAGAACAAATTTATACCAGCCTATTGTTCAAAATCCTAAAGGTAATCAGTGTTATTTTGAGGGCCATACCTTTCATGTAGACATTCTATGGAAAAAACAAAACAAAACTTTATTCCCCTGAACTGAGATTCTCACTCAATATTCTAGAAAACCCTAACCTGAATCCAGTAGCTGTTAGTGATTCATAAATCTTTCCTGTTTATAGCCTTAGTACTTTTTCTGTGGTTCTTCCAGCAATTTAAAGGTCTCCTAAGCATTATTTCAAATGTAGGTCATATTGAGTTTCTTGAGATGAAAATATAAATAAAATTTATCAGCAGACTTGCTGAATGAATCAAAGGTGGGGCTCCTGATCTGTGCTGGGGACTGGCGATACCATGGGGCCAGGTCAGTGTGGTGCTGTCGTTGTGAGGCTCCTGGTCTAGAGGAAGAGCTGGATAGTGAAAACAATATGGCCTGTACAATTGTGAATTTAGTATTTAATCCCTTGTATTTCAGTGAATAGATGCTTTTGATCTTAGGTCATTGAATTCTTAAATATACTGGCTACTCTAATGCTGTAGGCAGATGTAGATTTCCATGGCTACACTTTCTGATTAGCTTTAATTAGCCCAGAGTGTGGTTAAAAGACAAACTCTGTCCTCTGCTACAAACCCAGTGCTTCTTGTCTCTGAGAGTAAAATGAAAAGGTCTTAGCAGGATACTCCTCCCCCTTGCTTACTGTGCTGTCCACATGGGACTCCTTTCTGTTCTGTGGACTCTCTGAGCAGTAGCAGGCTGTGGGCTCAGGACCACCATTGGATGGACCACTCCCTTTCCTGTCAACACCTGACCCCAGATGCTACCTGTCAAATGTGCTTTCTTGATTCAGGTCTCTGCTCAGAATAGAACCTTCTCAGTGAGGCTGTCCTTGAATACATGGCTAAATGAGTGCCCCTTCTCTTCCCTTAGCTTTGTTTTTGCCTGACAGCACTTATCACTACCTTGCATACCATACTTTACTTATTAATAATATGTCTGCACCCAACAGAATGTAAGTTCTATTAAAGCAGGTCTCTTTTGTTCTCTGCTCTATCCTCAGCACTCAGAAATGATGTCAGCATATAGTGCAGTGGTAGTCAACCTGGTCCCTACTGCCCACTAGTGGGCATTCCAGCTTTCATGGTGGGTGGTAGCGGAGCAACCAAAGTATAAATAAAAAGATAGATTTAACTATAGTAAGTTGTTTTATAAAGATTTATTCTGCCAAACAGCGAAAATCTGACATAAAGTACTTGATAAGTAATTATTATTATATGCTTTAACTTGCTGTAACTCTACTTTATAAATTTTATAGAGTAAAGTTACTTCCCTACTTTATAAATCACCATTACTATGGAACCAGTGAGCGGTTAGAAAATTTTACGACTAACAGAGATACAAAAGTGGGCGGTAAGAAAATGTTACTACTAACAGAGATACAAAAGTGGGCGGTAGGTATAAAAAGGTTGACTACCCTTGATATAGTGAGAGCTCAATAAATGGTTGTGAATGAGTAAATGGTGTGATTGCCCCCCCCCCAAACCTTTATTTTTTTAGACACTGCCGACTCCCTTCTCATGACAGTTACTGAAGGTATGCTGAGACCACTGACGGTATAACAACGGAAACGAAAATGTTAATGGTACCAGAGCCAACCCTTTTCTTCTCTCATTATTTTCCCAATTTGGGGCACTTCCTTAGCTGCTGTTATCTGTGTGTTCTGGGTTACTTACATGTAGAAAACTGATACCCTGTAAGGAAATATAAGTCCTTGGAAGAACCAGAAAGCCTTTGTCTCTGAGTTAGCATGTAACCCCGAGTGCAGAGTACAGATCAGATCTCTACTTGAACATTAGAAACAGGGGGAAAAAAGCCATTGACTTGAAATTTATGTCCCTTGAAACTTACATACCTTATTATTATTATTTTTTCTCTATCTCATGCCCCTTCCTAAGGATTTTTGGCTTCATTTACAGTTAGTACTATTGATTGTTCTCATAAAGTCAGTCCATCAAGGTAATGTTTATTGAGCAAGGACTGTGTCTAAGATTTGTTTTGAGGAGAGAGATGCAAGCTTGAGAGAAGAGAAGCAAGTCAAGGCCAGAGTACATAGATCCATAAGACAGGTTGGAATTTAGAGTTGATCTTCAGCACAATGTTAAACCTTTGGAATTTTTTAACTAAGAAATGATGTGATAATTTATATACATTTAATAACTACTTTATTGAGATATAATTCACAGACCATATAATTTACATATTTGAAGTATACAGTTCAATTGTTTTTAGTATTTTGACATACTGTTTGCAGTGCAACATAGTCCATTTTCAAACGTTTTCGTCATGCAGCAATGCCTCCCCCCAAAAGCCTTGTATTCATTAGTTACTCTCAATTCTCCCCCTTCAATCATAGGCAAAAATGAATACTTTCTTTCTCCATGGATTTGCCTATTCTGGGCATCCATATAAATGGAATTATAAATATGTGGTCTTCTGTGACCAGCTTCTTTAACTTATGTTTTCAAGAGTCATCCATATTGTGGCATTTCACTTCTTTGTATTTTACTATAAAATGTCCTGTTGCATGGATATACCACTGTTTATACCTTTTTCTGTTATGAATAATGCTTCTATGAACATTAATGTACAACTTTTTGTAGGGATCTATGCTTCCAATAGTTTTGAGTATGTACCTAAGAGTGAAATTGTTGCATCATGTGGTTACTCTGTGTTTAACCTCTCGAGGAACTGGCAGACTGTTTTCTAAAGTGTTTGCACTGTTTTACATTCCCACGAAAAATGTGTGAGGGTTCCAATTTCACCACAGAACTGCTTATTATTTCTGTTTTTTATTATGGCCATCTGAGTGGGTATGAAGTAGTGTTTTACTGTGGTTCAGATTTGTATTTCCTTGATGACTAATTATGTTGAAGATTTTTTCAGGGGCCTATTGGCCATTTGTATATCTTTTCTGGAAAATTTCTTTTCAAATTTTTGCACATTTTTAGTTGAATTGTCTTTTTATTATAGAGTTTCAAGAGTTCTCTATATCCTCTAAATATAAGTATCTTATCAGACATATGATTTGCAAATGTCTTCTTCCATCTTGTAGGTTGTCTTTTCACTTTCTTGATGGCATTGTTTGAAGCACAGCACATATAAATTTAATGAAGCCCAATTTGTTCACTTTCTTTTTCTTGTTTGTGTTTGGTGTCTTGACTCAGAAGACACAGTCTGATATGTGCTCATGAAGATTTATTCCTATGTTGTCTTTTAAGAGTTTTATAGTTTGGCTCTTATATGAAGTCTTTGATCTATTTTGAATTAGTTTTTATGTATGATGTGAGGTAAGGGTCCAATTTCATTCTTTTGCACATGGCTGTTTGGTTATTCCAATGCCATTTGTTGAGAGACTATTCCCCCTTTAAGTGGTCTTGGCCAGATTTATATTTTTTAAAGATGACCATAATTGGTGGTGTGGAGAATGGTTTAAAAGGGAGGAGATAAATTTGACAAATATTCATTTAGCTCTTATCACATGTTAAACATTATTCTAGGCACTAGAATCGTGTGCAGACATAGCTCTAGCCTCATGCAGGTACTGAGGATGAGGATGCAAGTCTAACAGGATAAAGAAAAAGAACAAACAAGATGATTACAAATCATGAAAGAAGAAACAGAATGATGATGTAATTATATGGATGTTGAATGTGTAAAACAAATTGCTTGTTTTTTTTTTCCTTTAATTTCAGATATGTTTCCACACTTGAGTTGAACATGCCAAGTCATGCACAGGTTGGATAGAATGGAGTTCGACTGATAGTCTCCTCTGAAAAGAAAGATGTCTTTATTTTTCATTGTCCCATACATGCTCTAGTCACCTTTTACTTCATGTGCATATCCAACTGTGGGCAGCATTGCCAGAGATTGACAAACTGAAGGAGTGACCACTCTTTCATTCATCTCATTAATTCATTCACCTATAATAAATCAGATCAGAATAGCTTAGACTAAGGAAGTGAAAAGAAATGAACAGATTTGAAGGATGTTTAGATATATAATGGAAAAGACTGAAATCAAATATTGTATGAACGGTAACAGTGAAGAAGAAGGAATTGTCAAGAACAGGATCAAGGATTTAGTATTTTGACGGCAACACTAGCTAGTGAGTACTGAGATTGGCATTATTTTCAGGCATTATTTCACGTGCTGCTCAAAAATCCTTCCAAGAAGGATGCTGCCAACAGCACCATCAGACAAAACCAAGGCTTAGGGAGAAAAAGTTACTTGCCCTAGATCATAATACAATGAAATTTGATGAATAATGGTTCCTTTTCCTGCTTAAATGAACTCCTTTTACTATTGCTGAGCTCTTCTTTTCAAAAAGTATCCAATGATTGAATGAAAAAATACAATAGTTCTAAATAAATAATATTTAGTGAAGAAAATTCCAAGGGAAAACCAATCAAAAATATAAAATAAGTTTTCCATAATGTCATTGATACAAAATAATGTATGACTATTTTTGGTGGGGGTTGCTTCATTTTTGAGAGAGAAATCCTAACCTGAAGACTACTCTTTGTTATAACTGACCGGAATCTCACAGCATGCATGTCATTTACTGCATGGCAAGCGCAGAATGCACACAAGTTGGTATTTTAATTTTCTTACTCTTACTACATGATACATATATGTATACTTTTATGATAGTGCTTAAAAGTCCAGGCTAACAAGGAAAAGGAAACAATATTGCCTGTTAGCACACAGGGGTTAGCTGGAACAGATGGCTGGAGGACTCTCCTGTGTGGGGCATGTGGCCTATTCCTAAACTATAGCATATGTACCCCAGCACTTTATTCCCTCAAAGTTGGAACTGGTTAGATCATTGGTTTGTAATTTGTGTGGTGTTTGGCTATTTTTTCGAGCAGGATAGTGACATTAGGAAAGATGGATTAAGACCACTTCTTTGTCATATGATGAAGTATAGTGACTCTCAAAATTGGGCATCTGTGTAATTCCATGAGTTGGAGCAAGGTATGAATATAGAAAATTTATTAAGGAAATTTTAATATCTCAGAGACTCAGGATTAGAAGGAATTTAAGTGACTAGATATATAAATAAGTTTTCCATTTACTATTTATTGTTTTATGTTTCCTTTTTATTGACCTATTATTCTGACTCTCCTGGCTCTTTCTTACCCATTTATCACTGTTGTGGTTATGGAAGCTAGCTGCTCCACAGAGCGAAGAGCCTGTTTGCTATTATTTTGCTGCCATTCTGTTGTGCCTGGAGAAATGTGGATTTTATTTTGCCAAATGGACTACAAAAATCAATATTTGCGCGCTCTCTCTCTCTCTCTCTCTCTCTCTCTCTCTCTCTCTATATATATATATATATATATATATAAATGCTGAAGAACCAGCAATAATGTAGACAACATCCACCAAGCACACCATTACAAAGTCTCAGCCTCCTGAGACAGAATGTGAGTCAGGAAAAGAAAAAACAAGGTTAGGTTTTTTTAGCCAAGAATAATGATGAAAGATTAAAATACTAGTAGATTGTTTTAAGTTGATTTTTTAAAAATTGTAAAGAAATAACATTTTAGAAACATGCTATTTTATTTAGTGATAAATGAAGTCTGGGAGTGTTTCTTCTATTGTAACTGGCTTTTGGCATTGATTAGAACTGGATGGATGAATGGATGGATGGATGGACTAACAGACAGACAAAGTTGGTACAAAATGGCAGAAGGATGGGAAGGGAAGGGCCCCTGTTCCTGTATAAAAACATCTATGCGTGCATGTGGGCACCCAGTGACATTTTCTATGTATTTCAGGGTTTCAGAAGATTTTTACCTTTTTCTGCCTCTTTGGATTAAAACTTATGTGAAAGCTAATAAACAGGTCAGTGTCTGTGAATGCTTTTCACCCTGGACTTTCCCAGCTAAGCACTTTGAATCCATGATTCCAGTGCCAGGCCTGAGAAAGACTTCATGATGTGGCTCAAGGGTTTAATTTTGAATGTCTTCCCAGTTCCAGAATAAAACTTCCACAGCATCACAACCCTATGCCAGTGGGATAGCTGTTCACTCTCCTTCAGGGGCAGCCCATTTTTATTAGTCAATTCACAAAGCAAAAGGAGAATTAGGTGGACTGTTGCTTTAGCATGATGAACTTTCTCCAGCCCAGGGCATGTGTTTTTCAATGGCACTACCAACATCTGTGTGGACAGGAAGTGAGAAAAGCTGACCTAGCAGCTCTGAAATTGAGGTGAATATCACTTCTTAAATGGGAAAAAAAAACCCCAAAACAATAAATACGTAGGTAGAGAGACAGATGGACATAATAAACCCAGGCAAGAACATTTGCTTCCTCACTGAATTTTAGCTGTTGTGATTTTGAGGTGTCACTGATGATAGTTGCTCCGTGTGAATCCTTGGATTCTTTTACGTTTCTCCTCCTTCTTACTCCTCTGAACTGTTCCCCATGAGCAGTTCTTGATTCTTGTTTCTTTTAAGGCTAATTTTTCTTTTTCATCTATTCAGCCTTCTGCAGACTGTGCTATAGGCTTCTGATAAGAACTTTATGCACCTTCTCTTATGAAATCCTCATCACAACCTGATGGAGGAAAGTTAAACCCCATGTCCAAGGGCTGGACCTGGTGCTGGATAAATAAAATGGAGTAGAAGTCCAGCTCTGACTGACCCAAACCATTGGCACTTAAATGATTTTTTTAATAATTGCTTTATTATAATACAGTTTATATCCCAAACAATGCAGCCATTTAGGTGTGCCATTTGGTGGTTTTTAGAATATTCACAGATGTGTACAACTACCATCAGACTCCATTTAAAATAATTTTAATCCCCTCAAAATATACACTAGACGAGCCCCAGCTTTCAGTCCTACGCAGCCCCTCATCTACTTTTCTGTCTCCAGGGATTTACCTATTGTAGACATTTCATGTGAGTAGAATCACAGAGTCTTCTGTGACTGGATTCTTCTACTTAATGTGACATTTTCAAGGTTTACCCACATCATAGCATATATCATCAGAACTTACAGTTCTTTGTAAGGCAAAATAATATTCTACCGTATGGCTATACCCCACTTTGTTTATCCATTCATCAGTGGGCGGATATCTAGGTTGTTTCTACTTTTCAGCTGTGACAAATAAGCTGCTCTCAACATCTGACTATGAGCTTTTGTGTGGACATATTTTCCTTTCTCTTGGGTATGTATCTAGGAGTAGATTTGCTGGTCAATGGGAACTACATGCTCAACTTTTGAGGCACAATCAGACTCTTTTTTTTTTGCCGCAGCAGCTGCACCATTTTACATTCTCAGCAGCAGCATATTTCTCCACATATATGCCAACACTTGTTATTTCACATGGTGTGTTATGTGGCTTTTTCATTGTGGCCATCCCAGTGTGTGTGATGTGGTGTCAGTGTGGGACCATGGGCTCTTAATCCCCTTGTGCTGCTCTCTTCTGTTCCTGAGTGGCCTCCACAGTGAGTTTTCCCTTCTTTCTCGGTGGCAGTGGCTAGTCCCTTTTGCTTCCTAGGCCTCCATTGAGGTTGCCACCCAGGAGCCTCTCTGAAGTTGTGTTTGGACCTAATATTTTGTTGACCTCGGGGGTTCCCCATTTCCTACAGGATGGTGTCTGCGTTTCATGGAGGTTTAAAATTTATGTTATTGACTCAGCTTTGTTTCACTCTTCTTTTAGACAGACTTTCTAACCAGTGATACCAGTGTATTTTCTGTAACCTGCACATGCTGTGTACTGTTGTACTTCCAAGTGTGGTTCCCACAATCTCTCTCTTCCACGAAGGCCTTTCTGCCTGTGCTGTATGGAGTGGACTTCTCTCTCGCCCTTCCAGCATGTTATTGGCATCACATAGCTGGCACTCACTAATTGCTTTGCATTTATGTATTTTGACTTACGTCTGTACATACCAAAAATGCATATAATGCATAAGAGCCACAATAAAATAGATACTTCTTTACTCCCTGGTCAAGAAACTAAACCTTTCCAAAGCTATTAAATACTCCTCTGTAACAAAGATATTACCTCCCCTTCTATCTCCCAGAGGCAACTACTCCTGTTAATTTTGTTTTATTATTTGCTGGCTTTCCTTCATAGTTTCTAGCTGTCTATGACTCACATTGCTTTTTTATGCATGTATTTGAATGTGGAGCAAATGAAACTGAACTACAGCAAAATGGCCTCTTTTGTTCAAGAATGTTTGCATTTACTCTATGTTACTTCATGTGGCTATAGTGTATTCATTTTCACTGCTGTATAAAGTTCCATTGTATGACTATTACCACAGCATATTTTATTATTTTCTGTCAATAGATATTTGGTTTGTTGCCAGATTTTCATTATTACATAAAATGGGGCTTAGAAAATAGTAAATGTCTCCTTGTGTACACATGCAAATACTGGTCTTCTAGGGTATAACACTTGGAAGCAGAATTGCTTGGTGGTGAGCAATGTGCATTTTAAAGTCCACTAAAATGTAGAATTCTATTCGTAAGTGAATTCCCAGCAGTTTATGGAAGTTTCCCCAGATCTTTGCCCTTGCCAAGGCATGTATTTTTAAGGTGTTTTGATCTCACCAAGTTTGCAGGTGTAGAATGGCTCATCTCCTGGTTCCAACTTTACATTTCCCCGCTTACTAGATGACTTTATTTTTAACAATGCTTTTTTTTTGGACTTCCAATCTTATATTTATTTGGCTATGAGTTTCCTTTAGTTAGCATCTGTCCGGCATATCTCTTTCCATACTTCTATGTTTGGCTTGTCTGTATTCCTTTTACACAATGTCTAGCTGGACTGTATTAGTGTTTGTTTCTAACTCTAGTTAGAGGGTCTGTGTAGCTGGAGAGCTTTGCTCATTTTCACCAAGACTGGTGATTGCTTGTATCTGGGGTTGCTGAAGAGAGGGGAGATAAGTTTGTGTGCAGCCACCATGCTCAGCAGCATTCCGGGATGGCCCAGAATTCCCCACTCTCTGCTGGGTGTGTCCTGCATAATCACCAAGACTGGGGCATAAGATGAATTTACTTTCATGGTTAGGTTATATTTTATGGAACAGTTAACTTTAAGAAAAGGAGATTATCTGAATGGGCTTGACTTATGTGAGCCCTTTATGTCTGAGGTGAGGGAATCAGAAATTTAAAATATGAGTAGGATTTGATGGACTGTTGCTGGTTTAAAGTTTCAGGAGACTACTTAGCAAGGTATGTAGATGGCCTCTAGGAGTTGGGAGTGACCCCCAAATATAGTCAGCATGGACACAGGGACATCCGTCCTATAACCACAAGGTTTAGAAGAGGGTCCAAAACTCCAGGTGAGAACTTAGTCTGGCCAACACCTTGATTTTCACCATAGAAGACCCTGAGCAGGAAACCCAGTCATTCTGGAGCTGGACTCTGACCCACACAATTGTGTTGCTAATACACGAGTCCCACTTTAAGCCACTAAAGTTGTGAATCAGCAGTACAACTATGAATACAGTCATGCTGCATTTGAGACAGCTTTGAGAAAATTTCAGGCATTTCCATAAGGTAATTGGGAGTAAATACCTAGGAAATACCTATTCAAGGGATAGATTTACGATTGGTACATGAGTGATAGGAGCTGTAGAAATGTGATGTGTCTAACTGGAAAATGGCGATGGAGTAGGCGGACATTACAACTCCCGCCTCCCAGAACCAAACTGGTTTACAAGTTAGGAACAATCATCTTGATAAACCAACTTTGAACTAAACTAAGAGGAATCTATAACCAAGCATTACCGGAAAAGCCACACTGAGCTGGTAGGAAGGGCGGAGACGCGGAAAGGGCTGCCCCGCTCCCAGGAGCGAGAGGTGGCCCATAGGGTCTCTCACAGCGGTGTGGGTTGCCCAGAGAGTTGTGGGTCCTCAGCTCCAGGACCAGACTGGAACCCCAGCCTGGAGCCCCAGAGATTAGAGGAGGTGTAAGGACAGTATTTAGCTACAAGAGGGTTACTGTTTGCAAGAGGAAGACAGAACTCTCAGATCCAGGCTCCATCTTAAAGGGACCATGCAGAAAACCTCATTCACAGCCACTTGCCTGGGGTTCCAGGACCAGGGAGCAGCGGGAGGACTGGAGTTACGAGAGCAACGTGTAGTCTCGGGGGCACAAGGAGAGACTGTGGGGGACAGCCACCTTTACCCCTGTACTGGGTCACTCTCCAAACCTAAAGTGACCATTTTTCCTGGGGGAACCAAGCCAGCAAAGGGAAGCAACTACCCCGCCCACCAGAGGCTCTCCTGCTCTAGTCAGTGCAAAGAGATGCTTAGAAGGAGGGGGCACATCAGCGACAAAGGTTTTGAGTGCTGAGGTCTGGCATACACCGCCCCCCCCAAACTGCTGAGTACTGTCTGAAGGATGGGAGTGCCCAGCTGTGGCGGCAGCTGCAGTGCTCATCCCATGCGGCAGCGGGGGGCAGAGCCCAGCGAGGCAGCCTGTGCGGTGGTGGCTGGTGGTGGAGCCTGGCATCCCACACAGTGGCAGCAAGGGGCACCCGCGGGGAGGGGGGCAGAACCCAGCAGTGGGCATCCGCTTGGCCATGAGGTGGAGCCTGGAGAGGCAGCCTGCACGCCCATGGGGGGCAGACCCAGGGAGGCGAGGAGTCCCCACAACCGTGAGGCAGCCCCACAGGGCAGCCCGAGCTGCGGTCCACAAGCCCGCGAGCCTGTGCAGTGTCGGTGCCTGAGTGCCTGAGCAGTCCGCAGCAGTGGGGGGATGGCAGGAAGAACACACCTAGGGAATAGAGAGGCCAAACACACTGTCCGAGTAGATAAAAGCCAGCCTAGGACTGCAGCTGATATTAACAATGGCATCAGGGCCCAGCAGAGGCAGCTACAAATTCTGGATTGTCTGTAGCTCCAAGAATGTTGCTAAGGGCCAGTCATTAGCAGTGACCAACACTAGTCTGCACCAGGTTCTAGCCAGGGAGGTCCAGAGCTGGTACATCCAGCGGCCAGATACGGAGAGCATCAGCTCAGAACCTAACAACCCTACTTAGAGTGGTATCTTAAGGAAAGGCTCCTCACACCTGACACAGCTAAGACACTGAAAATGCTGACACAAAAAGCAAAAAGAACAGTAGCAAAAGACAAGTAGCCCACAGTGGATTACAAATAATAGCTGAGGCCAACTCAAAAAGATCTAGAAACAACACAACTGAAAGCTGGAAGCAGACAACACCAACCCTATACTCAGCTAGCTACACAAACAAAACATCGAAAGGAGCAGTCTATACAGAGACAAAATGGAAAGACAGAAAAATGCAATTGAAATGAATCATCAAGAGATATACCCAGAAAAAGACCTGAATGAGATGGAAAGAGCCAAGAACCGGATGCAGAGGTTAGAATAATGATTGTTAGGATGCTCAAAGATCTTAGAGCAGCGGTTCTCAACCTGTGGGTCGCGAGCCCAGCGGGGGTCGAACGACCAAAATACAGGGGTTGCCTAAAGCCATCAGAAGTACATATTTTATTTCAAAATGTATTGTATAATAAATATGTATTTTCCAATGGCTTTAGGCGACCCCTGTGTTTTGGTCATTCGACCCCCGCCGGGGTCGCGACCCACAGGTTGAGAACCGCTGTCTTAGAGCAACAATAGATGGACATAATGAGAACCTAAACAAAGAGATAGTAAGCATCAATAAGAACATTGAAATAATAAAAAAGAATCAGACAGAAATGACAAACACAATATCAGAAATGAAGACTACACTAGAAGGAATTAAAAGCAGGCTGGATAAAACACAGGATCAAATCAGCAATTTATAGGACAAGATGAGTGAAAGCACGGAAGCAGAACAGCAAAACAAAAGATCAAAAAGTCTGAGGAAACTCTAAGAGAGCTCTGTGACAATTGAAGAGAAACAACATCCCCATCATAGGGGTTCCTGAAGGAGAAGAGAAAGAACAAGGGATAGAGAACCTGATTGAAGAAATTATAGCTGAAAACTTTCCTAAATTGATAAAACAAAAAGTCACACAAATTCAAGAAGCATAGAGAACCCCATTAAAGAGGAATCCAAAGAGACCTACACCAAGACACATCATAATTAAAATACCAAAGCTAAGAGAATATTAAAAACTGCAAGAGAAAAACAGTCAATCTCCTACAAAGGAGCCTCCATAAGAATGACATTCGACTTTTCAACAGAAATGCTTGAGTGCAGAAGAGAATAGCAAGAAATATTCAAAGTAATGCAAAACAAGAGCCTACAACCAAAACTTCTTTATCCAGCAAGGCTATAGTTTAAAATAGAAGGAGAAATAAAAAGCTTCCCAGACAAAAAAACAAAAAAAAACAAAACAACCTGAAGGAATTCATTACAACCAAACCAATGCTGCAAGAAATGTTAAGGGGCCTGTTGTAAACAGAAAAAAGGTGGGGAGAATCTAGTAAAAGAGGAGTATAGATTTAAAGAATAAAATGACAATAAATAGCTACATATCAATAATAATCTTAAATATAAATGGATTAATTGCTCCAGTCAAAAGACATAAGGTAGCTGCATGGATAAGAAAACAGGAACCATACATATGCTGTCTACAAGAGAACCACCTCAAAACAAGATATACATAGATTGAAAGTGAAGGGATGGTTAAAAATATTTCATGCAAATGGAAATGAAAAAAAAGCTGGAGTAGCAATACTTATATCTGACAAAATAAACTTTAAAACAAAGACTATAATACGGGATAAAGAAGGCCACTACATAATAATGAAGGGAGCAATCCAACAGGAAGATATAACCATTATAAATATATATGCGCCTAATATAGGAGCACCTAAATATATAAATCAGATTTTTATGCACATAAACAGCGAGATCAACAGCAAAACTGTAATAGTAGGGGATTTCCAGAGCCCGCTAACATCAATGAATAGATCCTCAAGAAAGAATATTAACAAAGAAACAGCAGCCTTAAAGGACGTACTAGATCAAGTGGATTTAATAGGTATCTTCTGAACCTTTCACCTTAAAGCAGCAGCATATACATTCTTTTCAAGTGCTCATGGTACATTCTCTGGGATAGACCACATGTTAGGGCACAAAATGAGTCTCAATAAATTTAAGAAGACTGAAATCATATTAAGTATCTTCTCTGATCACAATGGCATGAAACTAGAAATCAACTACAATAGAAAAACTGAAAAACATTCAAACACTTGGAAACTTAATAGCATGTTATTAAATAACGAATGGGTTAACCATGAAGTCAGGGAAGAAATAAAAAATTTCCTTGAAACAACGAAAATGAGCATACAACAACTCAAAATTTATGAGACACAGCAAAAGCAGTCCTGAGCCGCTTGACCAGGCGGTGGCGCAGTGGATAGAGCATCGGACTGGGATGCGCAGGACCCAGGTTTGATACCCTGAAGTCGTCAGCTTGAGTGCTGGCTCATCTGGTTTGAACAAAGCTCACCAGCTTGGCCCCAGGGTTGCTGGCTTGAGCAAGGGGTTACTCAGTCTGCTGTAGCCCCACGGTCAAGGCATATATGAGAAAGCAATCAATGAACAACTAAGGTGTTGCAACGAGAAACTAATGATGGATACTTCTCATTTCTCTCCATTCCTGTCTGTTTGTCCCTTTCTGTCCCTTTCTCTGACTCTCTCTCTGTCTATTAAAAAAATTAAAAAACAGTCCTGAGAGGGAAGTTCATGACATTACAGGCATACCTTAAGAAGCAAGAAAAAGGTCAAATAAACAACGTAACCCTGCATGTAAAAGAACTAGAAAAAGAACAGCAAGTAAAGCCCAGAGGAAGTAGAAGGAAGGAAATAATAAAAATCAGAGCAGAAATAAATGACATAGAGGCTAAAAAAACAATACAGAAGATCAATGAAACCAAGAACTGGCTCTTTGAAAATGTAAACAAGATGAATGATCTTTTTAACCAAACTCACCAAGAAAGAGGACTCAAATAAATAATTAGAAATGAGAGTGGAAAAATAACAAATAACACAGCAGAAATACAATGGATTGTAAGAAAATACTATGAGGAAATGTTTGCCAAAAAATTAGACAACCTAGGTGAAATGGAAAAATTCCTTGAATCATATAATCTTTCAAAAATCAATCTGAAAGAAACCGAAAACCTAAACATACCAATTACAACAAATGAGATCGAAACAGTTATCAAAACACTCCCAACAAACAAAAGCTTGGGTCAGATGGCTTCACAGGCGAATGCTACCAAATATTCAAAGAAGAACTAACTCGTATCTTTCTCAAGGTATTTCAAAAAGTTCAAGAAGAGTGAAGACTTCCAAGCTCCTTTAATGAGGCAAGCATTATTCTTATTCCAAAACCAGGCAAAGACAATACAAAGAAGGAAAACTATAGGCCAATATCCCTGATGAGTTTTGAATGTTAAAATTCTCAACAAAATATTAGGAAACTGAATCTAGCAATACATGAAAAAAATTAAACATTATTATCAAGTGGGATTGATTCTGGGGAGGCAAGGCTGGTACATTATTCACAAACCAATCAATGTGATTTATCATATAAACAAATGGAAGGATAAAAATCACATGATAATACCAATAGATGTAGAAAAAGCATTTGATAAAATCCAGCACCCATTCATGATCAAAACTCTCAGTAAATTGGGAATAGAGGGAACATACCTCAACATGACAAAGGCCATCTATGATAAACCCACAGCCAAAATTGTATTCGATGGGCAAAAATTAAAAGCAATCCCCTTAAGATCAGGAACAAGGCAGGGATGCCCCTTTCACCACTCTTATTCAACATAGTTATGGAAGTCCTAGCCACAGCAATCAGACAAGAAGAAGAAATAAAAGGCATCCAAATTGGAAAAGAAGTAAAACTATCATTTTTTGCTGGTGATATGATACTCTACATAGAAAACCCTAAAGTATCCATCAAAAAACTATTAGACCTGATAAAGGAATTCGGCAAGGTGGCAGAATACAAAATTATTATTCAGAAATCAGTGGCATTTTTATATACCAACAATAAACTGTCTGAAAAAGAAATTAAGGAAACAATCCCCTTCACTATTGAAACAAAAATTGTAAGGTCCCTAGGAGTAAATTTAACCAAGAAGATAAAGGACTTGTTCGCAGAAAATTATATAACATTGATAAAAGAAATCAAGGAAGATACAAACAAGTGGAAGCATACACCATGTTCATGGATAGGAAGAATAAACATCATTAAAATGTCTATATTACCCAAAGCAATTCATAAATTCAATGCAATTTCTATTAAAATACCAATGACATACTTCAAAGATATAGAACACATATTCCAAGAATTTATATGGAACCAAAAGAGAACACGAATAGCCTCAGCAATCTTGAAAAAGAAGAATAAAGTGGGGAGGTATCATACTTCCTGATATCGTTATATTATAAGGCCATTGTACTCAAACAGCATAGTACTGGCATAAGAACAGGCATATATTTAGATCAATGGAACAGAACAGAGAACCCAGAAATAAACCCAAACCTTTATGGACAGTTGATATTTTACAAAGGAAATAGGAGCATACAATGGAATAAAGACAGTCTCTTTAACAAATGGTGTTGGGAAAATTGGACAGCTACCTGAAAAAAATGAAACTAGACCACCAACTTAAATCATTCACAAAAAAAAATTTTTTTTTTCTGACCTGTGGTGGCGCAGTGGATAAAGCATTGACCTGGAAATGCTGAGGTCACTGGTTTGAAACTCTGGGCTTGCCTGGTCAAGGCACATATGGGAGTTGATGCTTCCAGCTCCTACCCCCTTCTCTCTCTCTGTCTCTCTCTCCTCTCTCTCCCTCTCTGTCTCTCTCTCTCATCTCTAAAAATGAATAATTAAAAAAAAAGTTAAAAAAAAACAAAAAGAAACTGCTTTTCTGGCCTGACCTGTGGTGGCACAGTGGATAAAGCGTTGACCTGGAAATGCTGAGGTCGCGGGTTCGAAACCCTGGGCTTGCCTGGTCAAGGCACATATGGGAGTTGATGCGTCCAGCTCCTCCCCCCTTCTCTCTCTCTGTCTCTCCTCCCCCCCCCCTCCTCTCTAAAAATGAACAAAAAAAATTTTTTTTAAGTGAATAAAAGACATAAATGTAAGTTGAGAAACCATGAGCATCTTGGAAGAAAACATAGGCAGTAAGCTCTCCGACATCTCTCGCAGCAATATTTTTGCAATTTATCTCCACAGGCAAGTGAAATAAAGGACAGGATGAACAAATAGGACTATATCAAACTAAAAAGCTTTTGCACAGCTAAAGACAATAAGAACAGAATAAAAAGACAAACTACACAATGGGAGAATATATTCGACAATACATCTGATAAGGGGTTAATAACCAAAATTTATGAAGAACTTGTAAAACTCAACACCAGGAAGGTAGACGATCCAAAAAATGAGCAAAAGAAATGAAGAAGACATACAGATGGGCAATATGCAGATGAAAAAATGTTCAACATCACTAATCAATCAAGAAATGCAAATTAAAACCACAGTGAGATATCACCTCACACCCATCAAGAGGGCGCTCATTAACAAAACAACACAGAATAAGTGCTGGCAAGGATGTGGAGAAAAAGGAACCCTCATGCACTGCTGGTGAGAATGCAGACTGGTGCAGCCACTGTGGAAAACAGTATGGAGATTCCTCAAGAAATTTAAAATGGAACTACCTTTTGACCCAGCCATCCCACTTTTAGGAATAGATCCTAAAAATACTGAATCACTGATTCAAAAGGAGAAATGTACCCCCATGTTTATAGCAGCATTGTTCACAATAGCGAAGATGTGAAAACGGCCCAAGTGTCCATCAGTGGACGAGTGGATTAGAACGCAGTGGTACATATACACAATGGAATACTATGGGGCCATGAAAATAAAGGAAATCTTACCTTTTGCGACAACATGGATGGACCTGAAACTATTATGCTAAGTGAAATGAGCCAGGCAGAGAAAGAAAAATATCATATGACCTCACTCATGTGAGGAATCCAATGAACAGTGTGAACTGAGGAGCGGAATATAGGCAGAGGTGGGATCAAAGGGACCAGAGGGAAAGCAGACAGGAAAAGGGGATGAGAGGAAGGGATTAAAGAAGGGAAAGGGATTGGTGAAATTATATATACGTAAGACAGCCTTATAGAGAGCAGGAAAGCAAATCTTGGAGGGAAGAGGGGAGGGTGTGGGGGGAAGGGATAAAGGAGATATTGAGGGGAATACGGGGTTGGGAGGATATAGTCAATGGGACGTTTGTATCTAAGTAAACACAATAAATTAAAATAAATAAATAAATAAATATGACGTGTGGGTGAGGTCAGCCAGACAAAGCATGAACAGGTATAAAGAGAAGGGTGGGATGGAGAACTTGGGTGATGCTCAGATTTCCCAATGTTGAGTTGGGAATGAGGATCTGAAGAGCAGTGAAAAGTCACAGCTCAGTTATAATAATGTGTTATCTCCTAAATAAGTTAAAACTCCTCTAAGAGCTGAGCACGTATTCTGTACTAACTGCTTTCAAAAGTACACAATGGCACCCATCTGCAGCTATTTCTTCATTTTGAAAATTCACTTTGGCTTCTGATGGTTTTGTGTTATAAACAGGCTTCTGTTGGGTCCTTGGATTATCTCCTGGGAGTCGGGAAAAGAAACACATGGCTGTTATTTCCCTTTTGGTGGGACTGTCTTATTTAAGAATGGAAGAGAGGGTGAAAAGCAGACCTTGTCTTGTGGTTTCCTAGGATGGATGACCAGAGGTTAGGTCCAGGGGACACTGTTCCCTTTGCCTTTTCCAGTTTCTGGTCAATGCTGAATTCTGAAGTATTTCTTTAAATAATAAACCCTTTTGTTTCTGGTCCTTTCTTTCACCTTCAAAATGCATCCCATCATCTCTGCTTCTGTCACCACATCACCTTCCCCTCACCTTCAGATAAATCGTCCTCTGTGGACATTTGTGATTCAGTTCAGAGGCCACCCAGACAATCTGCACTAATCTTTCCATTTCAGGGTCCTTAACTGTGTCTTCAGAGTTCTCTGTTTTGTCATACAAGGGCAACACTTATGGGTCTCAGGGATCAGGATTTGCCAAGCTGTTATTCTGCTGATCATAGTTGACTTATAAGGACATAGGATCTATTTGATTAGTTCCAAGGAGTCCTTTTTGTGAGATGGCTGGACTCCCAAAAGTCTGGAGGAAATACCCAGCAACAAGACAGGAACATTGGGAGGCTCTGTGGGGAACAGTGATTAAGGATTGCCCTGTGTGTGTGTGTGTGTGTGTGGGGGGGCAATGGATACAAGGATTTGTACTTTTCAGCTCCTTTTTTCTTTGTCTTGATTTTCTTTATAGTATCTTATCTCTTTAACATCTTCTCCCAATCCTTCCCCAACTGGGCTACAATGTGTTTGTGCATATGATGTAGACCTGGAGTGAGCAAAGCCACAGAGAAAACCCAGCGTACCTTGAGGGCGATTTTTCTCCTCACATCTCAGAGAGAAGCATTTATACCTAATGACGGTATTATATAATGTAAAAGTCACCTGAATTTTCAAGATAAATAATGAAACTTGACAAATATTCAAGTTTAACCCTTATATGGCACACTTTGATAGTCTGAGAAGCATTTTTTACCATACTGGAACATTACAGGAAGATGTAAAGCTTTTTTGATATTCCATTTGGTTTTACAAAATGTTCCCCCCAAATGCTTGTGGACAATCAGGGAAGAGGTTTTGTTGTTTTTTGTTATTAGTGTTCTCTCTTGCCAAGACCCAAGGAGATACCATATGGTAGAGCTGTGTTTGCAAAATGGAAAAGCAAATAATGCAGGGCATTGGACAATATGAGCACCCATGAGCTAGCTGACTGGAAATGCTTCTGGCTAAAGTCAGCCATTATCTGGAATAAATGCTCCCAGAGGGAATTTTCAGACTTACCCAGGGGGCCAGTAATAAAACACAAACTATAACACATTCGCCAGCAACAAAAACACACGGGATGTTTTTCTACATAATATTTCACATTAAATGTAATTGTAGATTAACTTTTATAGAGAAAATATTTATTCAAGCCAGATAGGGCTTAAATCCTTTCATTTCCTCTACTATAACAAGGCACAGGGACTGTGCTCTCCTTTGTAATTTCCTACTCATTTGCCCCCAGTTATGGTCAGAACATTAATTCTGTGAAGTATGAATATCAAAAACCACTTCAGATGGAAATTTTAAATTGCCCAGTCCCCTGTTCCAGTCCGAGCGTCACAGTCCACCCATGGCCTGTGGCCCATGGCCGTGCTCGCGTGTGTGGCCCCCCAGCCTCGCCCGCCCCAGCTCCCAGCTTGGTGAGGGTCAGGTCACTGGCAAGGTCCTTCCCTGCTGTCAGTGTGCTCACCGCTCCTCTGGCAGAGGCCACGTGCTGTGTCAGGTTCAGTTAAAACTGAAACCTGTTTTTATAAAAATGTCTTTATCAAACATCAAAACTTGGAATAATATTTATTATTTCTTAATGTTTTTAATTTCTTCATTATTAATAAT
This sequence comes from Saccopteryx leptura, assembly GCF_036850995.1. Taxonomy (NCBI): domain Eukaryota; kingdom Metazoa; phylum Chordata; class Mammalia; order Chiroptera; family Emballonuridae; genus Saccopteryx; species Saccopteryx leptura. The sequence continues at coordinate 160,766,634 of NC_089504.1, forward strand.
TCATCATTATTGTTTAGAATTTAACAATATCTAAATGTGTGAACAAACTGAGAAACTATAGCAACATAGGGGACTGGTTTTGAAGGGAGACCTGGATTTGAACCTTGCCACCACGATTACCCCCTGTGGGGCCTTGACCAAAGAATTGGCTGGATCAAAGAAGTGGCCACACTCTTTCAAATGAAAGGTGCCAGCACAGTAACTGGCTAATAATATTACCTGTTTCATAATGGAGGTGAAGGTATCAGCAACGTCTTGTTCACTATTCTATCTACACTGATGTGAGAGCATCTTGAATTGAAGTCAGCAATACTTAAAAATCATATTAATTTTCAGGATAACTGAAGATATTTAATCCACGGGTAGAAAAATGTCTCTGCCTTAGAGAGAAAACGGGATGTTTTAGGGGGTCAGGATGGCATCATACTTTTGCTAGTAGACATTTGAGATGATAGTCTGAAAACAGTGAGGGGAAGACATCTGAGCCCCCGAGAAGGGGACTACTGTGTCCTGGGTCACAGGCTGCACTGTGACCAGACCGCCTCTGTCTTGTCTTCTATCTCCTGCTGTTCGTACAGGTGTGTGGGCTTTCAAGTAGACATCCTCACTGTGTCCACTTCAGTAAGTGTCGGGAAAATTTGTGATTAGCACATACATTTGAGTATGGAAGTGGGAGCCTGAAACTACTGTGAAGTTCAATCCCATTGTGTTCTCCTTGGAGAGTGACAGCTGCTAAGGTGAACTCTGAAAACTGTTTTCTCAGGGTGCAAATGGAAGTTCAGTTCAGGCCTACCAGTGACACTCTTCCTGTTGCACTCACACACCCTTGGCGCTAACCTGGAGGAGCTGTTCCCCTTTCTCTCCTTTTTTGCACAGGATTTCAGTTCATTTATTGGGTTACCTGACCTGACTTGGCTTTTGAATTGCTTGGTGGTTCCTGCGGTGCCCTTCCTTATTTCCTCTGTCTGCGTTAGGCCTATAAACTAAGCATACTCGCTTGTTACCATGAAAAACAGAATCAGGAAGACCTTCCTCTGATTTCTGTTCTGCTCTCTTACCCTCTCTGTCCTCTTAGCTCCTCTGTGGGAGGAAAATCGGGAAGGCTAGAAAGTAACCAAATGTGTCACATTCCTGCTGTGTGGCCAGACCAGGCACAATAGTTGGTGCTCCTGTATGTTGTCTTAATCCTGAATCAGTGGGATGTCCGCTTAACTGGGGTTCAAGCACTTTGTCCAGTATGTCACAAGTAGATAGTTTATGATCAGAGTTCAGGTCTACGTTAAACTATTCTGTCACTTATTTGGAGTCTGTTGTGACACTTGAATCTTTCTCTTGGTTTGGCATTATCATCACCATCATCATCATCATTATTTCCTTGGCCAGGCTTATATAAACTAAGCCTTGTCTTGTACTTGTTTGGCTTGTTTTGTTTGATTTGTTTTTTGTGTATCCTTTTAGCTGACTTTGTTGAACTGTAAAAGCTAGAAATGGTGCAAAGATATAAGATTTACAAGAGACTTAGTTACTCATCCAGTTTTGCACTTCATAAATGGCAATTAAGGAACCATTATTGAGGAGGCTGATGGCAATGCAAAAGAAAGTGTTTTCATGCATGAATAAATACAGTTGCAAAATTTTGTTGTTTTTTCCCAAGTCCTTAATAAGCTACTGTGCATTATGACAGAAATGAACATAGTATACCGCACCTCCCTAAAAACTTAATTTTGCTCATGACTAAATTTATTATGAAGCAAAAATCAGATTAAGACAGATTTGTTTTCAAGTCCATCAAATTAATTTTACTTTTGAAGAACAGAAGAGAATAGTGGTTTGGAAGCTTCGATGATGTTCCAGGACCACCTGCAATTACACTGGGGTTCTCCTGCTTTTCCTACAGAAGCTTAAAACGCAACACACATGTAAGAGAGGGCCCGTGTGGAAGCCTCTGCTCCTCTTTTGAGTCAACAGCTTCACGTGGTGTAAGATCTGTCAAATACATTGCTCACAAAAATTAGGGGATTAGGGATTGTGCAGATATTCCAGTACTTTCAGCCTTTTTTAGAGTGCATTTTCACCAATGAAATAAAAGTTGGTTTTGTATCTCATTTGCATAATTGAGCAATTTTCTTTGACTTGTCATTTGCTTTTTTGATGTTCTTGTTTTATAAAAAAAATCAAGTGCTTTTTTTTATCATTTCATATTCATTTTGGAATATCCCCTAATTTTTGTGAGCAGTAACTAGTGTACAGTGTGACTTCTTTTGGAGGTTTGGGCTTCTTTATTTTCTTCTATATTTTTACTTGACAGTTTTTCGTGTTTAATAGACCTAACATGAATGCTATAAAGAAGGCCAAATGCAGAATCTCTGCCCAAGTTATTTATTCTGCAAAAGCCAACTGTGTCAGATGGGATTTGGGAAGTCCATGCATTTTTTTGTTTTGTTTAAAGGAGGGAATTGAGATAAGTATTAAAGCCACAATCATTAAAATATTGAACAACTGAATTCTTGTGCTTGTGGTATTTCCCATAGTCTTCCCAAATTTTTTTTGGCTACAGAACACTTTATTTGGAGGAAACCCTGTTAGTCTTGTACTTTCATTTTTCTGAGTCCAAGTAGAATATAATGTTCTCTTCAGTTTAAAAAAAAAAAAACTAGTATGGCAAATCTAGGACATACATACAAGAAATGGGCTGCATTTGATGACTAATGAAAGGCGTCACTGAGAACTAGGAAAATACACTGTTACAATGCACAACGCCCAATCTGTTTTTTGTTTGTTTTTTCCTCACAGGAGAGTAGAGGACACCACCAAATTTACAAGCAGTTCCATCTGGAACTTGATTTAAATTGTATTGAAGGCCTTGGCCAGATAGCTCAGTTGGTTAGAGCATCATCTCGATACACCAAAATAATGGGTTCAACCCCGGTCAGGGTACATACAAGAATCAATCAATGAATGTTTAAATAAGTGGAAAACAAATTGATGTTTTTTTGTCCCTTTCTCCTTTCCTTTGCTTTCCTCTCTTTCTCTAAAATCAATTTAGTTTATGACTGAAAAAAATATATATTATACTCTGTGTTATTGCTGATTTGTCCCACAGGTGTGAATAAAGCTGAAAGGCATACACATTTGGAAGTTATTGAAAATTTATTGAAAATTTCAAAACTCCCACCCTTCCTTTATTTTCATCCACAATGTAGAACTATTATATAATTGGCTGGGGTTTTTCTTATATCTCAGTGGTATGATTTCCCCACATGTGAGAAAATTGAATGGGTAGGATCTAAGAATAACAAGCTTTTAAAGAACAACTTTACATGCTTTAATGATGAAATATAGATGGTGAGAGATATGTATCATGGAAGTCCTCAATGCCTAATAAGGAAATAATCTGACAGCAGGTGTTTTGATTAACAGGGAAGTTAGTTTATAGTGTAATAAAGAATGGCATGAAGGATTCTATCCCCCCCCCCAAAAAAAAACAAGACAGATTTGTAGGGGGAGAGGAAAATGATTTCTCCCTGCTTTTTATAAAAGTAATAAATCTTTTTTTTGTAAAATTTGAAAAAAAGAAAGGAAATAGAAATCACTCCTGGAATCACTATTTTAAGGCAACTACTTTTGACACTTTTTGTTTGCATGTGTCTATTTGTGCATGCAAGTTGCCATTTGTGTTTCATTATTTATGGTGTACTCTTGACGTTTTTCACAAGATCAAATAGGTCATGCATTGTGAGAAGAGATTGGAAACCTAGGTCTGCAGGACTCCAAAGTTACATTCTTCCACCAGGAACCTTAGCCTTTTGAACATACGAATTAATATCATAATTTAATTTGCTAATTTAATAGTTTCGTTAACATGCTAATTTAGTAGTTACTTATTCTGTTCTTTACGCCTTGCCAAACCTCTCATGTACTGGATTTTAATAGCTTTTCCAAAAGTAGGTAATACAGCATTTACAGGTATTGAATCATTTAAGCCACTGACATACGGGCCTTCTTTTTAAAAAAAAGAAAAAATCAGTTGCGGTCCAAAGAGGTAGCTTGAGAATTTATCAGTTCCATCTCCCTTCAAATAGAACTGGCCAGATCCTCTCAAACTACTAAGGACCTCCTGAAAATAAAATTGTAAACCACAAATAGTGTTTAACACCCTTTGATGTCAGAAAAAAAATTTTTTTCTACATAATTTCAGTACCTTCTGGAACTACTTAACCCCATTTCCTTTATATTTTTTCTGTACTGGAGATGGGGAACAGCTGGTCACCCCTTCTGTAACATTAGCTTTTACCAGTACACAAACAAGATCAAGTTACCCTTTAACTTTCTATTCACGTCACATTTCTTCTTTTAGTCATTCTCTTTTACCATGAAGAGTTTGCTAGGAATACTACAAGGTGACCAGCCTGTGATATGCTTTCAGTACATAAGTTTGACTGGATAAATTTCTATAATGCTTGTGAATTGCTATATAAATAAAGCATCATAATTTTTCCTGATGACCTTCTCCTCATCCCTATCCCCTATTTTGTCCTCTTGGTCAGCACTACTGGGAAAGGTCTGTGTCCAGCCAGGGGTAGGAACTCAGCCCATTACTAAGACAAAACTTGGAAAAGCCATTTGTTAAGACTTCATCCAATCCTCAGCTGAGGGCTTTTCCCATCTCCAGTTTGTGTCCGGAGGAAAGGAAGTGGGCAGAAAACTGAACAAAGAATATTAGGCAGCACAGAGTTATCTCTTTTCAATTGATATTTGTGTAGCACCTTGCAGTTTGCAAAGCATTTTGTGTCTTAGCAAGCATTTATTGAGTGCCGACTGTGTGCTACCCAGGAGGTGAGCTTCAGGTTTTCTTAAAGTCGCTCCTGCCCTCAGGGAGCTCACAGTCCAGTAGAGAGGACAGAATGTAACAAATAATCAGACTCATGTGATAAGCTTCCTAACACAGGTAAAATCAAGGTGCAATGGTGACAGGAAAGAACAAGTGATTATTCTACCTGATATTCAAGGGGGACTCAAGAAAAAGTGGTTGACTTAGGTTCTAGCACAACATCTAAAATATAATATTTGCTTAGTTACATGATTCCATTTCCCCTACTAGAAGGTGGGTACTGGTCTTCCACCTTGGACATCCTACTAGAGGTTGGGCACAGGTTACTGGCTAGCTACAGTGTTGGATGTGAAGGGAGAAACAATTTGAGATGTAGCTGAAGAATTAGGGGCTATATCTAAGAGGACACTGAGTTGAGAAAAAGAGTTGGAAATGTTTATGTTAGAAAAGTAACTGAACTTAGGGGAACGGTGAATGAAAGGAAGGTGAGTCTGGAGGAAAAGAAAAACAGGAGGCGTTTGCAGTGTTCCAAGGGAGACTGGAAGTGTTCCAAGTGGCCAGGAAAAGGCTAGTGTGGCAGTTGGGTGGGCAAGGGAGAGATTTGGGGAGTAGGAGCTAAGATTGACCTCACAAGTGGATTGGCAAAAGAAGGCTCCTTCTGGGACAAACCGCACATTCTGGAGTGTGGATCGTGTTCCCCTGAATTCTGATTACGGCATGAGGGTGAGATGGTGATGAGTGATGGGTCACTTGAAGATATTTGGAGAGTGACCTGCGAGACATACAAGTCATCATGGTTAGTTGGAGATGCAAGTACAAGTGTGGCTTAGGACACACTCTGCATCAAGCGTTGACAAACATTTTCTGTAAGGGGTCCGATAGTAAATACCTGAGGCTTTGAGGTCTCTCCACAGCCACGCTCTGCCACTGCGGCACAGAAGCAGCCGTGGACAATACATGGGCCATTTGTGCTGGGTTCCAAAACCAACTCTATTTACAAGAATGGGACTGATCTGAATTTGACCCGTGGCTGTAGTTTTCTAATCCCTGGTCTAGATATTGATCAACATGAAGGTTGTAGTTGATCATGGGAGTGGATCAGGGTGTGTACCGTATGGATGTGTCTGACACAGAGCCCTGGGGAGTATCAGCCAACAAGGAAAGATGAGACAAAGATCAAGACAAAGTGGGGAGAGGTTTTCAGACTTGGACTGTGTGTTGAAGTTAGCTGTTGCAGAGATAACTTCATTGCTGAGACAATGACTCCATCGTGCCCATGAGGCTGGAGGGAAGTTTCTGTAGTGTAGTGGGGGCAAAAGTAGTACTTTGAAGAGTGAGCAGAAGGTGAGCAAGTGAGGGCAGGTTCACACCAAGTTTAAATGTGAGGAAACAGACCCTTACAATGGCTAGTAAATTACTCAAGCCTGATCCCAAACTCAAACATGTGCAGTTTTGTTTGTTTGTTTATTGTTTTTAACTATACCCACTTGGGCCCTACATAATTTTCTTGGTTATTCTGGAAAACCTCAAGTTAAGAAGCTCCTTTCTGGTTGGACCAAAGAATTAGTTGTCTGTTGGTCTAGTGGTATGCAGGTGAAAGCCCCCTTTCCAAAAGCAACACACAGCAGATTCTTATTCCTATTTTTATAAATGATCACTTTTATAAACAGATACCAGATGACACTTTTTATAAGTATCATACCGCTTGATGATTCTGAAGACTGTCTCCTAGCCTGGGTCAAGAGCATTTGGTATGCTAGCTCATGTCATCTTTATATCAACCTAATGATTTTTTCAGAAGTGCTATTGCCATTTTATCCATGAGAAAAGCCTAGTAGAGCCCAAGATATACACACACAACCCCCAGAGGAATGGTGGACTGGAGTTTGAACTCCCTATCCATCCCATAGACCTCTCCCCAGCAGAGTGGCGCTGACCACAAATTCTGGCACACAGTGGTGACCATCCCTCTAGCCTTGTGTGATCCTCTGGTCTCTGCCTCTTCCTTCTGCACCTCTTTTTCTGGTTGTTGCTCTGATTCAATCTCTAAGAAGGTTGCAGGGCTGTGGAATTTTGTTATATCCTGTATTCTCATTCTGAGGTCTACCGCCCTGGCTGGGCATGTGAACTGAGCCAGTAGTAAATGATAAAAATGTGTGCTATTCAGAGGAGGGTGGAGGGCAAGCTGGGGGAGCACAGGGTAGGAAGCAGAAAGGGATTTGTGGTGATGGGTGGGAAGGGGGCTGGGCCTGCAGGGTCCCTCCAATGTGTCTGTGGACCCTAAACACATCTGTTTTCAGCTGCCTTACTTCTGCTAACAGTTTCTCAATTTACGTATGTAAGAACTATATGCAGAATGACTGGAATCAAGGGCGCATGCCACTTGGACCCCTGCCAGCTTTTATTTCAGCCTGACAACTTTTTGGATGCATACAAGATTTGTAGTTGTTTGTTTATTCTAATGAGGTGGCAAGATAAGGCTGCAATTCTCAAAGCTTCTGAACAACAGGATATCTGAATATTTGTTCATTTTTTAAAAGAAACAGAAAACATTCAAGGTTTAAAATAGTGTAAATTATTGAGCTGGTAGTTGGACTCTCCTCCAGTAACCTTCTCTTACCTCATTGGTGAGTTCAGGAGGGAGGCATGATGGAAAGATAAATTAGCATGTGCGGCTGTGAGTGAAAACTCTTCCTGCTCTTCCGAGCTTTGGGAGCTGGAGAGAATCATGTCATGCAGTTCAGGAATGGAAGGGAATTGTCTGGTGTTTCTCTGAGATGTCTGCATGCTCCCATCCTGGTCAGAGCTTACGCTGGAGCGCCAGCCCTCTGTGGCACTTGCTGACACAGACCCAAAGCATCTTGGAAATGCCATTCTGGAGGCACCAGGAGGGCCTGCTGCGGGCATCAGAGGTGTTCTGCATAACCCACCCAGCCCTTTCTTTGTCCTCCGTGGAGCATGCTTGTGCTCATGTTTGCGGGAGAAATTCTTCTCTCGTTCAGTCACACTGTATTGAAACAGAAACAGAAAAGGAACAGAAAGATTTAAACAGGAAAACCTGTGGACTTGAATGTGCTTACTTTGTAACTAGGTAAACTGAGAGGCAAGAGCAACCTTGCTCTAGTACGAAGGAGGTATTCTTTTTCTTCTTGTATTTTTTTATGGTACTTTTTGACCCTGCTCCACTGCAAAATAAGTTCAGCTTGGCTTGGAGAGGAGCCACACAGATGGAAAATAGTGGAAAGACAGTAAATAAAATTAACATAAATGGTAGGGTTACCCACAATAACTTGATGTTATGGGGATTTGTATGGGATCTCATTTTACTTAAGAAGGAATAAACTTCATGTTAATGAAGTTGGCAGGTGATCCTGAGTCAGAGGAGATTTTAAAATCTGAAAGAGAGAAATATTATAATTATACCTTAAGGAGATTAAAAATATAGGCAGGAAATAACAAAATGAGATATAGCTTGGAAAATGCACACTAATGCAACTGGGAAAAATAATGTAAAATGCAGGCAGGATCCAAGTAAGCAGAAGAAATGCATGCTAAAATGTCAAAGAATAACAATATTTGGAAATATTCATTGGACCCTGCAACATACTACAGTGGACTAACCATTTGGGGCCACCTGTGATCATCCTTAATAAAGAGGTGACTTACACTGCAAAGGATGACCCGCAGTGTTTATTGTCACTTCATAATTTCACCATTTAAAAAATGAGATTGGAAGGCACTTATTGGAAGAAATAGACATAATATGTGGGAGGGTGGAAATACAACAGTAGGGATGAGACCAGGATAGGGGTGGGTTGAAACACATGAACCTAAATGAAATTTGGGAAGCAAATCAACAGGGTAAAGACCCAAGAAGGAAGAAGAAGAAGTTGAGGATGGTTCCACCAATTGGGGCTTTGTGGGGTGGGTGGTAATTGTCATTACTCACGAGAGGAATTTTAAGAAGAAAGTCAGAATTGGCAGGAAAGACAATGAATTCCACATTTGTTGAGTTGCAGAGGCTGAAGGAATATTCAGCTGTAGGAGTTTCCAGTGTAAATACATCTTTAGGTCCAACTGGGTTAGTCTATAAGCTAAATTGGATGTGTTAGTGATTGATTTGAAATGTCAAGTAATTGTTGTATAGAACTGTAGCATTTTATCTCAGAAGACTGAAAAATGTGAGAATCTCAGATACCTTGGTCAAAACAATGGAAGTCAATCATTTAAGCATTTCTTTTGTTTCATAAAAGTGTGCTTATTTACCTTCCTTAAATATAGCTATAGTAAATATTGTTATTTTAATAATCAGACTTTAAAGAAATGTATAGCTCTTAAGAACAACATAAGAGAATAACTATTTTAAAGAACAGTTATAGGTTCCCATAGTTTAGTTTTATAGGAAGGAATTTTGTCTGAAAATTTTGTTTAAAAATCAATCGTTTCTAAAATATCATAGAAATTTAGATGTGGATATAAATTCAGAATGCTAAGAATGCTAATGAAGTGCAAGGCGAAAATCAGATTGCTGCTTAGATTTTTAAAATATTGGAATTGAGCTTGACCAGGCAATAGTGCAGTGGATAGAGCGTGGGACTGGGATGCAGAGGACCCCTGTTCAAAACCCTGAGGTCACAGGCTTGAGTGTGGGCTGATTTGATTTGAGCATAGCTCACCAGTTTGAACTGAAGGTCGCTGGCTTGAACAAGGGGTCACTTGGTCTGCTGTAGCCCCCCCAGTCAAGGCACATATGAGAGAGCAATCAATGAACAACTAAGGTGCTGCAACGAAGAATTGATGCTTCTCATCTCTCTCCTTTCCTGTCTCTCCCTATCTTCCCCTCTCTCTGTCTCTATCACCAATATATATATATATATATATATGAATAGATTATCTCCCTTGATAGTAATTAGCAATTAATGAGCAGAGTATCCAGAATATAAATTACTCTTGGACTGCTAAAACTTCCACTCAAGCAAAATTTTAGTTTTTGCTTTTTTCACAAAGATGATGTCAAAAGAAAAGAAGGAAGTTCCTGCCCCTCTTGAAGCTGAAGGCAAAGCAAGGGTTTTGAAGGCAAAGAAGTACTAAAACGTGTTCACAGCCACACACACATGAAAGAATATCTACTAGTCACCCACGTCCAACTGCCAAAGACATCACAGCTTCACCCCTCAAGGCAGCCCATGTATCTTCAGAAGAGCACCCCTGGGAGAATCAAGCTTGACCACTCTGCATTATTATCAAGTTCCCCTGACTACCCACTCAGCCATGAAAAGATAGAAGATAACAGCCCACTCATGTTTATTGTGGATTCAAGACCAACAAGCACCAGATCAGACAAGCTAGAAAGAAGCTCTGTGACATTGACGTGGCCAAGATCAACACCTTGATCAGGCCTGGTGGAGAGAAGAAGGCATATTATGTTCAGCTGGATCCCGACTATGATGCTTTGGATTTTGCCAGCAAAATTGGGCTCATCTACACTGAGTCCAGCTGGCTAATTCCAAATATAAAAATTTTTCACTGTAAAAAAAATTTAGTTCTTAAATTTAAAAGCTTAGGAAATTTGCGTTATTGATCTTTAATTAAAATGCTACCTTTACAAAAAAAAAATGAGTACTCAGTGTGACATTTGTGGGGGGACACTGGAGCCAGAAATGGGAAAAATTGTGTTCTGAGGCAGGATCTGTTTTAGGATGTGTGAGTTTTGAGAAGGTTCTGGAGATAATTGGGTCTGAGTCTATGATGCCTGAGGGCAGGTGACTGCCTTCTTGTATCTGATAGACTTTCAGGAGGTGTAGATGAGATGTTTACTGATGGAAATCTCAGCAACCTTCCTTACAGGTATTTCTAAGGGTCAAATTCCTCAACATGCACAGGAGGTATACAAGATGAAGTACATATGTAAAGTACCTTGTTAATGTCAGCAAAGACCATGTGCCTAAAGCAGGCAAAAAATAGGCACATATATATGTCATCATAAGAAAGTGTGACAGGGGTTAATTAAACACAAAGGCCCTGTATTTCTCAAAATATTTTCTGCCTCCTCCTCACCACTATTACTGTCTCACTTATTGGCATCATTTATTTTAAATTTTCTGAAAGGGGCAATAGAGAGCACTGTGCTTCCCAAACATATTTGACTTCTTTAAATACCCCTCCTCCAGCACACACATGCTCTCTTACTTTATTGGTGGAGAATCTTTCGGATTACCTATTCTGAGGAATATGCATTGGGACTCATAACCAGGGATTTAGAGCAAGTGGAGGATGCAATGGTTTGGAAATGGCCTTTGGAGGTTTAAGAGAAGGCTTTCCTACCCCTATGGGATGTGGCACAATGTGCAGTACACATAAGGTGGGGTCTTGTAGCACAGGCCTTCTCCAGGGAGCCTGTTTGGGAGAATTTTTGAAGAGTTAGAAGATGTAGAGGTGTTATTGATTGAATCCCCCTGTCCAAACTCTTATGTTAAAATCCTAAATTCCAGTACCTCAGAAAGCGGCCTTCATTGGAAATAAGGGTTGTTTCAGATGTCATTAGTTAAATTAAGATGATGTTATTAGGGTGGGTCCTAAACCAATATGGCTATGTCCTGACATAAAGAAGAAATATGGATGCAGATGGGCACACACAGGGTGAACACTGTGTGATGATGAAGGCAGAGATCAGGGTGATGTTTCTGCAAAATGAGGAATACCATAGATTGTTAGCAATCTTCGAATTAAGACATATTCTCCCTGGTAGCCATCAGGAGGGACCCACCAACCCCTCAATCTTGTGGACTTCTAGCTCCCAGAATCATGAAAAAAAGGGGATTTCTGTTGTTCAAGCCCCCAGTTTTGATATTGTGTTATGGCAGCCCTAGGAAACACATACAAGGGGGATTACACCAGAAAGGAGAGATTTTCACAGTATTCTACAGAGTGGGGGTGGTCCGGTCACAGGAAGGGAGAGCAGGAATAACCCTGAGGGCATGGAGGAGATAATAGGAATTGCTCCCACAGTGGGTGGCCACAAACTCTGGGAACATAGCTTCAGTTTTACATATGGAATTCTCTGTCACATTTTTCATGTGTAATGGGAGAGGTTGCGTCAGGCTCTGGCATCTGTTGGGCTGGAAAAGCTTAAGGAAATATTAGACAAATGTGTCCTGAGGTGTCAAGCAGCACCATTGAAAGAGTTCTGTGGTGATTTGTTTTAAAGCTTTCATCAAGTTGATCAATTTCATCTACTTTACCTGTTGCTGAGTTTTTCTTAACCTTAGCAAGAATACTAATTAGTTATGAAAACCTATATTGATGAATGAGGTGAAGGTCCTCTGAGGAGCAGGCATACTATCCGTTAGCAGTTGATTTATTCATCGATGGAATGTCCTTGGAAAGAGTATTTTGGGTTATAAGAAAAGGATTTTGAAATGTTTTAGGATGTAAGTTAATCCTGTGACTACATCTATTACTTTTGAAAGAAAAAGTATATATGTACTGCCTTTTAGTGTACCGGAATTGTTTAAAACCATTAATTATCTTCTGTTGTGGATCCGGTTTTGTAATTTTTACAAACTAACATCTCATAGGTGCTTTGATCTTGTAAGAGGGAGAGATTAAAATTTATTTACCCTAACTGTGACTTTTCTTAGACAGTTGTCCAATTCTTTTCAGTGTCTCAGCTTTTGTGAGCCACTATGAATGCAGTAGGTGTTATTTGAAGCTGAAACTATGAGTATTTTTCATCATTCTTTTTTTGTTTTATCACTGTGATATTTTCATTCACCCCCTTCCTTGCTCTTTTCTTCCTTGCATATGTATGTATGTCATGCTCCATGAGGCTTTGACTACCCAAATATGCAGGTTTACAGGGTCAGATACGCTCCTGGCCAAAGCAAGCTGCAGATGTGTCCGCTTGTTTCATCTAGAATGCACTCTCCTTGCTCCTTTCGAAAGGACTAAGGTCAGGGGAGGGAGAACCTACTTTTTATCCACATGGTTCTATATTTTGAGATTGTGAGTTCATTTCAGTTTTGCCAATGATATTAATAAGTAGGAATTAATATGGGCTGATAGGTTGAGAGTCAAGATGGCAATATGGATTCTAGTTCAACTATGTCCTTATTATGTGACCTTGATTAGAAATCTCAGAGCCACTGTGGCAAGAGTAACCTGTCTCAGGCACTGTTTATTAACAAAATAAAAGCTTGCTACAAGGCATGCTGTGAAACTGAAGTGCTTTTGTCCAGAGAGAAATACTGGAGTTTTCTTAAATTGGCACAGGTTGTATTTTCAGAGGAAAGGACCTGAAATGTATTTTTCAGAGGGTATGTCTTCATGTTGTACAGATAATAAAAGGAAAATTATAAGTCAGGAAAAGACAAATAGTATATGGTATCTCTTTTATGTGGGATCTAAAAAAGCCAAAATCATAGCAACAAAGATCAGAATGGTGATTACTAGGGGCTGGGGGCTGTCAGAGAGGACCAACTTGCAGGGATAAAGGTGAATAATTTCTGGGGTCGAATGTACAACGTGGTGAGCATAGCTAATAACATTGTATTACATACTTTCCAACGTTGCCAAAATAGATCTTCTATGTTTTCTTCACAAAGAAAGAATTGCTAATTATTTGATGTGGTACAGGTGTTAGCCAACACAGTGGTGGTTATCATTTTGCAATTATGTGGTTCACATCAACATGGTGCATACCTTAAACTTATGTAATGTTGTATGTCAATTATATGTCAGTAAATCTGGGGGAGTGCAAATTAACAACTTTTGAGAAAACTGCAGTGATTTTTGGTTCTGTCATATGATTGACACAAGAGCAGAAAATCTCTTCTGACCTGGCTTTGGGGTTTGAGGGATTAGGTAAGAGTTCTGATGGTGTATAGTTCACGCTCCTACTTGTTTTCATGAAGTCATATGACAAGCCATGTGCATTATGCTGCAAACTGCTTGATATCAATGGGAAGTTCATGCCTGGTGACAGGGACCCAACCTAGAGTTTAAAATCAGTTGTACAATTAACTGTATTTACACTTGTTTTGATTCTATAAACTGGACGTGAGATACTTGTATTTGATTTAGCATTCATTTTTAGGATTGTCTTATGAGGACTCAGAAAGTGTCTTTGGCTTGTTCGAAGCCCATCTATGCCCTGGACTCTATATCCTGCTCTGTGACTGAGCATGGACTTTTCCTGGTGACTGGGGACACACTAGAGTGTTGACATGGAGAGTAAATATGAATTTAGCTAAGGTATTGTTGATACAAAGTTAGGATACTATTGAAGGAAAAAGTAATATTTCATGAATGAAATAAGTAGCAGAATTAATTTCTAATACTAGTAGAACTTTATTTGCTCTTTTTAAAAATAAGAGTAGTTTAACTAACAAAAACACCAGCATTTCATCCTCTAATCCAGTTTCCTAGAAATGCAATATTTTTTTGGTGCCTGAAAGGCTATTTTTATAAAAGAGAAGTGTTATGGAAATCAATCTCCCTGGATTTGACAGAATGCTAAGCATGACACTGGTTCAGTCCAACCATGTTTGCACCCCCTCTTGTTCTTAGCACAACCTGGGTACCATTGGGAGCTAACTTCTTATTTTTCTGCAGTAAGCCTTTGCCAAAATGCTATTTGATACCCAAGAGATTCCCCATCGCAAATAATGCTTTTCAGAAAAGACTTAAAAATCTAGATAATGTAATTCATATTACTCATTTCTCCAGCTGAATGAAATTGGCATTCTCAGTGACATTCACAGTACAACTAATGGTAAAGCCAGCTCAACACTGAAAACTTAACACAAATAAAAACTCAGAACAAGGAAGACACATTCAGAGCATTCCCTCGGTCTGTAGAAATTTGTACACCAATATGAACTTGGGGCAGGACAAAGGACATGGTGTGGCTCTCTCACTGGTTATTTAACTTGGGAAATGAGAAGAGTGACTAACATACAGGCAAATAAAGATCCTTAGAATGAGGCTGTTAAAAGAATTTGAATTTGAACTTGGAAGCATTTAACATGTCTCTTTTTTGGTACATGAAATGGTCCATTTTTGTGGGAGATATTTCAGGTCACTTTGTATATTATAGGTGCTCAGATACTTGTGAAATTGCATTATAGTTAGAGAAGAATAAACCCCAGCTGAGTCTGTTATGTTCCCTGATTGTTTTTTGGAGGCCCAGGCACCTAAAGGAACTTTACGGGCGCATTGCCTCCCCTGCACAGACAGAGTAGTTAGTTACTCAACAACAACAAGGCAGCAGAGCATTCCCTCAATAGCTGAAGAGCCGACAGTTCTGGCTGATGGGCATTTAGCAAGAAGTGCTTTTTTTCAGACTAACTGTGTCTAAACAGATCAGAGTAAGAGCCTAGTTTCACAACCAGTCAAACTCAGCGTGGAATAATTCCATAGGTATTTTAAAATTTTATTAGAGATTAAACATTGGGGTACTATCTCCCAACTTTGTCTGTTCTTTCAGAAACTGCTGTGACTGGAGCCTAGCAGGTGGGGTGCGTTTGGCTTTATATGGGAGAGTACTGGAGCTCAGGGCGTGCCCGTGGGCTCTGGTTGGCTCCTCTTCACAAAATGCGGCCCGTCTTCCTAGCATTTCCTGATCTCACCCAAGAGTTCTTAAATTATTTTTTAATGAGGAAGGATGACACCATCTCTGAAAAGACTTAGCATAGCAAATTTTTATCTTTCTGCACACACATAAGAAATCAGAAATAGGGGTCAGAAGAAACAGAGAGCCAGCTCTTTCTCCAACCCCTTGATTGTATCCATCGGTAGTAATTAAGGGATGAGAGCCCAGCAGAACCAGAGTGCCTGAGCAAGGAAGCATGCCCGTCTGTCTGTGCTCCTGGGCTCATAGATCTTCATCTGAGGACGGGATGTTGGGAAGGTCAGTGGAAGAATCAGTTTTCAGATTAGCATTCCCAAATTCTTGTGGTCTTCCATGTAATAGTTTAAAAATATAAAGGGATTCCATTCTTATTTTTTGGCAGAAGTAGAGGAGGGTATCATAATGTCTTTCACATACCAGTGAACCTTGCAGAACAATCTCTGCTCTTAAGGCTTCTTGTGAAGGGGCTCTTAAGGTGCAGTGACATCAGTGGAAAAACAGGCGAGCCCCTACCATGAGGGGCACTGAGTCTGTTATGTTCCCTGATTGTTTTTTGGAGGCCCAGGCACCTAAAGGAACTTTACGGGCGCATTGCCTCCCCTGCACAGAGCCCCATGGGGATGTGTTCTGAGTAGAGGGGCTGCTCTACTGTAGTCTAGTTGAGACTGTGGAGTGTGTGGGGTGGGATGGAGCAGTGTGGAGTTTAAAGGTTCATGTTTTGTATATACTATTCCATTTCATCTCAAAATCCTCCAAGGCTTCATTCTATAGGTTAGGAAAAAGCAGTAGTGAGCATTTTTGGTTGCCTTTGTTCAGGTATTTCCCTAAACGTATGAGATTCATTGGATTTTAAAAAATAGAGTTAGCTAGTTCATTTAGAAAAATCTATGAGTTAGTTACTGATATATAGTAGTTCTGATTTGAGAGTAAGTTTCGTTTAAATTCCAATTAAAAAAAATAAGTAGAGATACATTGTTTTAGCTCTGTGTTTTCTAAGTAAAATATACAGATAGACTTGAACATTGTGAATAAGCTGAACAATTTCAACGATGAAAATCTCACTCACTATAGACAAATTCTTGTTTGATGAAAGGAAGTGATAAGATTTTCCTTCTGCTGTTTGTGTTGAAGATCTTTGAACGGACCGGTCAGAGTTCTACCAACTGTTGTGAAGGTTCTTCAGAGCTGACCTGGTTCTTCTCCTTACTACACATGTGAATTTTCTTAAGCTTTGGTACTTTTTTTTCCTGTCTTAAAATGTTATATGAACTTTTTGGTTCGACCACTGAATGAAATGTTATGACATGTGAGGGGGAAAATCCTGTAAGCATTAATCAGTGTACAATATTTGTTGCTTTTTCACCCAACCTTGTCCAGCTTTCATCCTGATGTCCACCATCCCGGAGGCACTGCCTGCCTGTTTAATTGTTCAGGACAGAACCCTGGTTTGATCTCTTTCTGTGCTTCCAAGTGCTGGTAAATTAATCAAAAGAAGTTACTGCTCTGCTGGGCATTCGCATGAGTTTAGATGTTTCTGCTTCAGGGCCTGTTCATCAGCTAAAATGCTTTTAAGCCCCAAATGGGGAGTAAACACCGTGGCGGCTGCTTTGAGGTGAGTGATTACTTGTGGCCGCTTACATTTGGGAAGGGGCCTGTTTGTATTAGCAGTTATTCTGGTTTGGGTTATAGAGCCTTTTCAAATTCTTTTCCTCCTCTTTTTATTTTAATGTTTTTTAGTATTTGTGAAAAACCACCCCTACCACCATCACTGCGTGTATGTGCCATAGGAATTTCAGTAGTGGGACGTGGAGATCAAAATAAGGCAACCCAGTTTGATCCTACGCCAACGTTTTTATAAATAAAGTTTGAAAGCTAAAATATGCCTAGTAACCAGAGTTTGTCATCGGAGGACAATGAAGTTAGAATATATGTTGAGATACAAGTTATAAGAATAGTTTTTATTCATGTAAGATTGCAAGTCTTTAGGCTTGCTGGTTTTCTTACGTTCGATAAGAGTTGACACTTTTATTATCATTGGCACTATTCATGCTGAGCATTATAGTAGGCACGGAGGTTACAAAAGAAAATAACCTTTGCCATCCAGGAATTAGTCCCGCAAAGAAGACAGACACATAACTGGTTGTTTCAGGGTAATGGGGTGTGAGTATTCTGAGTGAGGTTTACTGGGGGACATTGGGAATATAGAAATTAAATGCACAATGAGAGGCATAGAGACACAGTGCAACAAAATGTCAGCATCTTTTTTTGCAAGGGCATCTTAATATGTTTTGTATTTGGAAAGCTCAGACATGTCCATGTGCAATCACAAAGCCCCTATAATATAGTATGATTCAAATGGCTACAATTAATGGTAGAAGTGGTCATACAAGGATATTTAATCAACTTTTGTTCTTAAGAACTTATTTGCTTTTTCATTACAAAAGTTATTTATGTTAATGATGTGAAGCAGAGCGCAAGGTGAAGGAATAACACGCCTACATTCCTTCATTCTATTCAGAGTGGCCTGTTTTTAAAATGTTTCTTCCCAAGCTTTATTTCTGTGTGTGTGTGTGTGTGTGTGTGTGTGTGTGTGTAGTGCATGCAGTCTTATAACTTTCTTTCTTTATTCAACAGCAAGCTGAACATATGTCCATATTCCTGGCAGGCCCATTTTAGATCTACAACATTCTCGATGGTGTGATACTATGACCAGTGCTCTTAACCATGCAATGCCTGTGACCTTGTCTGCTTATTCGTTTATGGTTTTTTTTGTTGTTGTTGTTGTTTTTTTTTGTATTTTTCCAAAGCTGGAAACGGGGAGGCAGTCAGACAGACTCCCGTATGCGCCCGACCGGGATCCACCTGGCACACCCACCAGGGGGTGATGCTCTGCCCATCTTGGGGCGTTGCTCTGCCGCAATCAGAGCCATTCTAGCTCCTGAGGCAGAGGCCACAGAGCCATCCTCAGCGCCCGGGCAAACTTTGCTCCAGTGGAGCCTTGGCTGCAGGAGGAAGAGAGAGACAGAGAGGAAGGAGAGGGGGAGGGGTGGAGAAGCAGATGGGCGCTTCTCCTGTGTGCCCTGGCCAGGAATCGAACCCGGGACTCCTGCACGCCAGGCCGACGCTCTACCACTGAGCCAATCGGCCAGGGCCTCATTTATGTTTTTAGCCCAAATTCCTGCAGTGAAGTTGACTGTTCAGAACTGATGTATAGTGATATGCAGCCATTGGTAGTGTGTGAGGGGGTTTGTTCATGCACACATTGACTTTATGTATTTTTAGTCCATTTAGTCTTCGCTAAATCTGTTCGAAGTCTTCCCTTCACCTGGACTGTTCAAACTATTGTTTTGTCTATCTGGCCCACCACCTCTGTCCGTTCTTTCAGAACTAACTCAGAGAAAGGCTTCTGTGATTTTTTTCCCTCTAAGACCTTGTCCTCTTACTATCTACCCTCCACTGTGTCTGTGGCTGTGTGTTCTGTTCTGGTGGTGTTCACTTCCCACCTAACTAGAGGGCTGTATGAACCACTCATGTCTCTCTTATTGGAGGGAGGGGAACTAGGGGCAGGGAAAGGGTCTGGGTCATGAGTGGAGGGTCGTTGTACCCTCCCATCATACTATTTACCAAGCTGGGCCTTAAGAGAAGGGACAGATGAGGCCAGGTGAACTTGTGGTACCACTATTCAGAGAACTACTATCCGACTGGCCACAGCACATATAAGAACACTGAATATACCAGAATAGCAGGTAAGTCTGGGACGTGGGACCACAGACAGAGCTGGCTATTGCACCCTGGGAGCCCACAAACCAAGTGATAGCACTCATGGTGGGTGGTCCCACAGCTGCCCCTTAGTCCCCACCGCCACACATTTATAAAACCATTTCTAGCTCATTCAGCGCCCAGCTCCGTGTGGATTCATATGAATGTTGGCCAGACGTTCTGGGTTGTGTGGTTATTCCCTTTCCTTTCCCTTTAATGCATACAATACTCTTTCTTCATTACTAGACTAGAGCAATGTGTCACTGTAAGTTGGGAGACTCATTCTGGTGCAGTGGGTCAGTCCACAGATATTATCTGAGTGCCAATGCGCCAGGCACAGAAGTGAGGACTGGGGTTATGTGAGACAATGGCTGTGGTGCTGGCCTGCATGGGGGCACACAGAGAGAAAGTGACCCTCAGCGGAGAGGGATGACCTCTCTGTATCTGTGCTATCACCTCCCAGTTTCTCTCTTGGAGACCTTGGTCATGAGAACTGGCAGCCCCCAGAAGGCTGGGAGGTAGTGTGCTGGAATGACTGTTTCCCTGGAGCTTGGTGAAAGGGTGTGTACACAAAAAAGGAACTCCACCTGTGTCAGAACTTAGCCCAGGGAGTTAAGGAGAAATCTTTTTCCTTAGTCAACATAGCATCTGGAAGAAATAGAAAATGGCTATTTTCTAATTTCTATTAATGTGTAGTAAGTTACCATCCATATATATTTTTCTCTCCTCCATTCACTCAAGGACTTGTAAAGAAACTGGTCCCCTCTCACTTAGCACCATGTCTGCGTGACTTATCCTAAGAGCTGTTGGGCAAACCGCAGATACTGCTTGACTCAGTCACCATTGATAACCCCTCCTATCGCCGTAGCACCTCAGAGGCATCAGGCTATCTCTCCACATTCAGTATAATTGCTCCGTGTGTTTATATTGGTTGACTAGTTTGCTGCAATCTGCAGAGTTGAATTGCTTAATGTGTTTTCCTCTGTTCTACTAATGACTTAAACTATGTAGTGTGCAGACAAAGAGTCCCACAATGTGCAATAAAAACTGACAACGAGTATCTTTTGGTGCCTAATTAAACTCACTGGCCCTGGTGGCTGCCTTCCTGCTGCTCAGGAATGTCAGCGGCCCAGTCAGGCAGAGTGGCTCAGTACTTGCTGACGGCCAGACCCATCAACCATTATCTTTCCAGGAAGCAAGAGCCTTCTGTTTGCTTCTTAGAAAAACTTCAACTTTTAGACATTTCAAATGGAAAAAAACTAAGTGGTTTTTTTTCCTTCAGTTTTTACTAATAGGACTTAATGGGCTGTGGCCTAGCTTCTTGGAGACCAATCAAAACTGTCTTTTCAAAAATGTTGGAAAATTTTTTTCCTCTGACTAAAAATTAATGCCTTCAATTTTATAAAATTTATTTAGAGTATTAAATTTAATGGGGTGACATTGATCTATAAGAGTACATTGGTTTTAGGTAAACATTTCTATAGTGTTTAAACTGTTGATTGTGTTGTAATGCCCTCAATTTCAGAAGATCTCTACCTAGAGGTTTGCATTCAGACAAAGCTCCTGTAAGTAAGATCTTCCTGGAGAACCGTCGATGTCAGAAAGGAAGCAGAGAGGTCTTAACTTTTAAAATTGTTCTGATTAAATATAAAGAACAAATTCAAATTTAATTTCTCCTCGTAATTTTTTTGTCATCATTTCAGAGATGAAGTACTTAGATTTTTCTCTCCCTATAGCAATAGATTATCTATAGTTTAAGAGAGTCACTCAGATTTCCTTACAATTTTAGGCTGACTGAAAGTGGCTGACTCTTGCAGTGGGTAGTTCTATTTTTGGCTTCTCTGGTGTCGTTTTACATAGTTAGGGAGACTTTTTAAATTTATTTATTGATTTTAGTGAGAGGAAGGTAAAGAGAGAGAGACAGGAATATCGAGCTGTTCCTGTATGTGCCCTGACCGGGGATCGAACTGGCAACTTCCTTGCTTCAGGACGATGTTCTAATCAACTGAGTTATCTGGCCAAGGCTGATATTCTTTATTTATGTATCAATTTCTCTCCTCTTGCTTAGAAAGAGTGAAACTGATGCTGGACTTCCATAGTATTGAGGGGACCCCATCAGGTACTGGCTGTTCTGTTTTAATTTCAGAGATGAGAGTAAGAAGGAAACCCATTTCCAGTGCACAAGTGAGAAAACATCAATCCTCCATGTTTGACGCTGCTTGAGGTGATGATATACTTGTAATGCTTGCACATTTTTTCATGTGTCTGTAACTTGTTCCAGTGAACAACAAACATTGTTTTAGGGTATGAGGACACATTGGGCCAATGATAAGTTCTAATCACTCAAGAAAAAGCTCTTGTATTATTCTAGTTCCAAAGACAGAAGCAGGCCTTCCTCATGTTAGCTCCCAAGTTCACCCAAGGAGAAAGGTGTGCTGACAGTGACAGAGTTCTTTCTTGCCTTTCATTTTCTCTGCTCCAAACCGCTACATGTGCCACATCCTTCAGAGCATGTATCAGAACTGTTCCCTTCATTTCCACGCTCCGGTTCACGAAGGTGGGATTAGCCATAGCCCTGCATGCCACGCACTTCATCACATGTGGGGACAGTTAAACACTGAAGATATCATCTTCACCTTGCGAGAACTTTCAATCTTGTCTGTGTTCGCCTATATTCCTATTCAGTTTGTATGAACATTAGTGTGGATATGTTGTATAATTCAATGGGTTAGCATATAGAGGAACTCTATATAAAATTATGCATGGAAACAATTCAATATAGGACTTTGAGAGAAAGGATAAAAAATGTAAGCAGGGACACATCAGCCAAAATTTTCTTCTCTGCTGGTTCTCATCCCATCTTCATCCCTAAAGATCCTAAGAGCCAGTATCTTATGGGGGAAGAACATTCCCTGCCAGAACTAGCTCAAAGTCTGGATGGTGTCTGTCACTGTAGAAGTGAAGAATGTTGCTCAGCCCTTGATCCAAGAGTCAGTTAGAAACTAAGTGGCCCTGGCCGGTTGGGTCAGTGGTAGATCATCGGCCTGGCGTGCAGGAGTCCCAGGTTTGATTCCTGGCCAGGGCACACAGGAGAGGCACCCATCTGCTTCTCCACCCCTCCCCCTCTCCTTCCTCTGTGTCTCTCTCTTCCCCTCCCGCAGCCAAGGTTCCATTGGAGCAAAGTTTGTCCGGGCACTGGGGATGGCTCTGTGGCCTCTGTCTCAGGCACTAGAATGGCTCTGGTTGCAACAGAGCAATGCCCTAGATGGGCAGAGCATCGGCCTCTGGTGGGCGTGCCAGGTGGATCCCGGTTGGGCACATGTGGAAGTCTGTCTGACTGCCTCCCCGTTTCCAGCTTCAGAAAAAATACCAAAAAAAAAAGAAACTAAGACATGTTGTTGTTGTTTTTTTCTTTCCTGCCTTTCAAATTGTTTTCCACTTTTACAATGTATTTGGTCTTCATAGCTATTATGTGAGGCAGATGGCAGTGATGACATCCCCAAGTTCCAAGTAGAAAGCTGAGAATGGGATGGGGGGGAGAAGGTGACCTTTCTGTGTTCTGACAGTGCTGGGAGTAGAAGATCTCATATGTGCACTGTCCTCCAGATTGGCCTCGCCTGATTGCTCAGCAGGGCACTCAAATGGTGGTTTTGGCGTAGCTGAGAGTGTAGCACATGGTTGCATAAGCGGACCCTGGCCTGAGACAGGTGTTTAGGTCCTGTCTTGGCCACTTATAAGGTTTCTGTGGCCTTTGGCACTTCATGTTGACCTTTCTGAGCTTAGTTTTCACACCCATGAGAATAATACCAATTCCTAGGAATTTCAGTGAGGATTAAATTAGCCAGTGCATGGGATGTAGTTAGCCCCATTACTGATGAAGAAATAGCATGTGCTACATTAGCACTTGCTGCTGCTCCTATGTTATTATTATTATTGCCTCATATTTTTGCCTTACTTAAAAGTGTAGGTTTAATGCTCACTTAGGCAGCACATATACTAAAATTGGAACATTGCAGAGAAAGATGAGCATTGCACCTGCTCAAGGATAACACACATATCTGTGAAATGTTCCTTTAAAAAAAAAAAAGCAGTATGGCTTTTAGAACTTAAAAAACATTGGGATTCTCATTGTTTTGGTCACAGAGGAGAAAAAACAGAACCAACATCATAATACCTCTGGATAAATAGAGCCAAGGATCCCATTTATACCCTATCTTTTGTTTCCTTTCTCTTGAGGCATTCCCACCATTCCTCCTTGAACATGTCTATGCATGGTTATCACCTGACTTCTTTTCTCCCCATTCACAGCTTTAACCGTGAGCATACTAAAAACCTAGAGGGAAGCAAATAGGCTCTCAAAGGGGTGGGAAAGGTGAGCTGTTAGAGGAAGAGTGGAATTTTCTCAGCAACCCTTAGGACCATAAAGGCTTTCACCACATGTTAGTTATTATTACCCTGGACCCCAGGTCCCAGAATCTGGTTCAATCTTGTAAACTCTGGGTGTTGGTTATTTGATAAAAAGAGAAAAATTGTATCTGCAGTTTTATTGGGCACAGTGCTTCTTCTATTTATAGTGTATACTAATTCAATTTAATAAGATACTCACAAGTGTGTGTGAGTGAAAGACAGGTTGTCCACGGAAACTTGGCTTGATATGACACTGCTTTAGCCTGATCTGTCCCATTCCCTTAGATGACCCTCAGTTTGGTTGATGACTCCCATTTTCAGCTATGGGCTGGGCTATAATGACAAGATATAGGCATTCCTTACCTTCTCCATTGTATTTCAAGATTTGTCACAGGATGAGAAGTAAAAGCCTCTGCAGAAAGCTAGGAGTCACTGCTGTCTGTGCTCCTGAGCACCTTCCCTCTATTTGTCAAGTTTCTTGGCTGGAACTGTTTTAACTCTAACTCCCTTCCTGTGCTAGCCCTAACCCAGGTGTTTGTGTATCTGACTAGCTCTGACCTTGATCTCCGTACCAAGCTCAGTGTTAGGCTCTCTGTCCCAAGGTCTTCATGGTCTCACGCATTGGTCCGTTGCAGGGCCAGCCAAGGTGAATGTGGCAGCATGAGCCCTGCCTGTCAAACCCTGTGAAGGGCAAACTTGATTTTTAGGTCATGGTTGGTACTTAGGAAAAGTGGTAGCATGATACACGTGCCTGTCCATGTGTTAATTACTCATGGACAGTGTATGGCTACGGGATGGACTCCAAGGTTGAGACTTGGGCTTCTCTGAGCAAGCATTGTAATTAGCAAATACTCTTACTCCTTCAGTTGCTTTAATCAAACTGCAAATTGATCATTATTCATATAGTATTGGAAGTGTGTTCTTGAACCTAAAATGGGAATAATTATAATTAAGAAGGACGAGAAAGAGAGCTGTGTTTAACATTAAAAATATCATTAAAAAACAGGTAATTTAACAAACATTTGTTTGTTATTTATTGTGTTTGGTGCTATGGGATTTAAAAGTGAGTAAAACAAATCCCTAACACCAGATAGCTCACAGCCTAGCTATGGAGACAGAAGCACACAGTTAACTACATTTCAGACTAGACTTTATCCAAAGAAGTGCTATTATTATGGTCTTAATCAGTTAGCCGAGCAAGTTACAAATTCAGCTTTGTAGTAGGTTAAATTGACTACCATTTTAATTGGCTGTTACAAGGTATTTAACCTGAAGGTGCGCAGTACCTTGGGGTTCATGTGTTCTCTATAGGCAGATGCCCATGTAGCTGATCACTGTGCCCATACTCATCCCACCACCACCAGGACCTTCTTCCCCTTTTGCCTGATGCCTGCGATTTTTCTCTGTCCCTCTCCAGGACTTTAGCAGAAGTATAAAATCATTAGGTGTCACTTTCATATTCTGTTTTAAGGGTGGTAAAATGGCTCCCTCACCAGGTAGCTCTGTTGGTTAGAGCGTTGCCCTGACATGCTAAGGTTGTGGGTTTGATCTCCGGTCAGGGCACATACAAAGAAACAAACAAGAAAAGAATGCTGCTCCTTTTTCCCTCAGATTGAGCTAATTTTTGGAACGGTTTTAGGTTTACAACAAAGCTGAGGGGAAGATTTTCCTCATATCCACTCCCCTTTTCATCTGCAGACGTGCAGAGCCTCCCTCATTATCAACATCCTCCACTGGAATGGTATGTTTGCTACAATTGGTGAGCCTACAGTAACATATCACTATCAGCCCATAGTTTACATAAGGACTCACGCTTAAAGTTGTACATTTTATGGGTTCGTAGAATTATGCCCTTTGTTTAAACAGTTTTACATGTATGGTAATAAAAAAAAAGCATTATCATTTCCTGTTATCGAGATTAAGACTTATGGCTTATTAAATATAAGCTCTAGGTTTGAAAAGAGGTATAGGCTACTTGGATGAAAGAGCTTTGTCTGACTTAGCTCCATGCACATCCAAAAAATCCATTCTCAAATTAAAAAGAAGAAAAGAAGAAGAAGAATGAGGAGGAGGAGGAAGAGGAGGAGGAAGAAGAAAAAGAAGAAGAAGATGGAGGAGGAGAAGGAAGGAAGGAAGGAAGGAAGGAAGGAAGGAAGGAAGGAAGGAAGGAAGGAAGGAAGGAAGGAAGGAAGGAAGGAGGGAGGGAGGGAGGGAGGGAGGGAGGGAGGGAGGGAGGGAGGGAGGGAGGGAGGGAAGAGGGAGGGAGGGAGGGAGGGAGGAGGGAGAAGGAGAAGACGAAGAAAGAAGAAGAGCAGCATTAATCTGTGAACTAACTCCGCAGGTGTGAGTGCCCATGGTCTGGCCACTGCATCCCCATGGCTGTTAAGGCTCTTGATTGTTAGGATTAGGACTGAGTTGAAGGTCAGAGGTGCACAGGCTGCTCCACTTTTTCCAGAAGACAAGTACTTGCTGTTGGCTTATTTATTGGGTTGGTAATCAGATGACCTTTCTTCCAGGTAGAGGTGAAAGATAATGGGCAGATCTAATTACAATCATTCCATGAAGCATCTTGGTCATCATCATTTTTTCAGTTGTGCATGAGCTCATGATGCTTGGTCCAGAAGGAGCCATAAGCTTGCTCTGAAATGTCAAAACTCTAATACTTCTCAACTTTCCCTCTTGGTTCTGTTTCCTATTTCCACTTTCCCTGTAGCAGAGGCCAGGCACTCAGTTTCGAAATACTAGTGAAATTTTCACTGGAGGATAATAAATGCATGCTAAGTCCAAGGAAGGCAGACACTCCTGAGAGGGTTTTGGTGACCTTAATGAAGCAGTCAAAGGAAACAGAGTATCAGATTAATGCTTTTTGTGCTAAAAACATAAAGCATTTGAATGTGTTATTCTAATCCCTGCTTCAGCCTGGGAACAGAAGGATCTAGTATCTCTTATTTAAAACCCAGCCTTCCTATACTGCTCCATTCCTTTCAGACCTAGTATAGGAAGAAACAGGCTATATAACCAGCTGGTTTCAAAGAAAGTAAAACTGTATTTAATCTACAACACACAACCTATGAAGTTGTCATAAAATGTGGTTGCCTAGATCTTAATGTATTCCACATCATTTGGTGGAGATGTTAGGTTTTCAGAAGCTATCCTCCTGTGTGAGGGCCACTTTGATTGCTCTGTTTCCTAGACATGTGATAAAATTGTCATGGACACAAGTACAGATGCATACATTCTGAACTCCCCCACCCCAAGCAGGGTATACTCATTTCAAAGTGGGCTCTTTGCGGCCACAGAGTAAGCCGATCTTGAGCAGACAAGGTGTCCTCCCTTTTTCTGCAAGCCACTCTCAAAGCCTCGGCTGCACAGGCAGCATTTGTAGCCACAGCACAGGATCAGGTTATAAGGTTTTTGTTCGGGTACATAAAGAATATCAAGTTCCCTCTCAACTCACAACCATGTGACGGTTGATCTCCACCTCCTAGATTGGATAGATGAGAAGGCTCGTCAGACGGGAGGCAGTCCAGTCATGTAGTAATTAAGAGTGGTGATAAATATATTGCCTCATCTGAAAATTAGTTGATAGGGTTCCTTCCCTTTAAAATTTTTGTGTGTTGAGGAAATTTTTAGAGTGAAATCAAGATTTAGAGGCCATATAAGAGTAACTTCGTATTATAAGAATATCTGTCTTAGAATTATTTATATTTAAGCTCTGGGTAATGCATTCAAGGGAAAGTACAGAGTACTTTAAGACACTAGCAAAATTGCTTTTCAAGGTCAATATTAAAAGGAGAATCACGACTGTGTGTGTGTAATACTAATAAAATCAGTGACCCCTTCAAGATTTATATTATGATTAAATAGTGAATGGTTAAATAAACCTTTCAAACAACATGAAAATTATTAGTAGTAATTGTAGTAAGTTGTTACAGTGGCAAATTTATATAAATAGTACTTTTAAAAATCTCTCATGCTGTCCTTTCCTTTTTACAGCCTGCTGTCCTTTCCTCATCTCCTTACTCCCTCCTCTCTCTCTCTCTCTCTCTCTCTCACTCACTTTCTTTTCCTCTCTCCCTCCCTCTTCCTCCCCCTTGTCCACCTTTTTGGTAGAGTGTGAAGTAGAACTCAGCTCCTGTTTTTAAAAGTTGAATCACACCTAAAGAATGTATTCTGGAATGTGGAAACAATTAACCCTAGTATTTTTGAAAAATGAATACCTATACCATGTTAAAAAATAATCTTTGCCCTGGCCGGTTTTTCAGTGGATAGAGCAGACATGGCCAACATACGGGCTGCAGGCCGGATCTGGCCTGCGTAATGAGTTTATGTGGCCCGCGATTAAATTTTTAATATTCTCCGCTACTTTAAAATCTCAGCTACTCAGAAGAGGAAGCGTCTTTGATTATTGGAAATCGAGATATTTAAGAAGATAGTGACACGCGGAAAAGAATTCCATATGTGACTAATCTAGGGTTAACTTCCAATAATTGGTCGAATGGATTCGTGATACTTATTTTTTTTAATTCATTTATAAAGATTTACAACTTTTGTACTTGTCTGTACTTGATATGAACTGTTTGACGTTTAGCGGTGATGTGAAGCCCACATTCTATTAGGCAGAGTTTGCCAGTGCGCACCGAAGGTCAAACAATTTGTTATTTTTGTGGTCAAGTGTGCTAAATCAAGAGGCACTGTAGTATAGACAATAGCTGCAGTTGATAACTGAAAACGTGTCCAGGCTGTTTGTAAAACGAAATAATTGTTTTATTTGCGATATAACCCCTTCAAGCTCATTCTATTAATTAAATATTGTTTTGATTCACTGCAATACAGTTTGGATATTTATACAGTATATAATTATATTTTTATTAACATAATATTGTATATTAAAAATTTTTTCACATTTATTCATAAACAAATTACATAATAAAATTTTGTTTACTTAAACGAATTGTTTTTTGTATTTAACATTTTTTAATTTTAATATTTTGTCTGGCCCATGAAAAAAGTTTTCTTTTTAATCTAGCCTGGGGGCAAAAACTGTTGGCTAGGCCTGGGATAGAGCGTCAGCCTGGCATGGGGACGTCCTAGGTTTGATCATTGGTCAGGTCACACATGAGAAGCACCCATCTGCTTCTCTCCTCCTTCTCTCTCTCTTTCTTTCTCACAGCAGTGGCTCAATTGGTTCAAGCGTTGGCCCCAGGCACTGGGGGTAGTTTGGTTGATTAGATCATTGGCCCCAGATGGGGGTAGCCAGGTGGATCCCAGTCAGGGCATGTGCGGGAGTCTGTCTCACTATCTCCCCTCCTCTTACTTAAAATAATAATAATAATTAATAATAATAAATCATCTTTGTACTAATAGGATAGCATGGATTTTAAGCTTTTTGCAGTTTCAATATAATAAAACCATATATATATATATGTATATATGTGCCCATACATACATACATACATACATATAAATATATATGAAATTCTAAAGTAGTCATAAAATTGCATCACCAAGATATAAAGTAAGATGCTAGCACAGCTCCTGCTCCTCACCTCACCTGGCACAATCAGATTGTTGCATTATGCCAGTAGCATGTGTCAACCTTCAGTGTAATCAAAGGGAGACAACCTTATGGCTGATACTGGTAAAATACAGGGAATGTTATCAAGGCATGAATGTTTTAATTTATTCTACCAAAACAAGTAATACCATTGGTACATCTGTGCTCTTAGATTAGTTGCTCAACAAATCCTGTGGTATAATGACCTGTATTTCACGGGGTCACATAGGGTTTATAGTTATTTCATGCAAATTTTTATCCCTGATAATGAGATGTAGATCTATCATTTTGTTTAAGCAGCAAGTTAAATGCTTATTCTACTAGGCACTGTGTTGAATAGTCATTAATAGTAAGAAAGTACTTAGGTATTCAAGATAGTGAAAGACTTAAATTATTGTTCAAAAAGCAAATGCGTGGTGAGGTGCTTAAATATAAAAAATTGGTTGGGTGATGTGCATGACCTGACACCCTGATACAGTTTTATTTTTATTAAGTGAGAAGCAGGGAGGCAAAGACAAACTCCTGCAAGCGCCCCAACTGGGATCCACCTGGCAACCCCCTACCAGGTGATGCTTTACCTATCTGGGCCGCTGCTCTGTTGCTCGGCAACTGAGCTTTTTTTTTTTTTTAGCACCTGAGGGGAGACCATGGAACCATCCTCAGCTCCCAGGGCCTGGGGTCAACTTTGCTAAAACCATTTGAGCCATGGCTGCAGGAGGGGAAGAGGGATAGAGAAGATGATCACTTCTCCTGTGTGCCCTGACTGGGAATCAAACCCGGGACATCCACAGGTCAGGCTGACGTTCTACTGCTGAGCCAACCGGCCAGGGTCCCCTGAGACTATTTGTAAAGACTTGATAAGTAGGTGTCTGTTAAGCCCTCAAAGTGCTTACCCAATGATACATAAGAGCTAGATCTTGGCTTATAATAGTCAAAGCATTATGATCGGAAGAGCCAGGGGAAATAAAAAGGCCAGGCTTCTGAAGATTGTTGTCAGCTCTATATCACCTAAGAGCTGTCATCAAAAAAGCCTATAACAACCCTATAATGTTTTTAAGGATATTAGCAGAAAAAGAGTCAAGAACACTGGCATGTTTGATCAGGAAATTTTCAGTGTTCATCCCTAAATCACAGGAAAAAGTGAGGTATTTTTAGCTACTTTCCATAGATGATAAAATTTAGATCTCATAGAGGTGTTCAGCCATTTTTATATTACCTTCCTTCTCTCCATCTGTGAGCAGAAGTAGTCTTTCACAATTGCATACCACTCACATGTTTCTAAGTCTGTTACTTAAATGGAAGTTAATGTATTTTCGTTTAAATGTAGCTGTATTTTTTCCTTTTATATAGTTATGCTTGGAGATGTGCTTTAGTCTTAGGATCATGATTTTGGTAGTTAGTCACTATTTTATGAATGTGAATTATGGATTAGCATTTAGGGTCATATGAAGAAGAGAGGGATAGATGGGAACAGAAGAAAAGGTGAAGGGCAGAGAGACAAACATATCCCACTTAAGGGTTAGAGTAATGCTGGTGGCCATGGCCAGGCAGGTTCACACTGGATTCAGGCAGATGGTAAAGGAACTGTGGAGCCAGAGGATGGTGGGCCATTCCCTTTATTAAAGTCTCCCAATGGCAGACAAGCAAGCTGGCAGAGAAAACTGCTTCTCTCTCTCTGCCTCTGCCTCTGCCTCTGCCTCTGTCTCTCTCTCTCTCTCTCTCTCTCAGGACTCACAGGCAAAACAGACCTGGGGAAAAACCCCTTTCCGGCAAACAATAGCCCCTCCCAATGGCAGCAGGCAATCCACAATTTAAAATCTGCTTTCCTGAGGACACGCACCTGCAGCCTTACATAGACTATACACACATGGTGCTGCCCCATGCTCATGCACCAATCAGGCAAAGAGCAAGCGAGCAAGCCTAATACATTTGTTTTCCCAACAGTTATAATCAATAACACTGAAAGAATAGAGTTTATGGAGATAAATAACCTATTAAATAGTTGTGGAATCAATTCTTGAAATGTTGGTAGTCTGCACTGTCCCCCTTATGGTTTATCATTCTGTCTGCTCTTGTATGAGGCCATTAATGAGATAAGGGAAAGGATAGTAACTCTGTAGGAAACCTCATTTTTTATATGATCAATCAAGCGTAGTTTTGAAATTTTTAAGAAGTGAGAGAAATGCTTCCATAGGAGGGTCTTCTAATACCTTCATCTTTAGAGACAATGCTGGTCTGGGATAGAACACTTCACAACCAAAGCAACCAAAGCTAGAGATGCTCACAGTTGAATGTGGTGTCCATGTTGCTCATGTGACAACTAAGTAAAGTACATGGGGCTGTGCTCTCAGACCCATTACCTTGCAAACTGTACTTTCTCTGCAAGTGCTCATTCTGCTTTTCAGAATGTGTGTAAGCTTATAAGCTCAGCTGATTCAAACATTTCAACAAGAAAGAACTTGCAATCTTGTCCAGGCCATCATGGGTCACTCCAGTGGCCCACAGACAAGCAGCATGGCATCACCCAGAGCCCGTTTAAATGTACATTCTCCAGACCCATTCCTGAGTCAAAATCTGTAGTTGTACAAACCCTGTAGATCAGTGCTTTGCAACCGTCAAGCCACCAAAAATTTCATGCCAGTCTGCGAAAAGTTAACCATCCTGATGTTTGAACTGCAGACCGGCAGTTGAAAACCACTGCTCTAGATGACTCATGCTTGCTTAAAACTTGAGACTCAGTGATCTAGGCCAGTGGTCTTCAGATCTCTTTTTTAGTCATGAGGACTGTCTATCTGGAATACAGAAGTTTTGAAATCCAATTAGTGAAAGTATGTACTGTAGTGATTCTGCTTAATTAGTAAGAATCGTGGCTCTGGTTGAAGTTCTCCTGGGTGCCACTGCACAGAGTTCCTTTCACTCAGAGGAGCTCAGTTTACAAATCAGCGTTGGAAAGCCCAACCCCTCTTTGACAAATGGGGCAGCTGAGCTCTGAGAAGAGAAGGGACTTAAGTTTGTTCAAATGATACTGTAAGATTAGAATTTAAAAACTCACTCTGAGACCAAGGCTTTTGTAGTTCAGATAAATTATTGCATGATCATTAATCCTATAGAAGCAGTTACCAATGGTCATCCGTCAGTGTTTTGTTCGAAATGTCTTTAGAAAGGGAATTTTAAAATTTCAAGAATACATATCCCAAAAATGAGGTACTTCAGAATACTGAGTTTTTGTCTGAAAGTCTCAAAAGGAAAACTAATTTTTAAAATTATTTTAGGATCTATTGTGTGAACCAAAAGAAAAATGGGTAGAATACCTCCCCAGTTGATTGAAATTCTTTGAATTTATATTTCTATTTGTAATGCAAATAATTTATATTTCTATATGGTATAGAAGTGTCCTAAGTACTCAGCTTGACTCAGATGTGAACAGGAACCCTTATTTTATGGGTTGAATGTATTATATGCTGGGAATACTTGTTGAATATGACATGTGATTCCAGGTCACAAATGAAGATTTTAAAAGAGCTGGTTCGTGCTTCACGGTAACTTTGCATACTAAAATAGCACATATGGCTGAAGTATGATGGTGCCTATTCATTGCTGTAGAAATTAGCTGTTTGACATCTGTTGTGAACCCCTCGTGTATGTTCAAATTATGTTTTCTCAAGACATTACAGTTGAGGGCATAATAAACCTTTGATGAGAATTTCATGCTTCTAAAACACGGGGATATGACTTAGTTTATATAGCCAGTCAGGTTTTCTCTTTATTTTTGTTTTTCTGGGAAAAGGCAGCTGTTGGGCTTTCAAAGGTTTTACTGTAAGTCATCAGAATCATGACTTTGACTCGACTTTCTTGAGATCCAAATCCCAGAGTGGAAAATATCGTGACTATATGAGACTTGCTGCTTGTCTCGTGCCTGTTGGCTTATTCCTAAACCCCCTAACATAAAAGTAACAATGTTGACCTCAAAGAAAACCTTGAAATCTGTTTAGCAATGTCCCTCATACACCACCACAATCCTCTGAACCCCCCACAGCACGGTGTCCATGTGGCTGAGCTCTCTATCTGTGGACTCCTCTACTCCCCAGGTGCCCTTTCTCTCCAGACAACTTCAGATTTGCTGATAAAGATGCCAACTTGCTCAATTACCTGGGTGGCAGGTAGACTCGGGAGGAGTTTCTGCCTCAGGCCAGCCCAGTTTTAAATGTCTGTTCCATGCTCTCTGGTGATGTTGTGTATTCAGAAGAGGAGTTGCAGATTAAACAATGACACCATTAGGAAAAGTTCTACTTCAGTGGGTGAATAATTGTACTTGAAGAATTATTAATGTAACCATGGAGAGAAGCAATTAGTGCAGCATCCCCGGATTCTTTGGATCCACAGTACCCCAGTGTCTCAGTAATTACTTTGCAAAGTCACTCAGCCAAAAGTATAGCTGAACAGTTTCTAACTATTAAGCAGGCAAGATCAAATAATTTAAGGAAATTTATGTCCTAACAACTTAGCAGACACTTGAAACAATAATGCACTTAAATGAAAGTTATTTTCTATCATCAAATAACTATAATCACTTACCAATCATTTAGTAGGGCACACCTGCCGAGCACTGTACAACCTCTCCAACCTTGGGGTAAGAGTGGATGCTGCCTCCCTCATTTCTTGTTCTACAATGATTTTTTTCCCACAGTATTTTCTTTTTATCATAGCAGCCTATGAAAACTCAGCTTCACAAAGAAGTGTCATGCAGAGGAATGTAGCACAATCTAATGTTGAGCTATTATTGACTTTGAGCTATTATTTAGTACCACTACCTGAGAGATATTGCTGTATTTATCCTGACAATTTATAATTCCCCTCTAAGCATGCCAGGACACTTACACACACCATTTGGGAACCATGGCTCAGGTGCTATGAAGTTTTCAGATGTGTACATTTTTATTTTCCAAAAACTAAGGTTTTGTAGGTGGGTTAGGAGATAAACTTTGTTTGCACTTGCTAGTAAGCAGAATGGTTTCACATAAATACACCACAACCATCTCATGAAGTAGATGGCTCTCATTTTTCTCATTTCATTGGTGAAATACAAGGACTGAAAGAATTGTCTTCCCTGTTGACATAGTTCATATGGAGCACGGGAAAGTCATGCTCATGCTCAGTTCTTCAACTTTGAATTCTAGGTCATTTTCTCTATAAAGTATTTGGTCAATTGAGTTCAACAATAAAATGAGAAATCACATTTGCATAGCAAATTAGAATTCTGAGCTGAGTATGCCCATCTGCCCATCAGAAATTTAAGGAGGCCCTCAATTCCAAGTGGCAGTTCTCAAACTTGGAGGAAATAGAGACAACTTATATATCCCTCTGCGTTAAAATTGCCTACATTTAGTTGACAAGAAGCTCAGTGATAAACAATAGTCATGTCATTTTAGGCTACATTAGGGTCGCTATGGCACCTGCTAGCAGGGAGCTGGTGGTTCTGTTGTATTCTACTCTCAGCTGTCTAGAAGTACATATGTGGGAGCTATTTTGAGTTCCGAAGCATGCTGTTAAATAATGGTTAAGGACCTGAGACTGTTTAGACAGCGGAAACTGAACTTTTGAAGGAAAGATGTGATAGGTGTCTATATATTTCTCGTCTTCATATTTGAAAGAAGAGTTATATTTGTTCTAGTCTGGCCCAGAAGACAGAATTAGTACTTTTTAAGTATACTTATCAACAACAACAAATAATAATAATAATAATACTAAAATAATTTTTTGTGGTTACAACTACCCCAGGAGGTGTATAGTCCCATTATTGAAAATACCTGTGAATACGACAAAAAATGTATTAGGTCATACACCATGTCTTATAAAGCCCTTCCAATGCTTAGATTCAGTTTTTCTAACTTGCTAGTTTTTATTTCTCTGTCACTGAGCAAAAGCTATTCGAGTACTCATGCTTTAAATTCAGCTTGCTGTCTCACCAAACACATTTCTTTCCAGGGTTGGTAAAATTTTAAGTTTTCTTTTATAAACAAGAATTTTTGGAGGTTGACCATCTGAGAACCCATTGTTCCTACTGGGAAAGTCTTTGATTTTAAGTCCAGTCCATGTGTGATGTACGGCTGTTGACAGTACCTTTGGGCAACCCCAAAAGGTCTTTTGTGTGTATGTGTGTGTGGGGTTGGGAGTGGGTAGTGATTCAGTAAGTTTCCCAAATCAAGTTACCAATTCAGAATTTAAAATAAAAATAAATCAGTCCTGAGATACTCAGGGCTCTAGCATTTTATTGTATTGTCTGATCTTATACCTGGAACAAACACTTCATAATCAGTGTTGCTGTGTTTTAGATACCATAGATTTATATTGGGTCTTCTTCTCAGACAACTTGAGGGCTTATGAACACTAGCCAACCTCCTTGATTCCTTGTGGAAGCAACCCCTCAGAGGCAAAGTCTGCTCGTGTTTTCCCCTTTGGACTCTACTGCTGCAGCTCAGCCTTAGTAGACGGTCTACCCTTGGGAGTGCCCTTCTTAAATCCTCTGCCTTGGCTGCCCTGCAAACACTGTCTCTATCTCTGGGGTGGAGTTGGAGAAGTCTTTCTTTCCTCTTACTCTAGTCTTTCTGCATTTCTCAAGCTCTGCCAACCTACTTTCCCTTCTATGAAAGCAGATTTTACAGGAAACTCCCTTACGAGCCTAGGATGTGAATGATGTACACCAGAGCAAAAATGGGGCTGTGCTAGTTCCCTGATTTGCTGGGAAGACATTTCCTAAGGCCTGTGGAACCAGCTTAACTGCCTGTATCTTTCAGGAGGGCACATGTGCCCTAGGGACTTGGAACGTATGGCTCCCACTGAGCAGAGTGATTATAAATGGGCTGTGTTTTAAGTCAGTTTTTGAGTTGTGTATTTCATCTGTGAAGTTGGCAAATACTTGAAAGCCACAAGCTACTGTTTTCTGAGAGCTTCTTTGCACATAAACATAAAACGTATGTA
This sequence comes from Saccopteryx leptura, assembly GCF_036850995.1. Taxonomy (NCBI): domain Eukaryota; kingdom Metazoa; phylum Chordata; class Mammalia; order Chiroptera; family Emballonuridae; genus Saccopteryx; species Saccopteryx leptura. Next base: position 160,802,796 of record NC_089504.1, read on the forward strand.
TTGAATTTGGAAATTGTCCAATAACTGCCCTTTTACTGCAGCTAAATGTAGATTACAGCTGTTTCCTCTGGAAAGATCAATATGGTCATAATTTCCCTGTCTTCTCTTACAGAGTGTCTCCTCTGCAGAAGTCTGAGATGGTAGATGTGGTTAAAAAAAATGTAAAGGCCATCACCCTTGCCATCGGGGACGGTGCCAATGACGTCGGGATGATCCAGACAGCGCATGTGGGTGTAGGAATCAGTGGAAATGAGGGCATGCAGGCGACCAACAACTCAGATTATGCCATCGCACAGGTCAGAGGGGTATTCCATCTCATAGTCACAGGTGTCCACTGGGCATGAAGGCCTGGTTGATGCTTGAGCCCTCAGTTCAGCCTGAAGAACTCTGCCACCCCCTTTCAGGTTGCCATCTATGTTAAACCAACAGTGTGTGTGAACTCCTCTATAGTCTTGATCTTGTGCAGTTTGGAGGAGGCCCTGTCCTGCCAGGAGGGTTACTTCTGGCCAGTTGTGGGCTGGCCAAGCTTTCTGTCATCCAGGCGAAATATATTCCGACAGATAAGATAATCTCTTATTTTCAAATCATGCCTCTGCTGTGCATGCATCTCCTCCAGCTGTCCTGTGCCAAAGGACAGCTGTGTTCACGACATCCACTCTCGACATTTTCCATAGTGGCATCTCTCCTCTTTCAGGGATTCTAGAACACTCTCTCATTAGGCACCTAAGATCAGAGAAAAGGAGGGATTTGCAGCTGCCATTCTGCCTGCAGCTATGACCAGGGAACACCCAGGACCACTGCTGTGAGGTGAATTGCTGAGAGCCTGAGCTGGGTTTGAGACATATAGTACCCCACAGTTTCTAGCAGACATCCTCCTGAATTTAGATCAGGTTCATCCCATTCTTGTCTGGATGGCGCATCCCATGCAGAGGCCCCTGATACACTGTAGTTACTATATGGGTGGCATGAGGATGAAAGAAATGTCTGCTTAACAATAGCCCAAAAGTGAGGGGTCAGCCAACCTCCTGACCTCTAGGGCACGTGCTTAGGCCATTTAGCTCACATGATTGTGCAGAAAATCTAGACATGACAATGAGCACAGAACGTTTCCTCCTGTCTCCTGATTGCAGTATGTTTTGATTAAATGCTGTTTGTTTGCAGGTTAGAGTTCCCTCCTATTTCTCCAGTGTTTAGTCTTTTGAAGAATGTGTTCATCTTAATCATATGAACACAAGTAATGACTTTTTTCTCTCTTTACGCTGAATCGGGGCTACATGTAAAACAGAAAAGAGCTTCCTGAAAAGGGGCTGCAGGCTGATCCTCTGCATCCTTGGGGCCCCACCTTCCCGGAGGAAGGCTCTGCACTCTATCACCTTTCGAATTCCCTCCCAGCTCATGGTTCTGCAAACCCAGAGAGGAATTACAAAATCCTTATGGCTCTGAAAAGTGCATGAAATCAATCTTGTTCCTTTGTTGATTTCAGATAAATCCCCAAGATAATTGCTCAAAGTAGGTAGAAGGAATTATGATTTTACAGGTGGGAACACTGGTGCTCTTTCAGGTGACCCGCCTCAGGTCTGAGCATCCAGGGGTCAGAAAACACCAGACCTGCATATGACCTTGGGGATCAGTCCAGCACACCTGCCCGTTTACTTTCCTGAGTCAACTACTCCAAGGCCTGGGGGACCCATGCTTCCTGTAGTCTGTCAGCAAGTGTAGATGTTATACACCCTAGCATTATTAAATACTCGAGTTATAGCATCATATGGCTGGAAGGGATCTTTAGAGGTTTCCTAGGAGTTCCAGGCAAATATTTGTCTGTCTTTTTCTTTAAAACGTCTAGGGAAGGGTGATTCCATAAGGTGCATTATTGAAACTGCATACTAATAGGATGTGGAATCTGGAGCAATTGCTCTCTTCAAATTAAAAGCATGAAAGAAGAGTAGAGAGGGGAGCAGGACTTTCTAACTCTGTTTAGAGGTTTCCTTGCCCCTCCAGCATAATAGTCCCCCCCCCCCCCCCCGCCAAAGCAACTGATGAACACCGCTATATCTGTGGGTCTTTATTTCTCCTGCCCATGGTCCTGTTTATAATTAGGCAGAGGTCCCATTATTTTAGGGCAGCATTCCTCCCCGCTTTACAGCCTCTTCACCTGACAGTGTGCTTTCTCTATAACTACTGAGTGGAAAAGACCATGATTTGATGAATTCCTTTTCTCCTAGTGGAAATGATAAATGTCTTTGGTTGAAGTCTTTATCTGTTCATTTTAATGTGGATTAAATCATATTGATTGGGTTTTAAAGAAAGTACATTGAAGGGTTATTTATAGAAGAAAATTTAGCTTGAAGAATTGTTCTTTGGAGCCCAGAAATAAGCTCACACTTTTATGGTCAATTAATATCTGACAAAAGAGCCAAGAGCATATAATAGAGTAAAGACACTTCCTTCAATAAATGGTGTTGGGAAAATTGAATAGGTACATGCAAAAAAAAAAAAAAAAAATGAAAGAAAGAAAGAAAGAAACTAGACTACCAGACACAAGAATAAACTCAAAATGGATAAGGGATTTAAATGTAAGTCATGAAACCATAAAAATTTTAGAAGAAAACATAGGCAGTAGAATCTTGGGCATCTCTCCTTGGGCAATATTTTTGCCACTTTCTCCTTGGGCAAGGAAAACAAAGGAAAAAATAAACAAATGGGACTCAATCAAACTAAAAAGCTTTTGTATAGCAAAAGAAACATCAACAAAATGAAAAAAGAACCCACTGACTGGGAGAACATATTTGCCAATGATCAATCTACAGTGTGTCCGTAAAGTCATGGTGCATTTTTGACTGGTCACAGGAAAGCAACAAAAGACGATAGAAATGTGAAATCTGCACCAAATAAAAAAAAAAAACCCTCCCAGTTTCTATAGGATGATGTGGCAGCATGTGCGCATGCGCAGATGATGACGTAACACCAAGTATACAGCGGAGTAGCCCACGGCCATGCCAGTCAAGATGTGGACGGTTAGGAAAGTTCAGTGTGTTCTGTGGCTCGCTAAATTCAAATCCGTGACCAAAGTGCAACGTGACTATCGGTGCATTTATAATGAAGCGCCACCACATAGGAATAACATTACTCTGTGGGATAAGCAGTTGAAGGAAACCGGCAGTTTGGAGGAGAAACCCCGTTCTGGTAGGCCATCAGTAAGTGACGAGTTGTAGAGGCTATACAGGATAGCTACCTAAGGAGCCCTAAAAAATCTGTGCATGAACCCACATCGAACTGCACTGAATAGGTATAAAACTGGGAGAGTTTTCCTTTTATTTGGTGCAGATTTCACATTTCTGTTGTCTTTTGTTGCTTCCCTGTGACCGGTCAAAAGTGCACCATGACTTTATGGACACACTGTAATATGGGATTAGTTTCCAAAAATATATAAAGAACTTATCAGAAAGTCAAATAACACAATTGAAAAATAGTAAGGTGGCCTGACCTGTGGTGGCACAGTGGATAAAGCGTCAACCTGGAAACGCTGAGGTTGCCGGTTCAAAACCCTGCGTTTGCCTTGTCGAGGCACATATGGGAGTTGATGCTTCCTGCTCCTCCCCCCTTCTCTCTCTCTCTCTCTCTCTCTCTCTCTCTCTTTCTCTCTCTCTCTCTCTCCCCTCTCTATAATGAATAAATAAAATCTAAAAAAAAATAAAAAACAATAATAAGGACCTGAATAGACACTTCTCCAAAGAGGGCATACAAATGGCCAGTAGACATATAAAAAATCCTCAGTTCCACAAACCATCAAAGAGATGCAAATTAAAACCACAATGAGATATTACTTCACACCTGTGGGAATGGCTGCCATCAATAAATCAACAAGCAACAAGTGCCGGCGAGGATGTGGAGAAAAGGGAACCCTCTTGCACTGCTGGAGGGAATAGACTAGTGCAGCCACTGTGGAAAACAGTATGGAGTTTTCTCAAAAAATTAAAAAGAGAGCTGATTTTTGGCCCAGTGATCCCACTTCTGGGAATATATCCTAAGAATACAGAAAAACTAATTCAAAAGAATATATACAACCCTATGTTCATCATGGCATTATTTATAATAGGCTAAATCTGGAAACAACCCAAGTCCATCAGTCTATGAGTGGATAAAAAGCTGTGGTGCATTTACATGGTGAAATACTACTCAGCCATCTAAAAAAAAAAAAGAAATCTTACCTTTTGCAACAGCATGGATGGACCTGGAGATTATTATGCTAAGTGAAATAAGCCAGTCAAAGAAAGACAAGTACCGTAGAATTTCACTTATATGTGGAATCTATTGAACAATTAAACTGACAACAAAATAGAAACAGAGACATGGATGCAACAGATTAACAGCTGTCAGAGTGGCAAAGGTTTAAGGAATTTGGATGACAGGAGATGAAGGGATTAAGTAAAAAAAGGAATATATATATATATATATATATATATATAAACACATAGACAACAGTGTGATGATAGCCAGAGGGAAAGGGAGGTGGGTGTTAGGTGGAGGTGGGCAAACAGGATGGAAATGGGGTTGGAAAGAGACTGCTTGGGGGTATGGTACACGATGTGGTACACAGATGAGGTTTTATTGAGTTGTACACTTGCAACCTGTGTAGTTTTGCAAACCAATGTCACCCCAATAAATTCAATAAAAAATGACATAAATAAAATTAAAAAAAAGAATTGTTGTTGGAAAAATGATGAAGTAGGCAAAACTCTGCATGCTCCTTTCCAGCCTTTCTGTGCTTTTATCCGGCGGCTCCCGGAACTGACAGCTGTCCTCGGACTTGCCATCTCGCCTGTGGCCGCCTGTGCTGGCTGCCTGAGCCCTCAGAAGCCTCTTCTCCCCAGGAGAGAACCATTCCTGCCCCTACCTTCTTAATGTTTTCTGAACGACCTCATGCCTCATGAAAACAGCATTTTGATTTAGGATTTTTTTGTGTTTCTTTTCCTGGAAACAAATCATTGTGACGCTAAAGTTGAGGCATCAGGGATGAGGCCAGCAGATGTTCTCTGTTCCCATTGAAGTGGAGAGTCAGGGGTTCTGGGTCAATACTGACTTCCTTTCTATTGCTCTAGCTAGTTATTCCCATTCCTCTTGGGCATCCTTGATGAGCCTTTATGGGCAGTTTTATTTTTCCATGTGCACCTAGTCCTGCACTGTGGAGCCGCCATTTAGCTTTCAGAGTATGCAGGTGAGGGACCGGTCTCATCCTGGTCATCTGGAAGAACTCCCTAAAAGGTGACATCATATCGGATTAAGTCCCCTTCCTTAGTCCTAATGGAAATAATTGTGTGGCTCCCTCTTGAAAATAATGTATTTTGTCAGAGTCTTTTTCTACAGATATTTAATTTTAAAAGTAATCTGAAATTAATAGGAAGTTTACAATAGCAAAAGAATTTCTAATATTTATGAACATCATCAGTACAGACTGATTATGAGTCACGGAGTTTGAGTTTGTAGACTGCCCTGTGACTCAGAACAAGAGATTAAGGTTTTAGTTCAAGACAACCAAGGGGAAACTGAGCATGGGTGTGAGGCTTATTGAATGTATAGACACCGTAAATTTAAACAGGATTGTTCCTAACAGTATATCCACACCGCACAGTCCACAAACCAAACAACAATAACTCATTTCCTTCCCTCCAGCTTAGTGCTCACTTTCTGGTACCCTGGTGGAATAGGACACAAAAGTCCACGCCAGGCTAGGAGGCTGAGTCTGAGAAGACAGTATTTGGGTTTTATGGGAATATTAGGATATTGCTGGATATTTCAAACTGTACGAGCCATTACATTACTTACTCTCAGCTTAGTATGTTAGTTTTTGTTAGTATGTATGCTTCTTGTTTGTTTGTTTTTCCCAACTGCATAGCACTTTAACAAGAGGTGCTCTATAGTAGTTGGCAAAAAGGGGGAACAAAATAGGTATAGTAGTTGAGGCCGAGGGTGTGTGCATTTCTGAGTGTCTCTCTCTTCGTGTCCCTATGTGACTGTGTGTCCATGTGTGTGTCTGTGAGTCTCTGTCTGCAGCTGTTTTTAACCTGCAGGCCGACAGTGGAAATATGTCGTGTATATATGTGTGTCCCTTTATAAAAGGATACTGTTGCATGAGTGACATTATCCCTTGCTCCTGTTGTCACTATAAAACCTATGATTTGAGGTGTCTGATTCATACTGTACTTTTCTTCGAGTTCAGCTGGTCACCTTCTTTTAATAATTAAGACCCATTAAAAACATTTACAGAAGTGAATTTCATGAGAATAATTAGAAGTCCAGCTTGCATATTTGGGAGAAATTTAATTATGTAGATTAGAGAGATTTTAGCTCTTCTCACTGGGACAATAAGTTTGGCCCTTACTTTTCTAAGTGACTGGTTTTACCTATATTACCTTACCTGTCATTTTCTCCAAGGACATTTTACAACTTTCACTCCTAAATGATGGGTTTCTCTGACCTTTATTTTCTTTTTCCAGTTTTCCTACTTACAGAAGCTCCTGTTGGTTCACGGTGCCTGGAGCTACAACCGGGTGACCAAGTGCATACTGTACTGCTTCTATAAGAACGTGGTCCTCTACATTATTGAGGTAAGCAACGCTGACTTTTCCTTGACGAGAAAGGCCTCTTCCAGAGGGAATTTTCAGTATTTCAAGTAACTTAAGGAAGGATTTTAATCATCTGAAAAGGAAAGGAGAGGGGCTGCTGTGACCTGTTGAAACCTGCGACACTTATAACCTCTTTGATGCTGGGGACACCTTCCAGATGTAGGTCCTCAAGCTGAGTAACCAAAGCCAGGGGTCAGCAGCCCTTCTCTCCACCACCCTGCTCTTCCCCCAACTTCTGTCCCCGCAGGTGGGTGAGGCCCGCCCCACCTAGCGTTCCTCTTGGCCACGTAGATATTGTCATGTTATGTCCCTCCCCCTTCTCCCAGGGTAAGCAGAGCCTGGACAGCAGTGTCCACACCTTTCTTAGTGGGCACTGAGATACTTTCTAGGCAATCCAGTCAGTTTTTTCTTTACTGGAATGAAAGGGCCAGATTTCATGCTGTTGCTCTCATGGTATCCTCAAGCTTCTTGAACATTTACGTATTCATTGCTTCTGGGATATTTGAGCACTACTACTGAAGTGGGGCAGGTGTAGAGGCGAGTGGAGAGTAAACCAACAAGGAAATTGCAAGTATCTCAGTGGACTCATGGAGTTGTCAAACTGTTTTTCATGCTTTACATTTGAATATAACTAAAACACATGGGCTCTCTAGAGGAACTGGGTGGGGAGAGGGGTGGACTCAGGACAAAGAGGAAAAGTCACTTCACTTGCTCTCAGTGGAAGTTCCAGCCACCTCATTCCTTCTGGAAGAACAGCTCTGCTACAGAGATGTGCCTCTGAGGCCTTTATGACCGATATGTTTAGAGAAGTAGAAGTAGGCAGTCCCTGTATGCAGATATAGAAAAGCAATGTTAATTGTATATGGTGTTAATATCTCATTCTTTTATGGGTTATTGTGTCTGACTTCTCATCTCTTGGCAGAAATAATGACCGAGGCATAAATCATCTTTTTTTCTGATGAGGCCCCTTAAAGTCCTCAGCTCAGATTATTTAACAAGTGGTTTGCTGTGACTACCTGTCTCTTGACCAACTTACCTACTCTTTCCTTTGAATATTCAGTTCAAACATATAGGATTACATCACTCACTCTGTAACTAAAGTACTAACAAGTAATTTTCCTGAATTGTATAGGTTGTTCAGTGCTCAAGGCTGCTTAGCCAAATGGGATTAATAAGGCTAAAACATAGGAAAACCAGGAAAAAGAGTTGCATTTTTCTAATTTGTGTGGAGGGCAGCCTGCCTGCCTTACCTGCTTGTCTGATGTCCTGCTCAGTTCAGTCCATTCCAAGTAGGAACTTTTAGAGGGTATGGTAATAAACTTTGTTATTTCTGTCTTCTTCCTATTCACATTTTTACAGTTACCCTGTTGGCGCTTTAAAGATGCTTGTCCCCTCTTTCTGTGGCATTTTTTTTGCATTTGCGATAGGAGTCAATCCTAGAAGTTACTTGGGGTCATAAACTACTAGAATCCTGTTCCCACGTGTTACCCGATGTATCATGTGCATTTTCAGCTCCTGTAGCTGTTGGTGTCACAAGGCTTCTTAATACTCTGACTTTCCTCACAGTCAGCAAATTACAAATAGTTTACACTTCTTATCAAGACATTCTTCATGAGGCTCCTGACCCTCAGCTCCCCAGAGCATCCTCTGGGGCGACCCTCACTCATTCACACCTACAAATGCTTTAATTTTTATTTTATTTATTCATTTTAGAGAGGACAGAGAGAGACAGAGAGACAGAGAGAGGGGAGAGAGACAGGGGGGAGGAGCTGGAAGCATCAACTCCCATATGTGCCTTGACCAGGCAAGCCCAGGGTTTTGAACCGGCTACCTCAGCATTTCCAGGTCAACGCTTTATCCACTGTGCCACCACAGGTCAGGCCACACCTACAAATGCTATGTGAGTTCCTTGAGTTAATTTTTCAACTGTCACTGGGCAATAGTTGCTAACTGGGCTTGTGTTAATAGCATTTGAAAACATTCTTTATAAAATTCAAAATAAACAAATAAGAAGTCTTCATCACTCTTTGACCAGTTTTCTAGCTAGTATTCTTCAGAGATATTAATTTGAAAACCAAGAAAACAAAATTCTTGAATGAGCCCAGACAGCTAGAGAGTAGACTTGGGCAGTGTCCATTGTGTCCAAATGTTCTCTGTGGAATCAGCATGCACTTCAAATACAATTCTAAAAATAGGAGAGTACCTCTTGCATGCTATCCTAGTGTGTTTTGAACTAAAAGATCAAAGATTGTTGTAATTTGATTAGCTCACTTGTAATGAATTTTTTTTTGTGTTCTGTGGGTTTTGTAATTAAGTGAGAATAAATTACATATATTCATATTTCTCTTAAATGGTTTTCTTGTAACTTAAGGAGAAACCCTTTGCAATAGCCAGTATGGTCTCATCTCAAATGTCCTCTGATATAGATAACTATCAGTCATTTAAAAAAAAAAACAGTCTAAAAATAAATTGGCAAATTTAAAAGATACACAGGTGCCTGCACACACACACTTATATAGTCTTAGCCATTATTATGAGCATATTATATGATTTCTATTACCAATAAAGGTTTCATGTAAGAACTATGAGCCTGTGATGTAATACAATATACTCACTTGGTATATCCCCTATAAAACTTGGTTTTTCTATAGAAGGAATGCACAGCTACATTCCTATTGCAATATGGACCAACTGAAGGTTTCCTTCACTTTCATCTCCAAACCTCCTATGTATATTCTTTTCTCACCCTTTTCTCTGTATTTATAGAGATGTTTACATATACAGACAACTTAATATTTTTATATCAATGCAATCATGCTTTATAATACATTCTGCAATTCGTGTTTTACTTAACAGTGCATTTTGAGATCATTCTGGGTTACTACATATAGATCCAGTGCATGGTATTTCACTGTATAGTTTCCTACAATTTATTTAATCATTTCTGTATGGGTAAACATTCAGGTCATCTCCAGTTTCATCTACAAAAAGCCTTGCAGCAAATCACTGCCCATAAATATTCTACCAAAATGATACTGCTCTAATTAGACCATTTTTGCCATAGTGTCTTGAACACAACACATGCTCAATTTATGTTATTATCTGTATGTACCACGGGTTCTTTGTTATTGAAAGATCTTCCATGAGGCTTGTTTGGTGTGCTGCATAACAAATTAATGTACCTAGCCACTGGTTGGAGTGATTTAAAAGTAGGAATGAAATGATGGAATAGGTGATTTCGTGGTGTCCCTATTAACCACAGGTAATGCTCTCCATCGCCTCTGCTGCTGCCTTAATTTTGTACTTTTTACCTGGATGATGGCAAAAACCACTAGCTTCACCCTCTCAGCCATCCGTAATGCATTCAGAATGAACTTTGTGAGACATATGTCTAACCAATTCCAGTGGCTGGCGCAGTGCCGAAAATATAAGTGCTCAAAAATGTTGGCAATGAGTGAGTGAATGTCACTACTCTCTTCACCCTCTTCAAGGGTTCCTATAACTTCCCATAAAATCCCTGTCCCTCCTCTGCCCATGCCTGTGCACTTGTGGTCCGGCCCCACTTGTCCCCAGCCCACTCCCACTACATCCCTCCTTATTTTGCTTTTATAATCAGTGTTATTGAAATATAATAAATATACAGTGATATCCCCCCCCTTTTTTTAGGCATCCAATTCTGTGAGTTAAAACTAGATTTTTATCATTAAAAACTAACTGGCAGTTTTCTATCTGCCTCCTGTAGTCTGTGACAGTGGTGCCCCAAAGAGCTCCGGAGCTGGGCATTGGTGACGGCTGCACAACTGTGTGAATGGACTCAGTGTCAGTGAACTTTGCCTTTAAAAATAATTGAGGTGCTACATGTTATATGATGTGCATTTTACCACAATAAAAAAAAATGCTGAAAATTTCAAAGGAATATCACAAGCTCTCCATGGCTCTAATCACCTTGAGGGAAACAACCATTATAGACAAGTCATATGCTTAAGGGGAGCTCATTGAAAGTTTGGAAACAAACTCGATATGTAGTTTTGTTTTATATTAAAACCAATTAAATGCTAAGTGTTGTGGCTGTGAGCAAATGGACCAGATTTCTCAGAAGCTAAAATCTTGTTGTGATCTAGACCCAGCAGAACTTCTGAGCCTAGCCAGGCAGATAGGATTCCCATCAGCCAGCTTGAGGGGGTGCATTCCTGGTGTGTCTGTTTGTGTTGGCAGTGGGGGGGGGGGTGGAGAAAAGGAATAAAATTAGCAAAGGTAAAGAAATAGGGCTGGTTGGGATAGAACAATGGCCAAGGAAGGGAATCTGAATAAGTAGACCACTACTGGAAGCTGGGTTCTAGAACAGGCAAGCTACAAAGTAAAAGTGATTCTGGAAACTTTGTCAATATATGGGGCAGACAGTAGGCATAGACCTGGGGTATACATCACAACCATTATGTAACTGTTTCCCAATACAATTCATAAACAGAAAGGAAAGACTGATTTTTAAAAACTCTTTGATGTACAATGGCAGGAATTTTACCTTAAACACAAAGATTGGGAGTAGGGAAGTTAGGAAAGGAGTCTATAAATTGTTGAAGTTCTGATGTGACCCCATGGCAATTAGTAAAGAGAAAGGTCAATTAAATTCTTTAAAGTTTCTGCACTGTTTAACAACTAGGAGTTGATTATTCAGAAATCCCCAGATAGAGTACATTTTTAAAGCATAGCATGGTCAGCATTTTAAACATTTACTACCTATGCATTTGTCTATGGTCTTTCTGAACACCTAAGAAATGGTTATTTGAAATGGATAACATTTTTTAGTAATAATAAAATTCAAATAGAAAAGCAAAAAGAAAGTTGCTTAAATTTATTCTTTATTTAAAAAAAATTAAGATATGGATTTCCTGTAAACTTTAGTATAACATAAAAAAATACAGTGTGTCTGTAAAGTCATGGTGCACTTTTGACCGGTCACAGGAAAGCAACAAAAGACAATAGAAATGTGAAGTCTGCACCAAATAAAGGAAAACCCTCCCAGTTTCTGTAGGATGATGTGGCAGCATGTGCGCATGCGCAGATGATGATGTAACACTATGTATACAGCAGAGCAGCCCATGGCCATGCCAGTTGAGATGTGGACGGTACAGGGGAAAGTTCAGTGTGTTCTGTGGCTCACTAGATTCGAATCCGTGACCAAAGTGCAATGTGAATATCGGTGCGTTTATAACAAAGCACCACCACATAGGAATAACATTACTCCGTGGGATAAGCAGTTGAAGGAAACCGGCAGTTTGGTGGAGAAACCCCGTTCTGGTAGGCCATCAGTCAGTGACGAGTCTATAGAGGCTATATGGGATAGCTACCTAAGGAGCCCTAAAAAATCTGTGCGTGAGCCCACATCGAACTGCACTGAATAGGTATGAAACTGGGAGAGTTTTCCTTTTATTTGGTGCAGATTTCACATTTCTATTGTCTTTTGTTGCTTTCCTGTGACCGGTCAAAAGTGCACCATGACTTTATGGACACACCCATTATCTCTGAAAGAGATGAGACTGAAATGCTGGTGGTTAGGGAGTGGTTCTGAAACCTGAAAAAAGCTGTAACATATTGATGTGAAAAATGAGAATTTTATACCATTTAGAGGGTCTGCTTATTTTGGCAATATATATAAGGAATTTTAATGGTTTTGGGGGTCATTAAACTGGTATGGATACAGGCCAGAAAATGGGATGCATGTTTAACATGAGGTCTGGAAATATTGCCAAATGAGAAATAGAGATTTAGACCATAGGAATTTTGAGGCCAAATGAAACCTAACAATGAAATTTGATTGAAAGCTACTTAAGACTTGTCAATAACTAAAGCCTAAAGTAACCAAAGAAACCAAGAGCCTGAACTCTAGAATTCTGCAGGACGTGAGAAATGCTTTATGTATCTTCAAACTAAAACAATGAAATGAATTATGGTTCACGTATAGATTGTCATTCTAATCCCCCCCAAAACAAAACAAAACAAAACAAAAAACCTTAGTAGAGTACTTGGAACTTACTTGCAACTTACTTTTTCTGAAAACATATACATATTGTCTTTAGCTGTTTTACAACTTTTTTTTTATGTTGGACCTTTGAGAGGTTTTGCTTTAGTCTCCATTTTTCAGGTTATCATTACATGAAAATATTATATTTAAATTGCTTCAAGGCAGCCCTTTCTTTCACTTCCTGTCTGATTGGCTTCCTGTTTGGGGAGCCTTAACTTAAACATGTTCATGTACGGAGGCACTGTGGATTTGATTAGAATATTCCAAACTGGTGTCTATTTTCTGACAGTCACCCAGATTGCATTGCAAATGGTGAAGAAAGGTACTGTACTTGGACAGATTTTGCTTTAAACATTAAAATCAGAAAAATAGAGGTCTTAAATCATAAATATTTTATTTCTTAACTTTCCACTTTTAGCTATAATGCATGACTTAACTATATCTTGAAAAATATTCTATTCTTGGTACACAAGAAAACTGTGGCAAAAGACAAAATTCCTGATCACTACACTTTCCTCCTCTGGCCTGTGCATTTGCCTTGTCAGAGGTGACTTTATGTTTCCTGATACAGCGTCATTATTTGAAGGGCTAGATTTGCAGTCATGAGCTTAATGTTAGTGTGTTGTTAGGTTAAGGTGAATTGAAAAGCTCAATCAACATATGAACCTTTCTGTAAAGGCTGTGGCTTTATCAAATATGAAACAATTTTCTATAAAAAGCTTTAATTGGGTGTTGACCATCTAGTCTGTTGCAGGCAGAAAGCGAAGACCAGAGGCCCCAGGACCAGCTCCACAAAGTTCCCTGTTTAATGGTGGGTGAGGTGGTGTATACAGCATTGTAAGGGCCCTGATGGTTGTATAGTTATATGCACAGCCATTCCAAGAACACCCATTCCAAGTACATCACAGCTTGTACTCAGTCCATGATTGCTTGAGTAGATCCTATTTTGTGCTGCTAGTTGTTGAGAAGTGATTACAATTTTAATATGTTGGAAGGAAAACTATTTCCAGAAAGACTTCCCATTAGACAATTAGAAATGAGAGTTAACTGGAAATAGAAACATTCTTAAAAGTCCTTTCCTTGTCTCATGCATCCTCATTCTCCCAGTCAAGCTCTCTCAGATTGTGGAACGGGGATGAACAAGACAGAGCCCTTGCTCTTGGAATTAAGTAGTGGGTGCAGATGGAGGTCCCACCATCACAACAGGGCTTGAGTTCTGGCTTAGGGGAAGGCAGCCTGCAGTGAGCACTCAGAGGTGATGCTTCACAGCCCAGTGGCCTCATGTTTCCAGAATGAAATGAGTAAAGAGCTGAGGGATGAGCAGGAGCTGACCAGGTAAAGGGGCTGGTGGAGAGGATCACATCAGTATGCCAAAGTGAGGTGGCACCTGTCTTCCCCATTCTGCCCTCTGTTTATTCCAGCTCTGTGAGCAATGTCAGCAGTCAGCCGGGACCTTAGTAGAGGGCAGGAAGACATGCACTTTGCTGGGGTTTCATGTTTCAGAAGGAAGGTGGCTGCAGAACGAGTTGGGCACAGGCTTGAGGATATCCTCTACAAGCCTAGTTTGTTGCTTCAGTTTATAGAGCTGGCAGTTTATTAGCAAAGGAGGGAGGGGATGGTTACAAAGCCAGAGAAATACTAGCAGTCTTGGAATAATTCCCCTCCAAGATACACAATCACTTTGAACTTCATAAAAATAGACTCTTATCGCTTTTTACATGTGGGAGTAGTATATGCTCTTTGTTTTTTTAAATTTTTCTGAAGTGAGAAGCGGGGAGGCAAACAGACTCCTGCATGTGCCTGACCAGGATCCACCCGGCATGCCCACCAGAGGGCGATGCTCAGCCCCTCTGGCATTGCTCCATTGCAACCAGAGTCATTCTAGCACCTGAGGCGGAGGCCGTGGAGCCATCCCCAGCGCCCGGGCCAACTTTGCTCTAATGGAGCCTCGGCTGCAGGAGGGGAAGAGAGAGACAGAGAGAAAGGAGAGGGGGAAGGGTGAAGAAGCAGATGGGCGCTTCTCCTGTGTGCCCTGGCCGGCAATTGAACCTGGGACTTCCACACGTTGGGCCAACATTTTACTGCTGAGCCAACCGGCCAGGGCCTAGATGCTCTTTTTAATGTTTTTGCAGTTACTTTACCTAAGAGTATCATTATAAAGAGACAACATTCTAAAGAAAAAACTAAAGTTAGGTATTGATGTTTTAAAGATTGAGTTTCTTAATGCCACAAAATATATATTTAAACCGTCCTGGAATAAATAAAAAAAAAATCAAGCCCAAAGACAAAATCAATGCCAAGGACTAACTGGGAACTGATGTGAACTTTGAGAGACCTGCCATGTGCCGGGGCTTGCCTTTGTTCTAGGATGCCCAGTCTTCCTCTTGACCTGATGCTGTGGACTCAACCCCCGGCCAGAGGCCAGCTAATCACCTCTTGCATTAATACTCACCTACTCCAACTAACTTTCCTTCCTTAAGGCCCCACTGCGATCAGACACAGCACCTGCAGAGCTTAGTACTGGATGCTTGTCAGGCTGAATGTTATTTCTGTTTATCAAATTGGTTCTGACTTCTCTAAGGCAAAAACTGTTTCTTTCTGACTTTTACCCCAGACAGGACTAAGTACATAGTGCTCATAAATAGATAATCCATCCATCAAACACATTCTAATAGAAGCCGACATGTATTGTAAAAATCTATTGGTTTTTTTGTTTGTTTGGTTGGTTTTAAAGAATGTAAGAAAACACTACTTAAGTAGCATGTTATATTATTTGTCTTTTTTTAAATCTAACTTAAATCTTTCCTGATGGAATTTTTATACAGAGAGGTATGTCCTTCAAATATTAAAAGATTAACTCATTTTATAATTTATTTAACCTCATTCTATGTAAAAATAAAGGATAATTTTTATTGCATTCATTAAACACATTTCTACCTTTAACTACCTTTTATTTTGACCAAAATTCTCAAATATATTTTCACGCTTGTGAAGTTAATTTTACCAGTTTGATTTTTTTACCATTTTACTCTGTTCGTATTACTCTCCTATATTTTTTCCTGTCCTTACCCTTTCTGCCAGTAGAGACCAGGTTTCCTGAAAGTTTTGAAATCAGATTTCCTTTAATTTTTCAAATTAATCTTGTGATAGTGCCCAAGCTCAAATCCACTGATCATGCCTATCTATTCATTTTCATCTTGACACCCAAATAGCAGCATTCTGCACAAGTGGGCTACAGTGACATTTGATTAAGGGGGTAGAAAGTCCTGGATCGGGAGTGGAGACTTTAGTTATAGGCTGGAGAAAAGGTAAAGTGAAAACAGGAAAAGCACCTTGTTGGAGCAGATGAAGAAGCAGATAATAGGAAGTGACAAAGGGAATCACAGCTGCCGCCAGGGATGAAGAATAGTTGTTTCTTTTTGGACAACCATGTATTTACATGGAGAGGATTGGAAGCTATATGCCTTCTGTTCCCTCCCTTTTTCTCTAAACTGGTCTGCCTGTTTTAGGAAAGAGACAAAGATTTTGGCCCTGTAATTTTAAAATACCTTTTTTGTAAGCAGGTAAAATGGAATTATTTGCATTAATGCCATTCATCTTTTTTTTTATTTTATTTAGAAGTGTTTTGACTTTGACCTTTAGTTTAACAAGTGTCTGTTAATAAGTATCACACAAGAGAGCTCATCTCTCTTGTAATAAATACCTGTTCTCTTTTTTAAAAAGATTTTATTTATTCATTTTAGAAGAGATGGAGAGGGGGTGTGGAGGAACAGGAAGCATCTACTCTCATATGTGCCTTGACCAGGCAAGCACAGGGTTTTGAACCAGTGACCTCAGCATTCCACATTGACTCTTTACCCATTACATCACCACAGGTCAGGCAATGCCTGTACTCTTAAGTGATAAATAATCTTCACTGTCATTTGAGTCACTACATTGGTTTTCCGACAGATGTCCTGGGAGCTCAGAGTTCCTGGTCCCAAGGTCCTGGCATTCCAAGTGGACTATTTAAAGAAGCCTCAAGAATAGGAGTGATAAGTATGCTTTCTTGCCTAGTGTTTTAGACTAAGGGGAGGCAAAGTAGATCAGTGCTAACAATACTGCTTGTACCTACGGAGCATACCACTAAAAGAATATTGATTAAAATAAGGGACTATTTTCCAGAGAGTAGCCACTGAAGTTTATTATTGCTCCTGTAACTAAACTGCATGTTATTTTGATAAATTTTTGTCAGTCACTGTCAACCTGAGAGTTGCTTTTTTTTTTAAATAACATTAGCTATTAACTAGAAGCTTTTACCTTCTTGTTAGCCTCACCTTATTAGTTTTCTTTATTCCTTTGAAGGTGTTTATCGGTATGATATACTACTTTCTTTCTTTTTTTTTATAAGGTATAACTTGCATGCAGTAGAATTTACTCATTTTAGCATCCAGTTCTGTGAGTCATAAATGCACACAATAGTATCATCACCATGACACTCAGATGTCTCACAGGAACATCTCCAAAAATCTCTCCAGCCCCCGTGTAGTCATCCACACCCACTCCTTAGCAACAGTGGTCTGTTGTCTGAGCCTATGGTTTTGCCTTTTATTGAATGTCATGAGGGTCATGAATGGAACTGTACAGTTTATGATCTTCTTTCTGACTTCTTTCATTCGGTATAATGCACATGAGGTTCAGCCATGTTGTTGTATCAGTAATTTCTTTTTGTTAATTGCTGAGCAGTATTTCATCATAGGAACAAAGTTTCCCATGGCTGGGAGCTCTGCATGCCCAATCCCAGGGGCTTGTGAACTAGGGACCAGGATGTCACTGATTTCAGGTAATATCATGGTTTAAGGAAGGACTTGAGTAAAATTTGCGTAGAATAACACTGACCATAGTAAAAGAAGATGACAAGGTGGAGGGGTGAGTTGGCCAGGAGAACACTCATGCTGGCCCTTCCTGGTGAGAAGAAGGGCCAGGAGCCCACAGCCTTGTCTTCCTAGAGCCTCTCTTCCAGCTGCTGCCTGACTGTGACGGCCATCACTGGGAACAGCATGGTAAGGGCACAGTCAGACCACCTGGGGGCTTTGCTTCCAGCTCAAGCCATGCAAATTTGGGCATGTCTCCTGACCACCCCCAGCCTCAGTGTCCTTCTCTGTAAAATGCGGATAATAAAGTACATACACTGAAAAGGATCAAGTGAAATCATATAGGAATGTCTTTTAGACTAGCACCAATCACTCAGTCAGCATTCACATTAGTTGTCAGCATTGTTTGAAGGTATTCAGTACAGTATTTGATGGACCTTATGACTTATAGCATTGTTTGGGGCTTCAGGCTCTTCTAGTCCACCCTGCTCCCAGAGCGGGACTGTGCCCACAACAGCATGGCAGCCATCTCTGCCTTTAGCTGGAAACCTTCAGAAAGGAGGTGAAGCTTCCCTCACCACATCTTCAGACAGCTCTCCCTCAGGCAGACCTTTGACTGTACACAGCAGCTACATGTGATCAACGTACAGCAACATTACTATGATTAAATCTGTTAAATTAACTTGAAAATCTGCTTGCTTCCATCTGTACTAATCATTGAGGTGCTAAAAATAATAGTATTTCAGTAATGTGGTCACCTGTTGATAACTAATAATAATTCCTCTAACATCACCTCTCCTAATCCCCTTTCCTGACCCAGAGTGGCATTGACAGGTTGCGTTACTTAGCCTGGAACCCTTGGTGCTCATGCTTTGCCCAAGTTACATCAAGAGAATTTAATCAAACATTGAAACTGATGTACTTGTTCCTTAAAACTCCAGTCCCTGAATAGTCCACTCCACTGGAATTTGCCGGAAGAGATCAAAGTGAGAGTGGTTCCTCTGCTACCAGAACACGAGTTTCACTGCTTCCTTTCAAGGCCACGTCATCTCATGTTGACTGAAACTCATTTTCTGGGCTGCATTGGATCAAGATGTCTGTCTGCTTTAGAACCAAAAAGAGCATTACCATGTCCCCACTTTTTTTTATTTCTAGGAGTTATTTACATATTGTGGGGATTAGCCCATTGTCAGTGGCATGAATTGCAAGCATTTTATTTTTCATTGTAGCAGAAGATGAGAATCATCCTAAACTGTTGATGGCAGGTTGGGTTCCCCAGGGGAAGGGACTCTGAGATGAAATTTTGTATGAGGAACGCTTGTTAAGGAGTGCCCTTGAGATCAACATTTGCCTCCAGGTGGAAGCGTCATTTGGTGAGGTGGAAGCATAAAGGAACTGTGGTTTGGTTAGTGAATAAAACCCTAGGTTAGGCAGTTGGCCAGGGCCAACGCCAGGTTGAGAACACAGGTTCCTGTTCTTGGAATAGCATAGCTACTTCTTCCAAGGAGAGCATCCCTGAGAAGGCCATGGCTCAGGATAAGTGATTCCTAAAGAAATAAGTGGGAATATATGCAGAGTAAAGCAAGGAAGGAAGGTTACCTTAGGAGGAGGGTATACAAGTGGCTCTGGGAAATTGCAAGTAGGCTCTAAATGGTTGAAGGCTGGATATGAGAGCAGTGTCTAGAAATGTAGGGGGAGGGAAAACTGGGGTCCCATCAGTTCAGCCGTGGATGTGTGAGTAATGGCATTTTAAGCACAGTAGTAGTGATGCAATGAGATTTGCATTTCTGAAAGATCATTCTGGTAGCTCTTCAGCTTGGCAGCTCGTAACAGAGTAGCAGCTTATATATTTTTTTATCTTATTATCTTTATTAATTTTAATGCAGTGACATTGATAAATCAGGGTACATATGTTTCTAGAAAACATCTCCAGATTATTTTGACCTTTGATTATGCTGCATACCCCTCACTCAAAGTCAAATCGTCCTCCGTCACCTTCTATCTGGTTTTCTTTGTGCCCCTACCCTCCCCCCACTCCCTCCCTCTCCTTCCTCGCCCCTTCCCCACCCCTCCACCCCTGTTACCATCACATTCTTGTCCATGTCTCTGAGTCTCATTTTTATGTCCCATCTATGCATTGGTTCATATAGTTCTTAGTTTTTTTCTGATTTACTTATTTCACTCCGTATAATGTTATCAAGGTCCATCCATGTTATTGTAAATGATCTGATATCATCATTTCTTATGGCTGAGTAGTATTCCATAGTATATATGTACCAAAGCTTTTTAATCCACTCGTCCTCTGATGGACACTTGGGCTGTTTCCAGATCTTCGCTATTGTGAACAATGCTGCTATAAACATGGGGGTGCATTTCTCCTTCTGGAACATTCTATGGTGTCCTTGGGGTATATTCCTAAAAGTGGGATGGCTAGGTCAAAAGGAACTTTGATTTTCAATTTTTTGAGGAACCTCCATACTGTTTTCCACAAAGGCTGCACCAGTCTGCATTCCCACCAGCAGTGCAGGAGGGTTCCCTTTTCTCCACATCCTCGCAGCACTTATTCTGTGTTGTTTTGTTGAAGAGCGCCATTCTGACTGGTGTGAGGTGATATCTCATATCTCATTGTGGTTTTAATTTGCATTTCTCTAATGATTAGTGATGTTGAGCATTTTTTCATATGCCTATTGGCCATCTGTATATCCTCTTTGGAGAAGTGTCTATTCATTTCTTTTGCCCATTTTTTGATTGGATTGTTTGTCTTCCTGGTGTTGAGATTTACAAGTTCTTTATAAATTTTGGTTATTAACCCCTTATCAGATATACTGTCAAATATGTTCTCCCATTGTATAGTTTGTCTTTTTATTCTGTTCTTATTGTCTTTGGCCGTGCAAAAGCTTTTTAGTTTGATAAAGTCCCATTTGTTTATCCTGTCCTTTATTTCCCTTGCCCGTGGAGATAAATCAGCAAATATATCGCTGCGAGAGATGTCAGAGAGCTTACTGCCTATGTTTTCTTCTAAGATGCTTATGGTTTCACGCCTTAAAGGTAGCTACACTGATGTCTTTGAAGTCCCATGCTCTTCATACAAAGTGCTTCTTCTACTGAGCAATGGGACTGTGTTCCTTTGGTTTGAGTCTGGGTGGACCTTTGTAAGAGCCTCAAGCAGTAGCCACCAGGTGACTCCCAAAAGGTAGGGCATAAAAGGGGCACAAACCCTTGGAACTCAAGTCTCCTATTGTAGGAAGATTAACAGCTTCTCTTTGGTGTCAGCTTCCAGAAGACCACAGCCCCCAGTCTGCCAGCTGATACCAACGGAGCAGAGATGTGTGATCTGTCCTGAGCGCTGCTAGTTACAGATCTGGGAGAAAAATTAATGTTGTCACTGTCTTGAGCCACTAGATGCTGGGAGTAACTTGTTTGCCCACAATCACTAGGGCACTAGCTATGCTGATTTTGATTTTAAGCAATTAGTTATTGTCTTGTCAAGGCAACAAGTTTATCTATTGATTCATGTTCTTTGAGCTGGGGGATACAGAAGGTTGTTTTGTACAAGTGACAAATTCATTGAAAAGAAAGTTACAAGGACCTTGTCACCATGAGGTTTAATGATCAGGTACCAGGAAACCTGCCCTTTAGCACAACCTGGTCTCCCTACCCTGGTATCCATTTACCTGAATCTGACCATGACAGTAAAACTATCAGTTTCCTGATGACAGAAAAGTACCAAATTTTCCTGTTGCCACACAAGGATATGCAGTTGTCAAAACTTAAAGAACTATATACTGAAAAGGGTGAATTTGGTTATATCTAAAATATAGCTAAAATAAATAAAAATAGAGAGATATTCTAGTAATTGCTTCTTGATATTTTAATTAGGCCAGGTGCCACATCTACCGGAAAGGTCTTTCATTAATATTGAACTTCCTTGCCTTCTCTTCTCTCCACACTCTTCTCCTTGTCCCTCCCTTCCCTGCCTGTCCTATTCTCTCTCTCTTTCATGAACCCACACACTTTCTTCTAATCTTTTTGTATGGTTAGACCTGCTAAGAGTGACTTATACATTCACAACCACATTTTGACTCAGTAATTAAGGCTGTGATCAAAATATTTATTCTGTATTTTAAAACTGGGGAACATTTGACATACCTGAACTTAGTGTCCTTCAAGACAATGTAAGCCTGGAAAAGTCATATGTGTACTTTATATATGCATGTATGAATAGTAGTAAAGAACTGTCTTCTGTTCTATTTTTTCATTCCTGAACTTTAGATGGCTCAAAAGTGTTGGGGCAAAAATTTATTTACATATCACTGGGCTGTCAAAACTTCATAGTCCTAATTATTTTTGAATTGTAAAAAGATAATTAAAATGCTCATATTTCTATACAATTCCTTAACCTTCAAATATGAATATGATAGTAAATTATAAACCATAGTTCAAAAGTGAAAACACCTTCTTTGCCTGTGTTTAGCATACTTATTCAATATTTTTGCCTTATTCAATAACAGCTGAAGGAATTTCTTTACGGTGGCAGATTGTCAGCATATTGACATAGATTATTTTAGATGTATATTTTTAGTGGGAATGAATGATTTTTAAGTGAACTTTCTCAGAAATATAGTAATAGGGAGAAGTGTTATCCCATATGTCAAACTTATAGAATACTTTTCTTTTTTGACTTTATTAAGTCAACCTAATTAGTGACTTAATAAATATTTTTTTAAAAAAGGAAATTTGGAATTTGATGAAAAACATTGTAAATCCTCTAGAATAGACCTGTTGATGAATAGTAAGGAAAATTATCTTGTTGGCTCAAGATAGAGAAAAAATAATTTAAAATATTTTAGAATTGTTTCTAGTCTTTTATTGTATTTATTACTTAGGTAATGTTTGGAAAGGAGGAATGATCAAAACTGGGTAGATAGAGAGGGCATTTCTTTATACTTATTTGTGACATTGAACTCAAATCTGGAGTTCACAAGACAATATTTCCTTTATATATCTATTTTCAGAACTATGATCACTTGATGAGATTCTGGTTTCTTATGAAGGATACTTTGTAAGGATTAAGGTCTAAATTTCGTGGTTGTGGCCCAGTTACTACCTGGAGGTACTGGAAGTCATTCAATAAGAAGGTTATGTGTTGTTTTCTGCCTCTGAACTTGGGGACCATCTCTTTATTGTGTATGAGGTGGAAGACTAGAGGTGGGAAAGGAGAATGGGACATATGTGAAATCTTTTTAATGTAAGGAATGCTTAAGCTGGTTCCTGGAGGATGAAATTTGGCAAGACCCTAATGGAGAAGAGCTGTTCCCAAACTGGAAAAAACAGATGTGGCTTCCCAAGGGGACATCTTAAATCTCCAGCATTGGCCCCCAGGGGTGTGTTTTTTCATACTCATTTGAAATGGAATGTGCCACACAACAACATGCACTGGCTGTAACTTGATTCCTTTTAAACTGGTCAGATTTTCAAAGAGACATCTTTAAGCACATGGACCCAAAGAGGAGAAAACACTATAAAAATTGAAGAAGGTAGCCTGACCAGGTGGTGGTGCAGTGGATAGAGCATTGGACTGGGATGCGGAGGACCCAGGTTTGAGACCCCGAGGTCGCCAGCTTGAGCGGGCTCATCTGGTTTGAGCAAAGCTCACCAGCTTGGACCCAAGGTTGCTGGCTTGAGCAAGGGGTTACTAGGTCTGCTGAAGGCCCACGGTCAAGGCACATATGAGAAATCAATCAATGAACAACTAAGGAGCCGCAACGAAGAATTGATGTTTCTCATCGCTCTCTCTTCCTGTCTGTCCTTCTCTCTGACTCTCTCTACTACCCCCCCCCCCAAAAAAAATTGAAGATGGTAAATTTTATGTAGAGGAGAGAGCAGCTTTAATTTTCCTCTGGAATATCATTAAGAGCTGCCAGGGACCATGAGTCCTCAGCAACGGCCCATAAACAGCATAGGTTCCTTAGTGTGATCATTAGTGGGGCTTTTGCAGGTAAATCCACAACTTCCTATGGGAATGTGGATCTCACCCTCCAGAACTGTAACCCCTGGGTGGCTGATCCGCATATGGGAGATTTTAGGATTCCATTCACCTACCCCACACTGTCCTGATTCTCACCTGGCTATCAAAACAGTTTTTTCCTCCTCCTTAAGGAAGGAGGCCACTGGGCATTCTTACCACACCAGTCCCAGGAATAAGAGAAGCCTAGAGTGGTCATATAAAATAGTGATGATAATAATAATAATACTAAACCCAAAAAGAATACAAAAATTAAACCACTAGAACCTGCAGGTACAAGTGCCATTTAGAGCTTCATTTCTGACCACAAAACTATACTCCACCAATTTGTGTCCCTGGTCTTAGCTTATGTGTAAATCCTTTTTTTAGAGTGAAGAATAATATGGGTGAGAAGCATTCTGAAACATTATTTGCAATTACTGGACTACTATGAATATGTATTTTAAAATATGATTACTGAGTATTTCTAAGGACCAAAAGAAAGCCTTGTTAAGATAAATAATGACAATTTTTATACCATATAAACTCAGCTATGTAAATATATGTGCATAAAAAAAAAAGACTGGAAGGCTAAAACCAATATATTCACATACTTAATTTTGAATGAGTAAATAAATGGATGCTTTTTCTCTATGTATTTTATACATATTTTTAAATGTTCTAAAATAGTATGTTGATTTTATATGCAGAAAAATGCCATTTTAATTTATACATGTGTGAATTGGTGCTCTAATGAAGGGAGTTAGGTGAAAGACAACCAACAGTTATAGCTGACATGCACTTTAAAAACAAAATAAAAAACACACAGTGGAGAACAGAAAGCCTCTTTATAAATGGTGCTGGGAAAATTTGAAGTCACTTGCAAAAGAATGAAACTTGACTATAATTTGTCCCCCTGCACAAAAATTAATTCAAAATGAATTAAAGACCTAAATATAATATCTGAAACAGTAAATTACATAGAAGAAAACATAGGTACTAAGCCCATGGATCTTGGCCATAGAGAACAATTTATGAATTTGACCCCAAAGGCAAGGGAAGTAAAAGCAAAAATAAATAAATGGGACTATCTCAAAATAAAGAGCTTCTGCACAACAAAAGAAACTGATAACAAAACAAATAGGCATCCAACTAAATGGGAGCTTATGTGTATTTACAAATAACAGCTCCAATAAGGGGTTAATATTCAAAATATATAAAGAACTCACAAAGCTCAGCAACAAACAAGCAAGAGATCCAATTAAAAAACGGGGCAAGGACCTGAACAGACACCTCTCCCAAGAGGACGTACAAATAGCTAACAGGTACATGAAAAGATGCTCATCTTCATTAGCTATTTGAGAAATACAAATCAAAACTACAATGAGATACCACCTCATACTTGTTAGATTAGCTATAATCAACAAGACAGGTAATAACAAGTGTTGGAGAGGCTGTGGAGAAAAAGGAACCCTCATTCACTGCTGGTGGGAATGTAAGTTAGTACAACCATTATGGAAGAAGTATAGTGGTTCCTCAAAAAATTTAGAATAGAACTACCATATAACCTAGCAATCTCTTTACTGGGTATATACCCCCAAAATTCAAAATAATTGGTACATAAAGACACATGTACCCCCATATTCATTGCCTCATTATTCACAGTGGCCTGGACATGGAAACAATCATAGTGTCCCTGAATAGAGGATTGGATAAAGAAGATGTGGTACATATATACTATGGAATACTACTCAGCCATAAGAAATGATGACATAGTGACAATTACGACAACATGGATGGACCTTGATAACATTATACTGAGTGAAACAAGTAAATCAGAAAAAGCTACGAACTACATGATTTCACACATAGGTGGGATATAAAACTGAGACTCATGGACATGGATAAAAGTGAAGTGGTTACCAAGGGGAAGGGAATGTGG
The DNA here is from genome assembly GCF_036850995.1 of Saccopteryx leptura. NCBI lineage: Eukaryota > Metazoa > Chordata > Mammalia > Chiroptera > Emballonuridae > Saccopteryx > Saccopteryx leptura. The sequence continues at coordinate 160,828,240 of NC_089504.1, forward strand.
GATAGGGGAGAAGGGGTGGGGGAAGAGTGTCAAGAGGGACAAATATATGGTGACAGATGATGATTTGACTTTGAGTGATAGGTATACAGTACAATCAACAGTTGAAATGCTATAGAAATGTTTACCTGAAACCTGTGTACTCTTATTGATCAATGTCACCTTGTTAAAGTTGATTTTCTAAATAAAATTTTAAAATTAAAAAAAAAATCACCCAAAAATCTCAGAAGCAAAAGTAGGTCATTGCAACAAAAATTAGGATTTTATGGGAAAACTATCACTTAGGGAAGCTTACATTAGTACAATACCTTTTGCTGTCAGTAATACTCACACATTTATTTACAAATCGTTTTCCCTGAAAGAGAAATACTATTAAGTTGTTTTCAAAATGTCAGTTGCCTTAGCAGGGTTTCATGAACTCTCTTTTCAAGAGTCTCTAGTGGACATTAAGTACTTTATACCTTTACATGAATTGAATTATAAACACACCAAAATAGTGATTAAAAAAACCTTACTATGATGCAAGGTAAATGAAACAGCTCTGTTAGAAAATCTATTTCAGTCATTAATTTTATTTCACCTTTTGGATTTCAGGTACAGACAGTGCTCATTAAATATGGACATTGTACCCAAGAACAGTTTAGTCCCCATTGCAGTCAGATAGGTTGTGTTTTATTTAGTCCTTCTATATTAATTTGTTCCCCTTTGGTTTAAAAATATGTATTTAAAAGTTATAAATGGTAACTGGTCATAGTAACTGGTGCTTAGGAGACGCTTTAATGCAAATAAAGCTTTACATTGACTAATTAGAAGGAACCCCTTTTTATCTGCAACTATGTAAGCTGTTATTATATGAAGACTATATGCACATTTATTTAGGAATTTGATATATAGTTTGTCTTATTAATGTAGGTTTTATTCAATTTAGGTTTTATTTTCTACTTTAAGTTTGGAGGGCCTAAACTAGTTTTATTTGATGGCATGATGTTTATGGGTGGAATCTCCAAAGGCCTATTAGTGATTTCAGTGCCACTCATAATGGCACATTTTTGGGTTGTTAAAGTTTTGTTAAACATTTCATACTGAATTCATAAAATATTTAAGGCCTGGATACTTAATTAGAATTAAAAGGGAGAAACAGGGTAGCATTTGTGGATAGATTCTGTTAAAATATGAATGGTTATCTAGAGGAAGGGGATCTTGGTAAACCTGACCTATTGAGATACAAATATCATAGATGCTTAGGTAATTTATGCCAACTGGATCTGTATATCAAACCATGTTTGTTACTGCAAGAAATAGTAGTGATTCTACTGTGAAGACATCAATCACAAAATGATCAGTGATTCACGTAACTTGAGGCTCTCTCAGAGAAGCATCTGTTACTTGTGGAAAATGATACCAGGTGCTCTAAGAACGTCCTCAGCTCTCTGCATGTGTTTCAGGGTGAGGCACAGGGGCATGGGGTGGGCGTTGGGGGTAGGTATGTACAGTTGGTATACGCAGCCATTAAGCAGTCATGTACTTTGAAGTACCTCTTTTGTCCACCTAGCTAATTGAAGATAAAGATTTATCTTTTTATAGATAGTTTTTTTAAATTACTGGGTGTCTAATCCTTAATGGGGAAAGGCTATTTTGAATAGTATTAAGTTCTTAGTAAGAAAATAATTGCTGTACGTTAAGGTACTACTTAAAGGGAAGGCCATTCTTTAGAAGGAAGAGTCTGGGAGGCATGACTTTTGATTCAAACTTCAGTCACATAATTATTCTGCACTTCAGTGTCCTAGTTATAAAATGGGACTTAGCTGACCTCTTTGAGTAGTGGTGGCAGCTAACTGGTATTAACCTATGAGCTCCAGCCAGTCTAAACACCTTAATGCACTCTCTTCCTAAACACAGAGTCATTTTGGTGGATGATTATATTGGGCAAGACAGAAATTCATCACTTAAAAATAAACAAATCTAGTCTGCCTCTTTGGAGGGTGAATGTGATTTGAACAGGAGCCTGGAGAAAGGAGTCTATGGGAGACTTACTCCCAATAACTATAGTCAAATGAACTAGGAACTTTTTTCTTTGTGTGTAGTTTTAAGGACTATTCCTAAAGCAGTGCTTGAATTCAAGGATTTTAGCTGCTCTTGCTGATGAAGCCATTTCAGGACACAGGATTTTTCTTAAGCAAAAAAGTACCACTCTTCTCCTTTGACCTTACAGAGCAGAAAAGTGACTCTTCTTTATGAAAACAAAATGTGGACATTTCCAGTAGAGCATCCAGGTCTTCAGGAACATATAACACGTTTTCTAAAGAAAATTAAAAAGACAAACTATTTTCCGACAATTCAGTATATCCTACAATTAAAATCACAATAGAAGCCAACATTTGCTAAGCCTGTTTATGTACCATCCACTGTCACCCCTGCTTTCCACATATTAACTTATTTAATACCCACCAACACCTATTAAATATTCACTACCATTATCCCCATTCCACATGAGGAAACTAAGGCATGTACGGCTTCAGCCACATGGTCAAACAGTGGCCAAACCACCATTTTAAACCATATGCTCTGATTCTAGAGCACCAACTGCCTATATCGCCCCTACACCAAATATCTCTGAGAACAGTGGACATGAGCACCAACATCGGTGCTCATGTGATCAGAGCAGAGCTCATGTCATTGGTTTACTAAAGGAAAAAATAATACGCATTGTTAAAAAAAACACAGCACCTGATTCTAAAATTGCTGGTGGGATAATGGGTCAGTGCTAAGAAGTCAAGCAAAAGGTGCATACACCAGAAAGTATCATGCAGGATCTGGAATCAGGCCTGAATGTCTAATATAATCCTCTCTCTAGTGATTTTTTAAAATCTTGCATAATCGAAGGTGCAGCTACTCATTCTACTTTAAAGGAGTTGTAGGATAGGTTGCCAAACACCTCGGGGCACTATATGGATTTTTTTCCCTTAAAAACGATCCCCCAAGGAGGAGATTGCTGCACTGAGACACTAAGCGTGTCACAAAGAATGTGTCCCAATGCTAAGAAATAGGACCCCAGCTATCACGCTGTGATGAGCTTTTTCATCTCCAAGCCTGGCCTTGGTCTGCCTCCGTGCTTGGAAAATGTAACCTTTATAAAATTTCAGTAAGCAACAGCAAGAATAACTGTAGGGGTGTTATTAGAACATGGTTGGGCCTTGTGATTCTAAGATGTTCCTTAAAATCTGTCTGTGCCTAACGTGGTATTAATTCCAGGAAGAAGCAGCAGAAAGCATCTTTCAGTGTCAGGAATTACCGAGATTCTGACTCTCCACAAAGCTGTATACTTCTATTCAGCCACAGAACCTGGAATCTGAGCCCTAATCTTGCTTAGTTTTCTGAGGTCTGCACATAGGAGCACATTGGACCATAGTCTGAATAAGATACATACTGTTGCAACTGGAAGAGAGATCTGTCTTGTGAAAAGAGAATTATAATTTGTGGAGTGGGGATTATGCATCTCCACCTCCATGCAATGCCTATGTGTCTAGGTTCATGTGGGATCTGTGCTCCCTCCTCTGGTCTGACTGTGGAGCCCAGGGCTTCTCTAAGGTGTTCTCCATGCCTGATAGGCTAGCCAGACATGCTCACCTGGAAAAGATTGGCGTTCTGACCCGAATAAAAATCCCCTTGTTTCTCAGTTTCAAGCCAAATTCTCCAAGGCTTCCATATTGCTACATCGCTCCAACACACTGGCCAAACATGTAACTCTTTTGGAAACTCTTATGGGTAAACTTTAACCAGTGCTGCTCTACTAATCCGCCTCCCACGTCCCTGTCTTTATGGGTGGTACGCCCAGAGAGAAGGCCGGGGCTTTCAGCACAGGCAGAGAGCAGTTCTGGGCTCTCGTCCTTTTCCTCACCAGGGACTGGAACTTGTTATTGCGAGATTTTCCACACATACACACTTTGAAACTGGACATGGTTGGATGTGGAGAAATATTATTTGACAATTTGAATATTTAAAATGTGATCTACGTGGCAACATTCTTAATTAGAAATTCATTGTTTGGATGATAGGACTTCAAAAATTTTGCCTTCCTATTTTTAAAAATAAACACAGGTTATTTTAGAACATGTCTTTACAAATATACACAATAAATACTTGCAATGAAACAATTGGTCAAGATTCAGTAAATGAGGTGCAGTTTTTATATTGCAGCTTGACAGAGACCTTGAAGACCAGCAGCTGTGATCACCAGTGTGCTTTCTGGGATTAGGTAAAAATTAGGTGAAACACAGAATAGACAACACCTGGCAAATGCTTGCCAACTTTTAAAAAGTAAACAAATTGCCCTTAGTATTATGAGATATGAATTGAATATTTTAATTAGAAAGAAAAATGTACTCAAGAACTTTTTTCTCTGTTGCATTGAACCTGGCCAGTTAGGAGGCAACAGAAATTGTAACCGCTGGAATTCTGTTACCAGTATGTGCATCAGTTCTGGTTTTATTTGGAAAATGGAAGGCTTAGGTGCTAAATATTACTTTAGCAATAGATAAATCTGAAATTGAATTTTTCAAAGGTTCATCCTAAAAGTAAACCTCCAACCTTCCTGTGGAGCAGCTATGTTAGGCTTGCTGGCTGGTTTACTGGCTGCAGGCTCTTTGCCTGATTGGTGTGTGAGCACCTGGCAGAGCCTCATGTGTATGGATTATATAAGGCTATGAGTGGTTTTGCTCAGGGGGATGTCAGATGGTGGATTGCCTGCCTGCCACTGTGAGGTTTTGCTGTCTGTTTGCCTGGAAAGCGGTTTTTCCTGACTTTGTGCCTGTCTGATGTTGCAAAACTTGATTAAATGGAAAGGCCCAACCCTTTATGGCTCTGCAGTTTCTCTCTCATCTGCCTGAATCCATTGTGGACCTGCCTGGCCTTGGCCACTGGCATTACATCTGGCATAGTGGGCAGGATTGGGATCAGATGGGTATGGAGCTGCTGATACCCTTGAGGGGTGGGATAAAGGAGTGGCTGTTCCCGGTGGCTCTCCTATTGGGGACCATGGGCTGAGTATTTTTTACAATTCTGCAGGAAGAAACCAAGAGCTTTGTGCAAGAAGCAGAGCGAGGTCGAGAGCTCTAGGGTGAGCTGCAGACTGAGTGGCAATGATGGTGTGAACTGGAGCCAGCGCTGTAGAGGGAGGTCAGCCAGGTTCGAGAGTTGCACCAATGGCGCCTGGAACTGCAGCTGTCTCTGGAGAAGGAATTGCAGGTTCACGAGTTGCAGTTTGCCCTGAAAGTGGAATGCTGGCACAGGCAGCTGGTGGAAAAACAACTGTGGGTTCAGGAGCTAAAGAGTCAGCTTCAGGCTGAGAGCCGGCAGCCACAGGAACCGAAGCAGGCACAGAGGACAGAGCTGCAGTCCTGCCAGTGGAGTGGCTCTGAGTCGGCGGGAGCAGGTGTTTCCCATCCTTCAGAGGGGGAAGTTTGAGGTGAAACTGCCATCAGCAGATGCCAAGAGGGTAAAAGTCCAGCAGCCAAAAGTCTCAGGGACAGGCACAGCCCCCTCCCCAGATAGTGGAGCACTTTGTAGTCCAGCCCTAAACCCAGGCAAAGCTGATGGATTTGGGGGCACAATTAAGTCAGAAGCCCACCGAGCCCCTGCAGTTATGGGACATAGGGGTGATGGCATCATGCTCTCTGGAACAGAGATGCACCATAAGGCTGTGAGGGCCGCTGCCTGTGCTGCACCCCACCTGACCCTGACTGAGAAGAGAAACGGGCCTGTAAAGTTACTAGAACACAGAAGTGGATAGATTTGATTGTGGCCGAGGCAGATAGGGAGAAATTAGATGACAAGCCTAATAAAGTCTTTTTGGAGCTTTGGCCACAGCTTGAGTCAGAATGAGGTTCCAGCTGCTATAAAAGCAGGGGAAGCAGGTGGCCCAGGCATCTGCCACACAGCGGAGACTGTCATGGTAGTGCAGGTGTCAAATGTGTTTGACCCCTGTAGGCCCTATAAGCTGCTGAGGGGTTTGGATGGGGCTTGTGGTATTGTATAGAGAATCAGTGAGCTCAGACAAATGTTTGCCACATGACCAAATTCATCAAAGGTAGGAGTCTTTATCAAAGCTGGCAACTGCAAGGGGACTCAAGTTCGTAAAACCAAGTGGCCCCAAATAAGCTCAGGGGTCAGCTTTTAAAAGCAAAAACAACATTCTAGTGGCATAGGCAGAAATGGAAGAGCAGAAATGGGCACCTAGCCAAGCAAGATTACAGAAGCAAAACAAGCTTGTTAAGCTAAAATTAAGGTTATCTTTAGAACAATTTTGGGAGTGGGGTCTAGATGTCACAGCGGTCAGTTGGCAGGTCCCTGAACATCTGCATTTTTGCAGACTGTTGAGCCTGCACAATAACTTCCCTTCAAAGGACAAAAATAGAAAAATGCTGAGGCAAAGGGGTCTTATTTCATTATAGATCAGATGCACAAGCCAGTTCTGGGTAGCTTATAATGCAAAGGGGGTTACAAGTTGGGTCCCTTATAACAGTGGCAACGGACAGCATGCTTATGGAAAGGCACTGAGGTCCAGTAATAAAGAGCTGTGTGGCTAGTCGCCTGTAATGCTCCTTTATCTTGGTGATTTGCACAGACAGCTGGGCTGTCATGGACTGATCTTGGACTGTGACTATGAGAGACTTGGATGGAGGTGCTGCAGCACCTGTGGAGGCCCTCTTTCACTGAGAAGCTGTTCCCATCCAGTTGCAGAGATGCAACAGGACACTTTTTTGTTTCAAGGGACATAGCCCTGGACTGTCCCTCTCACCTACCGTGGGGTAGGGAGTTGGAGGCAGGCCTCCAGTTGACACCCTGGGCAAAGTGCTCAAGGGGAAGGACACCTTTGTAATTATTTTAACTATTGTGTAACTTTTGCTGTTGCTGTAGTCTCTGTTTTCTGTCATGTAGATTGTGAAGCAAGCAACCCTAAAAGGGTGAAGTGTGGGGCCGCTGTGTTAGGCTTGCTCGCTGGTTTACCAGCTGCAGGCTCTTTTGCTGTTTGTTTGCCTGAGAGGCTGTTTTCCCCTGGCTGTGTGCTTGTCCACTATTGTGAGACTCTATTACACGGGAACGGCCCAACATTTTCTGGATCCGCCATTTCTCTACTGTCTACCCGAATCCAGTGTGGACCTGCTTGGCCTTGACCACTGGCATTACACTTCCACACTGAAATTTTGTCTCCACCAGTGATGAAAAAAAAATCAAAGTTTGATTTCCCTTCCATTTCATGTGCCCCTTCCACGGTTCCTTCCTTACTAGTAGTACAAGTTATTATAACCATGCTGTGTAAACTATTACATGAAGTGATGAAATACGTGTGCAGCAAGTAAAGCAGTGTGTTGTTTTAATGAAAACTAATTTGTATGCTTTGGAAAGACTCAAAGGTAAGGGTTACTTTTTTTTTAAAAGCTAATTAGATATGAATAAAACAACTGAAAAACTTTGTGAAGGATTTACACTGAATTTGTCTTGCAAGTTTTCTCATTCCTTTAAAAAAAAATTAAAACCCTGAAGCTGGACTTTTGTAACTTAATAGTATTGATATATTGTAATATTTATGTACAATGGAGATATGAAGCTTAGCCAGGAGGGCAGTTCTTGACTGTAGAATCAAGTTTCAGTGAATAAACATACATTTACATATTCTAAGTTAAATAAAATATGGATCAGGTTCGACTGCTTTTTCAATTAACAGACTTATTGCAGTTGTCAGCTAAATCAGATGGCAGGATTGTAACAGGTTGCTAAAATGAATTTAGTAATATAATTGAAACAATATCAAAATTATAATTCAGTGTTTGGGATAACAGTCATTTAATAGCAGTCCATAGTGTCAGTTTAAGAGATACTATAATTGTATTTACCTGCAGTCATTTAACAAATAATTATCACATAGGTAATATATGCCACCATGTTTTCTTGTTTATATCAGCATCTGAATCCAAAATGTTACTTGCCTCTTCCCCATATCTTAGCATTGAAATTCCGACCATCCTTCAAAAACAATTCCAATTATTTTTACCTAAAGGCTATCCTAGGTTCTCTGTGAGGAACTCTGGTGGACTCATGAAACTTGTTTATTGGTAATACATTGGATTATTGCCTATTCTTTGCCTTAGAGTTGGTCCAGGTGCTATGATTTTTGCCTAACTTATTTAAGAGAACACATGTTAAAATAATGTGAAGAGCAGCTAAAATTTGCATTTATGTATTGGTAGAAATGACAAATGATTGTCCACAGCAAGCACAAACATCCATTTTTTTGAGAAAAGAGCACATTGATAATATTCTGCTGGTGGAGTGACTGCTGGTGCACACAGGGCACAGTATACTTTGGCACAACATCCTGTGAAAACTTAGCCTTTCAGTTTTGGCCAGGATATTTAAAAATGCATCTTAATTTATAATCATTTTCTGGTCATGTGAGGAATGGTCACTCAATGACATTACCATAGAGAGGATTCTTAGTTGGTAAGAAGTTTCTGTAAATGTTATAATTTATATTAAAAGTGTGAAGATAGACATAGGTGGTGGCTACTTGAAAAGCTCTGAAACTTAAAAGCCCATCTGCTCTGATGAGGGACAGGGAAATGCATTTTAACTCTGAAATATAATCTTCATTTGTTTTGGAGTTTGATTTTCTATGATGTTAACCAATTTTATGCAAGTTTTATAGCTTTGTAATTCTATTAATCTAACAAATAGAGAAAAATGATTGGGTCTGCATTTATAAGACCAGAGGCTACTTTCTTCCTTATTTGGGGTCACAAAAACTGTCAAGTGTTTGGTAAACACATTCCAACTCTAAAAATGTCTTTAAAATGAACTTTTTTTTTTTTTTTTTAAGGGAGTTTCCGTTGGGCTCCTTAAGGAGAGATACTCAGAGCCCAGTACAGCCTCACTGCCTAGCCGCCACAGTTTGGATTTTATGGCCTGCCAATTGGCTTCTTAGTGTGTAGAAAAATGGATTCTGTGAACTTAAAAACCATAGACCCCCCCCCTTTTAGTGAGAGAGACAGAGAGAGGGACAAAGAGAGGGACAGATAGGAACAGACAATCAGGAAGGGAGAGAGATGAGAAGCATCAATTCTTTGTTGTGGCTCCTTAGTTGTTCATTGATTGCTTCCTCATATGTGCCTTGACCAGAGGATTACAGCCAAGCCAGTAACCCCTTGCTCAAGCCAGCAACCTTAGGCTCAAACTAGCAACCATGGAGTCATGTCTATGATCCCACACTCAAGCCAGTGGCCCCATGCTCAATCTGGTGAACCTACACTCAAGCCAGTGACTCTGGGTTTTGAACCTGTGTCCTCTGCATCCCAGTTTGATGCTCTATCCACTGCACCACTGCTTGGTCAGGCCATAACCCTTGTCCAAGGAGACTTCTGACATAAAGACAGAAGTGAGCTAAGGTTTAAGAGTTTTGCTGAGGAGAAAAATGAGGTGCTAAACAGACACTGCCACCAGATTTTTATCATTGCTTCATAATTCTTAGGTCCAGAATGTCAGTTATCCAACTCACTGACATTAAACATTTAACTGCCAGCTTTTGTTTTCTTGGTTGTTATTTTCCAGTTCCTATATTTTAGATGTTTGGCTGAGGATTTTGTTAAAATATTTTTTTCTCATTTTCTACAAATTCTGACTTTAGAAACACACTTAAGAGATCAGTTACTTTTTCTTAGTTACTCTTATTTAAGGGTAACGAGGAAATAAAGCTTTTATTTGGTCAGAAACTCTAATATGTATAATTTATTCATAAGTAACAGTTGCTTTGGAACTCACCATATGCTTGAAACCTATGCATATAGATATTGTCTCTACACAAATTTTATATTGAAAACCATACTGGCATCTCAGAAATTAAGTACAAAGACTCTTTATGAAATGGCACATAATATTTAATAATGAAACAAACTCTGGAAATATTTGTTTTATCTTGAAGGCTACAGTTCTTGAAAAATTAACTTTTTACATTACTTTGAAGACATTCATAGGTACTTAATGATTACTAATATTGTTATTTGTGTTTTTTCTGAACTATTTAATTCACATTAGGTATATCTTAATACTTATTTTAAAAAGTGAAAAACTTAGACTTTAAATTCAAAAACTGCAATAAAATATGCTTACTAAATATAGCATCTGCTACTTTAGAGGACAGATTGCAAGAGGACAGGCTCCTGATGATGGGATGGGAGATCATTATTCATTTGTTTGAAGACTGAGTTTATTTCAGACTCTGGATATATAGTAATTGCTCTACAAACATATGTAGAGCAAGTTTCCTGTTTGAACTGAATATCACAGTTGACAGTCAAATAGAATAAAAAAAGTGAAATCAGAGAAAACAAAAGATACTACAAAGGGAATGAATGAGAAGGGAATGAGAGTAAGAGAAATCTTGAACTCAAGATTTTAAGATTTCAAATGGGGCATAGAGAAAGAAATCCGGTTTGATGAAAAGTCACATGTAGATTTTACTGCTCTAACTGGGTGTGATCCACTGCCCTACCTTCAAATTCACTGATCCTTTCATATGCTCTATTTAGTCTGCTGTTGAACATTTCTATTGTATTTTTCAGTGCAGTTACTATATTCTTCAGTTCTGTGACTTCTCTTTCTTATGTTTTTTGTTTCTTTTTTGAAGTTCCCACTGTGTTCCTTCATTCTTTTCCCAAGCTCAATGAGCATCTTTATGACCATTATTTTGAACTCTTCATTAGGTAAGTCACTTTTCTCTGTTTCATTAAAATCCTTTTCTGAGTTTTGATCTTTTTCTTTAATTTGGAACATATTGCTCTTTCTTTATTTTCCTTGACTCTCTGTGTTGGTTTCTGTGTATTAGATAAACCAGCCACCTCTCCCAGTCTTGAAGGAGTGGCCTCAGGTAGAAAATGGATCTTATTGTTCACCCTACCCTTTCTTTCAGTTGTCTCTCAAGCCTTTATAATTTCTGAATCTGCCTACTTTATTTTTAGTGGTTCCCAATAATTGAGAGTATATCAAGATCTGTCATTGTCCCAAAGGAGAGGATCTCAGCACCTAGATGCAGGTTGATTGAAAGCCAGACCCTAAGGCAACAGCTTCTAAAGTACCCAAATATACTTATTTCAGGAGGAAGACTAGGAGATAGGTGTTTCTGCCTGCCTCCTGTTCACTGAGCCCTGAGGTGATCATCACTTAAGAACTCTCTTTCTTTGCTACCATCCCATTAAACTCACATACATAAGCTCCACTGCCTACCACATTCAGATGAAGAAGGGGTGCCCCCTAGGTGGCAGCCACAAAAACCAAAGCACCATATGTAAAAACCAGGAATCAGACATGTGGACAAGTTCCATGCCAGGAGATTCCCATGCTCTGGAACACAGCCAAGGGAGAGTGCAAAGATGATGCCTGCCAGACTCTATCCCTGGAGGGTATTTCAATAGGCCCCTCAATGTGTGTCAAAATAGATTTCTGCCCCTCTGGTTGACACTCTTAAGATAAGCAAATAGGCCTCTTTCACAGGAAGTCTGGCCTCTTTCACCTCTGCATTGGGCCCTGGGTTGGGTGAGTCTTCCTGTGAGCCCTGTTGGATGCAAGCCCCATTGGCTTTCAAAGATAGATGTTTTGGGAGCTAATTTCTCAGGGACAGATCTTAAAATGTAGGGTAAGATGTGTAGACTCCTTGGGGCAAAGCTTGGGCTTGGGAGTTCCCTCCCAATTGTGGGTTACTGTGGGGAGGCAGAGGGCTTTATGGTGAGATTGTGCCTTAGCATTTCTTACCCACTTTGATGTGGGTTTTGCTCATTGTCCCAATGTGTAGGAGTTTACTCAGCTAGTTTGGGTTTGTTTGTTTTTTTCTAATGGGAATTGTTCTATATGTAGCTATAGATTTGGTGTACCTGTGAGATGGTATGAGTTCAAGATCCTCCTGCATTGCCATCTTGAAGCAGAACTGACAAGTTGGTTTTAAAGATATGTTAAAATTGCAGTGATTATGGAGATGGGGATCAGGAAGGGGTCACTAGGAAAAGAACAGGGAACTTTTAGGGTAGTAAAAGGATTCTGCATAATACTGAGATGATGGGTACATGACATCTAACGTTTGTCAAATCCATGGAACTGCATAATTTGAAGAGTGAACCCTTGTGTAAACTGTGGAGTTTAGTTAATAATAATATACCAATGTTGGCTCATCAGTTGTAACAAATGTACTACATTAATATAAGATGTTAAAAGGAGAAACTGTATGGGTCTGTGCAGATAGTATTGGGAACTCTGTGCTTTCTGCTCATTTTTCTGTAAACAGAAAACTATAAAGCCTATTAATTATTTTTAAATATTGCAGTGATACATAAAGATGAAGGTGGTCAGTAGCCAGTGAGTGAAAAGAAGGATTGACATGATAAATGCAGTTTGAGAGTCTTCTGTGTAAGACCTTTGGGGCTTCATGAGTCGGTGAGCTCCTAGTAGGGAGTGATGAAAGGGAAGACATGAAGGCCCAGCACCAAGTCTCCTGTTATTCCTATGTAAGGATCTGGCTCACGATGAGGAAATGGTGAGGACGAGAAAGAAGTGACACTAAAAATTGGAGGAGTACAAGTGTCACATCATCTCAAGGCAGCCAAAAGAGACAAATTTGAAAGGTCATTACTGATGCTCCAAAGAGGTGAAGAATAATGAGGACTTACAGTGATCATTAAATCTGATGATTAAGTGGGAAAAACCTGTCAGAGAAAGAAATTTCTTCACTGTCCTGGTTAGGGTTGGGTTGTAGTGGTTAAGACTCAGTGGATCTGGAAACAGAAGCCAAAAGTATAGATTTCTTTTAAGAACTAAACAGCTTATTTTTAGGGACTTGAGGAATGGTTCTTTCTTTCTCCCTTCCCTTCCCTTCCCTTCCCTTCCCTTCCCTTCCCTCCTTCCCTCTTCCTTCCTTCCTTCCTTCCTTCCTTCCTTCCTTCCTTCCTTCCTTCCTTCCTTCCTTCCCTTCCCTTCCCTTCCCTTCCTTCCTTCCTTCCTTCCTTCCTTCCTTCCTTCCTTCCTTCCTTCCTTCCTTCCTTCCAACTATGAAAGACCATCTGTTTTTGGATCTTTAGGCTAAAGATCCAAAATTCTGGTAGAGGCTAGACATTTGGGAGACATGATAGAAAAAGATGGAAATGAAATCAAGACCCTGATTAAGACGTAGCCATGAAACCAGAAAGAATTGGAAGATAGATGAACAGAAAAGTATGTAAGGTCATTTTACTATTCCTGTAATCAGAGATTTGGGGTTGCAAAGAAAATAGATGGGGAGATTGAAATGATATCATTTCTATCTCTAATAAAGTAAGAGGTCAATTTATCTAATAATTATTTCATGTTTGAGATGTTAAGCCAACTGGATCATGTATAAAATGAAGTTTTGAGGCATTTTTATTTAAAGTCCTCCACAATAAAGTGCTCTGAATATACTACATATAGACCCCATTTTTAATTTTAAAAAATCCAACAGACATTATCATGCCCAACAGCCTACTTTCAAAGAATAACAGCATAAAGAAAGGTTATATGGATCACTTAAAGTCACATGGCTCTTTAGAGGTTGAATCAGAACTATCATGGAATCTTGTTTCTGGAAATCTTGTATTTCTTCTTCTATATTACTGCCGGTTTACAAAATTTGAGATGATCCGATGGTGGTAGGCAGCTGATTAAGGTAGCTGGTTTTACAATGAGAGGTGAGAGCTAAAAGCCAAGTTCTTTTTTTTTATTGAAATATAATTCACAAATCACAACATTTGCCCCTTAAATGTGTGCAGTTGAAGGATTTTAGCGCATTGACAGATTTGTGCAACTCTCACTGTTACATAATTCCAGAACACTTTCATCACTCCAAAAGAAAAATTCATGCCCATCAACAGTCACTCCACATCATCACACCACTGCTACCACCAAAGCCTCTTGCAACCTCTAATCTCTTTTCTGTCTATCAATTTGCCTATTCTGGACATTTTATATAAGTAAATTATACACTATGTAGCATTTTGTGTTTGGCTTCTTTCAATTAACACAAAGTTTTCAAGGATTTCTTCCTGTTGCAGCATATTATTAGTACTCCGTTTCTTTTTGTGGCAAAATAATACTCCATTGTATGGATCTATCACATTTTGTTTATCCATTTGTCAATTGATAGGCATTTATGATGTTTCCACTTTTTTCTGACATGAATACTGCTATGACATTCTTTTTTTTTTTTTTTGTATTTTTCTGAAGCTGGAAACGGGGAGAGACAGTCAGACAGACTCCCGCATACGCCCGACCGGGATCCACCTGGCACGCCCACCAGGGGCGACGCTCTGCCCACCAGGAGGCGATGCTCTGCCCCTCCGGGGCGTCGCTCTGCCGTGACCAGAGCCACTCTAGCACCTGGGGCAGAGGCCAAGGAGCCATCCCCAGCGCCCGGGCCATCCTTGCTCCAATGAAGCTTCGGCTGCGGGAGGGGAAGAGAGAGACAGAGAAGAAGGAGGGGGGGTGGAGAAGCAAATGGGCGCTTCTCCTATGTGCCCTGGCCGGGAATCGAACCCGGGTCCCCCGCACGCCAGGCCAATGCTCTACCGCTGAGCCAACCGGCCAGGGCCTGCTATGACATTCTTATACAAGTTTTGTATCAACATGTTTTCAATTCCCTTGATGCGTAAGAATGGACTTACTGAATTATATATATATACACACACACATATAATTATATCTTGTTTTATTAATATTTTCTATAGTTTTTCTGATCTCTATTTCATTTATTTCTGCTCTGATTTGTATTATTTCCTTTCTTCTTCTAGTTTTGGGTTTTATTTGTTCTTTTTCTAGTTCCTTAAGGTGTGAAGTTAAGTGGTTTACTTGGACTCTCTTGTTTGTTCATATAAGCTTGTAATGATATAAACTTCCCTCTTATTACTGCTTTTGCTGCGTCCCATAGTATTGTCATTTTCATTTGTCTGTATATATCTTTTGATCTCTACGCTTATTTCTTTTTTGACCCATTCACATTTAAAAGTATGTTGATTAGTTTCCATATTTTTGTGGGTTTTTCCCCTCTTTTCTGCAGTTGAATTCTAGTTTCAAGGCTTTATGATCAGAAAATATGCTTGGTACAATTTCGATTTTTCTGAATTTGCTGATGTTATTTTTGTGGCCCAACATATGGTCAATTCTTGAGAATGTTCCATGTACACTAGAGAAAAATGTATACTCAGTTGCTTTGGAATGAAATGTCATGTAGATGTCTATCATATCCAGGTACTCTAGTGTTTTGTTTAAGGCCAATATATCTTTCTTGATTTTCTGTTTGGATGAACTATCTAGAGCCGTCAGCGGTGTATTGAGGTCTCCAAGTATGATTGTATTTTTGTCAGTTATTGTTTTTAGGTCAATAAGTAGCTGTCTTATATATTTTGGTGCTCCTTGGTTTGGTGCATATATATTAAGAATTGTTATGTCTTCGTGATTCAGTGTCCCCTTAATCATTATGAAATGACCATTTTTGTCTCTGAGTACTTTTGCTGTCTTGTAGTCACCATTGTTAGATATGAGTATTGCTATACCTACTTTTTTTTGGATGTTATTTGCTTGGAGTATTGTTTTACAGCCTTTCACTTTGAATTTGTTTTTACCCTTGTTGCTTAGATGTGTTTCTTGTAGGCAGCATACAGTTGGATTTTCTTTTTTAATCCATTCTGCTACTCTATGCCTTTTTTTTTTTTTTTTGTATTTTTCCAAAGCCAGAAACAGGGAGGCAGTCAGACAGACTCCCGCATGCGCCCGACCGGGATCCACCCGGCACGCCCACCAGGGGGCGATGCTCTGCCCATCCAGGGTGTCGCTCTGTTGCGACCAGAGCCACTCTAGCGCCTGAGGCAGAGGCCACAGAACCATCCTCAGTGCCCGGATCAACTTTGCTCCAATGGAGCCTTGGCTGTGGGAGGGGAAGAGAGAAACAGAGAGGAAGGAGAGGGGGAAGGGTGGAGAAGCAGATGGGTGCTTTTCCTATGTGCCCTGGCTGGGAATTGAACCTGGGACTCCTGCACACCAGGCCGACGCTCTACCACTGAGCGAACTGGCCAGGGCTACTCTACTCCTTTTTATTGGTGAGTTAATCCATTTACATTTAGTGTAATTATTGACACTTGTGGGTTCCCTATTGCCATTTTATAAATTGCTTTCTGTTAGTTTTGTATCTTGTTTGATTCTTCTCTTTTGTTTTTCTATCATTTGTTTTTGTTTGTTTGTAATCCATACTTCTTTCCTCTGTTGCTACCTTTTATGCTTCTGTGGTGATTTTTTCAATGGTGGTTACCATTAAGTAATGAAAAGGGTATCTACCATGTTCATTGTAGTACACTATCTTATGAGTGCTTCTGCACTCCATCATCCTTTGCTATTGTTAATCCCCATCCTCTCACCCCCCCCTTTCTTTTTGTTGTTGTCACAGTTTAAATTTGGTTTTATTTTGTTCTTCTTGGAGCTTTTACTTGTGGTTTTGTTTTTTTTTTTTTTTTTTGTTCTTTGTATCTGATTGGAGAACCCCCTTTAGTAATTCCTGGAGTGGGGGTTTTCTGATGATAAATTTCCTCATCTTTTCTGTATCTGTGAATGTTTTTGTTTCTCCTTCATATTTGAAGGATAGCTTTGATGGGTATAGTATTCGTGGCTGAAAGTTCCTCTCTTTCAGGACTTTAAATATTAGGGTCCACTCTCTTCTAGTTTGTAGAGTTTCTGTTGAGAAATGTGATGATAATCTAATGGGCCTTCCTTTATATGTTGTATTTTTCTTTTCCCTGGCTGCCTTGAGAATTTTTTCTTTGCCGTTGGTTTGTGCCAATTTCATTATGATGTGCCTTGGAGTAGGTTTGTTGGGGTTAAGAAAACTCGGAGTTCTGTTTGCTTCTTGAATTTCAGGCTTTAGTTCTTTCCACAGGCTTGGGAAGTTCTCATCTATTATTTGTTTGAGTATGTTCTCCATTCCATTTTCTCTCTCTTCTCCCTCTTATATACCTATTATTCTTATGTTACTCTTTTTGATGGAGTCAGACAATTCCTGTAGGGCTTTCTAATTTTTTTTTTAATTTTTGAGTCTCTTTTTTCTTCTCTCTGTTGTGCTAAAGTTGCTTGTCTTCTATGTCACTAATCCTACCCTCTATCTGGCCTGTTCTATTAGCTAAGCTTGTTACCTCATTTTTCAGTTCATGAATTGAGTTTTTCATCTCTGTTTGATTTGTTTTTATCGTTTCAATTTCCTTGGTAATATATTCTTTGTGTTCATTGAGTTGTTTTCTGAGCTCCCTAAATTGCCTTTCTGTGTTTTCTTGTATATCTCTGAGTATTTTTATGATTTCTATTTTAAATTCTCTGTCATTTAGCTCCAAGGTTTCCAATATATTAAATTTTTATCCATAGATTTTTTTCCTCATCTATCTGTGCTACATCTCTGTCTTTTGTGTCCATGATATTCGATTTCCTTTTCCTTAATGGCATCTGAGGGTGGTTTTGTTGATAACACTAATGAGAATTAATGAAAGATAAAAAGTAAAGTCAAATAAAAAAAAGAAAATATATTATTTCCCTTTTTTTCCCCTCTCCTCTCCTCCTTGAGAAAAAATCATGATGAACTGTGAATTATATTGTGCTAAATGGAACAAAAACTACCTATAACAGAGGGCCTGAGTTGGGGAGATATAATAAAGGGGCACTAAAGGAGGTAGGGACCCACAAAATGCAAAAGAGGAAAAAATTTGGGTTAAGAATAAAATGATTTGCTTGTAAGTGATGGTCAACTAAGAGATATAATGAGAAGGATAAGAGGGAAACAGGAAAAAGGGAAAAAAATTAAAAAATTACTATTGTATTAAGTGGAGCAAAAACTAGATAGAATAGAGAGCTGGGGTTGGGAGGAATGCTAATGAGTTAAAAAGCAAAGTAAAATGTACCCAAAGTGCCACAAAAAAAAAATTTGCATCCCAAATAAAATAATTTGTTCCTGATTGAGGATTGAATGAGAGGAAAAGTAAAGGAGAAAAGAAGAATTTAATGTAGAGGGAGAAAAAAAGAAAGAGGAAAAAGGAAGAAGAAAAAAACAAAAAGAAAGAGAGAGAGAGAGGGAGAGAGAGAGTTAAGGCTTTTAGAGTGCAACCCTCTTAGAGAGAAAGGAAAGAAAGAAAATGGGAAATGTAAAACTTATGGGTAGTGTAGTTCAAGAAGAGGAAAGAATAAAATGGGCATAAAATAAAAGGACCAAGGTGGAAGAAAAAGAAAATAATCAAGATAAAAAATGAAAGAAACAAAATAAATGAAAAAAGTTATAAAGTCTGTGGATTTTTGTTGATTTTGAGAGGCTATCTTCTTCCTTTTTCTTTCTTCTCCCTCTTCCTGGTCGGTGACCCTGTACCCTAGGCTCTGCCCCTGTGACACGCTTAGGTAGAGATTTGCAGTTGATAAGTCTCTATGGCAATGTCATATATTAGGCTTCAGTCTTGTTGGCAGTCAAGGCTCGTTAGTATTTGCAGGCTCTGACAATGAAAGAGTCCGTTTTCCTGGAGCCTCTCTCCTAGTCTCTCTTTTCTGAATTAGCAGCCTGATGATCCAGCTATGGGGTTGCTGCTGCCTCTGCCTAGAGAGTAAGAGACTCAAAGAGCTGGAAAATCCCCACTCTTTTCCCACTCAGCACAGGGCTCTGTGTAAAGCTCTGTCAGTCAGAGCCGCCAGTGTAATCAGGTGGAGCTGGGAGCCAATTGCTCTCAAGGTGCCTTTCTATTCACCTCCAGGCATGTCCAGTATGCCTCAGCACTCTGTGGGACCACTCTCCCCAGGCTTTTTGCAATTTGTAACCTGTTTTGGCTGGGAAGAAGATGCTCTAGTCGCTGCTTGCAGAACAGGAGTTCTTAAAAGTTGCCAAGACCCTCTTTTTAATGTAAAGCCCTGAGTATGAGAGTTCTGCCAATCAGAAGTTGCCCCCACACCTACGTGCATAGCAAGAGGCACTGAAAAATATCAAGCCTCTTGTCTTAGATCACTGAACTGAGAGATATCTTGTCAGTTAGAGCCACATCGGTCAGTTGGGAGGTGAGCAGACTGTGGGTTAAGCTAATTTCAGCGATTGGATCCGCAGATCTGCTCCCGAGTCAGACTGCAAGCTGCTTGTGCACCCCTCCCTTTAACGCTTTTGTATTTTTTTTTCTTCCCGGGGATGTTAGCTTGAATGGCTGGGTGAGGTGCCCTGCCCGCCCAGAGAAGTTCCAGCATAGGGAAGTTCGCTTTCCCTGCACTCCACGTGATCCGCTGTTCAGGGTGCAGGGACCACACCGAGATTCTGGTCACAGCTCACGCAGAAGCCTCTGACCCTGCCCCTCTGTCCAGGAACATGGGCGCCCACTCCTGGGGTGCTAGGAGGAACCTCTCACACACTATCCGCGCTCACCGACCAGGATATTGGGGCTAATGGCAGCCACCGCTTGCCCATTTTTGCCAGGGTCTGGCGCGGGCATTAGCGCATGTTGGCTGGTTCGCCGCAGGCACAGTCTTTCCTCAACTTGGACATCTGTGCACAGCCTGGCTTTCTCCACACCCTTTGCCCCCCTTAGCCCCCACTCTCTCTCAGTTCCAAGTGAAAGCAGCCCTTATTAAGGTTAGTAAGGAAGGTGGAGTGTTCCTTTCTCCATCTTATTTCCTTCGGGTTTGATTATATATTTAGTCAATTTTTCACTTGATCATACCTTAGTTTTCAGTGTGTGCGACTTCTAGATGTTTCAAGGATAGATTTTCTGTCTCTGGTTGAAGAACTTGTTGAAATTTGGGGGAGATTTATCAGTAGTGCTCCTCATGGCGCCATTTCTCTGATGTCACTCTTAAAGTGAGTTTTGATAGGCGTCTACTTGTGGTACTTAGAATCGATTGGCTACATTAAAGGAATGATGTAAATTTATTTTAAAATGTCAGTATTTACAACTTTTTAGAAATTATATCCTTTGTAATTACTTAATCTTATAATTAAAAAATTTACATTGTGTTAAAAATATATTAAAACTGGCACAGGCCAGATATTCAAAGGTTTGGAGCATTATCCTTCTATACCAAAGTTGCGGTATCGATCCCTGGTAAGAGCACATACAAGAATCAACCAATGAATGCATAAGTAAATGGAACCACAAATTGATGTTTTTCTTTTTCTTTGTTTTTCTTTTTTTACAGAGACAGAGAGTCATAGAGAGGAATAGATAGGGACTGACAGACAGGAGAGAGATAAGAAGCATCAATCATCAGTTTTTTGTTGCAGCACCTTAGTTGTTCATTAATTGCTTTCTCATATGTGCCCTGACTGAAGGCCTTCAGCAGACTGAGTAACCCCTTGCTCGAGCCAGAGACCTTAGGTCCAAACTGGTGAGCTTTTTGCTCAAAGCAGATGAGCCCGTGCTCAAGCTGGCAACCCCGGGGTCTCGAACCTGGGTCCTCCACATCCCTGTTCGACGCTCCATCCACTGTACCACCGCCTGGTCAGGCACAAATTGATGTTTCTCTCTCTCTCTCTTTCCCCCTTTCCTCTCTCTAAAATCAATAAATAAAAATTTAAAAAATATTGAAATTAAAGCATTCCACAGATTTGCTGAAATCCCTATCAAAATCTCAATATTTCTTGCAAGAAATAAAATTCTTATGGAATCTTATGGGAATTCAAAGAACCAAAGCAATCTTGAAAAGGAAGAACAAAGTTGGAAGAATCATACTTTCTGATTTCAAACCTTGCTTCAAAGCCACACACAGTACTTAAAACAGTGTGGTACTGGCTTAAAGGCAGGCACATAGGCCAATGGACTAGAGTAGAGAGCCCTGAAATCATCCATTGTATGTACAGCCCAATGATTTTCAACAAGGTGCTAAGATCCTTCAATGGGAAAGGACTGTCTTTTCAACAGATGTAGAGAAAACTTGGTATCCAAATGCAAAAGAAAATTCAGCCTTTACAATATAACATACAGCAAAAATAATTCAAAATTGATCAAAGTCCTAAATATGATGACTAAAACTATAAAACCCTTAGGAGAAAATATTAAGGAGACAACATGACATTGGATTTGGCAGTGATTTCTTGGGTATGACACCAAAAGCACAGATAATGCTGATAAGTTGTACTTGAAAATTAAAAAAATTTGTACATCAAAAAATACTACCAACAAAGTGAAAAGACAACCCACAGAATGGGGAAAAATATTTGCAAGTTGTATATCTGATAAAGGATTGATATCTGGTATGCATAAGAACTGCAACTCAAAAACAACAAGAAAGCCCAGTTCAAAAATCAGTGACGGACTTGAATAGACATTTCTCCAAAGATTATACACAAATGGCCAATAAGCACATGAAAAGTTGCTCAGGATTTCTAACCATTAGAAAAATGAAACTCTTAACCACAATGAGAAAGATACCAATTTTCACCCACTAGGATGGCTACTATATATTTTTTAATTGAAAATAAATGTTGATGAGAATATGGAGAAATTGGAATGTTTGTGCTTTGTTGGTAAGAAAGTAAAATGGTGCAGAATGGTGCAGCTGTTATGGAAGACAATATGGAGGTTTCTCAGAAATTTAAACATAAAATTAATATAATTCAGCAATCCCACTTCTAGATATATACCCAAAAGTATTGAGCCTGACCAGTGGTGGCGCAGTGGATAGAGCACCAACCCAGGACGCTGAAGACCCACATTCAAAACCCTAACGTCGCTGGCTGGAGTGTGGGCCCACCCAGCTTGAGTGTGGGGTCTTCAGTTTGAGTGTGGGATTATAGACATGACCCTATAGTCACTGGCTTGAGCAAGGGGTCACGGGCTCAGCTGGAGCCCCCCAGTCAAGGTATATATAAGAAACAATCAGTGAACAACTAAAGTGCCGCAAATGCGAGTTGATGTTTCTCATCTTTCTCCGTTTCTATCTCTCTGTCTGTCTGTATCTCTGTTGCTCTCTCTCACACACACACACACACAAAAAGAATAGAAAACAAGGACTCAAACATGTATTTGGACACCAATGTTCACAGTAGCCAAAAGGTAGAAACAACCCAAGTATTCATCAGTAGATGCATGAATAAGGAAAATATGATACATACATACAATGAAGTATTATTCAGCCTTTAAAAGGAATGAAATTCTGATAACTGCTACAACATGAATAAACCTTGAAAACATTATTCTAAGAGATATGTATAACACAGATAGAAAAGGGCAGATATTGCATTATTCTAGTTATATGACATAACTAGAATAGATACGTTCATAAAGACTGAAAGTAAACGAATGGTTACCAAGAACGGAGGTGGGAGTGGGGTTTGGGGAATGGAAAGGTACTGTTTATGGGAGCAGTTTCATTTTGGGATGATGAGAAAGTTCTGGAGATGGATAGTGGTAATGGTTTTACAACAGTGTGAATGGACTTAATGTCACTGAACTGTACAATTTAATGGTTAAAATGGTAAATTTTATGTTATATATATTTTACCACAATGAAATAAATAAAAGTTTATTGAAACAGTTTTTTAGACTTTAGATACGCAGTTTTTCAGATTCCTCTTAGGCATATATGCATAGCTCTTCGCATATTTGAAGAACTCCTGTCTAGTGTCCTTCACAGTCTTAACTCAGTCCTATCCTCTCACTTAATTTTTCTTATTCTAGTCACCTGGAAATTCACATCTGCTATAGTTATATGCAAGTTGTTCCAAACACCTTTAATGCCTCTTCTACCCCACCCCCACAGAATTGATGAATGGAATCTGATACTTCAAGATCCAGCCCAAGTGCCTACCACCTTTGGAAAAGCTGTGGTGACTCCTAGAAACAGAACCCATACCTCTCTCTATTATGTTCTCAAAGAACTTTCCCATACCTCTGATTTGTCCCAAGCCTGTCCCCACCTAGACTGAATTCTTTAAGGGCAGAGATGATATTTGCTTCACCTTTGTGACACCCATGCATAGCACAGAGCATAATTTGAAACAGAATCATTGTAAATAGTTCAGTAACTGAATTTTAAAATAATGCTTACTACTTATTTTGTTATATATACTCCTTCTCTGAGAGAATAGACCTTTCCCCAATTACCAGAACAAGCAAATAAGAAGAAATGTCACACCTTGTCCAGGCTACAGGCACTGTGTGGCTGATGGAGGTGGAAAGACAGCATCAAAATTCTGCTGCCTTCTCATGACCCTGATTTGTGGGGAGCCAGGCTTTAAATCTTACTGTCAGTGTGTTAAGAGCATTATTTTATTGGTTATAAAACACATGTTCTCTAATATTTGCCATAGGTTCTGTCCATAAATGAAGTGATCTTATACATATTTCTGCTACCCTTTCCATAATAAACCCCCTGCCACTGTTCCAACACCAGGAGGTTGGAAACAATTGTGTCATTAATGAACTATAGCAGATCCTAACCAATGACCTCCAGATGAAAGACTCATTATTTCATTACTGGTCTCCAGAGCTATTTGGTCCCCTAACACTGTAGCACAGGATTTGGACTGAAGAGTCTAAACCTTGAACTATAAAAAATGTAAGTAGTCCTTGACATAATTTGGAGCGATTACATTCTATTGTGCCAAGAATTCCTTATTAAAAATCAATTTAATTGTGCATACACCATCTGGTCAGTATTATAGTCTTTTATGTGAGGGAAACACGATTTTGTATTTACCTCATGTTTCACAGTGTGAGCATGTAATTTTGCAGAAACAGAGGCATTTTGTAGCACTGAAAAGTTTGTAATTAAGGAAAGTTTAAAAGTGTTTACCAGACTTTGTTTTACTAACTGTTTGTGACTTCTGAGCTATAAGATTCAACTTCCTGCATCATATGGGATTTTAATGGAAAAGAAAATACTAAAATAAGAAATTTATATGTGCATATCATATACTACATTTATTTGCTTATTACATTTATGTTTTATTCTTTTTAGATTCTAATTCAACATAATTTAAAATGTCACATTAGTATTAATGTGGGTTTTTATTCAAAGAATAGAAAGAGGGAGGTTTCCTTTTGATTGTCTACTTGATTGTTTTCAACCATGTTAGCAAAAAAACCCATAATATTTTAGCTCAAAATCTTGCAGGCAAATGTTTCAAACCAGAGTGGTTGTATTTTGTTAAGAAAAATGGGGCAAATTTTTGCAGCCTGTGTTTCAAAACAGTTTATACCCTTATCTATCTATCTATCTATCTATCTATCTATCTATCTATCTATCTATCTATCTATCATTTATTTTTATTAAGTGAGAGGCGGGGAGGCAGAGACAGAGTCCTGCATGTGCTCCAACCAAGATCCTCCCAGCAAGCTCCTACCAGGTCATGCTCTGCCCAACTGGGCCGCAGCTCCATTGCTCAGCATCCAAGCTATTTTAGCGCCTGAGGCCATCCTCAGTGCCTGAGGCCAACTTTGAACCATTTGAGCAATGGCTGCAGAGGGGAAGAGAGAGGGTTGGGGATGGGGTTGGAGGAGAAGCAGGTCTCCTGTGTGTCCTGCCTGAGAATCAAACCCAGGACTTCCACATGCTGAGCCAATGCTCTACCACTAGGCTAACCTGCCAGGGTCCTGTTTATATTCTAATTTAAAAAGGATACTTTTGCTTCCTTACATGGCATTAGAAGCTTAAGAGTTAGATCACTTTCTTAATAAATTTTTGATATGCTTCTGTGCATATAGTTTTTAAGTATTTTGTTGATGTTACAGTCTTGAAATAGCAGCAGTCCCCTGGCCTGATAGCTCTGTTGGTTAGAGCATTGTTCTGAGATACAAAGGTTGCAGGTTCTATCCCTAGTCAGGGCACAAACAGGGACAGATCGATGTTTCTGTCTCCCTGTCTCTCTGTCTTCCTCCCTTCTAATCTCTAAAATTGGTAAATAAATTTTAAAATAAAATAGCAGCAGCATTATAAGTCAGTAGCCATAAATACTGATTCAATTTTGAATTGCCTTAATGTTGATGTTTTTGAAAAATCACTATTTGTCATATAGGGTCTACTGTTAATAACTGTAGTTTATTAAACACTTATTTGATTCTAGTCATAATCATCCATGTGCCCTGATTTGTGAAATGGAGAAAATGCCTACTTATCACTATGAAGTTTCTACGAGAGTGGTGCAAGATTCTTGGCACACAGTAATCATTAAATGCAGGTTAGCCATCATCATCAAAAAGAGCAAAAATGGCCTGACCAGGCAGTGGTGCAGTTGATAGAGCATTGGACTGGGACGCAGAGGACCCAGGTTCGAAACCCCAAAGTCACTGGCTTGAGCGCTGGCTCATCTGGTTTGAGCAAGGCTCACCAGCTTGAATCCAAGGTCACCAGCTTGAGCAAGGGGTCACTCACTCTGCTGTAGTCCCTCGGTCAAGGCACATACGAGAAAACAATCACTGAACAACTAAGGAGCTGCAACAAAGAATTGATGTTTCTCATCTCTCTCCCTTCCTGTCTATCTCTATCTGTCTCTCTGTCTCTGACACATAAAAAAAGTGAGCAAAATTGAAAATTCGGCAGTGTGTGGTTTTCTTTTATTTATGCATTAGCAAATGAAGTTAGGAGAGATTAAGGAAGAATCCTGTGCTTGAATAGCAACTAAGTGCTTATACTAGTATGAATCTTATTTGTCCAATTCCATGGTCTTCCCTATGCTCACATGAATGTGATCTTACTAGTCCACATGTATTCATTTATTTAACATCAACTATATGCCAAACAGTGCACTAGGTCCTGGGCATGTAATAGTAAGTGAAATAGATATAATTTCTACACATATCTTACAAATGGTACAACAGATTTGATAGATAATAGAACAAAAATTATAGGTTGTGACAAGCTAAGAGAGAACTGAGCATTGTGCAGTGCTAGAAAATAGCAAGGATTTTTTTCTACATAAAATCCTTTAATAAGCTTATTTATTTAACAATAATAGAGATGTATAAAGAAAAAATAATTTCCCTTCATCTGCCTCCATTTCTGCTCAAGTAATCAATGGAAATTAATTTAGATACATAGGCATTTTTGTTGTGGTTTTACAAAAAATAAATTCTATATGCATTATTCTTTAACTTTCAGTATTGTTTGTTTGCCTTAAAAAGTCCCTAGAAGTTTTATAAGTGGTATTTGCTGCAAGCATTTCCTCAGAAAGAGGAAACCCTTCAAAGATTTATTTTTGGCTTATGCTTTATTTTTTATTGAATTTATTGAGGTGACATTAGTTAATAAAATTATATAGGTTTCAGGTGTACAATTCTATTATACATCATCTGAATATTGTATTGTGTGCTCATCCTTCAAAGTCAAGTCTCCTTCCATCACTGTTTATCCCCATTGACCCACTTCTACCATCTCTCATCCCCCTTTCCCTCTTGTAATTCCATACTGTTTTCTGTGTTTATGAGGTGGTTGGTTTTTGTTTGTTTGTTTTGCTTAATCCCTTCACCCTTTTCATTCAACCCCATACGCTACCGCCTCTGACAGCTGTCATTTCTTCTTCTTATCTATGGGTCTGATTCTAACTTGTTAGTTTATTTTGTTCATTATATTCTACATATAAGTGAAATCATATGGTATTTGTCTTTCTCTGCCTGGTTTATTTCACTTAGCATACTAACCTCCAAGTCCATCCATGCCATCGCAAAAGGTAAGATTTCCTTTTTTTTCACAGCCGCGTAATATTCCATTGTATATATGTACCACTGCTTTTTAATCCACTCGTCCTCTGATGGACACTGGGACTATTTCCAAATCTTGGTTGTTATAAATAATGCTGCAGTGAACATAGGGGTTCATATATTCTTTTGAATTAGTGTTTTGGGTTTCTTAGGATATATTTTTAGAAGTGGGATAACTGGGTTATAAGGCAGTTCTGTTTTTAATTCTTTTGAGGTGACTCCATACTGCTTTCCACAATGGCTGTACCAATCTGCATTCTCACCAACAGTACACTAGAGTTCCCTTTTCTTCACATCCTTGTCAACACTTGTTTGTTGATTTATTGATGAGTGCCATTCTGACAGGTGTGAAGTGATATCTCATTGTGGTTTTAATTTACATCCTACTGATGATTAGTGACATTGAGCATTTTTTTCATGTCTATTGGCCATCTGTGTGTCCTCTTTGGAGAAATGTTTATTGAAGTTTTTTGCCCATTTTTAAACTGGATTGTTTGTTTTCATTGGTGTTGAGTTTTATAACTTCTTTATAAATTTTAGATGTTAAGACCTTTTCAGATATACCATTGGCAAATATGTTCTTTCATTCAGTGGGTTGTTTTTTCATTTTGTTGATGGTTTTCTTTGCTGTGTAAAAGCTTTTTGGTTAGATGTAGTCCCATTTGTTTCTCTTTTCTCTCATTTCCCTTACCTGAGGTGATATATCTGAAAAAAATATTGCTATGAGAAATGTCTGAAATTTTACTGCATATATTTTTTATAGTTTCATCTCTAATATTTAATTAAGTCTTTAATCTATTTTGAGTTTATTCTTATGTATAGTGTAAGAAGGTGGTCTAGTTTCATTTTTCATATGTATCTCTCCAGTTTTCCTAACACCATTTATTGAATAGACAATCCTTACTCCATTTTATCCTCTTGTGTCCCTTGTCAAATATTAATTGACCATAAAGGCATGTTTATACCTGGGCTCTCTAGTCTGTTCCACTGATCTGTATTTCTGTTTTTATGCCAGTACCATGCTTTTTTTTATTATTATTATGGTCTTATAGTATGGTTTGATATCAAGTAGTGTGATTCCTCTAATTGTGTTCTTCTTTCTCGAGATTGTTGTGGCTATTTGTGGTTTAATATAAATTTTTGGAATATCTGTTCTAGTTCTGTGAAATACATCATTGGTATTTTGATAGGAATTGCACTGAATCTATAGATTGCTTTGGGTAGATGGGCATTGTAATGATGTTAGCTCTTCTAATCCATGAACACAGTATGTACTTCCACTTATTTGTATCTTCCTCAGTTTCTTCTTCGGTGTCTTAAAATTTCCGAGTATAGATCTTTTATATCCTTGGTTAAATTTGTTCCTAGATATTTCACTTCTTAAAAGGAACTATTAATGGGATTGTTTTCTTAGTTTTCCTTTCTGATAGTTCATTGTTGGTGTATAAAAATGCAACTGATTTCTAGATATTTATTTTCTGTTCTGCTACTTTATTGAATTCAGTTTATCAATTCTAATTGTTTTTTGTTTGGTGGAATCTTTAGTGTTCTCTATATTCAGTATCAGGTCATCTGCAATAATGACAGTCTTACTTTTTCCTTTGTAATTTGGATACTTTTTATTTATTCTTCTTGTCTGATGTGCCTAGGACTTCTAGTACTGTGTTGAATAAGAGTGGTAAAAGCAAACCTCCCTGTCTTGTTCTTGATCTTAAAGGAAATGCTTGTAGTATTTTCTCATTGAATATAATGTTGGCTGTGGATTTGTCATATACGGCCTTGATTAGGTCTCCATAGATTTTAGAGATGAAGCCCTGCCCACTTCATTTAATTCTGGCTACTTACTCCCATCACTTATTGGACAAAAGATACTTAAGGGGGAAGTTTTTATGGTATCTTATTATTATTATTTTTATTATTGATTATGATAACCCAGCTCCATAACAGCAACTCTGATTTTTCCCGTTGATTTCCTACCTACCTACTGACCTGCCTATGTATTTTGTCATTTTTTTTGTCAATCTAATGCTATTTATTTGGCATACATTTCTTTATTAACATAGGTATAGATTTAACATTGTAAAAAATAAATGCTCATTATTTCATAGACTTGCTACGTTCACCCCCTAATAAAAAACTATATAGTACTCTTTTTACCAGTGCTTTTTGTTTGGGTTTTGTTGTTGTTCTCTGCTGTTAACAATACTGGAAGAAAAAAATATGTTTTTATATAAAGGTGTTTTTATTGATAAATAATGTCTTTCGAAAAGTAGAATTTTTAGATGTAGCCAATACTTATTTTTTTAACCTAACACGTATTACCATATCAAATCCCAAAAATAATTGTAGTGTTTTTTCCTTTTAAACAAATATGACTAATGCCAGTTAATCAGCTCAGAACTGATGTGCAAATAGTATATCATGATGTTACTGTCACTTTAGTGAGAAACCATATGGCTTTTATTTAATTATTCAGTGTAGGGTACTTTGCTACTTCAATGCTCTACCATGGGCCTTGGAAGAACAGAGTAAATTGAGAAACAGGTCCTCCCATTCTCAAATAAAGAAACCATCTACATATATCAACTGTTAGTTGAGAACCTGAGTGACGGCAGCTACAGCCTGCTGAGATTGTACAATGGCACTGGGACCTCTAGACAGGAGTCTGTGCAATTAGCCAAGACGGTTACTGAATTTTTGGCAATGAGGCAACAGTTAAAGCAAAGAAGAATTTTTTTCCAAGAAGGAAAAGCTATTTAATAAGTTTGGGTCAGTTTGCTCATAACAGCACTATGTTTGAGGACCAAAAACCCCAGGAGCTTGGCAAGCCATCAGTGCTTGGCAGGTCTTCCCATCAACTTACCAAGTCTAAGGCTGTCCAGGCAGAACCTGGCTCTCTCAGCTTTGACTGTATTCATTTAATAGCATTCCTAGTTAACAAGAAAGTAAAGGCAGAGGAATCTTTTTCCCCATTAATCCAGAAAAGTAAAATTTAGTGGCTATAAGCAAACTGTGGGCCAAGAAACTGCACATCAGAAGGGGGCCAAGCCGTCTGCTTGCATTGAGGGCTGTGTTTGGTATAGCTTGGAAATTATGGTCCACCAAAAATGACATTAATGTTTAGGAATTGGTTGGTACTTTTTTTTTTTTGTATGTGAATTAACATTTGTATATAACTAACCAGTATGAAAGTCTGATTTTATAGTTTGTCAGGGGGCCATTGTGTACCTGTCTTATGAATAAATAAAATAAAAATTAAGTACATTTGTATAAATATTTTAAAATAGTATGTTCTTCTATTTTTTCCATTTTACCTATGGAAATCTTGCCAAAATGAAATCAAGTTTGAGTGTTTAGTTTACAATATAAGAGAAAACCAGTTCATGGATTTTGAAATTAAAGAATGGTTTTTTGTTTGTTTATTTTGGTTTTAATTTTGCTCTTTACCAAATAAATATTTCCAATGCAGTAAACTGGTCTGATCATCTAATGATGAATCCATCATTTGAATGAAGATTGAAATTGAACTGGAAATGCTAAGAATGCTTGTTTATACTTTCCAAGAAGCTACAGCACCTGCAACTGATAAAAATTAGTACAAACATATCAAAAATGCTTTAAAAAACATGTGACCAAGCCAGTGCCAGCTTGGACAGAATCAGAACATTGGCTCCTTATGGGAAATATTTCCGCATTCAGCTAATCAAGAACATTAATCTGAAGTGAAGATTGAAATTTTTTTATGGTTCATGGTGGCTTTAAACAGAGGTTAATGCTGAGGAAGAGATACTTGATTTCTTAGGAGTTTTTTCCCTTACTGTATATTTTCAACAACTAGAGTGTTTCAGTTAAGTAAAATTCAATCTGTCTTTTTTTTATCTATTGATTTTATAGAGAGAGGCATAGAGAGAGACAGAGACAGACAGAAAATCAATTTGTTCCTGTATGTGCCCTGACCAGCGATCAAACCAGCAACCTCTGCAATATCTGGACAGTGCTCTAAGCAACCAAGTTATCTGGCCAGGGCCAAATTTTTCTGTCTCTAAAGTAATTTCTCATTACTTATTTATAAGGCTGTATTTCTCTTTCAGGAATCTATGTGAAGTTTTGGATACACATTCAGTGCTTCTATGACCTCTAAAGAATATGGCCTTTGGTTCCCTGTATGAGATCAGGTTAGAGGGGAGTCACTCTAAAATAAATAAAACTTTCTGAACTCACACATAATTGTGGCTTCATGTAACCTGTCACATGTCATTGTTTTGCTTATAACAAACATCTGTTACCACAAGATTTCTAATTTTTATCCAGTTGACCTATTGAATTTATTTTTTCATTCAGAGTTGACATTTTGGACTAGGTAATTCTTTGTTGTAGGGGGCTCCCTGGACATTTTAGGACAGTTAGCAGAATATTTTACCTTCAACCACTAAATGCCAATAACGTTCTCAGGAACGTCTCCAGATACTGTCAAAGTCTACTTGGAGGAAAAATGAATCCTAGTTGAGAATTACTGCTTGAAACAGTTATACCAATAAAACATGAACAGGTTTTAAAAGCTCAGAACAGTATAAGAGGTATAACTGAGTCTCCATCCTACTGCCTAGAACACTTTTGCTATCTAAAATAAGAATATTAGTAATTTCTTATATGTCTTCCTAAAAGTTACCATGCATATGAGTATATCATCTATCCTGTACAATCATGACATTCAACATATAACTTGATATTTTCATTTTAATAATATATGGGATTTTCATATATTACACTGCTTACAGATTTATGATATTCTTTGTAATGTTGGCATAGTGCTTTATTTTTATGAATGAACCATAATTTATTTAGCCAGTGTAAATAGAGAGTTCTAATTTTTTATCTTTCAAATAATGCTATGGTAAATACCATTGTATTTCCATGTTGAATACTATGTGATTATAATTATTAAATATAATTTAAAATATTTTCCTAAAAGTGAAATCGTTGGACCAAAAAAATGTACATTAAGCATAGTTGCAGATGATGACTCGGTATGAGAGTAACTATTTCCCCAAGTTACCAAACTTTTAAATCTTTGTCCATCTGTTGGTAAAAAATGTTGTGTGTGTGTGTGTGTGTGTGTGTGTGTGTGTGTGTGCACGCATGCATGCATGCATGTTCTTGTATGCACATGTGTATGTGTGTTTCATGAAAAATGAGGCTTTTTATATTTGCAAGTTTTTTTCCTAACAGCCTTTCAGCAGTTTTCTTTCTCATTTGTAAAGACTCATTATACATTAAGAAAATTGGACCCTTGTCTTCATAGATGTTTAGATTTTTGTGCTATTTATTAATTTTCTTTCAACTTTATTTTTATTCTCTATAGCAGTGAATGGTTTAAAATTTACTCCTCTTTTGTATAATTTCTGATTATAATATCTACAGTCAGTTTCACATATAAAAAACATTTTAATGTTGGCCCTGGCTAGTTGGCTCAGTGGTAGAGCGTCAGCCTGGCGTGCAGGAGTCCCGGGTTTGATTCCTGGCGAGGGCACACAGGAGAAACACCCATCTGCTTCTCCACCCCTCCCCCTCTCCTTCCTTTCTGTCTCTCTCTTCCCCTCCCGCAGCCAAGGCTCCATTGGAGCAAAGATGGCCTGGGCACTGAGGATGGCTCTATGGCCTCTGCCTCAGGCACTGGAATGGTTCTGGATGCAACAGAGCAATAGCCCAGATGGGCAGAGCATCGCCCCCTGGTGGGCATGCCGGGTGGATCCCGGTCGGGTGCATGCGGGAGTCTGTCTGACTGCCTCCCTGTTTCCAACTTCAGAAAAATACAAAAACAAAACAAAACAAAACATTTTAATGTTATCTCCTAATGCTTTGAGTTTTATTTTTCATGTTTAAATATTCAAGTCATCTGTAATTAATTTTAATATATAAAGTGAGACCAAAATATTTTATAAATTTCTGTAAATACCATGATTACTATTATATAATAAAGGGCATGTCAAACAAGTGAGATAAAGATAGCTTATTAACCAAATGCTGTTGACATAATTGCCTCAAATTTGGGTACAAAATAAAAAGCTGGATTCATACTTAGTACTTACAAGGAGCCAACAGAGAACCATTGTAGTTTAGTGAAGAAGAAGCACTATTGTCAGAATGGTAGGTGGCAATTTCATTTGTAGGACTTCATTAAGTCAGGGATATGGATTTGATTTTACTCAATAGCATTTCTTTTTCATGTTTGTTTGACATGTTTCTCTTGTAAATAGCATATGCTTGGTGGTTTATTATCCATTAAACATTTAAAATTTTTGTTATTATTAATATAACAAACATATTTGGTATACTTCTATCATCACATTTTATGTAATGTTTTCAGCTTCTGCTGTGGTTTCTGTATTTTGCTAAAATTCTTATCATGTGTTATCTCCCTAAGCAGTTGTAAACATGCACTATTGTCTTCTGATATTGTATACTGCTAGAGAGAAATATGAAACCAACATGAGTTTCCCTCTTGCAGGTTAATTTTTTTTTTTTGCCTGAATATATTAAAGATTTAATCTTTATAGAATTTTAAAACTCATGATCTTTCTATATCTGTTGTTTTGTTTCCTGGGGACAAAGAGTACCCACTCCATTGACTGATTATGGTTTTAGAATGTTTCAGAAAATTTTCTCCTATTATATCTTTGAATATTTTTTTAGTCTATTTGTCCTTTTTTTAGGGTACACACCTTTTTGGGAATTTTAAAAAATTATCTTTGAAAAGTTTTCAGTTTCTCTTAAAATCAGTGTTAACCTTTGCCTTTTGGTTAGCATTTGTTTTCACAAGCCTACTCTATCCTCACAGTGAATCCCTGTTGTGAATTCAGTGTCAGTCCTGGATTTTATTTATTTTTCTTACAGTAGATTGAATTTTTCCTTATTTGTTTCCTTCTTTGATATTTTACATATCTAATTTTAGCTCTCTTCCACATTGGTCACCCATCACTTTACAGCAGGAGTCGGAAACCTATGGCTCGTGAGCCAGATGTGGCTCTTTTGATGGCTGCATCTGGCTCACAGACAAATCTTTAATAAAAAAAATAATGTTAAAAATATAAAACAGGAGAAAAAGATGGCAACGGAGTAGGTGGACGCACAGACGCCCAGCTCTTACCACCAAACTGGAATACAAATCAATTTAGGAAAAATCAGCATGAAAAACCAACTCTGAACTGCAAGAACAGCTCTCAAATACCAAGGAGCAAAGAAGAAGCCACATAAAACCTGGTAGGGAGCACCTGAATCTCCTCTGCTTACAGGAACGGAGGGGGGGTGAGGCTGAGAGCCCAGAGGGGATCTCAAACAAGGGAAAAGGGCAGAAACTACAGCTCACAGCCACTTGCCTGGCAACCGACCAGAGAGCGAGGTGTGTTGAAAAGACCAGCTTATCTCCCAAGTGGAAAGGACAGGGAGAGGGACAGACTGTGAGGGGCTAAGGAATGCAGGAAACGAACTAAAAGAGCTGACTCATCTGTGCTGGAGGCGGCCATAGCTGGGGGAGGGACTGAACCTTTCACAAAACAGAGCTGAAGTGCTTCCGGATCAGAGATCTCCGGACATCTATCCAGCTCCAATCAGCGCAACAAGACACAGCTGAAAACAAGAAGTGGGGAGGAGGGGCAGTAACTCAGGTCTCCATGGAGATCTGAGATACACCTCCCCCTACTGAAGCTGAGAAAACACCCTGCCCCCAGTGAGATTAGCTGGCTAAAGAGGCCTTCAGAGTCTCAGGTTACACCCATCACATTCCTGGATACAGTTTCAAGGAAGCCCCTGCTGAGATCAGTAAACAAGACTATCACCTGTGACCTGTGGTGGCGCAGTGGGATAAAGCGTCGACCTGGAACACTGAGGTCGCCGGTTCGAAACCTTGGGCTTGCCTGGTCAAGGCACATATGAGAGTTGATGCTTCCTGCTCCTCCCCCTTCTCTCTCTCTCTGTCTCTCTCTCTCACTCCTCTCTCTCTAAACAATCAATAAATAAAAAATATTAAAAAATAAGAAAAGAAAACAAACAAATCAAGACTTCAAAGCTGCCCAAATCCAAAAGTGGATTACAGATAACAGCTGATACCAACCCAAGAAGACCTAGAAATAACACAACTGAAAACTGGAGGCGGACAACACCAAGCCTAGACTCAGCCAACTCTACAAATAAAACACCCAAAAACAGATAATGAGAAGACAAAGAAGTGCAATCCAAATGAAACCACAAGACACACCTTCAGGAGATGAACTGAGTGATATGGAAATAATCAACCTTCCAGATGCGGAGTTCAAAATAATGACTGTAAGGATGCTTAGGGATCTTAGAACAACAATGGATGGTCATTATGAACACCTAAATAAAGAAATAGCAAGTATAAAAAAGAATCAGTCGGAGATGACAAATACAATATCAGAAATAAAGACCACAATGGAAGGAATAAAAAACAGGATAGATAGAGCAGATGATTGAATCAGTGAGTTAGAGGATAACTGGAATAAAAGCATGAAAGCAGAGAAGAAAAGACAAAATAGACTCAAAAAGTCAGAGGAAACTCTTAACTCTGTGAAAACATGAAGAGAAATAATATCCGCATTATAGGGGTTCCTGAAGAAGAAGAAAAAGAGCAAGGAATAGAGACTTTTTTCACTCATATCATAGCTGAAAACTTCCCTAAATTAATGCAAGAGAAACTCTCACAAGTCCAAGAAGCACAGAGGACTCTATTAAAGAGAAACCCAAAGAAACCTACACCAAGACACATCATAATTAAAATACCAAAGCTAAGCGATAAAGAGAAAATATTAAAAGCTGCAAGAGAAAAAAAAGTTATGACCTACAAAGGAGCCCCCATAAGGATGACACCCGACTTCTCAACAGAAACACTTGAGGCCAGAAGGGAATGGCAAGAAATATTCAAAGTAATGCAGAACAAGAACCTACAACCAAGACTACTTTATCCATCAAGGCTATCATTTAAAATCGAAGGAGAAATAAAAAGCTTCCCAGACAAAAAACAACTCAAGGAATTCATTACAACCAAACCAATGCTGCAGGAAATGTTAAGGGGCCTGTTGTAAACAGATCAAAGTGGGAAAAGAATATAGCAAAAAAGGAATACACCTTTAAAGAATAAAATGGCAATAAACAACTACATATCAATAATAACCCTAAATGTAAATGGATTAAATGATCCAATGAAAAGATATAGGGTAGCTGCGTGGATAAGAGGACAGGACCCATACATATGTTGTCTACAAGAGACACACCTTAGAACAAAAGACACACATAGATTGAAGGTAAAAGGATGGAAAAAAACATTTCATGCAAACGGAAATGAAAA
Organism: Saccopteryx leptura; assembly: GCF_036850995.1. Taxonomy (NCBI): domain Eukaryota; kingdom Metazoa; phylum Chordata; class Mammalia; order Chiroptera; family Emballonuridae; genus Saccopteryx; species Saccopteryx leptura. Next base: position 160,864,336 of record NC_089504.1, read on the forward strand.
AAAAGCTGGGGTAGCAATACTTATATCAGACAAATTGGACTTTAAAACAAAGGATATAGTAAGAGATAAAGAAGGCCACTACATAATGATAAAGGGAGTAATCCAACAGAAAGATATAACTATTATAAATATCTATGCACCTAATATAGGAGCACCCAAATATATAAAGCAGACTTTGATGGATTTAAAGGGCGAGATCAACAGCAATACTGTAATAGAGGATTCCAATACCCCACTAACATCACTAGATATATCCTCAAGAAAGAAAATTAACAAAGAAACAGCAGACTTATTGGAAAAACTAGATCGATTTAATAGATATCTTCAGAACCTTTCACCCGAAAGCAGCAGAATATGCATTCTTTTCAAGTGCTCATGGTATATTCTCTAGGATAGACCACATGTTAGGGCACAAAAGTGCTCTCAACAAATTTAAGAAGACTGAAATCATATCAAGGACTTTCTCCGATCACAACGGCATGAAACTAGAAATGAATCACAACAGAAAAGCTCAAAAATTCTCAAACACATGGAAACTAAATAGCAGGTTGTTAAATAATGAATGGATTAAGAATGAGATCAAAGAAGAAATAAAAAAATTCCTAGAAATGAATGACAATGAGCATACAACAACTCAAAATTTATGGGACACAGCAAAAGCAGTGCTGATAGGGAAGTTCATAGCACTACAGGCACACTTTCAGAAGCTAGAAAAAGCTCAAACAACTTAACCCTGCATCTAAAAGAATTAGAAAAAGAACAGCAAGTAAAGCCCAAATATAGTAGAAGAAAGGAAACAATAAAGATCAGAGTAGAAATAAATGACATAGAGGCTAAAGAAACAATACAGAGGATCAATGAAACTAGGAGCTGGTTCTTTGAAAGGTAAACAAGATTGATGAACCTTTAACTAGACTCACCAAGAAAAAGACAGAGAGGACTCAAATAAAATTAGAAATGAGAGAGGAGAAATAACAACTGACACAACAGAAATACAAAATATTGTAAGAAAATACTATGAAGAACTGTATGCCAAAAAACTAGACAACCTAGATGAAATGGACAAATTCCTTGAAACATACAATCTTCCAAATATCAATCTGGAAGAATCAGAAAACCTACACAGACATATTACAACAAATGAGATTGAAACAGCTATCAAAAAACTCCCAACAAAGAAAAGTCCAGGGCCCGATGGCTTCACAAGTGAATTCTACCAAATATTGAAAGAAGAACTAACTCCTATCCTTCTCAAACTATTTCAAAAAATTCAAGAGGAAGGAAGACTTCCAAGCTCCTTTTATGAGGTGAGCATAATTCTGATTCCAAAACCAGGCAAAGACAACACAAAGAAAGAAAATTATAGGCAAATATCTCTGATGAATATAGATGCTAAAATCCTCAACAAAATATTAGCAAACCGGATCCAACAATATATGGAAAAAATCATACACCATGATCAAGTGGGATTTATTCTTGGGAGGCAAGGCTGGTACAATATTCGTAAACTAATCAATGTGATTCATCACATAAACAAAAAGGAGAAAAACCATATGATAATTTCAATAGATGCAGAAAAAGCATTTGATAAAATCCAGCACCCATTCATGATCAAAACTCTCAGCAAAGTGGGAATACAGGGAACATACCTCAACATGATAAAAGCCATCTATGAGAAACCCACAGCCAACATCATACTCAATGGGCAAAAATTAAAAGCAATCCCCTTAAGTTCAGGAACAAGGCAGGGGTGCCTCCTTTCACCACTCTTATTTAACATGGTCCTGGAAGTCCTAGCAACAGCAATCAGACAAGAAGAAGAAATAAAAGGCATTCAAGTTGGAAAAGAAGAAGTAAAACTATCATTATTTGCAGATGATATGATATTGTATATAGAAAATCCTAAAGTCTCAGTCAAAAAGCTACTGGACCTGATAAATGAATTCAGCAAAGTGGCAGGATATAAAATCAACACTCAGAAATCAGAGGCATTTTTATACACCAATAATGAACAGTCAGAAAGAGAAATTAAGGAAACAATCCCCTTCACCATTGCAACCAAAAAAATAAAGTACCTAGGAATAAACTTAACCAAGGAGACTAAAGACTTGTACTCGGAAAATTACAAAGCATTGATAAAAGAAATCAAGGAAGATACAAACAAGTGGAAGCATATACCGTGCTCATAGTTAGGAAGAATAAACATCATTAAAATGTCTATTTTACCCAAAGCAATCTATAAATTCAATGCAATACCAATTAAAATACCAATGACATACTTCAATGATATAGACCACATATTCCAAAAATTTATATGGAACCAAAAGAGAACACGAATAGCCTCAGCAATCTTAAAAAAGAAGAATAAAGTGGGAGGTATCACACTTCTTGATATCAAGTTATACTACAAGGCCATTGTACTCAAAACAACGTGGTACTGGCATAAGAACAGGCATATAGATCAATGGAACAGAACAGAGAACCCAGAAATAAACCCACAGTTCTGTGGACAACTGATATTTGACAAAGGAGGTAAGGAAATACAATGGAGTAAAGACAGCCTCTTTAACAAATGGTGTTGTGAAAATTGGACAGCTAGCTGCAAAAAAAATGAAACTAGATCACCAGCTTACACCACTCACAAAAATAAACTCAAAATGGATAAAAGACTTAAATGTAAGCCATAAAACCATAAGCATCTTAGAAGAAAACATAGGAAGTAAGCTCTCGGACATCTCTCGGAGCAATATATTTGCTGATTTATCTCCACAGGGAAGTGAAATAAAAGATAGGATAAACAAATGGGACTATATCAAACTAAAAAGCTTTTGCACAGCTAAAGATAACAAGAACAGAATAAAAAGACAAACTAAACAATGGGAGAACATATTTGATAATATGTCTGATAAGGGGTTAATAACCAAAATTTATAAAGAACTTGTAAATCTCAACACCAGGAAGACAAACAATCCAATCCAAAAATGGGCAAAAGAGATGAATAGACACTTCTCCAAAGAGGACATACAGATGGCCAATAGGAATATGAAAAAATGCTCAACATCACTAATCATTAGAGACATGCAAATTAAAACCACAATGAGATATCACCTCACACCAGTCAGAATGGCGCTCATCAACAAAACAACACAGAATAAGTGCTGGTGAGGATGTGGAGAAAAGGGAACCCTCCTGCACTGCTGGTGGGAATGCAGACTGGTGCAGCCACTGTGGAAAACAGTATGGAGATTCCTCAAAAAACTGAAATTCGAACTGCCCTTTGACCCAGCTATCCCACTTTTAGGAATATACCCCAAGGACACCGTAGAATGGCTCCAAAAGGAGAAATGCATCCCCATGTTTGTGGCAGCATTGTTCACAATAGCGAAGATCTGGAAACAGCCCAAGTGTCCGTCAGAGGAAAGTGGATTAAAAAGCTTTGGTACATATATACTATGGAATACTACTCAGCCATAAGAAATGTTGACATCAGATCATTTACAATAATTTGGATGGACCTTGATAACATTATACAGAGTGAAATAAGTAAATCAGAAAAAAACTAAGAACTATATGAATCCATACATAGAAGGGACATAAAAATGAGACTCAGAGACATGAACAAGAATGTGATAGCAACAGGGGTGGGGGTTGGGGGGAGGGGGGATGGGGTGAAGAAGGAGAGAGGGGTTGGGTGAGGGGAGAGGCACAAAGAAAACCAGATAGAAGGTGACAGAAGACAATTTAACTTTGGGGGAGGGGTATACAGCACAATCAAATGTCAAAATAATCTGGAGATGTTTTCTCTCAACATATGTACCCTGATTAACAATGTCACTGCATTAAATTTAATAAATAAATTTAAAAAAAAAAAAACGAGACTGAGAGATATGGACAAGAGTGTGGTGGTTATGGGGAGGGGAAGGAGGGAGAAGGGGAGGGGAGGGGGAGGGGCACAAAGAAAACTAGATAGGTGACGGAGGACAATCTGACTTTGGATGATGGGTATGCAACATAATTGAATGACAAGATAACCTCGACATGTTTTCTTTGAATATATGTACCCTGATTTATTGATCTCACCCCATTAAAATTAATAAAACTTTATGTATATAAAAAAAATCATGAGGGAGAAAGGTCAGTCACAGTAGTAATTTTTAAATATTAAAACATAAAAATAAAACTGATTTGAATATTTGTGTAAAAAAATATATATAAAACATTCTCATGTATTACAATCCATTCATTTCCTTCTGCTCATGTTCATGGTTGCGGGTGGCTGGAGCCAATCACAGTTGTCCTCCGGGACAACAACAAATTTTTATTGGATAATGTACACCGGTCATTGTATGGCTCTCACGGAATTACATTTTAAAATATGTGGTGTTCATGGCTCTCTCAGCCAAAAAGATTCCCTACCCCTGCTTTACAGTAATAAGCACCTTCCTCACCACCATTTCTTCTCCTTAGGTGAGTCAGAAGCCTGTATTCCTGACAGTGAATTTCTGTATGTTATAGGCTTTTTAGTTTACCTCAGTCAGTGTCTGCCAAGTTGATTGCCAGTTATGTTTCCTCCTGTGCCTTGCCATTCTCTTCACTTGCTTCTTGGGGTGGAGGAAAAGGTGAAGAGGCATATATGTGCATGCAGAGCCCTTTAACTTTAATTTACCTGCTGTATTGAGACAGTCTAGGTACCATGCCCTGACTTGTCCTTACCTCTAGATTCCACCTTCTAAATAAGAATTGGTTCGACTATTTCTTGGGTTATTCCATGTATTTCTTGGAAATCTTTTTACTTTGTAGGCTTTATCTGCTACTGGCATCTCCTTGATTTAATCTAATCTTGTCATATAAGCTTTTATTCTATGTCATTTGTAGTTTTAACAGAGAATCTATTGTAGTTTCATTAAAATCACTTATTTCTTTTTTCTTTTCAATTTTTTAAATTTATTTATATTTTACTATTTTTAATTGATATTAGAGAGGGGAGGGCAGTAGAAATGTCACCCCTCTACCTTCAATAAAAGACAATATATATATATATATAAATTAACTGAATTAAGCAATAAAATAGTGTTTACTAAATATTTATTAATGTTTGTTCAGTTGTTTGAATAAGAGACTATAGAAGAATAGCATGACCTTGGGAAATTAGGTTAAGATCCTTGAAAAGATTTACAAATATGTTTGAATCAGATGTGGGTCCAGGCTATCATTGCACTAAAAGTTCGGTTGAAGGATTATTTGCTAAGGCCTCAAGTGGTAGGGAGGCAGTGCAGTGACACTGTCACTTTAGGAGTGGCTAATATTAGAATAGGTACTGTCAGACTGTTCTGAGAGCAGAGCACAGCACAAACTTTTGATCCTTAGCTCTCTTTCAGTATCTTTTCACTGAGAATAGCCAGGCCTCTTTAGGACCTCTTGGAAAATAGTTGAAACTAAAAGAGGACAGAGGTGTGGAAGGATTTTTGAAGGGCAACTGGCTTATTTTAGGTTTAGGGGGAATCCCTAGTAGTTTTCAGAACTAGGAAATGAGATGATGAAATCTATGCTTCAGAAAAATTCATCTGGAGATTGAATTGAGGTGGTTCTTTGATCCCACTAGAACTCAGTGAGTCCTTGTTTGTACCAAATATCATACTATGTCCAGTTAGTCGCAAGGATAGGGAACAATTCCTGTCTCAAGAAACATAGTCCAGTGGAGTCAAGAAACTGATTCTGAAAAATATGATTTGGTAGAATTTCAGTAGCAGAGTTGATCTCAACTCAGATTGCTGTGGGAAGCTGTTTTGTGTTGCCAACATTTCACCATGGTCACAGATTCAGTCTGTTACAGTGTTCTGCCACTGAAATCCAGGATCTGTGATTAGCATGAAATACTCTAAAGTCTACCCCACATCCCTGGAATCCTGTTGTAGCATATCAATTTTAGCTGAATTTTAAATAGCAACACTTTGCATTTTACACTTTTGCCTTCACTCCCTTCGGAGTCAGGTTCCTGTCCCTCAACCTGACAGCTCGTCCCTTGGGTCCTGCTCCACTCTTACTACCTCTATGTCTTCTCTGAACTATGCCCAGGTGACCATCCCTTCTCTAAAACAGTTGTATTCACTTGTCATGCATGTTCCTGGAATTTTGCTCTACAGTAGTTTTTATGTCTGTCTTGCCTAATCAATTAGAATTATATACTACTTGAAGAAATGAACAATCATTCACATTTTATTTATTTATGCAACCCATGTTACTCCAAAAGATGATTTAAGCATTTTTTTTTCATATATTATACTTCCACCTTTGCTGCAGTGGTGGTCACTCGATTATAGTGGGTCAACATTTTATGAGCTAAGAGCACATATGACCGGCAGAGGAGTTCTCATTGTTGTTTTTATTTAATTTTTAGCTATTTAAAGCCCTACAAAGATAAATTATATTTATCAAATTAACTTTATAGAGAAAAAGAACATGAAGTTGAGACTCTTCCAGTCACTAAAAAGTGTTGACACTAAACATACTAGTTACAAATTAAAAATAAATTGCTTTTCTATTAATGTGTGTATATTACCACTTAAAATCAGTGTATGCACTAAATATAAATTTTTCTTAAAAGACTGGTAGTTGTTATATTGGGAATTGTATTTTATGAAAGAACAACTGCTATGGGCCTGTGGCTTTTTATCCCTGAACAGCTGTGTCCAGCTGGTGGTCCACATTCCTGCTACTTCTTCAGCGAATGGAAATATTTAGGTCAATATTGATATAAAACTTCATGAACTTTCTTTTCTTTCAGCTTTGGTTCGCCTTTGTAAATGGATTTTCTGGACAGATTTTATTTGAACGTTGGTGCATCGGTCTGTACAATGTGGTAAGCATTCTCCATCTCTGTCTGATAGCACACAGAACTTCAGTGACATTCCTTCACTGTTTATGTCTGGGAAGTGTATCTAAGTCCATCATCTGTATACATAGCAGGCAGCACAAATACATCTTTAGGGCCTTTGTTGCTGCAACACATCCTGCAGAAGCCCAAACTCTCCACACATGGTTTCAATCATAGCAGATCATTCTTGAATAACTCCATGAAATTATTAACCCATATATCTTGATAATAGACCCTTGTTACCTCCTTACTAAATGCCTATGCAACATTTTCATGTTTTTAGCTTGAGTAAAAATTTCTGAACTCATTCTACTTCATAATTTTATTTCTGAATTCTTAAACATAGATATACAAACATACAGTATGTGATCTACTGTTCTTTTTGTCCTTCTTAAAAGAGTATCTGTCTTTGTGGAAGAATGTTTCTTTCATAGTTAGTGCTAAAATAATGAATTCTGACTTCCAGCTCCCATGGTAAATAGTAATCATTTTATTTGATATTTTTAAATGATTTTTAAGTTCTTATTTTTTTATTATTACTTGACTGTAATGAATACAAAAGCTGGAAATAAATATACACTATAAGCTAAAATAACTAAGTAGCTATTGGCTTTGTGTATTACTGTTAGGGAGGAGTGAGGGGCTTGTACTAAATGCTTCAGACACCCCAACACAACAGGATTTGTGAATTGCACTTGCCTGCTTGTTTTGGACCCTAACTCTGATATTCTCTGCTCTGTGGGGGGGTTTATACTCAGAAGCAATCATCATAGATGGATGTCGATAGAAGTTACCAGACATACAATAAGATCTCAGTTGTGCTGTTATAAATATTTACAGCTGGAACATACATTTGTGGCTGGATGTTCAAGCCCTCCATGCATTCAACCCTTTTTTCATTCATTCATTCATTTCTTTAGTTTTTATTATCTGTTTGTTTGTTTGTTTTTGAGTAGCCACTGTACTAGTTCTAGGTATAAAATACTGTATACGGCAGGTTGCCCCGATCCTGCATAGCTTACAGGTTAAGAGAGCTAGATATGCGGACTAAGGTGGCACTGAGATAGAGTTTGGCTTTTGAGGGTAAAACAGCATTCCTTGGTCAGTAACTATGCTACTCACTACAGAGTGCACAAACACATTTGCTGTTAATACTTACACCCGAAAAAACAAAGGTGACAGGTGGTGAGAGCAGGGATGAATTCTTCATAGGACTAAAAACTGTTTTGAGCAGATTAAAATTATGTGACTTGTTTGGGAGAAATATTCTGACTGCTCCATAATGATTTAGTCCTGGAAAAAGCCAACCCTATGCCCACATATGTATTTAGAAATAGGAGGCTGAGACCTAGGAGGCTTTGATTTAGAGCTAAAACCAGAACTAGAATTAATGTCACCTGATTACATAACAATGGATTTTAGCCCTATTTGAATGCTCAGGGAATGAGAACTGGATTATTTTCTTGGTCCTACACAACCCTGGGCAATTCAAATTAATTCAATAAGCTTAAATTGGGTACCTACTATTCAGAAGATGCTGATAGGATGTAGGATGGCTTTGGTCAAAATGTCATCCTAAAACCACTTGCATAGAAATAACAATTTGTTTAAAGATGCAGATTCCTGATCATTACCCCAAGTTAAAAGAGTTTTCAGAGATACTGCATTTTAAATGAATTTTTTAGCAGTGGTTATGCACAGTGACCTTTGATCATTAGGGCTAGAAATATTTTTTATCTACTTTGGTTCCCCAGACTATAGAGAAGAGAATATTGCAGCAGAGAACTGAATTTCAAAACGAAATGGCCCTGAGGTACTAGAGTCCACAGTCCAATTGCTGAAGTGGTGGCCAAGCGGGGAGGGACCTGGGATGCCAAGGACTGTGATGTGGGGTCACTGACCTCCAGACTCAGTCATACTGAGAGGACCAAACCTTTTGAGAACATGGAAGTTTGCCCACAGGCACATGGCATACACATCCCTGCAAATACATTTATATTTATATTTCTGAAGCAGTTGAATGTAAGTTAAGACATCATGCCCCTTATTGCTTAATACTGTACTGCATAGTTGCTAAGATCATTTTCTTACATAACCACAGTGTAATGACCAAAATGTGAAAAGTTAACATAGATATGATACTCTTATCTAATCTACATTGGTCCATATTTTAATTTTACTATTATTGTTCTAATGTTGAACTATTGGGCAGTTTTTTTTATCCATTCCAGAATCACTGCAGAAAAGCCCAGTTCAAGAGACAGTTTATGACATCTGTGGCATTTCTCATGACTCTTCTACACTTGGTTCTTCTTTCCATTTTCTTCAAGTAGTATTTCTCCTGCTTTTTCTTCTTCTGTACTTTTCTTTGATTCCTGAACCTGGCTAAAGTAGCACATCACTGTTTCTCAGTGTAACTCTCATAGCGGATGAAAAAGCATGAAAACTGATGTAACATTTACAGCTCTCCAAATAATGAATGAGCGCTGTTTCATTAGGTTCTCATTACTAGTCTATTATTATCACAAAATTCCACAGCATTTTATTTTATGAGTAGAATGAGAGTAAAGAGGCCATCAGTGACAAAAGCTACAATTATCAGAGGGATTTCAGTTTAATTTTATCTATCTTTTAGTGAAGAGGTAGCTTTGTTTTTAAAGTGTTTCAGAAAATTTATATTATTTAATTTTATCAAGCCAACATAACTTTAAAAATCTGTTATTCAGCCTCACTTAAAAACTGATTACAAAATTCTAAATAAAACATCAGCAAATAGAGTTCAAGAGTGTATCAAAAGAATAAAATATTTGACCACGTAAAATGTAAATGAGTTTTATAGGCAGTTCAAAATTTTTAAAAAGTCTTCTAAATATCACTGAATCAACAACATACAGAAAAAAAATGTGATCCCATCAATAGATGTTGCAAAAGTATGTGAGGCAATTCAGCTGCCATTCCCAAAATAAGAACTCTAAGTAAAATAGGAAAGAAAGAAGCCAATAACATAATACAGATTCTTTATAAAACACCAGTAGCATATTGCCATAAATTGTAAATTCTAAAGCTATTTCAATTTAAATAATAAATTAGTCAGGGATCACTGCCATCACTCTATAATTCAGCATGGTTTTGGAGTTTTCAGCAACTGCCAAGAAATTTAAATAACTATTGAAAATACTGAGAAAAAAAAAAAACTATTTCTGTGCTTATAGACACACAAAACACCAACATGTGAGATCCTGTCATTATGATGCATTGCAGAGGAGAGGCAACCAAGATGGTGGGGTGATGAAGGAGAAGCCAGTTTGTGCAGACTTTGTGCAGAGAGAAAGAGATGGGGAACAGAGGTCAATAAGGCTGGTGAGAGAGAGGAGACAGAGAAAAAGATGGGGAGTAATAAGAAATGTCAACTTGGAAGACAAGATGGCGATGGAGTAGGCAGACATACCAACTTCCACCTCCCAGAACGAAAGTGGATTACAAACTAATTTTAAGAACCATCATCTGGAAAAACCAACTTTAGACTAAACTAAGAGGACTCTTTAACCAAGGAACACTGAAGAAGCCACACTGAGACTGGTAGGAAAAGCGGAAACACAGAGAGGGCTGCCCAGCTCCTCAGAGTGAACGGCAGCCTAGAGAGACTCACGTGGTGGGAAGTGAGTTTAGCCAAGAGGGGAGGGTCCTGAGTCCCAGGAACAAAGCCCCAGCCTGCAGCCCCAGAGCCTAGAAGTGGCATATGGACAGTATTTATCTGGAAACAAGACAGGATACTGTTTGTGAGAAAGAGACTGATTTCTCAGACCCAGGATTCGTCTTAAAGGGACCACGCAAAAAACCTCTTTCACAACCACTCACCCGGGGCTCCAGGGGACAGGGAGAGAGGAGAGGACCGGAGTAGCAGGAACAGAGTATAATCTAGGAGACACAGGGAAAACACTTTGAGGAACAGCCACCCTAACCTCTGGGACGAGTCACTCCCCAAATCTGAAGTGAATATTTCCCCTGGAAACAGCAATACCAGCAAAGGGAAGCAGGACACCAGCCAAACAAGCTCTCCGGTGGCACTCAGAGCAGAGTCACTTAGAAGGAGGGAGCTTTCGGGACTACAGTAGTGAGTTTTAGGGTCTGAGCTACAGAGCCCCCACCCACATGGCTGAGGGCTCGCCCGAGGGAGGGCAGCGGCAGGATGCAGAAGCGCAGTTCTGTCAGCAAGGGCGGAAGCTAGCTGGCCACCACTGAGGCCCAGGTGTGAGCTTGGGGAGGAGGGGATGTACAAAAGTGGCCAAGCTCAGCTGTGGACTGCCTGCAATCCAGCCTGTGGGGGAAGGGCAGGAGCCTTGGAAGGGGCAGAGACCCACTGTTGAGCAAGGGTGCAGGAGCACAACCTTGCCCGCCCACGGAACCAATGCTTGTGGCCAGACTTGGGAGCTGGCTCCTTCCGTGGAGGTGGAGCCAAAAGTCCAGAACAGGCAGAGTCCCGCTACTGAGCGTGGGCATGCAGTACTGCCCAGCCTGTGGAGGCAAGGCTTGCAACAATCCCATGAGCTGGCTCATCCTGCAGGGGTGGGGCGAAAGCCTGGAATCAGGCGGAGACCTGCAGCTGAGTAAAGGTGCTCACCTGTGCCCTCAGGGCCGAGCATAACGCCACCCGCAGGGGTGGGGTGAAGGCCAAGGCCACTGAGGCTTGTACACCTGAGCACGTGATTATAGCCACTCCTGTGAAGGAGAGGCAGAAACCACAGCAAGAGCCCCAGTGGGCAGGGACCGGCAACACCCATACCTCAACACCCTAGGCAGCAACAGCAGAGGGGGTGGCAGGCCTGCAGACATGCCACACCTAGGAAACACAGAAGCCGCACCCTGTGGACTCCAGTGGCCAAAACTTTCCCTTACACAGACAAAATGAGAAGGTAGAGAAATGCAACACAAATGAATCAAGAGAAATACCCAAAAAAGGACCTCAATAAGTCACATATAACCAAATTACCAGATGCAGAGTTTAAAATAATGATTGTTAGGATGCTCAAAGATATTAGAACAACAATAGATGGTCATTACGAACACCTAAATGAAGAGATAGCAAATATAAAAAAAGGACATTGAAATAATAATAAAAAAAAGAATGTCAGAAATGACAAATACAATATCAGAAATGAAGAACACATGGAAGGAATTAAAAGCAGGATGGATGAAGCTGAGAATCAAATCAGCAAGTTAGAGGACAAGATAAATGAAGGCACGGAAGCACAGCAGAAAAGAGACTCAAAAAGTCTGAAGAAACTCTAAGAGACCTCTGTGACAACATGAAGAGAAATAACATCTGCATTATAGGGGTTCCTGAAGAAAAAGAGAAAGAACAAGAGATAGAGACTTTGTTCAAACATATCATAGCTGAAAACTTCCCTAAATTAAGGCAGGAAAACGTCTCACAAGTTCAAGAAGCACAGAGAACTCCATTAAAGAGAAACCCAAAGAAATCTATGCCAAGACACATCATAATTAAAAAACCAAAGCTAAGTAATAAAGATAAAATATTAAAAGCTGCTAGAGAAAAAAAGACTCACCCACAAAGGAGCCCCCATAAGGATGACTTTCAACTTCTCACAGAAACACTTGAGGTCAGAAGGGAATGGCAAGAAATATTCAAAGTAGTGCAGAACAAGAGCCTACAACCAAGACTACTTTATCTAGCAAGGCTATCGTTGAAAATTGAAGAAGAAATAAAAAGCTTTCCAGACAAAAAAAAAACATCAAGGAATTCACTACAACCAAACCAATGCTGGAAGAAATACTAAGGGGCCTGTTGTAAACAGAATCAAAGGAGAAAAAGAATATAGCAAAAGAGGAATACAGTTTTAAAGAATAAAACAGCAATAAACAATTACATATCAATAATAACCTTAAATGTAAATGGATTAAATGATCCAATCAAAAGACATAGGGTAGCTGCGTGGATAAGAGGACAGGACCCATACATATGCTGTCTACCAGAGACACACCTTAATAGAAAAGAAGCACATAGACTGAAGATAAAAGAATGGAAAAAAATATTTCATGCAAATGGAAATGAAAAAAAAGCTAGGATAGCAATACTTATATCAGAAAAAATAAACTTTAAAACAAGGGCTATAGTAAAAGATAAAGAAGGTCACTAGATAATGATAAAAGGAGCAATCCAACAGGAAGATATAACAGTTATAAATATTTATGTACCTAATATTGGAGCACCTAAATATATAAAACAGCTTTGATGGATTTAAAGGGCAAGATCAACAGCAATACTATAATAGTGGGGGATTTCAATACCCCACTAACATCCCTAGATAGATCCTCAAGAAAGAAAATTAACAAAGAAACAGCAGACTTAAAGAACACACTAGATCAACTCGATTTAATAGATATCTTCAGAACCTTTCACCCTAAAGCTGCAGAATATACATTCTTTTCAAGTGCTCATGGTACATTCTCTAGGATAGACCACATGTTAGGGCACAAAAGTAGTCTCAACAAATTTAAGAAGATTGAAATCATCTCAAGCACTTTCTCTGATCACAATGGCATGAAACTAGAAATCACCCACAACAGAAAAACTGAATAATACTCAAACACTTGGAAACTAAATAGCATGTTAACGAATGGGTTAACAATGAGATCAAAGAAGAAATAAAAAAATTCCTAGAAATGAATGATAACGAGCATACATCAACTCAAAATTTATGAGACACAGCAAAAGCCGTCCTAAGAGGGAAGTTCATAGCATTACAGGCATACCTCAAGAAGCTAGAAAAAGCGCAAATAAAGAACTTGACCCTGCATCTAAAAGAACTAGAAAAAGAACAGCAAGTAAAGCCAAGAGGTAGTAGAAGGAAGGAAATAATAAAGATCATAGCAGAAATAAATGACATAGAGGCTAAAGAAACAATACAAAGGATCAGTGAAACCAGGAGCTGGTTCTTTGAAAAGGTAAATAAGATTGATGGACATTTAACCAGACTGATCAAGAAAAAAAGAGAGAGGACTCAAATAAATAAAATTAGAAATGAGAGTGGAGAAATAACAACTGATGCAACAGAAATACAAAATATTGTAAGAAAATACTATGAAGAACTGTACACCAAAAAACTAGACAACCTAGATGAAATGGACAAATTCCTTGAAACATATAATCTTCCAAAAATCAATCTGGAAGAATCAGAAAACCTAAACAGACCAATTACAACAAATGAGATCGAAACAGTTATCAAAACATTCCCAACAAACAAAAGTCCTGGGCCTGATGGCTTCACAAGTGAATTCTACCAAATATTCAAAGAAGAACTAACTCCTATCCTTCTCAAGCTATTTCAAAAAATTCAAGAGGAGAAGACTTACAGGCTCTTTTTATGAGGCGAGCATAATTCTAATCCCAAAACCAGGCAAAGACAACACAAAGAAAGAAAATTATAGGCCAATATCCCTGATGAATTTAGATGCTAAAATTTTCAACAAAATATTAGCAAACCAGATCCAACAATATATGAAAAAAATCATATCACCATGATCAAGTGGGATTTATTCTTGGGAGGCAAGGCTGGTATAATATTCGCAAATGAATTAATGTGATTCATCACATAAACAAAAGGAAGGAGAAAAACCAAATGATAATTTCAATAGATGCAGAAAAAGCATTTGATAAAATCCAGAACTCATTCATGATCAAAACTCTCAGCAAAGTGGGAATACAGGGAACATACCTCAACATGATAAAGACCATCTATTACAAACCCACAGCCAACATCATACTCAATGGGCAAAAATTAAAAGCAATCCCCTTAAGATCAGGAACAAGGAAGGGGTACCCCTTTCACCACTCTTATTCAACATAGTTCTGGAAGTCCTAGCCACAGCAATCAGACAAGAAGAAGAAATAAAAGGCATTCAAATTGGAAAAGAAGAAGTAAAACTATCATTATTTGTAGATGATATGATATTGTATATAGAAAACCCTAAAGTCTCAAATAACTACTGGACCTGATAAATGAATTCAGCAAGGTGGCAGGATATAAAATTAATACTCAGAAATCAGAGGCATTTTTATACACTAACAATGAACTGTCAGAAAGAGAAATTAAGGAAACAATCCCCTTCACCATTGCAAGCAAAAAAATAAAGTACCTAGGAATAAATTTAACCAGGGAGATTAAAGACTTGTACTTGGAAAATCATAAAACATTGATAAAAGAAATCAGGGAAGATACAAACAAGTGGAAGCATATACTGTGCCCATGGTTA
Organism: Saccopteryx leptura; assembly: GCF_036850995.1. Taxonomy (NCBI): domain Eukaryota; kingdom Metazoa; phylum Chordata; class Mammalia; order Chiroptera; family Emballonuridae; genus Saccopteryx; species Saccopteryx leptura. Next base: position 160,879,484 of record NC_089504.1, read on the forward strand.
GGAAGAATAAACATCATTAAAATGTCTATATTACCCAGAGAAATTTATAAATTCAATGCAATACCAATTAAAATACCAATGACTTACTTCAAAGATATAGACCACATATTCCAAAAATTTATATGGAACCAAAAGAGAACACGAATAGCTTCAGCAATCTTAAAAAAGAAGAATAAAGTGGGAGATATCACACTTCCGGATATCAAGTTATACTACAAGGCCATTGTACTCAAAACAACGTGGTACTGGCATAAGAACAGGCATATAGATCAATGGAACAGAACAGAGAACCCAGAAATAAACCCACACTTTTATGGACAACTGATATTTGACAAAGGAGGTAAAAGCATACTTTGAAGTAAAGGCAGCCTCTTCAACAAATGGTGTTGGGAAAATTGGACAGCTACCTGCAAAAAAATGAATCTAGACCACCAACTTACACCATTCACAAAAATAAACTCAAAATGGATAAAAGACTTAAATGTAAGCCGTAAAACCATAAGCATCTTAGAAGAAAACATAGGCAGTACGTTCTCTGACATCTCTCGCAGCAATATATATGCGATTTATCTCCATGGGCAAGTGAAATAAAAGACAGGATAAACAAATGGCACTATATCAAACTAAAAAGCTTTTGCACAGCTAAAGACAATAAGAACAGAATAAGAAGACAAACTACACAATGGGAGGATATATTTGACAATATGTCTGATAAGGGGTTAATAACCAAAATTTATAAAGAACTTGTAAAACTCAAAACCAGGAAGACAAACAATCCAATCCAAAAATGGGCAAAAGAAATGAACAGACACTTCTCCAAAGAGGACATACAGATGGCCAACAGGCATAAGAAAAAATGCTCAACATCACTAATCATTAAAGAAATGCAAATTAAAACCACAATGAGATATCACCTCACACCAGTCAGAATGGCGCTCATCAACAAAACAACACAGAATAAGTGCTGGCGAGGATGTGGAGAAAAGGGAACCCTCCTGCACTGCTGGTGGGAATGCTGACTGGTACAGCCTCTGTGGAAAACAGTTTGGAGATTCCTCAAAAAATTAAAAATTGAACTGCTTTTTGACTCAGCTATACTACTTTTAGGAATATACCCCAAGAACACCATAGCACTGTTTGAAAAGAAGAAATGCCCCCCTTGTTTATGGCAGCATTGTTCACAATAGCGAAGATCTGGAAACAGCCCAAGTGTCCGTCAGTGAACAAGTGGATTAAAAAGCTTTGGTACAGCCTGACCTGTGGTGGCGCAGTGGATAAAGCGTCCACCTGGAAATGCTGAGGTCTCCGGTTTGAAACCCTGGCCTTGCCTGGTCAAGGCACATAATGGGAGTTGATGCTTCCGGCTCCTCCCCCCTTGTCTCTCTCTCCTCTCTTCTCTCTCTCTTTGTCTCTCTCTTTTCTCTCTAAAAATGAATAACATAAAAAAAAGCTTTGGTACATATATACTATGGAATACTACTCAGCCATAAGAATGATGACATCGAATCATTTACAACAACATGGATGGACCTTGATAACATTATACTGAGCGAAATAAATAAATCAGAAAAAACTAAGAACTATATGATTCCATACAGAAGTGCGACATAAAAATGAGGCTCAGAGACATGGGCAAGAGTGTGGGGGTTACGGAGTGGAGAGGAGAGTGAGGGTGTTGGGGAAGGGGAGGGGCACAAAGAAAACCAGTTAGAAGGTGACAGAAGACAATTGGACTTTGTGTGATGGGAATGCGGTATAATCAAATGTCAAAATAACCTTGAGATGTTTTCTCTGACCATATGTACCCTGATTTATCAATGTCACCTTATTAAAATTCATTAAAAAAAAAAAACACCAACATGTAAATATGTTCATATATGATTGTATGCCTAGAAGACCCAAAAGAAACCAGTAAAGAAATACTGAAATTATCAGAGAATTTGATAAGGTGACCAGATCTATGACAAATATATAAAAATTAGTAGCATTTTTTTCCTTTTTTAGCAATCAGTAGTTTTTTGGGGGGTGGGTTTTGCTCTAGTAATGAGCATTTAGAAATGCAAAGGAAGTAATAATTATTTTAAATTAGTAATTAAAATTGCATTGGGATAATATTTATAGTATCTATATTAAGAAACAGTTTTTTGAAGTATATAAAACAAAATTTTGAAAAAATGGAAATATATACTATACTATTTTTTTATGGGAAGACAGTATTGTAGAAGAATCAACTCCTCTAAAGTTAATATATAAATTTTTATGTGATTCCAAATAGAATCCCAGTAGGTGACTGTTTGGGGGGGAAGGGTAGGAATTGAATAAAATGATATTAAAGTGTAAATGGAGTTAACAACTACCTGAGAACAAATATGCAAAGCATGTCCAAAAAGGACAATCTTAAGGGGACTTATCTTTGCTAAACATTAGACTGTACAATAAAACCACTATAAACAAGTCTATGTAATATTAACATATAACTAGACAAATAAGCCAGAGAATCTAGAATAAGATCCCATTTCTACATCTTAGGTCTATAATATGTGAGAATTTAATAAATGTCAAAATTGATATTTCATTTTAATGGGAAAGTTTTGATTAATTTAGTTGTAGTCTCACAACTGGTTATTTGGGGGGAAAAATTGGACCCCAATCTTAAATCACATAGTAAATTGCAAGTATATTAAGACTTAAATGTAAAAAATAAAACTGTAAGAATCTTGAAGAAACTTCTGAAATCTTCCATAGCCACAATTGGACACCCAGAAGCTATTCTCAACCATATAAAATTTAAAGCTTTTAAATTGCAAAAGAAACCATATAGAAAGCCAAGGAGTGCATTTGGATAAAATTGTATAACATAAAGACAAACTTGAAATCTATTATACCCAAAAAACTCTTAGAAAAGGTGATAAAACATGAATAGAAAAATGTACAAAGGATTTGACTAGACATTTTACAGAATTCTAAATCCAAATGTTCAGCAAATATATGGAAGCATGCTCATAATTATTGGTAGTTGAGGAAATGTAAAAATTTAAAAGAAAATTAATATCTTTAATTTTTTCAGACTAGAAGATATGAAGTATAGCATCATACCTATTGCTGATAGGACAGCAGGGAAAAGATTACTGTTGTCTTTTAAGAAGGAAAAATAAATGATTGGAACCCTTTAGAAAGCAACCAAGGAGAACCTTGTAAAATTAAAAATACTCCTATCTTTTTACCAAGCTACCCTACTTCTGGGAATCCAGTCTATAGAAATACAAGACAAAGTATAAATGGTATAATATATTATAGATGTTTATTACATAAATATTTGTGAGAACAAAGACGTAGAAATGAAATGAACGCATGGTTGAAAAATTATTGTACATCCATGCTACAAATTATTATGTGAGCAGGAAAATGCTGCATTAATGTCAGACCCAAGGGACTCAGAGGGCTTCCTGTGATGTACTGTATAGTGAGAAAAATGTTATAAAAAATGTGCAGAATGTCTTATTTCTTTAAAACAAAGAATAATCCCTCAACATTATATATGTGTGAGAGGTATGCTGTAAGCAAAGTGAACAGTGTCAGGGGCCTCCTAGGTTGGCAGCCTAGCGGTGCAGGGTAGGGGAGAATTTGAAGTGGGTAGAAGGAGAAAGTCAAGTGAAAAGAGAAAAGAAAAAATAAGGTGGTGATATTAACAGTATATATGTATCACCATACACATTTAAGCAGAACAGTAAGGGTGAGTTTATGTACTAAGAATATGTAGAGCTTCTGAGATGTTTGTTCCCCCTGCTTTCTTCTAGTCATTAAATGGATAACTTCTGTTATTGTGAAGGAAATTAGGGCACCCACTCTTGATCTTTTTCTCCTGGAAACCTGTAGAGCATTGAAATCCCAGGGCTGCTTTTCTTTCTGCTCCTGGGTGAGGGAGAGAGCCTGCAAGTTGTGGCCTTCCTCCACCACATTGCCAGTGGCTTTCCCCTGACAGTCTGGGGAAAAGCTTATTTCTCTGGCTTCCATGACTGGTGTGCATTCAAAGCTCTCTTAGAGACAAGCGTCCAGCTCCTCCTGTGGGCTTGAGTGCATACTGGGTTTGTAGGTATGACTTTGCTCAATGCTGATGCTAAGCAGTGAGTTACCCAGCCAGTCTCTGGGACCCAAGTGCCCAGAACCACAGAGGAGAATGACCCACAGGGCCACTGCACCTCCCAGACTGAAATGACATATTTATTCCAAACCTCTTCTTCAATATCTGGCTTTCCTTTCTGAAACACAAGTATGAGCTAGTCACTTCCTTCCAGAGCACTACCGGTAAAAGTTGTCTTAGAAATCACTTCCTGCCCAAGGACTTAGTGTCACAGGAGTTGTTCTGTTACATCCCTAGCCTTGTCTTGTATTGAGTCCTCAGCTAGCCACCATTCTGAATGGCACATTGAATGTTCTTCCCAGTGTGCCAACGAAGCTTTGTGAGAGGTGTCGTTTTATGTAAATGTTCCACTCTCACCCACATCCATTATTATCCTGCCAGATCCTACAGGTACACTGCCTTACAGTGCAGATACTCTTTGGTCCAAGAATTCTCTCTTGACTCTCTCTTCCCTTCCACACTCTTTCACATGAGTAATTGTGTAGAGCACTGTGTTTTATATGTTTATTTGCCTGTTGCCTGCTGCCCGTCTCTGCCTCTGTCGATGGAGTTCTAGAGGTCAGGGACCTGCTTCTTTTCCTTCATTTTCCTTCTGTTTTTATATCTCTGTATTCTTGAGCTTACCATAGTATCTGGCCTATAATTCATTCCCAATAAATGTCTGTCAAATGGATAAATGAAGTACATTGTGCTTCCGGAACATGAGCATAAAGTCAGGATGGACACTGTAACCGTGTGCCTCCACCAGCCCCCACAGAGAACACAGCAGCACCTCACAGAGCTAAGGAGGGTGTGGTTCTAGCTCACTGCTCATTTGACAAAGGAAGATAGTTGTTAATTCAAGGATTCTTGACTAATCAAATGTTTGCAATATTGTTTTTGGTGTTCTGTGTATTCATTTTATGCTGATTAAGTAACCATTTGAAAATGGTCTTTGGCTTTTTTCCTTTGTTTGGAGGGTGTCTGAGGTGTGAATCACTGACACCAGGTTTGGACTTGACCAAGGGCTACGTCTCCATTCCATTGAGCTGAAACAGTAAGCTGTGTGAACCAGAAAGGCCTCCTTTAATGGCTCATTGTTCTCCACGCAGATTTTCACCGCACTACCACCCTTCACTCTGGGGATATTTGAGAGGCCCTGCACTCAGGAGAGCATGCTAAGGTTTCCACATCTCTACAGAATTACCCAGAATGCTGAGGGCTTCAACACAAAGGTAAACAGAATGTTCTGATGGAATTATCACTTGAGAAGGGGAGTAAGCACTGTGTTCTGTCTCCTCACTCTGGTTCCCTGCCTGTGAGAGAGCTGAAGTTTTAGAGAGATGATGCAGTCACACCAGGGGGGGGGAGGGGGGGAGGGGGGGGCCCTCCCAGTGTCGTAAGCTCAGTGGGATTGATGCCAGATCAGAAGGGAAGTTGCTATGTTGTACATGGTGCTTCTCTCAGTTCTTCTTGGTCAACTCCTTCCTTCTTCACATGTGCCTCTGACATTGGTGTGGCCAGGAACACCCTTGACTCCCTTTAGGATCAGCCATCAGACATGCCCCTTACCCTTTCATAAAGTCCTGCACTGAGGCAGGCTGGGTCTTGCCTAACAGCCCTTTTGCCACCATTGCTTGTTTGTTTTTCATTTAAAAAAAAAATGTTACTTTAGCTAGTGAATAAAACTGGCCAGATGTGAACACAGAAAGTCAGTCATAGGAATTTTTTTCCAGTCTGGAGAATCAGAAAAGAAAACGTTTCTAGACAGAAAAGGTGCAGGCTGTCTTAATGAGAGGCTAGCAGAACTGGGGTGGGTGTTGCAGAGCATCTGCAGTCATGATGGCAAAGAGATCTCAGCCCACACGCCAGCCATAGCCAAGCGTGGCAGAGCAGCAGCTGCCTGGCCAGAAGAGAGGAATGTGCCTGGCTTGACTGAAGAGGCAAGAGATGAACACGCCACATCGCCCTGTTTCTGTCTGGTATTTGTGCAGGAGGCGATTAGGAAGTTCACACAGGTCCATTGCCCAGATCAGTGACAATTCTGAGTGCTGGTTGTATTCATGATTTACTTATTTAAACACTGGGGTCTTAATAAGGAAGACATACAAAGTCTTCAATAAAAGAACAATGTCCAAAGACTTCATTTCAAGCCAGGTATTATTGAAAGCATTCCTTCAGAGCTGCCTTTTTTGGGGGCATGTTGCAGACTGGAAAAATAAAAAGGATTCTATTGGTTCTGGTAGGTTCCATACACAGGAGCCTCAGATGACCAGTTGTAGCAGTCCTTGTCTACTGTGATTCTGTCAATGGAAAATATCTATCAGTGGCCTATTCATTCTGCGTTATCGACATCTGTTTTTTACATAGTTTAAATTCAAAGGCTTTCTAAGGTGCAATGTAAGTAAGGAATGGACCCATTAAAAGCAGTAGAACTGGCCCTGGCCGGTTGGCTCAGCGGTAGAGCATCAGCCTGGCATGCGGGGGACCCGGGTTCGATTCCCGGCCAGGGCACATAGGAGAAGCGCCCATTTGCTTCTCCACTCCCACCCCCTCCTTCCTCTCTGTCTCTCTCTTCCCCTCCCGCAGCCAAGGCTCCATTGGAGCAAAGATGGCCCGGATGCTGGGGATGGCTCCTTGGCCTCTGCCCCAGGCACTAGAGTGGCTCTGGTCTCAGCAGAGCGACGCCCCGGAGGGGCAGAGCATCGCCCCCTGGTGGGCAGAGCGTCGCTCCTGGTGGGCGTGCCGGGTGGATCCCGGTCGGGCGCATGCGGGAGTCTGTCTGACTGTCTCTCCCCGTTTCCAGCTTCAGAAAAATACAAAAATAAAATAAAATAAAATAAAATAAAATAAAATAAAATAAAAGCAGTAGAACTGAGGACCATCTGAGCCATCTCTAAGTTTTCTGGGGGTGGGAGGAGTAGAGGTCAGAGGAAGAGTAAACATTTAAAATGGGAAGGTTCCTTTGTCTTATACTTTTTCATTATTTTCTGTTGCTCCAGCTCCACCAGGATTAAACTATATGACAATTCCCAGATCAATCTGTATATTTATAAGTAAATTCAATCTGGCTTTAGTAGTTTAGTCATCTCAGTGGTTGAAAAACTTATTGAAATGTATGTATGAAACTAAAATTTAGAAGAAACTAAACTTTGCAGTCTTTTGTTTGAACTTTTAAGTGTAAAGAAAATTTTTATGTATGTATGTATATATGCATATATGTATTTATTTTTAAGTAAGAAGAGAGGAGACAGAGAGACAGACTCCTGCATTCACCCAGACTAGGATCCACCTGGCAAGCCTCCTACTGGGCTATACTCTGCCTATCTGAGGCTGATGCTTGGCAACTCAACCAAGCTATTTTTTAGCACCTGAGGAGGAGGCTCCAGCGAGCCATCCTCAGTGTCTGCGGCCTATTCACTTGAACCAAATTGAACCAATCAAGCTATGGCTGCAGGAGGAGAAGAGAGAGAGAGAGAGAAAGGGGGAGGGTGAGGATGGAGAAGGATGGAGAAGCAGATGGGCACTTCTCCTGTGTGCCCTAATCAGGAATCGAACCCAGGACATCCACTTGCTGGGTCAATGGTCTACTACTGAGCCAACCAGCCAGGGCCTTAAGATAATTTTAAATGTAGATGGTATTACCCAAAATTCTAAAAATTGCAAAGCTGAATGGGGAAGACTTTAAGGAGTAAAACAAAAGAGTGAGAATACCGTGTAAGAATTTACATTTTAAATGTTTTTAATGCTTTCAGAGAGTACACAGTTTCAGTCTCGTATTAACAATTTTGACCAAATAACCTTTTCCTGAATGATTTTAATGTCTTTGATTATAAAATTTTGGTGTTTTCCTTAGAATTCTGAAGAAAACAGCTCATAATTCATTTTTCAGATGTGGATAGATTGTATATTGGTCTACATATATCTGTATATATATATTTAGGTCGTTGTACTAAATAATAGTATCTGGAGATCATCCAGTCATTTTTGTAAAAAAAAAAAAAAAAAAAAAAAAAAAAAAAAGAGGAAATTGTTTTGTTTTAACTTCAAGAATAATATGCTACTCCTGGAGCCGTGCAGCACTCCGCCAGTGTCCTTCACAATGAGGCGTTTGTTGAGTCGCACGGAGGTCAAGAGTTGTGGGCAGTTCCTGACTCCCTTGGTTTGTTTTCCCTTAGGTTTTCTGGGGTCACTGCATCAACGCCTTGGTCCACTCCCTCATCCTGTTCTGGTTTCCAATGAAAGCGCTGGAGCATGGTAACGGCTTTATGACTTCAACTGTCAGCAAGTAGATTTGCAATCCCTTCGGTGCCTGTTGTTCACAATACTTTTCACCCCAGTTCTGCAGACCTAGAGATCACAAAAACTAATCTGAGAAGAAAAACATGCCTAACATATGCTGAGAGCTAGCCTCACGTTTGCAGTTGTAGGGTTCCTCCACTCTGGCTCTGAAAGCCCATTTGCTTTCCAGTTGCCTGGAGAGTTTAAATACTAGGAATCCTAAACTTTTATTTTTAATAACTGTTTGAGTTGAGGATCTTGAAGGAAAACACTGTACTATGATAAAAACATCAAGGCCTCATGACCATGAGTTTGAAATTTTCTGTTCATTACTTGGGCTTTCATTCTCTAAGCCAGTGACACATACCTAAAGCAGAGTAACTCAAATATTGTAACAGTTTAATCTTAACCTCATTTTCTGAAGATCTGCTCTACTTGACAAATGCTTTTCAAGCAAACTCTTAGAGTTTATTTAAGGATTAGGTCTCCCAATTGGTCGTAGTCTTCCCCACAGCTAGAAGATGTTTCAGAAAAGTCACCAACTCTGCCTTCATGCATGCTGCTTAACACGTCCAAAGTGTTGCCTCTCACAGAGACATAGCTTTTAGTCTCAGAAAACAAAAAATGTATTACAGGAATGCTACTCTTTCATTCCTCTCAAATAGTAATAATTCCCCTGGGAAAAATTACTCCAAATGTTGACTAGACAAGGCCTTTGATTGTTCAGAGACCCAGAGAATATAAAGTTTCCAAGCCTCTTTGTTTCTGTGTCAATGTGTTCTGTGCTTCAAACAGAAATGATTCATCCTCACTGATATTAACCTATTAAATCCTGACAGACAAAATGCATGCACTGCCAATTTATTATACCCTCTGCCCCATTCTTTCCATTTCCTCAGAACTCCTTGTCCTTCCAGAGTCCCTAAGCCTCCAGATCAGAAAATAGCATTTTCTGCTTCTAACCCCACCCCCCAAAAGGGCCATTCTTAACAGAATCTTTTTTTTTTTAACCCAAAAGCTTTCCTGTGATTCATCTTTACTCATAGTGGATTTAATTGATCTTGAAATGGCTTTGTACAGGTTTACAAATATAAGAGTGTTGAATATGGTTTGTTTTAGTAGCTTTGACAATTTGGTGGTAGAAGCAACCATCATTTTATCAGGACTGACTGGTGATGGGAAGCGATAATGTGTAATGAGCATCAGAACAATTTTGACAATTGTCCTTATGTCCCTGGTCTCAGCCTTTTGTACTTAGGAAGAGATGGTGAATAGCATGGGTTGACCACAAGGACTACCTCCAGAGCCCTTACCCTTATACCTGTAATGTAGATATTGCACCTGTTTGAAGTGCTTCTCTTTGGATTCTGAGAAGTTTTACAAGGCAGTCTTTTACATACCTGCCTCTGAAGGAACTAATGTGGTCCATTCTGCAGTAGAGACAATGGGTTTCTAATCCTAGAGCTATAATTATGTGGTATGAAATTGTGGCTTGTCATTTATGTGGCATTTCTATAGTTCATTTGGTTTCATTATGTAAATCCATTTGCTTCGTGGTCTATGTTTAAGAGAGGATAGACTCCCAACCGCTACCTGAGGTATCACTAAGTGATTTTCAAGTTAGCTCTGCCACTTTTATTTGCTTCCCTCAGATGTGGCGATTTGCCTGGCTGTCAACTAACAGGGTGATATTTTTTCTTGTTTCTATCATGATCATCATCGTCGTCATCATCATTGATGTCATCATATGATTATATTTATTAAGGCATCATCATAGAGGTGTTTTTCAGTTGTGTTATAAGCAATAGCCTATTGAATGAAATAGATTAAGGTGAAATAAATTGAAAATATTGTGTATTTGGCATAGAACAAAGGAAGTCCATTGGTATTCTTGTTTATCAGTTGCCTTCCTTTAACAATTTGAGTAAATGTTGTAGAATTAACTGCTAAATTCTCACTATTAGTGTACAGCAAAAAAAAAAAAATGATGGTATCACTGCTCATTAACCTTGTTGAGTCATGTCATATTTATGTCAAAGAAAATGTGATAGACCGGGGCAGGGGGTGTTGAGGATACATCAGTGTGGGTCTGACTTCAAAGAGGTTATAGTCTGATAAGGGAGATTAGATTCACACATGGACAATTCTAGCACAAGGCAAATAATAAAATACAGATAAAGTGCTACCAGATTTCAGAGGACTGAGAGAGATGTCTTTCATTTGGGATTATAATGGCTTGCTAGGAGAGATAACATTTAGGCTTAGCCTGGAAATCCAAATAGGAATGAGGTGTATAGGGGTGGAGAGAAGAGCCAGACAAAGTGGGAATTTTAAGGCAGACGTGGAAAGCTGTTTAGAAGTTCATCCCTTCAAGAGTGGGAGGCAGTGGTGGGATTCAGCTGGTCCGCAACAGTTCCATAGAACCTATACCTAAGTTTTTGTTGAGTTCGGCAGACCGGTTATTAAAATGGCACTTGTAATCAGGGTTCTCTCTAAGGTGGGCACTTGGGCAACCACCCAATGTGGACATCACAAATTCACATTTCTTACTCGTTTTTAATGTTCCTCTGTGCAACAGCATATTCTAAGCGTCTGTAGTAATGTTCATTCCACCCATAGGAGAAAAAAATTGTAAGTGAGGACTCCAATCAAGAAGCAATATGGAAATATCTTAAATAACAATTTTATTGTTTATTGTCAGGTATTATTTCATATTTTTTCATTAATATTTTAAAACTCTTTCTTATAATATACCATATCCCCCCATGTATAAGATATACCCTTTTCTGAAAAAATTTGGGGTCTAAAAACTGGGTGCATCTTATACAGTGGTTGTGGCATTTCAAATGCCATAGATGGAACTGAGGACAAGGCAATATATGAAGACAGTGATTCGTCATCAGACACAGATGAGGACAAACTAATGGATGGGAGTTTTGACAGTGATGGGGAGTTGTATAATGAATAAAAAAGTTCAATAACTTTATATAATTTTTTTCAAATTAAGATACATCTTATACATGGGAGTATATTAAACATGGGTAAATACAGTAATCTAGTTTTGTGTTCTTCTTTATTGTTCCTATTTAAGTATTAAATGCATGAAATAATAAATACCTTTCGGTTCATTTTTTTATATACTTAAAATGGACATTAAGGCAGAGAACTGGTTGTTAAATCATTTGAATTTCACTACTGGTGAGAGGTGGTGGAAAGTTTGAGGAGGCAGATGAAAGCTGGATTGCAGAGGTCTTTGAATGTGAGGTTAAGGAATTGGAACTTAATTTTTTAGAAGCTGAAGAGCCAGTATGGAATTTAGATCAAGGAGAGCATTATCAGAGCAATTTAGGAAAATGAATCAATCATGTGAACGATAGAAGGTGGATGGTGGAAGGATGCTAGTTATGTCTCTGAGTATTCCAGGGAAAGCTTAAGGAAGGTTTAGTCCAGGAGATGGGAATTTGTGTATTGAGGAGGAAACATGTTTTGAGAAGAATTTATTTATTCAGCAAGATCTTGGCATACCAATGATGTGCCAGACACTGAGAGCACACTGGATATAAATGTGGCTGTCTTGCCCTCTGAGGGTTTCTATAAGGTTAGAGTTGATCAAGAAGTATAGAAATAGCCTGACCAGGTGGTGGCGCAGTGGATAGAGCATCCAACTGGGATGCAGAGGACCCAGGTTCGAGACCCCGAGGTCGCCAGCTTGAGCGTGGGCTCATCTGGTTTGAACAAAACTCACCAGCTTGGACCCAAGGCCACTGGCTTGAGCAAGGGGTTACTCAGTCTGCTGTAGCCCCACAGTCAAGGCACATATGAGAAAGCAATCAATGAACAACTAAGGTGTCGCAACGAAAAACTAACGATTGATGCTTCTCATCTCTCTTCGTTTCTGTCTCTCTGCCCCTATCTATCCCTTTCTCTGACTCTCTGTCTCTGTAGAAAAAAAAAAAAGAAGTATAGAAATAGTTGTTTTATTACCAGCATGCTATGTCTACAGACTCCAGGTAGAGCTTGATACAGGAACACAGCCTGGTCCAGTGCGTCCAGGAAGAGTCTTCTCCAAGGAAGTAAGTGGCATTTCAATTCTTGAAAGATGAGGAGAGGGTGAGCAAGTGGGGCAGTGGAGGTGTGGAGAAAGGGGGAGAGAGAGCATTTTTGGATGCACCAAGCAAGCACACAGGACCTGTGCTGCCGAGGAAGTTGAAGAAGCCATCAGCCATGCAACTGACCCTTGAACAACACGTGGGTTAGGGATGCTGACCTCCTATGCAGTTGGAAAACCACATATAACTTTTGATTCCCAAAATGCTTATCTAATAATAATATCCAACTGTTGACTGGAAACCTTACTCAAACATAAACAGTCAATTAACACCAATTTTGTATGTTATATGTATTATGTACTATATTTGTACAATAAACTAGAGGAAAGAATGTAATTAAGAAAATCATAAAGAAAATATATTTTCAGTATTTATGGGAAAGAAATCCACATATAACTAGACCTACATGGTTCAAACCTATGTTGTTCAAAGGTCAGCTGCATTTCCAGTGGGCGGGGGCTTGGACTCTGCACTTGACACAGCCTCTCACTCGCCTTGCAGGAGATGGCGCATCACTGGCCTGGACCATCCATGTCATTAGCACCCTCTCCCCCTTTCCCTACCCTTGTGCAATTGTAAATCAAACCTATCTCCACATATTTTCAATGTCAGCAGCACCCCCTTGTCAAGAGAGCTATGGCATGAGGTAGTGCAGGGTGAGGGGTGGGGGACACAGCTGGAAAAGGGGGCAAAGAAGTTATATGACAGTAAGATCACTAAAACCCAGCTGGGGCTTTTTCTTAGTGAAGGGTTTGAGGTCAGAGAGTCACATGGTGGAGTTTGCCTCTGAAGTAGGTAAGACTGTAACGTAGAGGAACAAACAAGATTGGCAAGAGAGCATAGGGTTATTAGGGGGTGGGGCCAGAAGTCAGTGCTGGAAATCAGGAAAGATTGCGAGTTTGAGAAAACCAGGATACGTAACTGATTAGATTTCTTGTTTATGTGTGCTGATTCACTGTCCTAAATATACATGATTCTTGTTATACTTAGAATTGCCATTTAGAAGGATATATTCACCCTACCCCTAAAGACGCATAGGAGCATGACACCAATTTGAGACCACCTGGGGCACCTTGAACGTTTGGGGGATCCTGATCTAACAGAGGATCACCTTTAGGCTTCTCTCTACCCCCAAGTCCTGCCTGATGCTGTTTCTCAGATGCTTGCCCAAACTCGGAGCCTAAAGGAATTTTGCTTGACTAGAGGCCAAAGTCCCCAGCATAACTTTATTTCATTGTTTCATGCTATGTCATTCTGTCACAAAGATGGTGACTTTTTTTTTTTACCAGGAATTCTCTTCACTGTGTATGGAGAGACTGTCAGGTACATAGCAGTGCTGTTCACTTGGGCACAAAATTTTTGAGAAGGTGTGAGCATGTTATTCATACATTAGAAAGCTTCCAAGAATTCTGCTTTGCTTATTTTTGCATGGTTTTGGATAGATGTTACAAAGCACTCCTTTCCTGATTGGGTTTGTGATGATTCATTTCAAGTTTCAAAATAAATTTTTCCACTCAAGCAATTCAGTAAATCAGATTTCTTCCAACCATCACAACTTTACGCTCACTCCCATGGCCCGCCTGTAGCTCCCGCCCTTTGATCTGAGAAGTGAATCTAGTTTAAAACCATAGATGTCACCTTCACAGGCACTGAAATTCATCATGAGCCTTGGTTCCAGGCCACACTTAGGTTTTCCATCGGTGTATTCCATCTGCAGTTTGAGCAGCCCTCCTTGAAGTGGAATGTGGTTATTGGCAAAAAAAAATGTAAAATCAGTTTTCATTTCAAAAAAGGAAATTTTCAGATTTTTTTTTTTTTTTGGACAAAATTTAAGAGGGAGGTGATGGGAAAGAGACTACTGAATATTTACCAGCAGAAAAAAATTTCTAAAAAAAAATTGTTCTTGATTGCTCAGAGTCCACACCCTGGAAACAATTCCCACCCACTTTCCAAAGAAAAAGTCCCATATGGATACTTACTGTACTGGCACAAAGTAAGCAACAGATCTTTCAACATTTGGGGAGAAAGCTATTTTATACTTTTAATAAATGTGCTACTGTAAGATTAGGCATGTTTCATAAACTGTAATAATAATAATGCATGTGTATAAAATGAAACATAGCTTCCTTCTCTCTGTGGCATTATTGGGTCACTTTAGGTTGAACTATTTATGACCTATACCGGTTACTATACATTTGGCTATCATATAAAATGATTTTTATTGTTTCACATTAAGCACAATTTGAGCAAGGCAGCCATTGTTCTCTGAGATTTCACCTTCTTAAACTCAATTATTCATTCATTAAAAAGAAAAAAACAATGGGTATGTTTTTTGTGCCAGGCCCAGGACTGGGTTCTGGGTATTACAGTAGTGTGCCTGTCAAGGCCCAGTCCCTGCCCTCACAGGACTTATACCAGGGAAGGCAAGATTGAACAAGAAGTATTACGAAAGAGGGAGGTCAAGGTCAAATGGTTGTATTCCAAGGAAGCTGACCTGGTTTCATTTTGGTTTTATGGCTTTTTTCCTGGAGGATGTGTCAACCAAGTTGAAGGATAAGGAGGAGTGAGGCAGGTAAAGAGTCGAGAGAACAGGGTTGTGGGACAGTCTGGGTGCGAGTATGATTCCGCGTGTGGAAGGCATGTGTGGATGGAAGATGGGGAGCACAGGGGTGAGATTCACATCACCTTGGAATGACAAGGGTAGATACAGGAAGATCAGACCCTTCCACACACTTGGGGACTTGTGAATCTTTGTATGGTAAGTTTAAAAGAAGCCGCTGATTAGTTATAAGCAGGAGCATCGATCTGGTTCACTTTAATGTAACCACCCTGGGGAGGAGGACTTGGAGCCCAGGTGGTTGATTGTTGCCTAATCTTGCATAGTGACAATAGCAGTAGAGATGGGTGGATTAAAGGACTGCTTTGAAGGTAGAGTTGGAAGAATTCAATATTGCCCTAATTTATACTTCCCTAATCTACCTGAATAGTATTGTCTTAAATCCTTAAAAAGAATGGGCTATTGCAGTCACAAAGTTTACCAACAAAATAATACTATATTTTAAAGTCAGGTATGTGAAACAGTAAGTTGATATTTTGTTCCCCTTTCAAAGACACTGACCATACTGTGTGCAGATTTTAAAAGACATAAAATAAATTTTAAAATACCTAGAATGAACATTAAGTGCTAAGTGGGACAGAAGAGAGGAATAGTAACTGCACGTGGCCTCTGCCATCTGGAAAAACCTGCTGAGAGGCCAGGGTGGTGTGGGGAACATTCATCAAACCCTGCAGCGTATAAATGAAGTGAGTGGAACTCGCCCACTAACAACTAGAGAGACAGAACACTCTAGGAGTGTTTAGATTTATACAAATAGAATGACAGCTTATAAATCTATATAACTAGTATAATACACTTAAAATAAGACCAGGTTTCCAAATTTAAAATATATATATTTTTTTCTGTTTTGGTTTGTTTTAAACATATGGACTGGTAGACACATCTCTAGTGATGTCTTGCCCCACACATCCATAGCACTGTTGTTTGGAAATACAAATTGGCTTCAAGGGCCATTGTTTCCATTCGGTTAAATATTTCTGATGTTTCAGTGTCTCTTTTAATAAACTCTATAGTACATATATTTTAAAGAGATGGTTTTTATGTAATGTTGCAAGGAATGTGAGCCAGAGTTCCCATATTTCACCCTTATCATTTTATCAGGAAGTTGAATCAAGGTGTATTAGTCACAGTAGGAATAGCTGCTGCAACAGTCTCCAAACCTCAGGGGCTTAGCCATATCAGGCTTATTTCTTACTCGTGTCACCAAAAGGAGGACTGCATTGTTCATAGGTGTAGCAACCACATTTCCTTATTTTCTGTATTTTTGATTCTCTGACATTTGAGGCCTGGATCCTGGAGAGACTGTCCCTCCCAAGGATAGCAAATACCTAGAGAGAGCAAATGACTTCCCTGAAAGATACAAAGCAACCGGCCTAGAGCCCATACCCCCACCATCTCCTTTATTAAACTCTCACACACCAAGTCACTATCCCCCTGACCTAAACCCTGGAGCAAGATACCATACAACTGGGGACAGCCCTATAACCCAGAGCCTGCTGAAGTTATTTAAACTATTCAACCGTAAGCTAACATAGCATACCAACCCTGCCTTGCCCATTCCCTCCCATGAAAACCCCAATAAAGGCTCTGGACCATGGTCTCCCCTCTCCCTTTCTCTCTCCTTGACTGACCCTGCTGCTTGCACATGTGGCCCTGCATGATATCCTGTGCCTCCTGTTTCTAGGGATCTATAAGTATAAACTTTTTACTTTGTGACAATCATTTCCATGTGTGCATGTACTATATTACTGTGCCTGAATAAAACAAAACCTGGGCCCATTTCTGTACAGTGGGGCTCCATGGCCCCTGGGTTTACCCTCAGCCTTAACACTGTGAGGGAAGAGAACCAGGAACAGGATAGCTTGTTCTTAACCACCTCTGGCAGGAATTGATCCAGCACTTCTGCTCATGTCTGAGTGGCAATAATTAGTCTCAGAGCTCTGACTAGGTACGAGGGACTGGAGAATGTTATTTAGCTGGGCACCTGAGAATAAGCAAAGAATCACGAGGTAGGTTTGACTTTGGCAATTGAGTGTGCTTTCCGTCCTTTTTGCTTCCATTGCAAATTTATTTTTAGTAAACAAATGTGAAAATGGATTGAAATTTGAGTTTTATATTCATCAGAAATGGCCATAGAGAGGAGAAAATCTAGCAAAAGCTTTATGTAACCAGGAACTTAACCCAACATTGGTTATGAATGTAATTATAATCACTAACACTTGAATAAACTCTACCTTTTTATAAACTCTTTCCAATATTTTTTTACAACTCTTTATAGAGAAAGGAAAAAATAAATTTTCTCTTCATGAAAACATAGTGTTGGAAGCAGAAAACCTAGTTTCAATTATAGTTGAGGCAGTACAGGCATTTGAATGGAATGAGTTCTAAAAGTTTGTTTGTAAATTGGTTATATAACACTTGAAATATATTTTCACTCTTGAGATTGATCTAAGAGTAGCTAGTTGGCCTTGTATCTCCTCTGAACCTCTGGAGTCTTAAAAGGCCCAGAGAGTGAGGTCAAGAAAGGTGGCCCTGACGACATTCTGGACCTGGCGCTGCTTGGAAAAAGTGCTTCTGAAACTTCTTGAGGCAAAAGTGGGGAGAAGGAAGTCAGAAGAGACTCAGCATCTGCTCTCCACCCAGGTTCCTAGCCAGGGCCCTGGCATCAAGGGAATGGTGCCACTTCTACCTTAATTCTCCCTCCTGAGTCACATGTGAGCGAGAGGCCTATAATTTTTAGTCCGTGTGTTCTATGGATTCTTACTACATTCAAAATACACCTATAAATTCACCCCATCTGTTTTCTTGATTATTAAATCCTGTCTTCTCTGACTGTACTGTGCTATGCTATAATGTTGTCTTCAAATTTTGCTTTTTGTCAAGAGCTGTTTCTGAGTAGATTTTTGTGGTTTAGCTGGGTAATGATGTAATGTTTTTAATGGCCATTAAATTGAAATGGCATCTTTATAAAATGTCATCAACCTAGCCCTTCGGAATATTCTAAAGTAAGTTCCTTGATCATTCTGTCTATTAGGAAAATGAGATGCTTTTCTCACAAATTGTGGGTTTACCCACAATTATTTTCAAAGAGGTTTTTGCATGCAACATTTTGGGCCAGCCCCTGCTAATGTATAAGGCCCATGTGGTTTTGTTTCAATTGTCCACAATAGTCTGTTTTAGTGACTGTGTTCCTAAATCTTATTTGCCTAATCTTACATTATGTTGGTCCCTGTATCAACCAGATTTTGCAAAGAGTATATATGTTTTGAAGAACAGGCTTAACCACTGCTGTGGGTCAGTTGATCCTAAAGCCATAGCATTATTCGGGGCTGTGAGAACATACTGAGTATAGGGAATGCCTTCCTCTCTCATTTCAGCCTCCTCTGGGCGATCTGATCTGGATTTGCAAAAGGCTGAATGATCTCAGACTGTTGAGTTAAATGCCCACTGTTCTAATGCAACAGGCAGGTTATTCCTCCTTACCTCTCCCGTTGCTGGTGGCCTTTGTGATCTGATGATGGGTTTGGGTTTAGGTCAGGCTGGTTAAGATAAGAAAACAAAGGTTTGATGATATTATAGCTCTCCACATGCACTTATGATGCATCTCTTTTGTAGGGACCTTTTAGAGCCTTGCAGAACTTGGCTCCTGCTGACCTCACCAGTCTGCCACCTGCCACCTCAGCCTCACCCACACCTCCCACTGCTCACCACCCCATTGGTGCAGGATGGGAGTCAGTGTTGGGGTCCACTTCCAGGCCTCTGTATAGGCTGGTTCCCCTTTTTACCTGAACTGTCCTTTCCCCTCTCTCTGCATATTTCCTCCTAAATATCCATCTATCCCACCTCCTGCTGCTTTTTCTGAAGTAATGTTCTTACTATATTCACACAAATGAATAATGATCTGAAGGCTAGCATGGGGAACCCAACTACTCACCTTAGTTTGGGGGTTATTTTTTCTCTATCAAAATAAAAAAATTACTTGAGATTTTGAATATCCGACTAAAATTAAAACAAACTCCAGGAAAGATTTTCCCCGACTGGAGTGTTGAAATCACCACAGTACCATTAAGATTAAGCAAAGTGGGAGGAAATAATTTGGCAGCAGCAGCAGCCTTTAGGAATAAACCTGGACAATCAAAGCAGGCTTTTCCAGCTTGGGGTTCCCAGCAAGCCATAGCTTATTAATGCATTCACCCACAAATGCTTTCATCTCTCCTTCAGGGGTATGTTATTGGCAAGTTTTAACGAAATGATTCCTACAGGGATTTGCCTCTAGAGAAATATAACCTGTAAGAGAACAATCCATTCCATGGGAATTCCCCCAACTGGATGTACAGAGTGCTAACTTGTGGCTCATTTAGGAGATGCTGTCTTTTCAGAGGTGCTTGCGTGTTCCATAATCTCAAATTGGTTTGGGAGTTTCTCTTCCAAGGAATTAATTATTTACAAATGGTATTAGTTTTGACTGAGGTGGGAGTCACCCTTCCCTAGGTAGAAAACTAAAATATAATGGTGAGTTATCTTTCTGAAATGATGAGCTATAACCTTAGGTTAATCTAATCTTTGCTAATGGTTACCTTAAATGTATTCAAACTACCTCAAGTGTAAACATTTTACTTAATGCCAGTAGCATTCTATGATCATAAGAATGTATTATAATGAATGCATTATAGAAGCTATCAACCATTGGAAAGTACCCTCTGGTTTCCCGTCTATTGCTTCTGTCCATGCCAAACTGCCCGCAGAACAATCAGTGGTCTTTAGGGGTTCCATGGAGGTGCTCTTCCTGAGTGAGCTCTCAGTCCTGTAGGACATCAAAGAGTTTGCCTCCTTATAGGGCCATCAGCACTGTGAGCCTCACAGCGTCTCTCCGCTGATCGTGTGAACCATTTTGTCCCATCACACTCTCTCCTCTCAGGCTGAGTGGAGAGAAGGGGATCCCCTCCATAGGTTGGACACTCTTACTTAAGAATGCATTCTCTGTACTTGTTCCAGATCTTATTTTCTCTTCCTCTAATGCTGTGGTTCTCACTCCAGGTGATTTTGTCCCTGGGAAAGGTGAAAATGCCTGAAGACATTTTTGTCCTCACAATTATGGGTGGATACTACTGGCACCTAGTGGGTAGAGATTAGGATGCTGCCAAACACCCTATAATACGTAGGACAGTGTCCCATAACAAAGAATTATCTAGAAAAACTTCAGTATTGCCGAGGAGATTTAGGAATTCTGGAGCTGAATATAGGTAGAATGATCCGAGGCAATTCAGATCATTACTCTTCTCAGTTAAAATGCCTGTTCTCCTTCATTCATGAATACATAGAATGAGATTGATATTAGGAAAAACACCCTAAGCTAAACTGTACAGGAGGAAGATCTGAAACTCTCCAGTTTCTACCATTAGACGTGTGGGGTTAAGTTAGTAGCAAAGAACATGGACCTTACAATCTTAGAATTTTCTCTCTCTCCTTTCAGAAACCTTAGTGATAATTCAATCATCCTTATCAGTTTCTGATAGAAAACCCCCATTCTATAGATATACAAACTGAGACTCAGATCTAAAATTTGTAAAAGCTGATAGTGGCAGGTCTGGAACAAGAGACCAGGAATGGAAGAAACAGGTCTTCCACTCTACTACCTAGTATTTTTCCTACTAACCTAATAACCTAACTCCTCCTCTCCACCTCATTTTTCCAAATAACCTTTTTTTTTTTTTTGTATTTTTCTGAAGCTGGAAACGGGGAGAGACAGTCAGACAGACTCCCGCATGCGCCCGACCGGGATCCACCCGGCACGCCCACCAGGGGCAATGCTCTGCCCACCAGGGGGCGATGCTCTGCCCCTCCGGGGCATCGCTCTGCCGCGACCAGAGCCACTCTAGCGCCTGGGGCAGAGGCCAAGGAGCCATCCCCAGTGCCCAGGCCATCTTCCAAATAACCTTTTGTTAATAGTATCATGCTACATTGCTCTCCATTCTTGTGTTGTGAGTTTACAATATTGATTACTTGGTACCAACTTTTAATTAGTATTCTTGTATTAATAGGGCCAGAACCAATGTTTTCCATCTCAGACAAATGATACCACTATTTACCTAGTTACTCAGGCCAAAAATTGTGAAATCATCCTGGATTCCTTATATCTTTTTCCACCCAACATTCCAATTCATAGGCAAAGCCTATCATCTCTACTTCCGAAATATGTGCCAGTTTCCTTCACTGTTCTGCATCCAGCATAGCCACTCTGCCCTGCAGTGTGCAACAGAACTTTCTGTGATGTTGGACATGTCTGTTATCTGTGCTGTTGAAGACAGTAGTTGTTAGCTACCCGTGGCTACTGAGCATTTGCAATGTGGCTAAGTGTGACTGAGGGACTGTTGACTTTTGATAACAATCTTATTGATACATAATTTGCATACCATACAGTTCCCACTTTAAAGTGCACGATTCTGTGGTTTTTAATGTATTCACATAGCTATGCAACTATGACCTTAGTTCATGTTCGAGCATTTTCTTCACCCCCAAAAGAAACCCCATACCTATTAGCCGTTACTCCTCATTTCTCCCCAAACAACCCCAGCTCCTGACGGCCACTAATCTACTTTCTGTCTATAGATTTCATACAAGTAAAATGATTCAACATATGTCCTTTTGTGACTGGCTTCTTTCACCTAGCACAATATAGTTAAAGTTCGTTCCTGTTGTAGCATGTATTTGTACTTCATTTCTCCTTATTGCTCAATAACATTCTGTTGTATAGATGGACCACATTTTATCCATTCACTCATTGATGGCATTTGGCTATTGTGAAAATGCTGCTATGAAAACTCATGAGCATGTTTTTATATGTTTCATTCATATGTTTTTACTTCTCTTGGGTATGTACCTAGGAGTGGAATTGCTGGACTTTGTGTTAACTCTGCATAACCTTTTGAGGAGCTGTCTGACAGTTTTCCAAAGCGGCTGCATTATTTATTTTTCCACCAGCAGTGTTTGAGCATTAGAATGTCACCATATCCTTGCTACCTCCTGTTATTATCTTGTTTGCCACACTAGTAGGTGTTAAATGCTATCTCATTGTGGTTTTAATTTTGTATTTTTGATGGCTAATAATGTTGATCATCTCTGCATGCACTTATTAGCTATTTGTATGAGTTTGAAAAAAAAATCTCTTCAGATTCTTTGCCCATTTTTAAATTATTTGTTTTTTTATTGTTGAATTGTAAGAGTTTTCTATGTATTCTGGATACAAGTTCCTTATCAGATAAATGTTTGAAAATATTTTCTCCATATTTCTGATTTTCTTTCACTTTTTGATGGTATCCTTTGAAGTATAAAAATTTTATAAATTTTGATGAAGTCTTATTTGCCAATTTTTTCTCTTGTCACTGCTCTTTTGGTATCATAGCTAAGACACCATTACCAAGTCTAAGGCCATATTACTCCTATGTTTTATTCCAAGAGTAAAAGTTTTGTAATTGTTAGTTCTATGATCCGTTTAAGCTGTACAATTCAGAAGTATTACTTACATTCAGAATATTGTTTCTCTGTCACCTTCATCTAGTCCAAACTTTTTTCATCACCCTAAACTGAAACTCTGTACAAATTAAGCAGTAACTCCTTTTACTCCTCTTTCACATCCACCCCAGGCAAATTTTTTATTTTACTTCATTTTAACTAATTTAAATGTAAACAACTACAGCAGCTGGTGGCTACCATATTGGACATAGTTCTACACACCACCAGTATTATCTTCCTGGACAGATGGCTAGTGTCATTTCCACACTGGCATTGCACTTAACTGTTACTACAGTTTTGGTAGTCCAAGATCCGCCCTCCCATAAAAGCTGGACTGTTTCTTTAAGAGCATTACTCAGACCATTTCATTTCCAGCTCAGAATCATCCAGTGGTTTCCTATCATAATTAACTGTGAAAGCCCAGCTCCCCACCATGGCCTACATTAAGTTGTACCTCCTGTCTGATCATTACCTTGTGTGACCAGCCAAAGTAACCATTGTGATGATGATCTTTGAGCTCCTCTATGTGCCTTCATTCACACTGCTGGCAATTTCTCTCTGCCTGGAATGCTCTCCCCCCTAAATATTCATATAACTCACACCATCATACTGCTCAGATCTGCTCAGTGTTACCTTCTCAGAAAGATTTTTCCTGAACTTGCTATCTCAAAGAGCAGCCTCTGTCATTCTCTGTTCCATTACCCTACCTTGTATTTCTTCATAGAACTTATTGCACTGGACATTATATTGTATATCTACTGTGTTGATGTTCTGGCTCCCTTTGTTGCAGTTGAGCCCCATGAAAACAGACCTCGTCTCCTCGGTTCCGTATCTGGCATATTTGTATAAGGAAAAAGTAATGTTACTCCTTTCAAGACTAGAATCTGTGTTAGAATCAAATCAATGGCCTCCTATCTGATCTCAAGTGTTTCTGTATGGAGGCAATGTCTTTAAAAGTGTCACAATTAATATTAAAACAATCTGAAGTCCAGTAACTAAAAGTGCACAGGTTTGAATGGCTTTTGCTAGTAAATCAACATATTACCTCCTTGACGTTAATTTAGCCTCTCCCTTACTTTTTGAACTTTTCCCTTCCCTTTTAATGAAACCCTGCCTAAGCTGCTAGTCTGTCTTCACCACCTCCTCTCCCTAAGCTTTGAAATCATTCCTTTTTAAGTCGGTGGCCACATCTCTTTCTTTCTCCTGTTCTGCTAGGATAACCCTCCCTCCCCCCAGCTGCAGTCTCTCAGTGTGAGTCTGCCATGCAGCCATGATGTCACTCTGTGGTTCATTTACCTGTCTAGAATCAGGAGGAAAGGCGTGCCCTGGAGTTAGAGCTGGGGTTCCAGGCTTCTACCTGTGATGAGACTTGATTATTACAGTGTTTTAGAACACTAAGCAGATTTCAATTCTTTGATAGGATTCTCCAACAAGCAGACGGAAATCCATGAGCCCAATTATGTGTGTGTGTGTATGTAGCAGCAGTTACTGTGTTGGAAATATAAGCAGAAAACCTCTTATGTACTTGGATTGTAGGCCACGGGTCTGAATTTGAGCATAAAAGAGACTAAAAGGAGACAGGCTGTGTCATCCAAAGAAACCATTCCTGATCTTAAAATAGGCTTTGACCCCTCAGGATAGAAGCTGGCATTTTCACAGCAGGCTAGCTGACAAGAATTAGACAACTGTATTAGAGGTCTTCCTCAGTGATTCTTAAGTACATTGTAATAGTCATCTTCACAGAGCAACACATGGGAAAGGTACAAAAATGCAAGCTTCAGAATCCTAGTTGTATTTTCCAGATGTCTGTCATCTTAGTGTTTGCATTCCTTCGATTTATAGATTCCGGAAGGTCATGTCGTTGCCTATGTGGATAAGAGTAGATTATAGCCTCCAAAATTCTCTGAGCTCAAGAATTATGACTCGGTTTTGTATTTGTGTAATCGTCTCTTTTTATTGGCCTATAATTCCAAGTTAGCAAGAATTAAAGATGAATAGAAAATGAATGCTTGGAAAAGGTCTAATGCTGGCATTAGTAAAGACAGATTAATATGACTTTATTCTATTCCTATTTTTAACCA
Source organism: Saccopteryx leptura (assembly GCF_036850995.1). Classification (NCBI taxonomy): domain Eukaryota; kingdom Metazoa; phylum Chordata; class Mammalia; order Chiroptera; family Emballonuridae; genus Saccopteryx; species Saccopteryx leptura. The sequence continues at coordinate 160,904,204 of NC_089504.1, forward strand.
AATAAAGGGAGATTTTAACTTTTATGAAACTCTAAATCTCCATGCCGATCAAGTGTGTGGTTGTTTGGTTTGTCAGAAACCAATTTTGTTTGCTCCATTTGGAGAGAATATGTGGTAAAAATAATTCAGACTCACAGATGTAATTTTTGAAATTCCTTTACCTTTTAATAAATGTTTCCAAAGTTTGCTTTTATGTTCTGAATAAAATAGACTGCAGTTCTGTGCTCTAGAGGTTAGTAGTAACTTCTTTGTTTTTCAGATACTGCGTTGGCCAACGGTCATACCACAGACTATTTATTTGTTGGAAATATTGTTTACACAGTAAGTTTATTTCTCTGTATACTGAGCCATTCTTAAATAACACAGGTGTGGATCCTGCCTCTCAAAGGCCTTTACATGAGGCCTTCTGTATAATCATTTATTTCGGATCTTTAGACGATATATTCTAGATTTCTTGAAGCTCAGAGTGGTTGTGAAATATTTATCTTATTTTTTGGTGAAGATTAAGCAGAATTAGGATTTCTGAACAGCTGGTTAACAGCTTTCCCCATTCCTAAAAAAACCATTCCACTTCTACCTGTGGGGGAGGGGGAAAGGACTCTAAAGATGGTGATTTCTCCGAATTCTCCCAAGTTAAGTAAAGAGCAAAAGTAACTAATCCTTGTTGAGAAGATAGTCACTAAGATGAGAGTGTTTCTTAAATAAAGTAGACCTGCCTGTATTCCCTAAAACTACCCCTGGAGACTTAGTTACCTACATGGCACCTTCCCAGTGCAGCTGCCTGGGAGGAGTGTCTTCTAGAAGGGGATCCTTGGGATTTCTCCTGGAACTGAAAATCACTCACTAAGGATAACATGATTTCCCAAACGCTTCTGTCTTTTCACAGTATGTTGTTGTCACGGTTTGTCTAAAAGCTGGTTTGGAGACTACAGCTTGGACTAAAGTAAGTTTTTGCTAGAATTATTTCTGTATTCACTATAGATACTTTTCCTAGTATGATACCTTTTTAAGCCTTGGAAAAGCAGTAAGCAATATCCAGCTATCTTATTTTAAATTTTGCATGTAAAAATTGTGATATGATCTTTATCAGGGCATATTTGCAATTCAAACTTTCCTGATGATTCATTTTCTTGGCTCTTAATACAGCTATAAGCCATGGACATTCATTTCATTTCAAATGTATATGCTCATTATAAAAAGAATACATACAAAATACAGGACAGAAAGGAGAACTTTTAATTTCCATAATTTTACCACCAAAAGATAGTGACTGTTAACACTTTGCTATATGACCCTCCAGACTTTGTTCCGTGTAGTTTTTAAAAAGATAATGCATTACAGGACATAGACTTTTATAATCTTTTTTTTACTTAAAAATACATCCCTAACATTTTTTTTTTTTTTTGTATTTTTCTGAAGCTGGAAATGGGGAGAGACAGTCAGACAGACTCCCGCATGCGCCTGACCGGGATCCACCCAGCACGCCCACCAGGGGGCGACGCTCTGCCCACCAGGGGGCGATGCTCTGCCCATCCTGGGCGTCGCCATGTTGCGACCAGAGCCACTCTAGCATCTGGGGCAGAGGCCAAGGAGCCATCCCCAGCGCCCGGGCCATCTCTGCTCCAATGGAGCCTTGCTGCGGGAGGGGAAGAGAGAGACAGAGAGGAAGGAGAGGGGGAGGGGTGGAGAAGCAGATGGGTGCTTCTCCTATGTGCCCTGGCCGGGAATCGAACCCGGGACTTCTGCACGCCAGGCCGAGGCTCTACCACTGAGCCAACCGGCCAGGGCCCTAACATTTTTCACCCTTTAAAGTATACTTCTTCAAAATCATTATTAATGATTAAAGAGAATTAAATCTTATCAGTATCCCATCTCTTTTTTAATCATACCCCAGTTTTAGACATTTTGCTGGTTTCCAGTGTTTGGGGAGTATATCATCGTTTCATGATGGCCTGTCACTGCTGTTTAAATAGGTTCCTAATTCTGTTTTGAGACAGTAAGGGAAGGTGGGAGATTTGTGTGAAAGCAGGGAATCTCTTAAGGAACGATGGCAATTAATCCAGGTAAGAGCAGAAGGTGGTTTAGCCTGGGACATTAGCAGAGGAGATAGTGAGAAGTGTTAATATTTTAGATGTATTTAAAAAAAAAAAAAGGCAAACAGAACTTGATGATGTATCAGATCATGGAAGTGGAAGAAAGGCAAAAGTCAAGTATCATGATATTAAGGTGAAAATGACAAAAAATTTACAGCTCAGTAGATGCTTCAAAGGGCATTGTAGCTGTAATATCCATTCCAGATTTTTTAAAAAGTTTTTTGGAGAATAGAAAGAACAAAGTCTCAAAATGGTAACTAAAAACATCGTGTTCATCTTGTCTATTGCACATTCTGTTACTAGTTAGATCTTGTTTTATGCAGCTCCTCATCAGAGCAGCTGGTGAGAAATGAAATGAGCCTCCTCACACTACGAGATGGATCTAGAGGAAGATCAGCTTGTGGTGGCCAAAGCACCTTCATCTTCAGGGTAGTACAAGGACATTAGGCACTTGAACTCACTGTTAAACCCTTGGAGACAAGGAGATTAGGCAGATTGAATTCTCCAGTGACTGGAGAGGGACCAGAATCTCTCCATAAAGAAAACCAGCTTGGATGCAGGGATTGTGCAGCAGGTAGAGTCCAGTGCTTGTCCCATGCCAGCAGAGTGGCCCTGCCTAACTGTGTGTTTTCTTCTGCAGTTCAGTCATCTGGCTGTCTGGGGAAGCATGCTGATCTGGCTGGTATTTTTTGTCATCTACTCAACCATCTGGCCCACCATTCCTATTGCTCCAGATATGAAAGGACAGGTCAGTGCTGTTAACCGTGAGTGAACTTTCCATGTCTCATGGCAATGATGCTTTTCTGTGTGTGGTCTTTCCATGTCAAGTGAACTTTGGAGAGGTGGGTGTTGCCTGCTACCATCAAAATATATCAGGAGGGAAACAGACTAAATCAAGGTACTTGATAGAGGTTTGTCCAGTCCATAGAAATGACATCTGAAATTTTAACTGTTGTAAAAATTGTCAACCTAAATCCTCTGACCTACCCCTTATGTCTATCTTTCCATAATAAATTCTGTGTTATTCACACACCGTTCTGATGTATGTAGTTCATGGTTCTTGAAAAACTGGAGATCTTTTGAGTGGCTCATAATCCAGTCAATATGTTGATTGTAGTTTTGATGTTAAATGTAGATTTATATTCTTATAGTTGTTGATAGTCACCTGTGAAAGATAAATCTAATAACTCTTATTAACTGGATTATTCAGATCATTAATTAATTAGAATATCTCATTGTTCATCTCTTAATCTAGAGAGGCTGAGATTGTTATAGGTGTTTAAATTTTTTTATATTTTCTTTCCTTTGTATTTTTGTTGTCCAGTGTTTGAGAGTGAGCCAACCATGGCAGACTGGATCTTTCCACAGCATTGTGTCTGGAGAGGAGCTTGATAGTCCTGAGTTCTAAGCCTCCTCAGTTTACAAATGAAGTTCTGCAGGGCCAAATTCTCCAGGCCCAGAGCCAGCATCCCACTTCTAGTCCATTCCCTGGCCCTGGGTCCTTAGGACCCTAATTTCTCTTCCCAAAGAGCCAAAGCCCACTTCTAGGCCTGCTTGGTTATATATTCAAATCTAGGCCAGTGTGAGGACCCCTGGGCCCAAGGGGCTTCTCTTTGCAAAGGATGTGCCCTTGGTTTATCGATGCTTGCACTGGTATACCCCATGTTTGCATGAGGATGCTGGTGCAGTGGGACAGGACCAGGTATGGGAAGAAAAAGACTGGGGTTGGGAACTTCCTCTGTATTCAGTCGTGTTCTGGGCCCAGGAGTACACATTTTAGGGGCAGGCCTGTGCATGGCACACCTGGCTGTTACCATCTTTGCCTCGTTTCCTCTGCAGACACGAGCTGAACCTCCTGGGTCTACCCCAGTCCAGGTACATATCTAGCGGCTGTTTCATGTGGGATAGTCTCGAAGTGGCATTGTCTGTCTCTTTTACTTGATAAATCAGCCAGCTGATGGACTCCACTTTGCCTGAGGCCTCCTTGTGTGTGGGTGCTAAGGACAGACATGTCCCACTTGAGTGGGCTTCTCTGTCCCCTAATGCATCTTTGCTTCCTGTATGGAGCAAAGACAAACACATACACACTGCTCAGTTCTTTTCCGAATTCAAGTGACAGAGGAAGTTAACAGAGCAGAGAAGGGATCAAGATTATTCTGTAGCAAAACGAGCATTTCCTAGCAAAGAGACTTTGTACATTTAAGGAAGTCAATTAGATTTTCAAGCAATGTGATTTGTGATTTGTCCCCAAAAGGCAAGTCAAGAAAAGTCTTTACAACAATGATGATCACTTGGTAAGGTGTCAGTGTCTAGATGTTGGCCTTGAGTTTCCTTCTTTCTGATTAAGGGTAGGTGAGGACTGATGAATATTTTATTCGGGAATTTTACTGCACAGAACAATAAAAGGTACTGCAGCTGCTTGCTGTGGACAGTTTTCTTAATTAGAGAGTGACAGCTGACAGAATGACTCAGTTGCCACGTGACTGGCCAATAAAACCACCCCCAGTGTCCTCAGTAAAAAGATGCTCTTAGGCTGGTTGCTGACTGTCACTCGCATCAAGAGGTTGATTTTCAAAGTGCAGAGGCCACATTTGCGGTACTGTCACCGACATGCCACATGTTCACTGTACAAGTCACCTCCTGAGCTGTGTAGTTTGAAAGCTCAGCTTAAGGGTGAAATTTCCGTAGTTGGAAACTTAAAGAAATTTAATGAGCTATTCCTACCATCCAAAAACATAGAAATTATAATATTAAATCACATGTCACTTCGATATAAAAACTATTTTTTACTTAAGCTGTGTTGTTTTAACTTTTCTGTTGGTTGATTTCTTTCCATGAGGCAAATAATGTTTTAAAATAAAATATGGTGGGGTTGAGACAGGGGCTTTCATTAGAAGTCAAATGAGATGATCACAGCCGTCTTCGTGTTACAGGATTTCTGCATCAGTGACCCCACTGTATGTGTGTTTAAAGAGCTGTTTATTATCTACAGTCCTTCTCTGGGAAGAGCTCCGAAAAGTGTCAGGATGTCGGGAAATAACCTCAGAGCCGACTCTGATACTCTTTTGCTTGGTGTCTGCTGCTCATTGGTTGGTTCATTGTTTGAAAAGTACTATAGAGACGTGTTAAAAAACATTTTTTAACACTCTTGAAAAATCACGTGGGTGGAGAGTGGCTAAACTAGCCTGAAGTCTAGTTTCCTGCTGCTTCCAAAGGAAGATGGGAGTTGGGCCCAGGTGTCATCGGTAAGAGGAGTTGGCTTCTCTGGGGGGCTGTTGGAAATATGGCCATGCTGTGTCCATCCCTTTGGTTCTAGGTTGATATTATGGACTGAATGTTTGTGTCCTTTTCAAATTAATATGTTGAGGTCCAACCCCCACAGTGATGGAATTACAGTGAGGTAGGGCCTTTGGAAGGTTAACTAGATCATGAATGTGGTTGGTGCTCCAACAAGAAGAGACCAGGGAGCTACTTCACTTGTTTTCTGCCATGCAAACACACAATGAGAAATTAGACAGCTACAGCCTGGAAGAGGATCTGCACCAGAACCTTAATCTCAGGCTTCCAAATTCCAGTACTGTGAGAAATAAACCTGTGTTACTGCTGAGTCACCCAGTTTATGGTATGTTGTTACAGCAGCCGAACTAAGACGGTCACTGTGCTTAGGAATGAGGGTCACTATGGGGAAGGACTGCTTTGTTATCATCATCGTCATCGTCATCATTAAAAGAATGTTTCTAGCTATTTTTATAAACCAGTATTTTTTGTAGCTTACAAAGCATCAGGGATTTGGCAGATAAACATGGTTCCTTTCATCTCTAGAATGAAACTAGTATCTAATGGCAAATGGCATTTCTCACCTAGGAGCCAGAGACAGACTCAACACATGGAACGCTGTCTATTTATAACATTATAATCTGCTGAAAAGATGCATGGTTTCTGCTGGGGTTTCCTAAACTAATTTGATTAAATATTTCTTTGTCTTATTTATTGTATTTGGAGTTTTTCTCATAGGGGAAAGGCAGGTTCTCCTTTGAGGGAAAAGGAAAGGAAGGCTGTAGAATGAGAGTGATTTTTTACTATCAAAGGGTTTTTCTCTTCCCTAAAGCATTTCATGTGATGGTGCATGAAATCCAACCAGACAATGAGCCAAGAAGTCTCAGTGAAAGTTTCTGAAATTAAAAAAAAAAAAGTCATCTGTCTGTTTCCTCTCCTGAAAATATGTAACACTTGTGGGATTTTAAGGAGCACCCTGTTTTTCCATTTTTCTAGGCCCAAGCGAGGTCTAAATTGAACTGAAAACTCAGGCTGTGTCTATCCTGGGGATAATACCAACATCCTCAGCTGAGGGAAAATGTGTGATGATGTTTAAACTCTGTGTCCTTGTGTTTTTCTTTCTCCCAATGGCATAACTATGGGTTATAAGCGTCTCCATCATGGGTTTCCAAAGCCAATGCTTGAAGGTGAATGATAGACTTCCTTCAGCCCAAAGTTGTCTGCAGAAGTGGAGCTTTGAACTAAAGAGATGAGGAGAACAGGACCAAAACCAGATCAGGAAATATGCTTATATTTTCTCTATGTTATTTTTCAGCTTATCACTTTAGAAGTATCTGAGGTGATGCCACCTTATTTGATGTCTGTCAAGCAACCTGCCCCAACTAGCTTTGTAACCTTTGGGAAATCATTTAACCTGTGTTTAGTTCCTTATCAACAAAGTCAAAATAATATAACCCACCCAGATTATCTCAGAGGAGTCCAGTAAAGATGCAATAAGATAATCTGTGGGCAGACTCTTATTTTCCCTGCCATGATCGATTGTTTTTGAACTTTTATAAGTAGAAACACTGCGATTTGAACTCCCAATTCTTTTGGCATAGAATTTAATATTTGTAAGTTCTAGATGTGATGTTTCTCTTTAGGGCCCATCGGCTACCTGTATTTGAATCATCTGGGTTGTTTATTAAAATGACAACCTTCCCCCACAAAAATATGCAGACTTGTAACACACACACACACACTGTGTCTCTGAGTGTGGGGCCCTGCCTCTGAATTTTAATAAATCTCCAGGCTATGCTTAACTTTAAATTTGAGAACCATGGCTCTAAAACACCTAAATTATTACTACTCCATGACAGTGTATAAGCCAGTGCAAGGTGTTATAGGAGAAGATGGTATATTTAAAATATTCACATCTTGTGTGTTTCTTGTGTGGCATGGTTATGTAAGACGGCGGGCAGCACCAGTGACTGCTTTGAGGCATCTAGCTTTCTAAATAGAGGATTATACCAAAAGACATTACATCGTTCACCATGGAAAAATACTTCTCACCAACTCTGGTGCTTTTCCTTTAAAATTCTTTTCATTGCTAGTAAAACAGGAGGAAAAAAACTTACTTCAAAGCCTACAAACTGCTAACTTCGTCTGCAGTGCCAAGCTCCAGGCTCCAGCCAGTTTCTGGCATATGATGGGCTTTTTAAAAAAAGTCCTAAATACAAGAATGGGTTTACTTTTGAGTTTTATGTATGTGCTTGTGTGTACACAATGCCAATCCCGAGGGACTCAAAGCAAAGAGAGGGAAGAATGGCTGCCATTAGCCACTCTTGAGTCTTCCCCAAGCAATAACCGTCTCCTAGACTGTGCAGCTCCACAGTCTCAGGCCCAGGCACTTTCCACGGGAAATACAGAAAGAGCGATTTTATTTCCATGTCGCCTGTGCTCCAGGAGGTGAGATGAGACATAGTGGTGATGGTCATGCTGATCACCATGTTTACTCAGCTGTGGTTCCAGAATGTCCTATAGGACAGACACTGTCTGAGGGCCAGTAGAGGACTTGCTTTCAGGTTAACTTTTTGTGGTGTGGGGACATGGTTGTCTGTCCCCACCAGCCGTCCTCCTCCACTCTTTCCTAAGAAGCCCAGTTTGCATCAGCGCCATGTGCAGGGAGCCCAGAGCCCTAGGGAAGTCACTGCGCCCCTGACTGCAGGGAGAGCATGGTCCCGGCCCCCACACTGTACAGCGTGGTTCAGAGACCCTGAAGGAGGTGCAAGGAGACTTTCACTGGGGTGTTCTGAGAAAGAAGCATGTTTGCTCCTGAAAGAAATCCATCAAGGAGGTGATCTTCTCTTGTGTATGACATAGTTGCTCTGTAGTGCTTGGAGTTGTTCAGTCACAAGGAGCGAGTCCAGATCCTACTGCTGCTGTGAAAGATGGAAGAGAAAGACGACGACAACAACAAAGACCCACAGCCTTTTTGGAGCTGGCCTTGATTGAATCCCAGCCCCTGGGTTCTCCAGGCAGCGTGGGCATTGCTGCCTGCTCTCTGTGAGGTGTGCACGGAATTCTTCCCATTGTGTGTGCACGCGGGGATGTTTCTTTTCTGTTCATAAGTATATGATCAGCCAATGAAAAAGGCAATTTTTAAAAACAGGCTTAAGGCTTTAACATCACATATTATTCTGTATTGAAGTTGGGTGCTTGTAGATTCACTTCAAGACTTGGTAAAGAATTACTTTAATTTTGAAATTCTTTAGGTAATAACATCCCAGTGATACCTAATGTGATTTTGCAAACCCTTTGGGATTACCTTAAATACAGCAATATTAAATAGAGTAGGGTCTTTTTACCTGAAATCATGTCTTTCAGAAGCCCGTTGGTCTGACCAGTGTAAGAAGTGGTCAGTCTCATGAGGGAGGAAGTCCTGTCAGTAGGGACTTGCCTCTTTGTTTGAAATAACTTTCTGGCATCTTCTATATACAGTTTTCTTGTGTATTGAACTTGGCTAGATCATTTGTTGAAGTCAATTAACATTTTGATGTTCAAACTGTACATTTTGGGTGCTAGGAAGACCGACTCACAGAAAAGAGCACACTGTGTTTCTGGATGACATCATTACCTGAATAAATGACAACATGAGCAAAATTAAAGGGACACATACTTCTTGCTTCCTCATGTTTCTGTAACTCTCATCCCCTGAGTCCATGGTCCCACGTTTGCACATGTGTGCCTTCCCTAAAGGCATCCTACACTAATCCCTGTTAGAGGAAATCACAAGAACTGAAAAACAAAAACTAGAATAAAAAGTTCTTCACTGATAATGAAAAGAAAAATCAGAGACATTCACTGATCGGGGATATCTAGGTTGATTCTCATAGTCCTATAAATATTTGGGCTCTAAAATCAGAATACTCAGGCATCAGATAACAGCACTATCAGAAAATGGCTTTTGTAGTCGTTACACATTGTTTTTGTTTTTCTCTTCTTGATTATCAAACATAAGGGAGAAAGCATATATTTTTAAATGGTCAGCTCTTGTCTGACCAGGCAGTGGCGCAGTGGATAGAGAGTCGAACTAGGACACAAAGGACCCAAGTTAGAAACCCTGAGGTCACCAGCTTGAGTGTAGGCTCACCAGCTTGAGCGTGAAATGATAGACATGGCCCCATGGTTGCTGGCTTGAGCCCAAGGTCACCGGCTTGAGCAAGGGGTCACTCGCTCTGCTGTATAGCCCCCAGGTCAAGGCACATATGAGAAAGCAATCAATGAACAACTAATGAGCCACAATGAAGAATTGATGCTTCTCATCTCTCTCCTTCCTGTCTGGCTGTCCCTCTCTCTATCTCTCTGTCTCTGTCACACACACAAAAAATGGTCAGCTCTTTAAAGTAACATCACATTCTTCCTACAGGCAGGCATAGGGCCAGCACCTGCTTTTTCCTGGTTACTTTTCTGTGAGGCCTGCACATCAACAGATTGAGTCTGGATTAATGTGACCAAAATCAAACCTCCCTCCCATTTGGCACAAATTCTAACAGTGAAAGTAGGATTCGAACCAAACTAACCTAATGCCTAAGATGTGTATACAGTTAAGCCTGTTGCTAATTATATCCGTCACTGTGGTATTTCTGCACCTCAGTTTCATCAGGTCTATGAAGTAGATGATAGCTATGTTTGGAGTTAGTAGGGACATTAAGAAAATAAAGGCATATATAAAATAAGTGATTTCTCAATAAAATTACTGTATCTCAGACAAAACATACATTCATATAAATATGCCACAAATATACAGTTGCAGACCCTAATGAATTATGCATTAATGCATCTGAGAACCTACAATCATATGAGGGAAAGAGGCTTAGAAAAAGAGAACCAATACCTCAGATGGCCAGGCCAGGGTGGAGTAGCTGGGACTTTCCAAGTCTACTAGGCACCAGGGTATGAACCCCAACACTGTCTAAGGAAAGCATCAAGGGGTATGCCCCGTACAAACCAAGTGTTGAGTAAATATCCAGTCAATTCTCCTTAAAATCTTGCTTTTACTAAATTGTATCTGAACTGACTTACCCTGCAGTGTAAAAGAATTTTTGAATCATAAATGTGGAGTTAGAAGGCTTCTATATACTTTATATTTCAACAGTGATCTTCTGTCCAGGTACCCCAATAAAGCAGGTTTCAGACAATAGTAGTTTTCAGCACGTTATGGAAAGAAAGTCTTCATATTTTTAGATCCTGCTCCTCCTTCCCCCACAAAGTTCTTTCCATGTTGGACATTTATTTCATTTTGGCCTCTTGTTTCAGGGATGCTGTGTGCTAATTAGAGGCCAAGCAGCTTTGATTGTGAGTTTTCTCTTGGGTTAAAGGTTTTGTTATGGTGTTGGTATTTGTCATTCATTCTGATGTTAATTTTTAAAATATCTGTCAGCAAATTAAAGTACACATTACATGCCGATTTTGTTTGTTTGTAATATTTATGTTCAGTGGTCGCAGGGTATGTTTGATGTGGTTTTGAACTTTTTCTTTCTCCAAACATGTGGAAATGTGTAAATGGAGCCCTGGAGTGGAGCGTCAGTGCCAGGGTTTAGCTCTCTGACATCTGTCTGCCCTGCCTGGTGACTATAGCTGTACCTCCCTCACCCCAAGACATCAGTGTTCTTTAGATTCATTCTGTTGAAGAGGTAGAGGTGTCTGGAAAAAGCCACCAGATAAAGAATTGTGCAAGAAAAGATAACCAGAGTTGGTTAGACTAAAAAGAGAGGAAATAGAACCACAACACGTTATTAAGCATGTGCCAAGGTTTTCCTAGTCTGTATAAATGATGGTGTAAAGCTATTGTGGACAGCATCCAAGAAGGCTGAAATAGTGAAAGGACTTAAAGCAGTTGAGATTTCCAGTTACAGTTCTTGCCCAGTGGCGTTGTAAAACATCAAACATTCATTGAGGAGGTCGTGTGCTTTTTGAACCTGGATTTAACCAGCTGTCCTACGCTTTGCCATCTCTTTGGCTAAAGATAGGAAAGAGAGATCTAGGTTACCTGTGTTTGTGTACTTTCATTCATGGGGGGGGGGGGGAGTGGGAACTATGCAACGTGATTTTGATAAAGGATAGCACCTGCAAGAAGGGCATATTTAAATGTCTGGAAACTTCCAAGCAGGCTCTCCCCACCCTCTCTGCTCAGCAGCAGAGATTCCCTGTGCATCCGGGGTTAGGTGGCATCTTGTCATCTGTCACCCGCCCTGCTTGCATTTCCCCCTTTTCTGGTCACAGCCCCTGAATCCCTTCTCCTCTTTCGGAGCACGCATTCAAGCAGCACTGGTTCTCCTTCCACTCCGTTCTGGGTCTGGACATTCCACCCAGGACAGTCAGCCAGAATCACCATCTCCCGGACCATGGCAGCTGGTTCAAAAGTGAGCATGGTGACCCTCACCAGGACACCATTTAAGGAATTTTTTTATAGAAACAATAGGGGAAAGGGAAAGCTCCCTTGCTGCTGGGTTTGTGAGACAGGGATGGCATTCGTCTGGAGTCTGGGTGAACTGAGCAGAAGAGGAAAGCCAGACCAAGAGCAGGCGGCGCTGAGTGTATGCCTGGATTTGCTGTGCCTGAAGCCAGAGCCACCTCTCACCTGTTAGGTGTACATAAATCAATATAGTCCCATTTTTGCGTAAGACAATCCAAGTCAATTTCTGTTACTTTTGAAGAGAGTCCTAATTAATGAAGAAATTAATAAGTTACAGATGCAAGAGGTAAAACTGGCCATTGTTATTTGTGGAAAAGCAGCTGTGTGAATCTCCCTATTGGAGTATGAAGGGACTTTGTCTCCTTTTTGTAGCCTTCCATATGTCCCTCCCCATCCACTCTACCCAAGAAGTAGAAGCCAGGCTCGAGGAGAACTCACTGTTTGAAACAGAAATGGGAGGAAATCACAGTTTTCATAAGAGAGACCCCTTTCTTGGCACCAACAATCCAACATGGTGGACACTCAAATGGTCCTGAGCAGTGTCATCCAGTACAAATATAATGGGGGTCACATGTAATTTTAAATTTCCTAATGGCTCTATTTAAAAGGTAAAATGAAACAGGTTAAATTATTTTTATTAATATATATTTAGCAGAGCATTTCCAAAATATCATCACCTCAACATGTAATTGGCATTAAAAGAAGTTATTATTGAAATAATTTACATTATTTTGATACTGAATCTTAGAAATTCCTTGTGTATATTAGACTTACAGTACATGCCAAGTCAGAGTAGATGTATTTCAAGTGCTCAGTGGCCACATTTGGCCAGTGGTGACTGTATTGGACACACAGCTTTTTACCAAAAGAGATTTGGAGACATGAAGTCATTCTCCAAAGCAAAATGTAGTGTGAGTGAGACAGAGAGGGGGGCAAGCCAGCCACCAGGCTTTCCAGGTCCCTCTCTGCACATGTGGTGTGACTACCTAGCTGGGACTTTCACCACTTGGCAATAAAACGGTCTCAGTTCTTTAGGCTTTTTCTAAAAAAAAAAATGTGGGTACAACTGAATTGTTCATCTGTGCTTATTAATTGCTTTAAGCAGAGTTTGTAAACCTAGATTTATAAAGCATGGATCTGATTTCAAGTAATTTTTCCAAAATGTTTCCTCCTGAATGTGGGAGGGAAGACATTAGGACCCAGAACTTCAGTCATGTCTGTGTCCTGCTGCAGCCAGCTGAGCAGTAATAACCATGCCACTAAAAATAAGTTGTCTGTTCCTAACAAACAGTTAATTTGTTGAATAACTGGCAACTAACAAATAAAATTATCCTACTCATTAATTCCTAAGATCATATAAACCTTTAGTCCTTTTATCCTTCTAGAGTTTATCTTTCCCCTATCATTATGCTGTATTCAAGCACTATCATTTTTACCTCCTAAAAATCTCTGATATATGTCTCCTTCCAGCCAGTTCTGGTTCCATCCAGTTAGTTGCTACTACTGTAGCATTTCTTGCCTGGACCATTGCAGTAGCCTCGTGATTAGTTTCTTAGTACCCAGTCTGTCTGGATCTATTGCTCTACTGTAGCCAAAATACTCTTTCAAAGCACAAATCTGATGGAGTTATTTTCCTGGTTTTTCATGGTCCTCAGGATAAAGTTCCAGGGCATTTACCTGGCCCGGTGGGCCCCATGAAGCCCTGAGCCATGCTGTGATTATACTCTATCCCTTGGTTCTTAGCCACCCACACTGGTCTTCTCTCATGTGCTGGCACTGGCAAGCCCTAGCTGTGCTCTCAACAGTGCATCTGCACCTTCTTGACTCCCTTCCTGAATGCTCTGGTTTCCCCTCTGGCTCATGATTAATCACACAGCTCTCAAACCTCAAATGAGTCATTATTTCCCAAGAGTGCCTTTCCTTGCTTCCTTGATCAGGTTAAATCCTCCTAGTACATTTTCTCTTAAAAAACAATTGATCTCTCCTTTGTATCACCTACTACAATTAAAAATTTACATATGTGCATTTAATAATACCTTATACCCATTAGGACAGCCACTCTTTTAAAAAGAAAAGGAAAAACAAGAATTGATGAAAATGTGGGAAAATGGAATCCTTGTGTGTACTATTGATAGGAATGCATCACTATAGAAAACTAAACATAGAATGACCATATGATTCAGCAGTTCCCCTCCGAGTATATATCCAAAAGAACTAAAAGCACAATCTCAAAGAGACATGTGCTCTCATCCTTGTTTATAACAGTAGTATCCACAGTAACCATGGGGCAAGAGCAACCTAAACATTCATTGATACATGTTTGGATAAATAAAATGTGGTCTATACCTATAATGGAACATTATGCAGCCTTTGAAAAGAAATCTGTCACACACTGCAAAATGGATGAATTTTGAAGACATTGTGCTAAGTGAAAGGTGCCAGTCACAAAGGAAAGATTATATAATTCCACTTATATGAGGCACCTGGAGTAGTCAGAATCACAGAAACAGAAAGTAAAAGGGTAGTTACCAAAGGCTGCAGGGAAGGCCAAATGAGTTTGGTGTTGAATGGGTTTAAGAGTTTCAGTTTTGCAAGGTGAAAAAGTTTTAGAGAACTGTTGCACAATAATGTGAACATAGTTAACACTACTGAACTATATACTTAAAAATTATTAAGATGGTAAATTTTGTATTATGTTTTTATACCACAATTTAAAAAAATTTACATTTGTAATTAATATATGTTTCTTCCTCTAAACCGGGGGTCCCCAAACTTTTTACACAGGGGGTCAGTTCATTGTCCCTCAAACCGTTGGAGGGCCGCCACATACAGTGCTCCCCTCACTGACCACCAATGAAAGAGGTGTCCCTTCTGGAAGTGCGACGGGGGCCTGATAAATGGCCTAAGGGGGCCGCATGCGGCCCGCGGGCCGTAGTTTGGGGAGGACTGACTGCAAAGCTCTATGAAAAAAGTGAATGTTCTTCATATATCCTTGGCAGTGACCTTCCATTTTTCTTCTGGCATTCAATAAATAGTTAAATGAATTAATTGATAAAGTTAAATTGAGCACCTCTCATGTGGACTTAGCTTTGTGCTATAGATACTCAATATTGTTTGCTGATTTGATAACACAAGCAGATGACAAGGACTCAAACATTTGGAAATATCCTCGTACAGGATCCTCATATATATAATAAGTGATTGATAGATTAATGAATTTAGCATTTTTCTAAAGAGAAGTGTCTTACAGAAAAAAAAAAAACCATAGCACACACCATGCATTTTTCACCCCAAAAGAATAATTTACGATGCAAAATATTTAGACCTATTCCTGTTAAAATTGTAGTCACCTTTTTTAGCTACATGGATGGTGTCTGTGGTATAATATCAATGGATATTAATATCTGTAAAGGGTTAATAATAAGTTTTAGTTACTTCCTGGAAAATGTTTGTTTTGTTACTGATATTTAAAAATATGGGAAAAGATGGAATCAAAATGGATTTTTTTGAGTACCTAATTCAAGGTAGTACTAAGATAATCATTTTCCAATGATTTTATTATGTGAGATAAAAATGATAAAGATAGTTGACCACAGATAGCTCTAGCAGAAATGTATACTCCCTATTGGGCAGCATTTTCATTATTATGTTGAAGAGTTTGGTACTTTTGGAGTAACAGATATAAGCACATAATTAGAGAAGAGGTTTTGGTCAAGAAAATGTCAAGCTTAGGTAGAGTTTTGTTAGAAGCCGGCCTCTAATAAATTTTGGATGATTTCATGGGAAAAATGGACCTTCTCTGGCAGAACTGCTCCTTAGTCAGTCAGATAGTGGATCCTCCCAGGCCCAGGGATCACCTTAGAAGAGGCTTAAGGCATGGATAGATCTGGCACCAAGAGCTGAATTGAGGCATAAAATTTTAGTGTCAAGTAAAGTGATATTACAGGAAAAGAAGAAGTTTAAGGTTTGAAAAATCACTCCCTAAAACAGATCGTCTTAATTAAAGGAAAGAAAAGTAGTAAACAAAGTGACTCTGCATCCAGAAAAACCTAAGGAAGCAGAGGTGGGAGAAAAGAAAGACGGAAGGCAAAGTGATTGGTGTGTGGAGGGTGGGAAGTGTGGCCATGGTTAAGGCCCGGTGCAGGGGAGCCTGAAAGGAGAGGGCTTCCGACTTCCACTGAAGGCAATTACAGAGTTGTTGAGAAATTTTCCTCAATGTACCATCAAGAAAGAATAAGATTGACCATGAATAAAGGTCCTATAACATCATGTGTCTAAATTTTGCCTTTATATGATAATATGGGGAAAGTAATTCTTAGAAGAAAAGGAAATAGAGAACATATGAATGTTATTTTGCGTTAATCTTTCTGATTGCTAAATCGGTTAAAATGAATCTTTAAAGGTCCTGGCCTGGTGGCTAAGTGGATAGAGTGTTGATTCGAAGCAACAAGGTCATGGGTTTGATCCCCAGTCAGGGCATGTACAAGAAGCGAACCTCTGAATGCATAACTAAATGGAACAACAAAGTGGAGCAGTGAGTTGATGCTTCTCTCTCTCTCTCTCAAGTCAATGGGGAAAAAATTTTTTTAATGAATCTTTAAAGGAATTGCTCTTGTCTGTGCTATAAATAATTTTTAATCCTTGCATCCTTAAAAGGTAATCAAATATTACATTAAGGCATGATAATGGTTTTCTGTAATATAAACTTTTTTTTTACTCTAACATGATCATGATTTTGAAAAATAGCTCATTATGCCAGAATAGTTTATTTTGCACAGGTAATGTAAAACCAATAAACAATTTTAGGTACAAACTTGCAATTATAAGATAAATAACTTGTAGGGATATAATGTACAACATGATGACTATTTTTTATAATACTGTGCTATAGTTTATAATACTGTAGTTTATAATTTTGTGCTGGTGACTTATAACTGAAAGTTGCTAAGAGAGTAGATCTTAAAAATTTCATCACAAGAAAAAATGTGTAACTATGTGAGGTGATGGATGTTAACTAGACTTGTGGTGATCAATTTGCAGTATATATCATTATATTGTACACCTAAATCTAATACAATGTTTTATGTCAATTATATCTCAAGAGAACTGGGGAAAAAAGAAGGCGACTTTAGATAATTAATGAGTTTTCTATGTGAGGACTTGTTCATTTTGCTAAAAGAAAAACTGATTCCTTTTTTTCAATGGCTCAAATTTAGTGGAATAAGGTCAGTGGAGGTAGTATTCTCATAGTACAGCCTAAATGTGACTTCTATTCAAGACTTTTATGAAATTCTTCTTACATAGGTCATCTTGGTGGTGGATTGCCACCTAGTAAGTGCCATTTTAGGGCCACTTTCTCCACAAACTTTTTTTTTTTTAAGAAAAAGAATTATTCCTTTATTCCTCAATATCATTTATGTAACTACCAAAATAGGGTCATCATTCTAGAAAGTTGCCATTTGGACCCAGAGCTTTACGAGCTCATTGCTTTATCTTCTGACCTTCTGACAGGGGAGACCAAGCCCCTAACCCTCGAGACTCTAAACGCTGAGCGTCTGACGAATAACAGGATGTGTTTGGAGCTGTACTTTTTATGAATTCTTCATTTCAGTTTACTCTTAGTTTCATAGAGAGCTGTTTATATTCACTAGTTTTATTTATACTTTGCCTTCTTTAAGGTTAGTTCTTGATTGTTTTTTCTATTGCTGTCCTCTACCATTTCTGCCCCTGCTCTTCCTTGAACTCCAGTTCTCGTTCAGTAGTAGTTTCTAGGATGTCTCCTCTCATGTTTCTTTGAGTGATTGCCTTTCTACACTATTGTACGATGATATATTGGCTTAAGTTTAAATCTTAGTTTATTGATCACAGTTTTATCAAGAGAACCTTTCCAAGGTCTGTGCCTCTTAGGTTTACTACCAAAACTGTTATCATCATGAATTAATTTGAAGTCATTTGATGATCCCCCAACCCTTCAGCCTTTGTTCACTAAGGACCCATTCAAGGCATCCCTTCTTATATGTCATTGCTAACAAAGGGCAAATGCTCCTTTCCTAATGGCTTCCTCACAGAGCCTCAGCTGTACCTAGAAAGAGAGCCCTTAATACCCGAAGTACATATATCAGTCTTAACAGATTACTGTAGAAAATAATTTGGTAAGTCTATTGTAAGCTAAGGTTTAATAGTTGAACCACTCACTCCCACTCAGCCATTAGAGAAAAATGCGTTTCCAGGTATTCCCTTTAGATGTGAGACTTCTTCAGGGCAGAGACTCAATTGCTGGTAGAAGACAGTTCAGGAATAGACGATGGAGGTTCGTGGAGGGCTGTGTTCATGAATGAGCTGCCCCTCCTCAGCCATCACCAATCAGGCCCTTCAGACATGCCAGCTTACTTGTCATTCATTGTATAGTCAGTGTCAAAGCTAATGACTAATATTACAGGATAGTAACTGTATGGTGAATCTATACAACTTTGTCTAATTCTGTGTCAGCCACATGCTTGGCATCTTAGCACCTTACACTCTGAAATATCTAAAGCACTACTCTTTGTTGTCTTCTTCTCACCCAAACGCATTCCCTCATGTTCCCTTTCTGTCCATCACCCTCCCGCCATCACACATGCTTAATTAAACCTGTAAGCTACCTTCCCCCGTCTCACCCCATCACCAGAGCGCCACCTACCTCCTCCAGATATTGAGCCAGCGTCATTCATTTTCACTTTGTGCAGCTGTGTTGTTGGTATATGTGTGAAGTATTTGTGGCATTGTAGCAACACTCTTCTAGCAGATGTTTTGTTCTTTGCTCCAAGAGGGCACAAATCATGTGCACACATACTTGTTCTATAGGACATGTTGAAATGCCAGACAAGCGAGGGTCTTTGGCATTGCAGATAAGACTTTCAGTAAACTCAGAGTCAGGTCTCTGGATATTGACTTTTGTTGTGTCTTATTTTTATGAAAAAATATCTTAAAATTTAAACTCTTGTTCCCCACTAGTGTCTCCTGTTTTTAGAAATTCTTCTCCCAGGATTCAGGAAAATATTTCCAGTCGTAGCACTAAACGAAAGTTTCTGAGAGATATCAGGCTGCTCTGTTGGCCTTTGGCCTTGACCTCGCCAGTTTGGAACTGTAAACCAAACATACTAAACCTTTCTTTATTAAATACACCAGTCGAGTCTTTGACTGAAGTGAAAAAAAACAAAAAAAACAAATTGGGTTTGACTTAGTAAACAGTAAAGCAGTAAGTTGGGATAATGATGCAGCCCACAGAGTTTACGGAAAGGCATAAGAACCAGGCTCAGAAAGCTGGTAGGAACCACAGAGGCTACCCTTGGACCATGTAGTCAGGACATGACCTGGCACTGCTGCCGTTGGCTGTGTGCCTCTGCTAGTGATGGACGTTGGACTCTACCATGGGAATGACCCTTGGGTTACCCAAACATAGGCAAGAGAGTCTGATGTGCAAGTCCCGGTCTCCCTCCTACCTAGCAGTTTCCTGTACGTGTGTCAGTTCTTCTGGTAAATTTATTATGAACCGACTCATAGGTGTTTCTAGAAAGATCCTGACAACCGCCCACATTATTCTGCAATAAGGGAAGGAAAAGACAAGAGTTAGAAGGAGAATTCTACACCTTTTCTTGAATAACTTCTTTCCATGAGGAGACAAATTTACCTAACTTAGAGATAATTGGAATAAATTCAAGAAGCACAGTTTAAAAATATCTTATTCAGTAATGAGCCTAGACAAAGCAAGAATCATTCTTATAAGAAAACTTCTACAGGATGAGAGTTTGGGGAAAGGTGACTCAAGCTCTGTTCCCTTAAGAAAGGTAGATAGATGGTAAAGAAGAGGTGGCGTCTTGGACATAAGCTGCAGGGGCAAAGGCCTACCCATGGATGGCTTGTGATGGACAATCAGATGTCAGATAATCCTAAAATCAGAAATTAATAACATATAATTGCACATAACTTGCAGTGTCTAATGAACTTCAAGTAGCAATTTTTCTTTACTTGTGCTTTAAGAATATTCAGTACCTATCCATAGAGGTTGCCTCTTGGCAGACTTGCTTTGTGTGGAGTAGCTAAATATTCTGTCTGATTAAAAAGTGTAATTGCCTTGTTTTCTCCAGATACTGACCAGTCAGCATCAACCAAAGAGGAGAAGAGAAAAATAAAATGTGATTAGCATTATTTCATCATATTAATTAAAACATTGTGAGCGAACCAGTTACTAAAACTCAGGGAAGTTCCTCCCCAGCCATAAACCTTACATGAGACCTTAAATCGTAATGAAATGTTTGGGGTGAATTTTGTTTATGCAGCAGGATTTAGGCACTGTGAGGATCATCTGAGAATACATTTAGGTTAATTCATATCAATATACTGGAAGAACCTTTACAATAAGGAAAGTGTCCTAGTGAGCTCTATTTATCATTACACGTTGTTATGTACCCCTAATCTCCTCTACCCCTGCATGCCCCCAAAAGCTGTTCAGCATAAATTAATCTTTTCAACAGAAGCAGCTAACTCCTCTAGCAAAGGAATTTGCCGTTTTTGTGGTTTGGGTAAAAAGATGGTTCGTTTTACTGGTTTCTCAATGAAATAGGTTTCATGACAAATTCAATCTTTCCAAAAAAAAAAGTTCCTCAAATCTACTTTTCTGTGCAAAATTCGACATGAAAGCCTTTCTCTGTTGAAGCAGCCAAATACTGAGTTTGTGTGGGCCTGGGCAAACAGTTTGGGGTCCAAGGTTAAGGATATTTATTGCTGGAGATACTGCATGTATTTGTGTCCAAGAGGAACAAGATCCAACACATTGACACTGGTTTTGAAATACACTCTTTTGCTTTCTTTTGTCTAGGGGGAGTGTCGTTCCCCCCCCCACCCCCGGCTCCCCTTTTAATCCTCTTCCACAGTTGGTGGAACTTGAAGGTAGTTTTGCCAGGGATAACTAGTGGAGGTGCACGATTCGTGAATACACAGGTCTGCTGCGTTTTTTGCACACACTTCAGAGAGTTCCTTACACTCTGACTTTGGCATGGCGTGCAGGAAATTCCTCGTTGGCCTGCCCAATGCAATAAACAGACCTCCTGCATCTAACCATGGCCACGCCGACATTTCTTATTTAGGGTTACTTTTGCTTTTTATGTAAAAAAATTAAGGGTCCCGTTCTTGCTATTCTACCCTTTCTTTCGCTTTGGAATTTGTGTGGGGCTGTGTTTGGGGTTAACAGGATTTGTGGTTTGACATATTCTGTGTTCATTATACACCCATGGAAAAAGTAGACAAGGTAAACAGACTCCCTGTGTATGTGGTTCTGATACACCTTATATGTACCAGATTTATCAGAAAATGCAGAAGTTAACGTCCGTCTTTTGGTTACTCTTTAAGGACATTGCTGGTTCTGTTCAGTGCAGATGAGTCCTTCCCTGTAACCCTGCTACTCAAAGTGTGGCCACCAGCTGGGCAGCCTCAGTCTCCCCAGGAAGAGGACTTGCTATAAAAGCTGAATCTCAGCCCCTACACTGGAGCTACTAGATTAGAATCTGCATTTTAACCACAACCTTAGGTGGTTCTTTGGATATTAAAGGTGGAGAAGTCCAGAATTTAGTCCATGCTCCCAGAGTGTCAGAGCCCATTCCTGCAAGATCTCCCAGGGAGGGCAGGAGGGAGCAGGCCAACCGGTGGGGCACAGAGAAGGGAAAGCAGGAGGACATTGCCTGAGTTAAATTATGCTCATTAATTTAATTTGAGGCAGGAATGTGTGTAAATAAACGCTGGCAGCTGCGGAGGCTCTGTTTCCTGCAGAGCTCAGGCAGAAATGCAGGGCCGGTGGGGCGGGAACCCAGCTGGGGAGAGGCCAGAGAGCCCAGCAACGCGAGATAATGATGGAAAAGATAGTATGATATTATCGTTATCAAATTAGAGAGGTTTCCAATGCAGAGCTAAGTGCCAAACTAAGTACAACCAGAGAGGCTGCTCTTGCATAGATAAAAATCTTAATTATTTGAAAAACTAAAGCTAACTGTTCCTTCTCTCTCTTTTTTTTTTTTTTTTTTTTACATCAATACAGATCAGGTTTCCAGGGGTTAAAATGGGTAGGACAGTATCCAGTCCTGTGTAGCCTGTCAGCATTTCCAAATATAAATTAACCTGTTCACATCCACTTTTCCCTTACAAAACAGTCTGTGAGGAAGAGGGAAGAGAAAATGGAGTTTCATAGATTAAGAGAAACGCTTTTGTACCATAAAGCTGAAAATGGGTTTGAATTTTGGGTGCTTGATGTCTCAACTGTTTGGGGAGCTGACGATCACCACCAGTTAATATTTATTAAGCCCCATGTGGCGTGCTGGACAGATGCTTGCCTAACTGTTAAAAGATGTTCTCACTCATATGATCATTTTTAGGAGTTCATTGAATGTTATTTATTCCAAAGGCACAACTATTTCCCAGCTTAAAAATTAGCCACAAGTTCCTTGTCCCTATTTACTCTCGGGATGGCTATAAATGAGAAGAGTCATGCATGTTTTTCTTTACTTTTATTTGGAAATATTTTCCTCAATGCCTGAGCTGCTGCTACCGATTCTGATAAGAATAGATAACTAAGTGCTGGCACTTTATTGAATGCTTTATATATTTAATCCTCACCACAATTCCTATTTTACAAACAAGATATCAAGGCCTGGTGAAGTTAACGAACCCACTCATGGTCTCTTAATGGTGGGAGGCAGCTGGGATTGACCTCTGGCTGCCAAGAGGGCCCCACCAGCAGCCACTCACCCTCAGTATGCTTGCTGGATCAACCCCACCACCTCCAGACTCCCTCTCTGGGTGCTGCATGCCTTCTCTGTGCTCTTGGAGCCAACGCATAATTTTGTTATGAAAAAATATTTTTATTATTACTGAAGACTAATGTGTATACAAGTCTCACACCTACTGGTGTGTTAGGAAATTTAGAGAAGGGACTGGCATAGAACAGGCCCTCGTGGACAGTAATTAGTTCCTCCTGTATTCTGACGATCCAGTATCTCTGTTGCTGTGCCTTGCTTTGGTCCTGTAGGAGGACGTACAAGGTCATCAGACCCTCCCAACACTGAATGGCATTCTGGGGAAGAGCGGAGAGTCCTTTCTCTTGGCTTTATCCTTGCTTCTTTAAAAGGTGAAAGCAGGCCCTGGCTGGTTGGCTCAGCGGTAGAGTGTCGGCCTAGCGTGCGGAGGACCCGGGTTCGATTCCCGGCCAGGGCACATAGGAGAAGCGCCCATTTGCTTCTCCACCCCTCCGCCGCGCTTTCCTCTCTGTCTCTCTCTTCCCCTCCCGCAGCCAAGGCTCCATTGGAGCGAGGATGGCCCGGGCGCTGGGGATGGCTCCGTGGCCTCTGCCTCAGGCGCTAGAGTGGCTCTGGTCGCGACATGGCGACTCCCCGGAGGGGCGGGGCATCGCCCCCTGGTGGGCAGAGCGTCGCCCCTGGTGGGCGTGCCGGGTGGATCCCGGTCGGGGCGCATGCGGGAGTCTGTTTGACTGTCTCTCCCTGTTTCCAGCTTCAAAAAAAAAAAAAAAAAAAAAAAAAGGTGAAAGCAAAGTCCCCCGTAGGCAACTCCGGGGAACACATCACCTTGCGGTCTGCAGTGCCCATGCAAACTCCCATTAAGAGCGAGGCGGCCATGTGTAACTCACGAGGACACTCAGGGAAAATTGTACAAGTCACTGAGGCCTTGATTAACAGTCTTGGCAGACACACTGTGTTTAGCTTAGGGATTTAAACCTTGGGCTGAGAATGATGGGAACCAAAGCACAGAGTTTCCATTTTTAGTGGTTTCATCCCCTTTGTACACATAGCCTCTCCCCTCAGGAAAAAGGTAGTTCAGTTAGGGAGTTGGGAGGGGGGACACAAAAAGATGAGAAATTCAGCTCTTCGGGTCATCCATCTGAATGGCCATGATGGCGGCAGCTACTGTCCATACACTATCTGACCCATCCTCAGTATTCTACCTTTCACTGACATCAAAGGAGACTGGTTGATAGGGGGATGGTGAGCGTTTCACCTCTGCCTTTGTAAAGACCCACTGTGGGAGGGTCAGCTTCTTTGACTGGCTCGAGCAAACCACCACAAGTTGAAGTTAAGTGGTCTCTGCCCTCTCCCCATTACAGCAGTGTTGCAAAGGGACGATACAGTCCTTTGGGATTTAGGACAGCTATAGAAGTAAATGTGATACACTACATAAAAAAAATAAAAGATAAAAACCATGTGATCTTATCAATAGATGCAGAAAAAGTATATGATAAAATCCAGCAACCATGTATAATAAAAATTCTCAGCAAAGTGGTAATAAAAGTATCTTACATCAACATAATAAAAGCCTTAGATAACAGATTTACAGCCAACATCATACTCAATGGGCAAAAACTAAAAGCATTTTCTTTGAGATCAGGAACAAGACAGGGATATCTACTTTTATCATTCTTATTCAACATAGTACAAGAAGTCCTAGCCACAGCAATCAGACAAGAAGAAAAAATAAAAGGCATCCAAATTGGAAAGGAAGAAGTAAAACTGTCATTATTTTCAGATTACATAATACTGTACATAGAAAACCCCAAGAACTTCACCAAAAAAAAACCCTACTAGATCTAATAAATGAATTTGGCAAAGTAGCAGGATACAAAAGTAATATTCAGAAATTGGTGATGTTTTTATACACCAATAATGAACTATCAGAAAGAAAAATGAAAGAAAGAATCCCATTTACTATTGCAACAACAACAAAATAGTGTACCTAGGAATAAATTTAGCCATATATGTAAAAGACTGTACTCAGAAAATTATAGCACATTGAAGAAAGAAATTGAGAAAGATACAATAAATAGAAGCATATACCGTGTTCTTAGATTGAAAGATTTAACATTATTAAAATGTTCATATTACCCAAAATCTATAGATTCAATGCAATTCCTATTAAAATACCAATGACATCTTTTACAGATTTAGAAAAAATATTGCAAAAATTTATATAGAACCAAAAAATGAATAAACAAAAACAAAAACTCACAAATAGCCAAAGCAATCTTGAGGAATAAGAACAAAGTCGAAGGTATCATATAATACCTGATATCAAATGATACTAAAAAGCCACTATTATCAAAACATTCTGGCTCTGGTGTAAGAACAGGCATACAGATTAATGGAACAAAACAGAGAGCCCAGAAATAAACCCATGCCTTTATGCTCAATTAATATTTGACAAAGGAGACAAGTGTATACAATGGAGTAAAGATAGTCTCTTCAATAAATGGTGTTGGGAAAATTGGACAGGTACATGAAAAAAATGAAACTAGACTATCTTTTTACATGGTAACAAGAATAAATTGAAAATGGCCATGAGACAAATATATTGTAAGTCGTATCGTAAAAATCCTTGAAGAAAACAGAGGCAGTAAAATCTGACATCTCTCTAAAGAGCTTTTGCCCACCGAAAGAAACCATTAATAAAATGAGAAGGAAACCCATTGTATGGGAGAGTATATTTGTCAAAGACACATCTTTTAAGAGGTTAACTTCCTAAATATATAAAGATCTTTCAACACCAGAAAGACAAGCAATCCAATTAAAAAATGGTCAAAGGACCTTAATAGACACTCCTCCAAAGAGAACATACAGATAAACAATAGATACATAAAAAGATGTTCAACATCACTAGAGAAATGCAAATTAAAACCACAATGAGATATCACACCTGTCAGATGGCTATCATCAATAAATCAACAATCAACAAGTGCTGATGAGGATATGGAGAGAAGGGAACCCTTGTGCACTGCTGATGGGAATGCAGATTGATGCAGGCACTATGGAAAGCAGTATGGAGTTACCTCAAAAAATTAAAAATTGAACTGTCTTGCCTGACCAGATGGTGGTGCAGTGCATAGAGCATCAAACTAGGACGCGGAGGACCCAGGTTTGAAACCCCAATGTCACTGGCTTAAGTGAGGGCTCATCCAGCTTGAGCACAGGCTCACCATCTTGAGTGCAGGGTCGCTGGCTTGAGCGTGGGATCAGAGACATGACCCCATGGTCACTGGCTTGTGCACCAAAGGTCACTGGCTTGAAGCCCAAGGTTGCTGGTTTGAGCCCAAGGTCACTGGCTTGAGCAAGGGGTCACTCGCTCTGCTGCAGTCCCCAGTCAAGGCACATATGAGAAAGCAATCAATGACCAAGCAATCAGTGAACAACTAAGGTGCTGCAACAAAGAATTGATGTTTCTCATCTCTCTCCCTTCCTGTCTGTCCCTTTCTGTCCTTCTCTCTGATTCCATCTGTCTGTCTCTGTCAAAAAAAATTTTTTTGAACTGTCTTTTGGCACAGCAGTTCCATTTCTGGGAATATATCCTAAGAATCCTGAAACACTAATTTGAAAGAACATATGCACCCCCATGTTGACTGCAGTGTTATTTAAAATAGCCAAGATTTGGAAACAGCCTAAGTGCCCATCAGCAGATGAGTGGATAAAAAAACTGTGGTACATTTACACAATGGAATACTGTGCAGCTATAAAAAGAAGGCAATCTTACCTTTTGTAATAACATAGATAGACCTGGAGATTATTATGCTATGTGAAATAAGCCAGTTAGAGAAAGATAAATACCTTAAGATCTCACTTATATGTGATACTAATAAACAAAATTAGATGACAAACAAAATAGAAACAGACACATGGACACAAGGAACAGACTGAAACTGGATGAAAGAAGGTAAAGGGATTAGGGGGAAAAAACCATATACATAACACAGATTTAGAAAAAATGTCAACAATGTGGTGGTAGCCAGGGAGAAAGGAGTGTGAGGGTAGGTAGAGGTGGGCAAAGCAGGAGAAATGGGGACCAAAGAGACTTTGCTTAAGGTGATAAACATAATGAAGTGTACAGACAGTGTTTAACTGAGTTGTATACTTGAAACCTCTATTGTTTTGTGAACCAGTGTCGTTCCCATAACTTTAATTACTTAAAAAATAATTAAATAAAAATAATTTTTAAAAAATAGCCATTGTTCTGGATGATTCCCATTGTGGAAATGGTGGCATTTGGCTCCAGGTGGGTTTGACTGCATATGCTTTTTTTTTTTTTTTTTTAATTGGACAGGGATGCTGTGCCTGTGCTTTATAGATAGAACTGGTTGTGTGTTGCCCACTCTTTTGGCCTGCCAATTTTTTGTCACATCTGCAGGTGCCATCTGCCTAGGAAAGGGGAGTCAGCTTAGACTGACATAGTCAGCTAGCAGACACAGAACATTTTTCCATTTACTATCCAAGTATTCCTAATGTCTAAGTGATCTCTGTAACACCCATACTGTATGATTACATTTGCAGAAAGTTCAGACACTCACAAAACTGATTTATGGTGTTAGAGGTCAGGATAGTGGTGTGCCCGGGTGGAGGGAGGATAAGAAATGGAAGTGGCAGGAGTTTTTTGCTAAATTTCTCCGAGGGGTGGGGTGGTGGGGTGTTTTTTTATTTGAGTACTGTGCCCGCAGTTATTAATTTTCCAAAAATGAATAATCATTTGAGATGTGCACATATATGGAGACTTTGTTGTTGTATATGTTCTACTTCCATAAGCAGTCTACATTTAAAAATATGACATAAGAAAATAAGGAAAAACTTCTTTTCTCAGTCCTGCTTTCATTAATAATAAATTCAGACCAGAGGGGAGGGAAGAAGGCAACACAGCTAGGTGAGCAGGTGTTTCCACACACAGCACACCAAGATAGCAACTTCTTCACATCTGCCCTATGAGCTGGTTAGTTTTTAATAACTCTTCTTACTAAGTTTTATATAGTTTGTCTTCTGAGGGTTCCCAGTTTGATGTTTTAGTTTGTTTTTTTAATAGACTAATAACAAGTATATGATATTTTTAAATCTCAGTAGTATGTTTTTGAATAAGTGTTTCCATGGCTGCTTATATAATGAATAATCTAAAAAGTTTATTTCAATGTACTGACTTGGAAATTACTGCCATTTGGATGGATGTTAAAGTCATGGGAGTATGATGGCACTGTCCATGGTAAGGGGGCAAAGAGATTAAAGAAAAAACAGAGCCCAGAGACCCCAAGGAACGCTGAATTTACAAGGGTGGGTACACGGCCTTCCACTTACCTATGGTAGCACTAGTACTCTGATCACTCCATAAAGGTTAATTGAATAATTTAGTCTTTTCTCTTTAAAAAGCGAAATGGCTTTGAGCTGCTGTTGTCTGAAATTTTAGGTTTGGACCAAAACAATACCCTGACTTGAGTAGCACCACAGTTTTCTTCATTAAAGAACTTTGAAAGATGCCTGTAAATATCTTATAGAAAATTTCTGAAACTGGCTGATAAGGAGAGTTTCTTTCTTTCTTTCTTTTTTCCTTTATCAGATTTAGACAAAGCTAAAAAGAAAAGGGAAAAACCCAAACATGGACACTGCGTGCATTATATAATCAAGAGGGCCGATGTGCTTGGCACATACAGTGAATCCCAGCGCCAGCGCTGGGTAGCCCAGCCAGGTGTGTACAGCAGTGTGTGAGCCTCCTGGGTCATTGTATACATGGAAGTTTCATTACAATAGGTGCATTTTTTTTCCATGTGTTTGATTTTATGTGAAAATATTATATCTGAGGCTTCCCTTATCCTCTTCACCTTACTATGGCGTTTCTTCTATACCTATCAAGGGCTGCCCAGGAAGCAAACTATGTAAGTTCTACCACATAGATATTTATTTTTTTTATCAAAGAATAATTAAAGGCTATTATACATGATTTTCAGACAATAATTGATTTGCTTTACTTTTATTTTGTTGTGACCATTGTTGCTTCAATTCTGACCTTCTTCCCCATTTCCCAACAAAGACAAGTGTTTATGCATTTCTATGAGCTTTATCATCATTTATATATAATTTAAGTGATCTATTAAAAATAATAAAAAGGTTTTATGGTTTCAAGAAGTGAAAAGTCCTCTGGGTAGAGTGTGTGTGAAAAAATTTGTTTAAATCATTTCCCCACCCCTTCTCTATTTCTTGGCTAGAGGACTCTTTAAAAAAAAATGATTTCATTTCTCTTAAGTCTTTGAGACGTTGTCTGATCATAACATGATCCACACTTGCTCAAGGCTCAATGGTGGATTAGAAGTATTCTTTAAGAAGGACTATTATTTTGGGCTTAGTGGGGGGTTTTGATACAAACCTCAGCTCTTTCCCTGTTGGGCATTATCAATAACATTCCTGCCCTCCCACCTGATGCACTAACTGCTTTTTAACCCTTTGAATAGTACAAACATTCATGTACGTCCTCATGCCTCCTGACCATCCAGATAACAAAAATTTTTATTTTAAAAATGTGTAAGGCAACATTAAAAAAAAGCAAATGTATGTTCTTTTTGTTTCCATAAATTGGTTATCAAACAAACATGATTTTAAGTTACTAAAACTGGAACTGGAATGAATTTCATTATTTTGAAAAAAACTCACTCTCAGGGATCAGCAAGTATGAAAAAAACTCACTACTCAAAGAGTTAAGCTTCATGGTGGTGCTCTCCTGGGCAACAGCACTCAATGCTCACTGCTGCAAGAAATTCTGTCTTTTGCTCCCAGAACATATACTGCTCACAAAAATTAGGGAATATTTCAAAATGAATATGAAGCAATAAAATATTCCTTAATTTTTGTGAGCGGTATATCTCTTCTTTCCCTCTGAATTGTTACTTTACTACTATTTATTGGTTTATCTTGTTCTTGCCCTATCCCTTAAATACATTAGTCTGAAGGATTTTTTCCTCAACCACATTTTTTTAAACCTTCTCCCTAGGTTACATCATAAGACTAAAACCAACAGCTATAAACTTAACACCTTTCAACTGTATTATCTTTAGACCAACACTTTAAAGTTGCCTATAATTTTATTTACTTTAAAAATGGAGACAGATTTTTTCATCTTTTGTATATCTTTAAGTACCTAACAGAATACCTGATATGTAGTAAATATTAAATACATAATAAACATGCTCACATCTGTAAAACTTTCTAAATTTCTCTGTTCAAGTTTATAATTTTATTCTAATGAAATATCTCCCCCCCAACAATGATGGAAGAAGCAATACACATGATTTCTTTCTCTGATACATAATTATACTTCTGTCAGGATGATCAGCAGGCCACCCTCACGATTGATAGGCATTTAACTAAGGACTCCATTTCTCAGACTTCTTGGGGAAGTCTGATATTTTGGAGATTGAGATGACACTTTGCAAAACAATTTTTTTCCTCCTTTATGCTGTGGCACAGACTGATTTCGAGCATGAGTCCATGGAGCAGAAATGCTAAGGCATTTGAGAACCTTTTTCTCCTGGGGGGGGGGGGGGGGCTTTTATTGCCAGAGTGAATATCCCATAGAGATGAAGAAAGACTTATGAAACTTAGCTTTTAAAAACAAAGATGTGTTTAAGTTTTGTAGAAACAGAAGGTATTGCTTAAAAACGACCTGGCAGATGTTAAGAAAATTTGTTTTAAAGCATTTCTCTCAGGTTTAGTCATGTTTGCCAAGTTACAACCTGGAACAGATTTTGACAGTTCAGTAGAGCTCAGCAGTTGAGGGTCTGCAGCAATAAAGACCGGGAGCACTCACGTTGAGTGATGGCCAAGGGCACTGTGGGCGGGGAGCCTGAACCTCGGGTTGCCTGACAGGTATCCTGCTTCTTTTCCTGAGTCGATTTAGCCAAGCCAAACTGTCCAATGAAAAAATGCAAGCTATCTTGTCTTTGAGATTTACCTTTGCTAAATGAAAAATGTGTCTCAGTAAATACTGTACCTTGCTTTCACTCAGGGAAGCCCCTGGTTTTCTTCTGTGTGTATTTGATGTTTCTTGAAGGCAAAGTTATGCCATTCAATGGTAATCATATTGAAATCTAGTAGAACTCAGAATGGACTAAAAATTAGAAGCCTCTTAGGTCCAAACCATTTGATTCCTGGCATTGCTTACCTTCCTCTTGTGAATTTCACACACACACACAGTAGGCTCTGACTGGCTTTGTGAGGACATGATGCGGTCTCTGCCTCTGCACTGCAGTGTCCGAGTGTTCCTCCAGGTAGGGCCAGTGTGTTCCATGCTGGCAAAAGGACAGAAAAGTGAAAGGTCTTCTGTGATTTTCTTTTGTCTAACACAGTAAAAAGAAAAAAAAATCCCACGGTAGCATAACTAACTGATTGGACTGCTGGGATTTTTACGTTGTTGTTTGCTTGATTTTGATGCTCTGTATCCTTTTAGAAATTGACATGTGGGACCTTTACAGTCTTCTTCTTGTTCTTATTAGTCGGTGGTGTCAGCCTTGTTGTTTAACATGTAGAGCCTGTCTTGGCACGGAGTGGCATCTCTATGGTTATGAGATACTTATTTTGGCCATTAGGGCTACAATTGTCTTGATGCCAATGGAAAATAAGTTAGAGACAATGGAAACAACAAATGAAAAGTTTCTTTTCACACACACACACACACACCCTTCTGCCTTTTCTCCTTTCCTCTGTTTCTTCCTGATTCTGAGCTATCCTGGGAAGGTCTGTGCATGCAGAGGGTGGAGCTCTCCCGTCAGGGGCTGGAGGCTCCTTGCAGCTCCCCCGCTGCCTAGCACCATGGCATGGCTGCCTTTGCATGAAGACCCAAAGGTGTTTGATTGTTTTGCTTGTTTGTTTTTTTGTAGTTTTTTGCATAAAAATGAAGACTGGATTATGAAGGGACCCCTAACTGAAAATATTCTTTATACACAATCCAAAGCAGAGAGCATTCAACATCAACACAATGTGTTAAGTGGTAGTTAATACTTGATGGGCCCAGGTTTTGGACTGGTTCCATCAAACATTTTGGATGTATGAATATTGTCTGAGTGTAGGGTCTGGGCAGGGTATTGCTGACTAGCATAGGTGCATGTTTTCTTTGCCTGCTAGTCCAGACTCTGTAGC
The DNA here is from genome assembly GCF_036850995.1 of Saccopteryx leptura. NCBI lineage: Eukaryota > Metazoa > Chordata > Mammalia > Chiroptera > Emballonuridae > Saccopteryx > Saccopteryx leptura. Next base: position 160,935,997 of record NC_089504.1, read on the forward strand.
TCTGCAGAGCCAGCACACCCTTGTGATGGCCCACCAGTGTGCCACTCGAGTCCACGTAAGGAGGGGCTGCCATTTCAGCTCTGCTCAGGAAGCTCTCAGCCCTTTCCGCCTCTCTCTGGATGACATGCCACAGCTGACTTAACCTAATGAGTGTGTCTGACGAATGGAGGATTTAGGGTCCATTTTATGAAGGGTTTTGTGAGATGGTGCCTGAAGGCATCTAGTAAACTCCTATGATAGTTACTTGGTAAATAGCATTTACTGCAGAGTCTTCTCACTTTGTAGTATCCACCTGTCAGAAAGAGTTTTGGAGCATTCTGGTCAAAAACTCTGTAAATAATCATTCAACACAAATTAATTCATGCCTATGATGTACCAGGTTCTGTTCTAGGACCTGGTGATACAGCCGGGCTCAAGACCAGGGCCCCTTTTGTCATGGAGCTCTCATTCTAAGGATGTCAGGCAGACACAAATGAGTAATATTCAAGCAGGAAAAACTATAACTGCATCTCGGTTATGCAGAGAAATACAACAGCCAGTGGCTGTGTGCTTCTTTGATTGCCGGTGGGGAGACCTCTCAGGGAGCTGCCGCCACCACCATGGCTGAGGTCTGACTGACATGCATGGGGGGGCAGAGCCCATGGTCCCTGAGCCAGGGCAGAAGGAGCTGAGCAGAGCGTGCAGAGCGTGATGTGCTCTAAGTGCAGAGCAGCGTTTGGTTTGTCCAGCGTGGGTGCAGGGAAGGGTGTCAGGAAAGAAGAGCAGAAGCATGAGCAGTGGCAAATAGGAACAAAGGACAAAATAGGAAACTTCAATTTTACTTTACATGGTATAGAGAGTCTTTGAAGAGTTTTAAATAGGGAAACTAGGTGACCTGATGTACATTTCTAAAGATCAACCTGCAACTGCTTAGGAAATCGATGATATAATGGGAAGAGTGGAGACAGGGAAACCAGGAAGCGATGTGGGTTGGATAACGGGGACCTGCAGTGGAGTGGGTAGGTAGCGGTGAGAGAGTGTATTCAGGGTGTGAAGAACTTACACAAGGGTCGTACTAGAGACTGAGGGAAAAGGAGGGCTCCATGACATCTCCAGGTTTTGGTCTGAGGAAGTAGGAAGGTAGTGTGGTACTGTTTGGCAAGATGAAAAACTCTGGGAGAAGAAAGGGTTTGTGACATAAGTCAATTCCTCTCTCCTGGCCACATTATTTGCTAATGTAGGAGATGCACAGAAGAAGTGGGAGAATCCATGATCTCTTTACGGAGTCTGGATCTAGGTGAGAGAAAAGACTGAATCCCCATTCTGTGTGACAGTAAGCCCTGAAACCAAACTGATGCTATAATTGGCATTGTGTTAGAAGGGGCGGCAGGGGATGGCTCTCCACTGATCTCAGAAGGAAGGCAGAGGGGGTGAAGAAAAAAATACAGGGTGGTAGTGACCAGGCTGTAATTGCAGAGAAACTGGCTAACATGGGTGACTAATGAGGCTGATTAGATTTGCTGAAAATGCCAGACCTGGAAGAAGAAACTCTTCTGGAGGCTTCTGCCAACTTGGTGGTACTAGAAGTGGCTGACGAATTGTGTTGGGCCAAGGGCCTTTGTAAGTAGAATTGGGGTGAGGGAAGCTGAGAATTAGTTTGAAGAGGAGAAGTAAAAACAAAGGATTGGACTGAAAGGGCTTTGGCAGTTTTGTGGGATTGAAGAACTTTTCTTAAAGAAGGAGTTCCAGTGGCATCTGTGTCCATGTAAAAGGAGAAAAACAACCACAGGTAGAACTCAAAGCTGACAAGTTTCAGATACATGTGTGTGTATGCCTTTTGTTTTGTTTTGGGCAGCAGATTATGCTCAGAGACTGAGTTTGTCTTTGTTGGTAATTTACTGAACGCAGGGTCATTGCAGGAATTTTCACAAGTCAGTAGCATAGAGGATAATATCTCTTAATAAGCCAGTAAAGAAATAACACAGTCCAAAGCAATGATAGATCAATTATACTGTCATTCTAGGCAAGGGGAAATTAAAGGAAGAAAGTTCAAATTTAGATGAGATGGACCTTGTTGTACTAGCAGGCACACAGGAGAGACGGCTTTAACCAACTACAAGCTGACCCCCAGCTGCCAACGCAGAAAGAAAAGTCTATTATTGCCAAAGCATGTTGCTAAGAAATGAAGATGCCAGTGTTGGTGTATGGGCTGGCTGCCTGGGAGTTAACACTCCAGGGACCTACAAGGTGTGCCCGGCTGAGGCAGGAGTAGATAGCCCTTCTCTTCCCGAGACCCTTGCAAGGTTTAACACCATTGCCAATCAGAGTCTCCTTGAAGATCTTCTGTCTCAAGATCTTGAGAGCGGCATTTAAGTCAGCAAAGTGTTACCTTGCCTGGAATGAAACACTTAGATATTCCTCACAAATTGTCAGTATTTATAGTCTAGCTGTTCCGTTCTGTAGCTGCTTCTCCACATTGCTTATCAGGATGCCTCCAGTGGGGCCCCTCTAAAGCTGAGCCATTGAGCCCCTTCTCAGTGACAACAGATGAGATGATGACAGCCTAACATAACTTACTTCGTTCTTATATCAAAACAACTTCACTTCTAAAAACTTTTTTATTATCTTTGTAATAAACAAGTGGATTAAAACAACTTGAGTTGTAAACAAGTGCATTCAAAATCCTATCAAACCAATATACACCACCTTTAAAGGAATTAATTTTATATTCAACAGGTGTATATTTTCATATAAAAATATATTATAGCTATAAGTGCAAATTTGTGGCTATAGGTATTATTAATATAATTTAAAGTGTGGCTTTCAGAAAGAACTTGGTTAAGTAGGTAAGTCATGATAAAATTTTTAATCATTTTTCACTATTTTCATATACATATCTTAAGAGGCAGGAGCAGAGTCATTACAGAAGCCGGTTTCTGAGGGGAGTAAATATGTGCACTTTAAATTGCTATTGATAACAAAGCAACTGCTGTGGAAGGCTGAGGTTTCAAAGCCAGCTTTGATTTCACTTTTCACTCGAGCGCTTATTTGCTCAAGTACAGTCACTCTGTAGAGGCCTCTCCAAGCCTACTGGCTGGGAAACTACCTCCCTCCAAACAGGATATGGTGAATATCTGTAAACGGTCATTGCTCATTCTGACAATAGCTCATACTGGGTGCTCAGAGAAACTGCTCCTTTTAAACATGCACTCAAAGATGATTTGAATGAAAATACCATATGTACAAGCAATATAAATGCTAGTTGATCTACCAAATTGGAGGAGGACTAAGTAAGTTCAAAATAATTTAGTTATATTAACCTAGATTTGGATTCCATTAAGTAACTCGCCTAGTATGTTGTAAAGTACTCAATCCTCAATTCCATGGGTTTTCATAGAGACACCAAGTCCAGATGAGTTTTGAAGAGTTTTATTAAAGGAGGAAATTTCTTAAATATGCCAGCCACATATATCTTACACAGGGGCAGCAGTCCCAAATCGTGTGCCTCTATAATATTCTAGGGGCTGGTTATATACCCTTAATTATACATGGGCAAGGAAAAAAGCATGACATCACGGCATAAGCTTATAACCTTTGTTTTCACCTATACAGGTTTGGGAAAAGGATGAAGGGGGGGATGGGACACAATTCATTAGCAAGTTTATAACATCTGTCTATAGGATTCATAAAAAACGTTTCTACACATTAAAACTTACAAGGTAACACAATAGTAAAAATGTCACTCTACATATTAAAAGACATTCCTATATTTTCTAGTGTTCATTTGCTATTCCTTTGTTCAGAGATATATACATTAACTATATGCTTTCAGGAGAAGAGGGGTAGTTTCCATGGGGACAAATGCCTGTAAATGGCCCATCAATATAAGAAAAGGTTTAATTTAATCTTTTCTCTTTCTGCACCTGGCTAGCTATTCACTCGCTTCCTCACAGCTGTGGGGAGGAAGTCAGAGAATCCAACTCTCCTTCCTCTCTGCATTTACAGTACAATGCTATCGGCCATCCTGATTTTATGCTAATCACACAATCATAGAAATCCCATCTATAAAATCTCTCTGTCCTAGCCCAAATTAATAAAATGTTAAGCTTCCTAAAATATTAATATTAATTCTGTAACTTTTGATACTTTACAACAAGTATTTATAGAAAAGGATGTCAAAAATTCTTGGCAATCAAATGAAAAAGGACATAGGGTTTAGAAAAGAACAATGAAAAGTTCACTGCACTGGAAAGGAAGATTTCTCCACCGGTCTGCAGAAAACTTTCCCCCATCATCTCTGCATTTCAAATGGCAAATTCAGCTGCAGCCAGAGAAGAGTATTCTCTGACTGTGGAGTGCTATGTTAATGCGTACCTAGGTTTTCTTTTGTTTGTTTTTTTTTGTTTTTTTTTTTTTTTACTTGTGCAGTGAAGCTTCCATAATATCTCTGTATTCTTCACAAAGCCCTGGGAGCCACTGAACATTTCTCTGTACAAACAGATTTGGTAAATTTTTGAATAACTGGCATTTTTGAAACAAGAAATCCAGCTTTTATCCATAGGAATCCCCACGTCTGGTGGGCAAAGAATAGTGTAAACACCATATGTCTGTTTTATGATCATGAGTATTTGAAACAATAACTGATATCCATTCATTTGAAATGCTTAGTCACATCATACATAGCTACTGCTCTTAGACAATGACCCTAGTTTTTTCTCCAGCCCAAATCTCCTCCTGAGCCTCAAACCCATGCTTATTGAACGAACTTCCAGCTTTTTCCAACTGGTCATTTTTTCTTAAATGTCTCATGGTCTCTGGGGCTCTCAAAATTAACATGTCAAAATAGTGACTCACTTTAGACACACCCAGTGCACACACACATATGCATGCGTACAACAGAAGTGAGCAGACAAAGCCAAACAAAAAAATTTGTTTCTGCTATTAATCTTGTCTTGGTTTCAAGTAACTCAAACCAGGAATCTGAGACAAATCCTCAACTTCTTCTCCTGAACTCTCTTGTACTAACAGCCTAAGTGTGGCAGTGCTGACCCTCATGTTACCCTCCAGCTTCTCTCCTTTGCCCTCCTCCCCAGTCACAGAAACGGCCTCCTGACTGGTGTGGATGCCATTTACATCCCTCTCTTTCCTTCATCTCAGCCCTCCATATAAAATCCACCTAGACTCCATTTCTTCTCACCACCCTAGCTCCCAACCCTGGTCTGCCACTTCCATACTGACTCTGTCCATCTATTCTGTAACACAGCAACTGGAACGACCCTTTAATAACCTAAATCACCCATGGCATCCCTCTATTTAGAAACTTGCAGAGGCTTCCCACCTCATTAACAGTAAGTTCTTGTGATGGCCTAGAGCAGTGATTTTTTACCTTTTTCATCTCATGGCACATATAAACTAATTACTAAAATTCTGAGGCACACCAAAAAAATAGATTATATTTTTTGCCAATCTGACCAAAAAAATAGGTATAATTTTAATTCATTCACACCAAATAGCTATTATTGTGTTGGCAGTTGTCATTTTTTTTAATTTGATAATCTAAGGGAAAAGAGGTCAGGGTCCCTGACTAAATAGTCAAGTGTTGCATATTTCAAAAATTCTTACAGCATGCCAGTTGAAAATTGATGGTCTAGCAGACCATTCATAACCATCCTCTGCTATTGCCCTCCTCACACATTCTTGTCTACCATGCTGTCTTGTTATTCAACTGCCCGAGGTATATTCTTCAGGCTTGTGAACTTGCTGGTCCCTTTGCCATCAGCCCTCTTCCTTAGAAATCTGTGTCCTGGCCCGGCCACCCGCTCCAGGTCAGTACTCAAATTCTCAGCAAGGCCTGTCTCAACAATCATAGTGCACTTGTGCAACGTCCTGAACACACCCACTTTATTCTTCTTTCCATGCTAAAAATTTACCCACAGGACTGTTTGCCTTCTGATATACCATAGGATTTCCCTGCTTCTTTGACTTGTCTTCCCACACATGTAAATTCTAGGAGGTTGCAATTTTTGTCTATTTTATTCATTGTTGAGCCCTCTGCTTAAAAATGACAGAACTACATAGATTGTTTTCAAATCATCTGGGGGAGCATTTAAAAAACACTCTTGTGCAAATTCTACCTCAGACCTGTGGAGTGAGAACTCCGGGTGTGGGGTCCAGAAGTTGGTCTTTTTACCAGGCCCTCAGATTGAGAGTCATTGCCACCAGCGAGATTTCTTAAACTTTAGGTGTCCCCAGCCTAAACCCTTCCAACAACTCTTCGTTTTCCTGTGTCACCCCTGGTGTGTACACACACCCTTTCTCTGCCCAAAGTGCTTTCTTTTCACTCTCTGTTGGGTGAATGCTCATGGCTAAAGTCCTGAGTCAAATATCAGTGCTTAAGTATAATTTCCTCTTATACTCTGGTTTCCTCACAACCACCCCAGTAATTAATGGTTACTTTTACAACATGCTGCATACCCTATTCACATTATATTCCATTATAATTAGACCCTAAACTCCTAAAAAAATTATAGGGACATCCTCAACATCTGGAAAATTATCAAATATAGTTCTTTAACTAGTGTACCAAAACAAAACCATCTTAATGATATGAGCTATCTTTATTGGATTTTTCTGAGTATTCAGTAAAGTGGCTAGATTCTTGCATAGACACACACAGACAGACACGCACAAACACATCTAAGGAGAAGTGTGTATTTCCAGTCCTGGTCCTGAAGAGAAAGTGCAAGTCGCCCATTGTTCCCTTACTGTCATGGCCCACCTCCTCTTTCCCTGAATTTAAGCTCTGCTGCTCTCTCTTTCAGCAGATGACCCCCTTAGGTATGTTATTTAAAAATTAAAGGAAGACTTCTAAGTGATAGCTCTAATATGCTCATTTCTAAATGAGATTTTCTCTTCCTCTCCAGATTGAACTTCCTATTCTAATCCTATTTATTCTCTCTCTTTCCCTCTCTCTTTCTTTCTCTCTTTTTCCCACACACCTTTTCTCTTTATTCTGGTCTTTCCTGTTGCTTTAAAGGGACTGAAAAACACCTGCCTGATACTCTGTGCTGAGCTCTCCTCGCTGTCTTCCCTCCACCGCTTCGCTGTCAACAGTTGGTGAGGAGTGAGTTTTGCTTGCTTCCTCTTCCCTCTCTAATCTGAATGCAGAGGTTGCTGGTTGCCACGTGCACTCCAGGTGAGGTGCCTGTCCTCCTCATGGTTCTCTGCCTCTGACACATAGCCTCAGCCTCTTGCTGTCTGCCTCTGTGAAGGTCACTGTGTAGGCTCCTGTGAGGCTGTGCTCCCCTGGGACCCTTTGCTGCCTCTGAGAGAACTAGTGAAAAAGCCTATGGCCACATAGGTGTTCAACACAGTCTTGTGTTTCCTTCTTAAGTCGGAGTAATTTCTTCTTTGTTTTTTTTGTTGATAATCCTCAAGAAACCCTCTCAAAAAGTGACAGTTATCTCAAGTCTCCTTGCTGTCTGTATGCTAGCACCAGTCTATACTTTCTGTGCGCCTAATGTGTTCTCTCCTTACCTTAAACTTTACATGTCTAAAAAGCCTCCTTCTCACCCCCTTTAAAATAGATCCTTCCTAATTTCTGTTTGTCATTCATCTTCTGACCCATACCCAAGCCCTGATCATCTAACTATTCCTCCCCTTTATGTGCCCTTCACAATCCATCAGACTTTTCATCCTGTTGATATTTTCTTCCCTGTCCCCATGAAACCTTTTTGTCCTTTATTGCTTCCCATCTTCCTGCCTTCAGTCTCTTCTTTTGATACACACAACTACCACCTTGACTTTTCTCAAAGTCTACTTCACTGTCACTCTGCTAGAAATCTGCAATGAGTCTCTTATTTTTCTTCCGCAAAGCTCCCCCCCCCCCAGGCCCCCAGGTTCTCCTGTCCCACCTTCCAGATTCCTGGATCATTTCAGTGGGCTCTCCTCCTCTCGTCTTCTCTGCTGTTCATGAATGCCTTTGTTCTTCCTGTATAAAATGTTCCCTCCTGGCCTGACCTGTGGTGGCGCAGTGGATAAAGCGTGGACCTGGAAATGCTGAGGTCGCCGGTTCGAAACCCTGGGCTTGCCTGGACAGGGCACATATGGGAGTTGATGCTTCCAGCTCTTTCCCCCTGTCTCTCTCTCCTCTCTCTCTCTCCCTCTCTCTCTCTTCTCTAAAATGAATAAATAAAATAAAAATTTAAAAAAAAATGTTCCCTCCTTCTTTCTACCTAGCCACATCTGCCCTTTCTTCCTTTTCTCATTCTTTATGAGGACATCCTACACAGGTCTTTGCTTTTTCAATTATCAAGCTGATAAAATAAGAGCCTGAAGGTAGAAAGTCCTGGTTTCTGTGCTCTTCCCTGGCTGGGCCTTGACCTTTATCTGTTTCTCCCTGGTGAGTGTATCAGTGCTGGGAGCAGAGAGAGGTCCTTAATAAATTTGTCTTATTAATGAGCAGTCAAAACAGGGTACATTCAAGGAACCAGTATATTGTTGCATTTCAACAAATGTAATATTGAAAAGGAGCTAAATTAAAATCAAATTTCCAATTTTTACTAACAATCACTTGGAATCTTGGCTGCCTTAGTGGCTCTCCCCACGAAATAAGTCTTAGATTTCTTAATATCTCTTGCTTTTCTTATTTACAAAGTAAAAGATTTTATTGATTCAGCCATTCAACAGTCATTTTATAAATACCTACACTGGGGACCTGTTCACTGCTAAGGCCCCTTTCATTATACAATTGCAATGATGTTTCTGAAAACAAAGACCTTTTTTGATCAGCAGGACATTCAGACATTTTTTTCTCCATTTTCTTTTTGTCATTACAGACTTTCTTTATGCCCCTTCCTTTTTTTCTGTCTAGCTTTATTTCTAATTCAAGGCTAAGCACCTATGCTTTGGGCTCACTACTCTTTTAAATAAACACAATAGACTATAGAGTAAAAACATTTTGTCTGAGTTCTATGATAGACCAAACCATGAAATGATAGAGCTAGTTCTTAATAGAGAAGTAGGATCTTACAAGTTATTTTCGGGAGTTAAACTGTCCTATTGCATTGTTTGTTTTATTTTAAAATATTGACTTATGTCTATATCCTTGACAGATTTTTTTTCCAGACAAAGGTTCTATGGTAATAAACCAACTTATACCAGACTCTCAAAATTGAAATAGTTGATAAAAATACCATGACTTGGGATAAACTTTAGAAATCCCATAGCCCTTTAATGCCTGATGGTTTCCTATTGAGATCTACTTCCTTTGTTCCTACATCTATTATAGAAGATCTTTTCATGCAAAGTTTCAGTAATATTTGCCAGTCAACAATCACTGTGTGCTCACAGCATGGGTGGCTGTATTTTAAGCTCTTCAGGTCTGTGGTAACAGTGAATTAGGTGTGTTGACCATAGTTTTACCCATCCAGTTGTCTTGTCCAGGTGGGATGACAGAGGAACTGAGAATTTCCCTATTAGCCCATATATTGCTCTTGGATACTTTTTGCTAATTCTTATCTTATAAGAAAGTACTGAAGCAGTGATTGGCCTCCCCATTCAGAATAGACAAGGGTGTCTGTGAGGCCTCAAGTCCCTCGGAGGTGTCTTGTAACAGCATTTTACAACAGCTGTTCTGTTTTAAGACTCAGTGCACTCAACAAATTCCAGACACCCCATAGCTGCTGCAGTTGCTAAAAGGTGACTTCAGGCTTCACTTGGTTCACACCTCAAGGGGGCTGAGTGAAGCTGACACGACTTACTGTTCAGGCAACAAACTCCAAAGAGAGAAAACATTTCAAATATCAACTAACTGCTACTTTCTCCCAAAGAAATTGACCCTCAAGAAGCAGCCCTTCCAAGCAGCCTTTTTCTTGCTCCATTTCCCTCAACAGAGTTCCCAGGCCATTTTGTCGTGAAGACAGTTGATGCAATGATTTTGAATAATTTTGGTGTGTGATACTTAACTGTTAAGTAGAAAATATTATTTGAATGATAAGAGGAACAGACAATATTAAGGAGTATTTAAAAATTATTTTATATGATGTGGCTTTAAATTGAATTATGGTATTAAATTTTTAGATTGTGTAAAAGATATCTTGAACTTTGAGTATACTTGTTTACCAGTAATATCTATATATTAAATTTTATTTAAACCTAATATATTTTAGCTGTGTATGAGTTTTGCAAATATACATTGTAGATGTTGCTTTATTTATTTATAATTATGAACTGTCTTAAGGAGGAAATCCTGAGTACATATTTACATTACTATTGATAATAATTAAATTATCCTAAGGTGGGTTTCACAAGCCTTTTGATGTGTGTTCCCAGAATAATGTAGCTGGTCAAAAATATAACTACCATTGACTATTTGTGCTATATTTTATCTTATAATACTTTTAATTATTTTAGCCATTTTCAGTGTACAGTTTGGTGACATTCAGTATATTCATGTTGTGCAGCCATTGCCACTATTTTCAGAACTTTTCTCCATCCCAAACAGAAGGTCTATACCCACTAGACAGTAGCTCCTCATTCCCTGCCCCTGTTATACTTTCTGTCTCTGTGATTTTACATAAGTGGAATTGTACAATATCTATCCTTTTGTGTCTACCTTATTTCACTTAACATAATGTCTTCCAGGCTCATCCAACTGTCACCACCTGTTGTAGCATATGTCAGAATTTGGTTTCTTCTTAACACTGAATAACAAATAGTATTCCACTGAATGTTTTGTAGAGGAGAATAAAGTTCTCTTTGACCCTCTTAGAGTCTCTGGCTGGATCTGAAAATTAAAATGACAAATTAGTATGAGAAAAGCATACAAATTTATTTTTATATGTTTTATATAACAGGAACCTTCATAAGGAAATTAAGACCAAAAAAAATAGGTAGTGGTCATGATAGCAGATCTCAAGAGTTAGAAATTTAGCTTTAGTAAGAGTGGCTTTTAGTTATAATCAATAGGATTAATGATTTATGTAAGTAAAAGCTTTATTCCAGGAGCTGGAGATATGAGCAGGTCTAGGTGACTTCATGAGGCCGCAAGCAACTGCAACTTTTATGTTAATTAACTTCTCCCTAAATTCCAAACCCCTTACCTGTCCCTTTCTTCCCCTTATAAAAAAAGTTGGCTGAGACAAGATGTTAAGACAGTTTTTTGGGTACAGAGCCCCCATCTTCTCAGATCGCCGGCCATCTGAAAAAGTGCCCATAAAGATTCAATCCTTGTCACTACTCATTTGGCTGAGTGGTGACAGGCAGCATGAACACAGATATTTTTCTGGTTTCAGTTAAACCTGAGTGTTTGTATGCTGGGTTTGGTGAAGACTAAAAAGTCATGGAAAGATAAGAGTGGGCAAAGAGTATGAGCTAAGTGTCATAAACTGGGGAAAATTTAGCACAGCATGTTGGTTTGGATTCTTCTCACTGTCCACACTCCTCCACTCTGGCTCAAGGGGAGAAGGGCAGAGAGAACACCTCTTCTGCCCCTTCCACAAAGTCCTTTTGCCTAAAATATGGGGGCAGCGTGTGCTGAACCCCATCAGCACAGACATGGTGTTTATCCATTCATCTACTCAGAGACACTTGTGCTAGTTCCACTGTGGGCTACTGTAAAAATCCTGAAGTAAACATTGGTGTACAAGTTTCTGCTTTAGTGTTGATCTGTTTCGAAATGTGCCTCGCTCTTTTTCTTGTGATAAGAAATACTAAATATTCCTCCCTAAAATTGTCCAAGAATGGCATTTTTTTCTCTTTTCTAAAGAAATATATGCTTATTTGAAGGTCTGGGTTGACTAGTTGGCGAGTAGTATAAAGGTCTTCCTGCCTCATGGTGAACACCATGTAACAGGCCCATTCACAGCAGCTCAAAAAGAGTAAGTAAATATGGAGAGCTAATTATCCCTTCCTCAGAAAAGGCTGGGAGATTGTGAGAGAAGTGCTTGTGTCAGTGGGATGTTTTGCTTGTGAACAGAAGATTTTACTTTTTTCCAGGAAGTTTGCCTCTCAGGTCTTGTCAGTCTTGAATCTTCCTGGGGCCTCAGCCAGTTGAACCATTGTGTCCAGGCTGTGGTGCTCCAAACCAAATGGCCCTGGGGAATGTGCTCAGTATTCTGAAGTTCTGGACAATGTGGTCTGGTTGAAGCTTGGCTGTCACATTACGAACCCCCTTGAGTGAGCCTGGCAGGCGTCAGGTGGAAAGTAGTAGAGGGAGTCAACAGATTTGGGGTTTTTTCTCTTAATTTATATATTTTAAAAACATGAAACTATATTTAGTTTGTACTTGGATCTGTATTGGATCTGATGAATGTGTTTTTGTTTTCTAGTTAGGAAACATTCTGTTTTGCTCCCAAGGTTGAATGAAGGTGGTGGTCTTTGCTCCATATCATTGAATATTAATACACTAACAACAATTGAGCCTATAATGAGGAATTGTGACCTTTCAAATTATCTGAACTGTCACCTGTATGTCACATTTTACCTTTTTAGAGAAGTGCTAATTCATGTTAAGTCCGCCTGAGAGATTTGTTTAATGAGAAGATTAATGATTATCTTCTCAATTTTTTTTTTTTAAAGAGGGCTTCTTGGGACGCCCCTCTGTTATTTGGCACAGGAACACAGAGGAGTCTTTTAAAAATTACCCCTGTAGGGTCACTGCGACCCATGCTTTTTGCTTCATTAAAACCCTGGTGGCTTCTGTAGAGCCAGCCCCTTCCTAAGAGCCCTGACACAATTGTATCTAAATTAGCATCTGACTGACCCCCTTTCTCTCCTCTTTTCAAGCCCTAGCTGACAGGGATTGGCAAAGATGTTAATTGGTTGGGCCTGGCTCAGAACAATAGACTTGCCAAGTTGACAAAAGAACTAATGTTTCTTTCAATATGCACCCAGATTCACATAAGTACCTCTTTTAATTACCAAGAATTATTGTAATGCCTGGTCAATGGAATAATTGACCCTCAACCGCTCTCTCGTGCTTATTCTGTATTAAATAATGGCCTAGGCCTAGTCGGGGTAGCAGGCACCAGGGTGATTTGCGGGGCTAGAAAGAGGTCTTCTCAGCCAGTGTTCTGTGAGGTACCAAGGTAGCCCAGTGGGAGTCCAGGAGAGGGGACTAATTTGAGCTTTACCACAAGGAAATGTTCTGAGAGCCCTTACAATGTAACCTCGGAATCATAAAGGAATGAGTTCATAGTTTGAAAGAAGTGAGCTGGCAGCGTGGCAGCTTAGGATTCATGTTCAGGGATCAGTCAGGCAGCTCACAGTGCAGGTAGAAGCGTTCCCAAGCACCTGCTTTCACACCGTTCCTATCACAAGTTTCAACACGGAAGCACATGTTTATTTGGCGCATGTGTGCCTCTCTATTTTTATCACTTAATGTATACACACTGATGTAGCAAATTAACTAAAACAAAGTTGATTCACATTAGTCTTATGTGTGAAGTGATAGTGTACCCATGGCTACTGATAAAGTTCATTTATGCCACTGTAATTTTTACGAATTTCAACAAGAAAGAAATGCTACAGAAGCATGTCTGTCGCATCCACCATATTCCCCGGACTTAGCACCCTCCGACTATCACTTTTTTTTGTCCTTACAAAATTTTTGAAGGGCAAAAAATTCAAAAATGAAGAAGATATCAAACAAGCACTGGTTCAATTTTTTGCATCAAAAGATAAAACATTTTTCAAAAATGGGATATACAAATTGCCTTCATGCTGGCAAAAAATCATTAATAATAATGGCAACTATATTATTTAATAAAGTTTATTGACGGTAAGAAAAATTTGTATTTTGTTTTATTCCAAAAAATGGACAGCACTTTCCGGTAGACCTTATATTTAAGGTTTTAGGATACATGAGCCCAAAACTTAATGTCACCTCACTCTTTATCATCATAAATCTTAGATATCTTACTAATAATTTTTGTAGTGTTAAGGTTCTTGAAGAATTTGTTTTTATTTATTTATTTATTTATTTATTTGTATATTTCTGAAGCTGGAAACGGGGAGAGACAGCCAGACAGACTCCCGCATGCGCCCAACCGGGATCCACCCGGCACGCCCACCAGGGGCGATGCTCTGCCCACCAGGGGACGATGCTCTGACCCTCCAGGGCATCGCTCTGCCGCGCGACCAGAGCCACTCTAGCGCCTGGGGCAGAGGCCAAGGAGCCATCCCCAGCGCCCGGGCCATCTTTGCTCCAATGGAGCCTTGGCTGCGGGAGGGGAAGAGAAAGACAGAGAGGAAGGAGGGGGTGGGGGTGGAGAAGCAAATGGGCGCTTCTCCTATGTGCCCTGGCCGGGAATCGAACCCGGGTCCCCCCGCACGCCAGGCCAACGCTCTACCGCTGAGCCAACCGGCCAGGGCCAAGAATTTGTTTTAAAAATTAGCTAAATCAAGAACGGACGGGATGGGATGGGATGGGATGGGATACACCACATAGTAAAAGTCCACTCTGCAGCTTATATTCTAATTTGAGTCAAGGTTAGTATTTTAAAGTAGCATTTCTCCTCCCCCAGTAGAGTAGAGACTGGGCACTCCTTCCTGCTTAGCCTTCCATGTGGAGCATTCTTTTAGTGCTTTTAGCAACCCACTCTGAGAAGGGTGTGTTTGTGAGACCTCTGAACTGCTGTACTGGCTAACCGCGTGGTCTCGGAAGTCAGACAGAACTGGTGTGGTAAGGTACCAAAGAATTGCAAAAATTAATATTTTAGGAGGAAGAGTCAGGTTTCTTGCTCCCTCCTTTCTGTAGAAAGTGAGGGGAGAGGAATGTGGGAGTTTCCTGGCTTGCAGAGACATACTGTATAGGAAACCCCCCTCTTTACTAGGAAGCTTAAAGGGCATTTTATAATTTAGGCTAAGCATACAGATTTTGAAAATATGATTTTTTATACTTGTATGTGGTTCACACCTGGTCAGAATGGCCGATGGCATTGTACTGTGAGTGAAGAGGGGCAGGGAGACTTGGATTCCCTCCCTTCCCCCACACCTGTGAGGAAGAAGGTAAATAGCTAGCCAGGTGCAGGTGCGGGGAAAGGGAGGATTAAGCAGGCCCTTTCCTCTCCCCTCTTTCTTTCTTTGATGGGCCATTCACAAACACTTATCCCCTGACACCATGTAGACTCCCCCTCCCATCCTGAAAAAATGTGATTAATGTATATACCTCTAGACCAGGGGTCTCAAACTCACGGCCCACGGGCCGCATGCGGCCCGCCAAACAATTTTGTGTGGCCCGCTTCGTGGATTAGTCTGCGGGCCGCACAAAATTGTTTGGTGGGCTGCAAGTTTGAGACCCCTGCTCTAGACAAAGGGATGGCAGATGAACACTAAAAGATTTGGAGATGTCTTTTAATATATAAAACAACAACATTTTTTGCGATTATGTTACTTTATAAGTTTTAATATGTAGGAATGTTTTTTATGAGTCCTATAGACAAATGTTATAAACTTAATAATGATTATGTCATGCCCCCCCTCCTTTTCCCGCCAACCTGTGTGTGATCAAGGGTATATAACCTGCCTCAGGGCTATATTCGAGACTGCAGGATTTGGGTCAGCTATACCCCGTGTTTGTCATATGCAGCCAGCTTATTAATAAATCTCCTCCTTTTAGTAAAACTCTTTAAAAATTCATTTGGACACGGTGTCTCTATGTAAACCTGGCGGAACGGTACTTTACAACACTAGGGCCCCTTCCCAACTTTGCTACATTCATCCTCTGTGACTCTAAGCAAGTTCCTAAAATGCAGAAGCTTAAGTTTCTGCTTTTAAAAGCTGGTGGGGGAGGAGGTTGGAGGATAAAAAAAAAAAAAAGCTTACTTTATAAAGTAATTACAGAGATAAATTAAATGAGCTCATTTATTATTTCATTTGATACTGCACCAGGTAAATAGTAGCATTTGCTATGTTGTCTGTTATAATGACCACCCCAAGATTGCAAAGCCAGGAAATGATGGAGATGTCATTTGAACTGACTGCTGTCTCACTCTTTAAGCCTGTGCTTTACTAGGATGCCCCCACTGTCAGTCCATCCTTAGAGGTTAAGAGAAAATATAAATATGTTCAAAAATGGTAAAAATAAATAAATAAATAAATAAATAAATAAATAAATAAATAAATCTTTCATCATTTAAAATAGCAGGCGAGAAAAAAAATGTCAATTACTGTAACTGAAAGTTTCATACATACCATTGTGATTTTCTTGGTCAAGAAATTATCTTCCTTTATAAAACTAGCATTTATTTCTTTCCAGCAAGTTTTTATCAGAGAAAGTGTTACTGGAAAGAGGACCTTGGCCAAAGTGGGTCTGCTTGGGGCCAGTCAGCAGTGTGTGGGTTCTTGACTTTGTGCAAGAAAGATTTCACCCGAGTCCAGGTGATTTTGAGAGGGCATTTCTTTGAGCTGGGGCCAGTGAAACAAGGACAGGGTCTAGGGTAGAAGAGGCAACAGGACAGAGCCCAGGTGAGGCTCTGCTTAGGTTCTCTACAAATGCTGTCAGTCAGAAAGAAATGAGCCTAGGCGGGGCTGTTCTGGCTCACTGAGAAGTCAGAGGAAAGAGGGCCTTGGAGATAGGTCCAGGGGCTTTGGGATGAGCTGCCGCTTCCCAGTGCTTCCTGGTTGCAAATCGTGAAGTCCACTAGAGTTTAGGAAAAAGAGAGGCAAGAAAAATACACTGGGGGCAGGGGGAGAGGATAATAAGAGTGGGAGGGGAAAGATGCTGGTGTGTTCCCAGTTGGGTCCTCTGTTTTAAGGGCTTTTAAGGGTGGACATTACAGGGGAGGTCCCAGGAGAAGATCTCAGTATTTGTCAACTATCCAAGTGTGTGCTTTTATGGTCATGATCTCTGATTGGTCGGTGCCAGGGCAGGGGTTGGTGCCAGGGCAGTGGATCATCAGTCAGCGCAGCTGATCCTAAGGTCAGCTATAGCATTGCTTGTCTGGTTTTGCTGCCCTGCTGGGCCTGGAGCTGAAACATGAGAAACCTTGGTTCTGATCATGGAGAGCAGACTCTTTAGTAGGAAACATTCTGGTTGTCCATTAAAAGCCGAAGAATTAGTCCAGCTTTACTACTAAGAAATTCTAAACCCTTGGGCAGTTTAGTCGATCCCCACAGGATTGTCAATTGTAAAATGAGGGAATAGAACCAGATGACTTCTTATAACTCCTCAACAAGTTAACATATGAAATTAACCATTACAACACCAGAGCAAAAGACATTCTACTCATCATCTCACTTGATGTTCATGCTCTGATACATCCATGGCTACATTCTACTTCTTAAAACTCTCTTCTTCTGACATCTAAACTATTTCTTTTGCCTAATTTTCTCTTGTCTCTTTCTATTGCATTTGCTCATTCTTTTTGTCCTTTCTGGTCACTAAATGTAGTGTTCTTTAGAGTTCAGTTCAAACCTTTATTGGATCCTTATCTCTCCCTATGGTCATCTCTTCCATTCTCATGTTTCAACTAAATGTAAATATTTGCATTGCAAATATAAATCTCTAGCCCTTACTGCTTTCATCACTGACACTTCTCAGAACCGATCACTCTTTGCAGGTATGGGTTCACATAGCCACTCAGGATTCAAAAATAAACTGCCTACAACCTATATTCATATGAGCATCATTGTTCATTTCTCTGTTCAAACATGGAACAGAGAATGTTTCCCTACATATCCATCTTTCTTCAATCCTAGGCTTTCCTTCACCAATATGTCTTGTAAATCCACTCCTTTCCACATTTGCAAATGGTACCAAGCTGGCTATGGCCGTCATCACCTTTTGCTCAGCTGTAGCAATTACTCTGGATGATCCCCATGTCATAACTGCTTCACTCCATGCTCTACCTAAAGATCAAATCCTGCCTGACCAGGCAGTGGCACAGTAGATAGAGCATTGGCCTGGGAGGCTGAGGACCCAGGTTCAAAACCCCAAGGTGTCTGGCCTGAGTGCAGGCTCATCCGCCTTGAGCACAGGCTCACCAGCTTGAGCATGGGGTCATTGTCTTGAGCATGGGAATCATAGACATGACCCCCATGGCCTCTGGTTTGAGCCCAAAGATCACTGGCTTGGAGCCCAAGGTTGCTGGCTTAAGCAAGGGGTCACTTGCTCTGCTGGCGCCCCCCCCCCCATCAAAGCACATATGAGAAACAATCAATGAACAACTAAGATGCCACAACAAAGAATTGATGTTTCTCATCTCTAGCATGTCTGTTCTTGCCTGTCTGTCTATCTATCTCTATCTCTTGCTTTAAAAAAAAAAAAAAAAGCAAATCTCAAACTCCTTGGAAGGGCTTCCAAGAACCCCACACTAGATCCTCCCTCAACCCTCTAGCCACCTCTTCTTCCCCTGCTGCCTGTGCCGGAGACATACTGTACAGTTCCTAGCTTCTGGCTATGCTGTTCTCCCTGTGGAAGTTCCTTCTTCTTCCTTCCTCAACTGTTAAGATTTGGCTCACCTTTCAAAGACGAAACTCTCATCATTTGTTAAGCTGTCACTATCACAGGTGCTACTACTTGTGTGGAGTCTTCCCCAGATTTCACAGCAAAATTAATGTTTCTCTCTGTGCCCATTCATAGCTCTTAAGTGTTTTTGTTTGAACTGCTAGAAGAACAGCTATTAAACTATATATCATTAGAGGGTTGTATGTCAGTCAGAGTCTAATCAGGAATACAAAAGCCAGGCTAATTATTTAAAGTTGTGTATTATAATTCAAAGAATTGTTTGCAATGGTAATATAGGTGCTTAGAAAAAACCCAGCCAAAAGTTCCCACCCCTGCGTAGGCCAGAAGGTCAAAGGGAAGAGGCAGTGGTATCCAAGCCCAGTAGTGGGGTTACTCTGCAGAGCAGGAATCCTGGTGGGGCTTGCCAGCAGGAACAAGAACCCGGGAAACAAAGCCACTTCTGGAGACCTCCAAGAAGAGGGAAGAAATCCTGGCTTCAGCCTTCTTCCTATCCTCTAATTGCTTGTCAGAACCTCCCCACTGGGTAAGCCCAGTTGGAGCTATGAGAGCATGCGGCCTGCAGAGGTCAGGCCCTATGACACGGAACAGAGCAGGGGCTACAGAAGGGATTTGAGAGCAGAAGAGACCAAGTGCAGGCACAGGTCATATCTGTCTTCTTTTTTTTTTTTTTTCATTTTTCCGAAGCTGGAAATGGGGAGGCAGTCAGACAGACTCCCGCATGCACCCAACTGGGATCCACCGGCATGCCCACCAGGGGGTGATGTTCTGCCCCTCTGGGGTGTCGCTCTGTTGCATCCAGAGCCATTCTAGCGCCTGAGGCAGAGGCCACAGAACCATCCCCAGTGCCCGGGCCATCTTTGCTCCAGTGGAGCCTCGGCTGCGGGCTGCGGGAGGGGAAGAGAGAGACAGAGAGGAAGGAGAGGGGGAGGGGTGGAGAAGCAGATGGGTGCTTTTCCTGTGTGCCCTGGCTGGGAATCGAACCCGGGACTCCCGCACACCAGGCCGACGCTCTACCGCTGAGCCAACCAGCCAGGGCCCATATCTGTCTTCTTAATATGTTTCGAGCTGCTTGAAAACAGGGACCTTCTCTCATTTGCTTTTGTAACAACTCTGGTGCCTAGCACCGAGAAAAAATTGAATAAATCTGTAGTGAATTGAAATGAACTCTAAAGTTTTCTTCCAGGACTAAAATTATGCTTTCTTTCCCAGCACATTCCCTCCATTTATCATCATGTTGAAACAAAAACTTAAAACATTTCCATGAAATTTTTCTTTATAAAATCTTAGAGTTTTGTGTAATTATTTACTTAAAACCGTGCTTTAGTTCAATCCTGACCCCGTTCCTTTATTGACATTTAGTCACTGCTGTTTATCAGCTCTGGATTGGTTCTGAAAACATTCTCCACCAACTGTGAATCAAATTGAATCCAGGAAGGGAAAGGGAGATGTTGATTTAATAAATACTAACAATGTGAGAGGAAAAGGGGGAAAAAAT